>NC_133524.1:3084750-3722000 GCF_049354715.1 Callithrix jacchus
GATGGATAATGGATAATTAACAGATAGATGAGATAAGTACAATAGATGAGATAGATACATGGATAGATAAATAACATAGGTAGGTACGAGAAAGAAAGAAGAGAAAGATTACATGGATGGATAGATGGTAGCTAGGTACAGAGATGAACAGATGGAATACATGAATGAATGTTTAGATAGATGGAATACATAGATGAAATCGATGGATGGATGGGTGGATAGGTAGGTAGCTAAGTGGGTAGATAGCTAGCTGGATAGTGATATGGTTTGGCTCTGTGCTCAGCCAAATCTCATCTTGAATTGTAAGTTCCACAATTCCCATGTGTTGTGGGAGGAACTTAGGGGGAGGTGATTGAATTATGGGGGCAGGTCTTTCCTGCACTGTTCTCATGATAGTCAATAATTCTCATGAGATCTGATGGCTTTAAAAAGGGGAGTTTTCCTGCACAAGCTCTCTCTCTGCCTGCTGCCATTCATGTAAGACATGAGATGTGGACTTGCTACTCCTTCCCTTCTGCCATGATTGTGAGGCTTTCTCAGCCACCTGGAATTGTAAGTCCAATAAGCCCCTTTTCCCATATAAATTACCCAGTCTCGGGTATGTCTTTATCAGCAGCCTGAAAACAGACATACGGAGAGATGCATAGAGAGATGCATAGATAGATAGATACATACATACACATGTAGATGACAGATAGATACATACATACACACATAGATGATAGATACACACATACATACATAAAAACATAGAAATAGAAAGAATAAATGGTCTGGACAACAGGATAAATAACAGAATTTATTGACCCTAAATTATCCACATGCTTCTGAAACAGTGCTAGCCAAAGCCCTTCTCAGATACAGGAGAGGGTCTCTCGATTTTCATTTTCTTATTCCTCACACTGAGAGCTCCTCGTTCTCAGCAGTGAGGTGCTCTGTTTAGCACTAGGAGTCACAGCCCGAGCTCCCAATCCAAGAGAAATCTGCAGGTTAGCACTCGATCTTAAAGAAAGAACGTGAAAGCTGTCAACACTGTGGATTGGGACGAGGCTGGAGAGCAGGTGACAGCCACCGTTGCAAGTCTGCTGGCTGCATCGATGCTCTGTGTGACTTCAGTCCTACCCAAGGCAGCCCTTGCCTGTGGGTTCTGCACAGTTCTTTCTGGCTCACAAGAGCATGCAGGGATGGAGACAGAGGATTAAAACTCCTGCTTGTCCAACCTTGACCCAACCTTTAAAACTCCTGCTTGCTTCTCTCCAACCTTGACCCAACCTTGAGAAAAGAACAGTTTGGTGACATCTGAGGCATCACAAACAACAGGACTTGCAAGCCAGTCAGACCTGCACTTTAATCTCACCTTTAAAGCTCAGTGAACATGTGATCCTCCACGCAACCTCCCACCTCCCTGCACCTCTGAGATACCCTGTTACATGATGGGTACTGTTCTTCACAATGTTATCTGCATGTCAATCAGACTGCAGTGTACACATTCAAACACAGGAAGGCTTTGTTTCACAATATCATCTGCATGTCAATCAGACTGCAGTGTACACATTCACATACAAGAAGGCTTTGTTTCACAATATCATCTGCATGTCAATCAGACTGCAGTGTACACATTCAAACACAGGAAGGCTTTGTTTCACAATATCATCTGCATGTCAATCAGACTGCAGTGTACACATTCACAAACAGGAAGGTTTTGTTTCACAATGTCATCTGCATGTCAATCAGACTGCAGTGTACACATTCAAACACAGGAAGGCTTGGTTTCACAATATCATCTGCATGTCAATCAGACTGCAGTGTGCACATTCACATACAGGAAGGCTTTGTTTCACAATATCATCTGCATGTCAATCAGACTGCAGTGTACACATTCACATACAGGAAGGCTTTGTTTCACAATATCATCTGCATGTCAATCAGACTGCAGTGTGCACATTCAAATACAGGAAGGCTTTGTTTCACAATATCATCTGCATGTCAATTAGACTGCAGTGTACACATTCAAACACAGGAAGGCTTTGTTTCACAATGTCATCTGCATATCAATCAGACTGCAGTGTACACATTCAAACACAGGAAGGCTTTGTTTCACAATGTCATCTGCATATCAATCAGACTGCAGTGTACACATTCAAACACAGGAAGGCTTTGTTTCACAATATCATCTGCATGTCAATCAGACTGCAGTGTACACATTCAAACACAGGAAGGCTTTGTTTCACAATATCATCTGCATGTCAATCAGACTGCAGTGTACACATTCAAACACAGGAAGGCTTTGTTTCACAATGTCATCTGCATGCAATCAGAAGCAGTGTGCACATTCAAATACAGGAAGGCTTTGTTTCACAATATCATCTGCATGTCAATCAGACTGCAGTGTGCACATTCACATACAGGAAGGCTTTGTTTCACAATATCATCTGCATGTCAATCAGACTGCAGTGTACACATTCACAAACAGGAAGGCTTTGTTTCACAATGTCATCTGCATGTCAATCAGAAGCAGTGTGCACATTCAAACACAGGAAGGCTTTGTTTCACAATATCATCTGCATGTCAATCAGACTGCAGTGTACACATTCACAAACAGGAAGGCTTTGTTTCACAATGTCATCTGCATGTCAATCAGACTGCAGTGTACACATTCAAACACAGGAAGGCTTTGTTTCACAATGTCATCTGCATGTCAATCAGACTGCAGTGTACACATTCAAACATAGGAAGGCTTTGTTTCACAATGTCATCTGCATGCAATCAGAAGCAGTGTGCACATTCAAATACAGGAAGGCTTTGTTTCACAATGTCATCTGCATGTCAATTAGACTGCAGTGTACACATTCACATACAGGAAGGCTTTGCTTTACACACACATCACTTTGAGTGACCCAGGACTGAGCTGCCAGCACAGCTCAATTTGCATAAATAGCAATTTACTCAAAAATTTAAGTAATTTTTTTAAAACAGGTGTTGACTTACTTTATAGCTTTCTTTTTCATATGAAAATATTGAGAAGTTCTTTTTTAATCTTGTATTCATTACACTTAGAGTTGGTATATCATACAACAGACATCAAGAGTGTGTGGAGAGAATCAACAAAGAATTTGAAATTAATGATGTTAATCCCTGGTGTTGATTGCCATATGATTTAAGACACTGATATTTTTTATCTATCTTAAGACAGGGTCTGGCTCTGTCACCCAGGTTGGAGGGCAGTGGTGTGATCTTGGATCACTGCAAGTTCCACCTCCCAGGCTCAGCTGATCCTCCCACCTCAGCCTTCAAAGTACCTGGGACTCCAGGCACATGCAACCACCACAACCCACCAATATTTTTTGTAGGCTTTTTTTTTTTTTTTTTTTTGGTAGAGATGAGGTTTTGCCATGTAGCCCAGGCTGGTCTTGAACTTATGGGCTCAAGCAATCTGTCTGCCTAAGCCTCCTAAAGTGCCAGGATTACAGGCGTGAGCCACCATACCTGGTCAAGAATTTTTAATATACATCAAAGTTTCCATCAACCATGTAGTTGTTCATTATTATTATTAGTAGTAGTAGTAATTTATCTTTCATGATGAGATTTTGCTTTGTTTCCCAGGATGAAGTGTAGTGTTGTAATCATGACTCACTGAAATCTCGACCTCCTAAGCTTCAGGAATCCTTCCACCTCAGCTTCCTGAGTAGCTGAGAGTACAGGTGCACTTCACCATGCCCAGGTAATTTTTTTATTTTCTATAGAGATGGGGTCTCGTCATCTTGCCAAGGCTGGCCTTGAACTATGAGCATCAAGCAATGTTTCCGCCATATTTTTATTATTACCATTTTGAGATGTAGGGTGATTCTGCCACCCAGACTGGAGTACAGTGGCGTGACCTTCGCTCACTTCCACCTATGTCTCCTGGGTTCAAGTGATTCTCGTGTTTCAGCTGCTTAGGTAGCTGGGACTACAGGTGCACACCACCCGCCTGGGTAATTTTTTCGATTTTTAGTAGAGATGGGGTTTTGCCGTGTTGGCCAGGTTCATCTTGAACTCCTGACCTCAGGTGATCCGCTCACCTCAGCCCCTTAAAGTGCTGGGATTACGGGCGTGAGACACCGTGCCCAACCACCATATTATTATTTTTAATATACCTTTATTTTTAAAGCAGTTTTAGGTTCACAGCAAAATCGAGTGGAAAGTACAGAGTATCCACATACTCCGTGCCCTCAGACAGGCACAGCCTCCACCACAGTCAACATCTCCCACTAGACTGGTGCATTTGCTACAATCCATGGGCCTGACACATTATCATGACCCAAAGTCGACAGTTGAAGTTCACGGTTGGTGTTGTGCATTCTGAGAGTGTTGGCAAATCCATGACATGCATCCCACACTACACTATCACACAGTACAGTTTCACTTTCCCTAAAATCCTCTGTGCTCCACCTATTTATATCCCTCCTCCACCAACCCATATCAACAACTGATCTTATTGTCTCCAAAGTTTTGTCCTTTCCAGAACATCATATAATTGAAAGCATGCAGCAGATAGTTAACTTTAAAAAATAAAATTCTGAATTATTTCTTTTGGAAAGAAAACATTATTATTTTAGCCATGATGATGTTTAAATAATTACTGTGTGTCAGATATTGTCTATATCTGGCTTAATTAAGTTATTAACATTTTTGTGAATAAAGTGTGCACCTCCTTATGTTACAGTACAGCTCAGAGGATCCAAATTGGGCCAGGTTATGCATGTGAGCTTCCTTACTTTTGAGCTCCTTGCTGTTGACTCTATATTTGTTTTGAAAACTCTGAGTCTGCTACTGACCATCAGAATACTTCGATCTTGACTTCGACCTTAGGTTTCATTTATTTCTATCCAGGTGCCATTTGACAGGTTGAAGCCACCATCAAGTTGAGATTTCCTATACAAGAAATGTTCTTATGAGCAGGCTGGGCATGGCGGCTCACACCTGTAATCCCACCACTTTGAGAGGCTAAAATAGGCAGACCACTTGAGGTCAGGAGTTCAAGATAAGCCTGGCCAACATAGCAAAACATCGTCTCTACTAAAAATGCAAAAATTAGCCAGACGTGGTGATGTGCGCCTGTAATCTCAGCTACTTTAGAAGCTGAGGCAAGAGAATACAGAGTGAGCCCCTGTCTCGATAGATGATAGATAGATAAATAGATAGATAGATAGATAGATAGATAGATAGATAGATAGATAGACAAACAAATGTTCTTATGAGTGATTATCTCTCTGAGGAATAAGGGAAAGGCCATTCCTATAAACAATTCATGTTTTATTATCACTGATCTTCTGTTTTATTGCATGTTTGATGTGCAAGTGAAGAAGACAAAAAAATTTTGGAGAAATGCCTCATATAGACAGAGTTAGTAGTAAGGGAAATCAAACACGAGAGGACCTAATTTAGTAAGTGAAACAGTCTACCTGATTACCTGGATGCACAAGAGTATTGAGATACCACCGAGAAGCTCCGAGAAACTCCCTGGGTCTCTGTTCCCCTGGATTGTGTTGGATGCATGAATTTACACTGGAATTCCAGATACAGCGTCCTCTTGATTGAAATGCTTTTCAGGCAGCATCTGTAGGGGCCTTTCTCAGAGTCAATGACTGGTGACACCTCTTCCTAGCCTACACTTATATTCCAAATCTGTATAACTTCCTTGCTGCAAATACACAAAGATGGAAATGCAACATCTAACTGTAATTAAGGAGAGTGAAAGGTGCATACTTGCTGCTGTAATCAGTTGTGTTTCTATGAAAATGCTTAGGCATAATTTTACCAAATTAATATTACAGTAACCATGCACTTGAGTCAACTTCTACAAGTTCATTTGGGTTTAAAAGAAATACGGAGATGAGCTAGTTTTTACCCAGAAAAGCAGTGGGGAGCTACAGTAATATTTTCAGGTCTTATGGCTGGTCGTGAAGTAAAGAGATTCTGAATTCTATGCTCCACTTTGAAAAATAAAGAGATTCTAGTTTCTATGGAGTGAATATAACTTCTATGGCAAAATTTTAGTTTTTTGGGTAAGAGTGAGGTACCAGAGACAGGAAAGGAGAATAAGGTCAGAGAGAAGACATTTATGCAGGAAGTACAACACACACACACACACACACACACACATTCACACAAACACAACACGAGTGGGGTGGACACTTCAATAAAAGGAAGGGCTTGAATGAAAATATGCAGGCCTGGAATGGTAGCTCGTGCCTGTAATCCCAGAACTTTGGGAGGCTGATGCAAGAAGATCGCTTGAGCCCAGGAGTTTGAGACCAGCCTGGGCAACATGGTGAAACACCATCTCTACAAGAAAATGAAAAAAACTTAGCTGGGCATGGTGGCACACACCTGTGGTCTCAGATAATCAGGAGGCGGAAGTGGGAGGATAACCTGAGATTGTTAAGACAATGCGACAGTGAGCCTGGGTGACAGGAAGACTCCCAACAAAACAAAAAATAAATGGAAAAAATGTGGAAGAAAAATACTGGTATGGGATAGCAAAAAGGAGCATCCACTTAATCGAAATAGCCATAGTATGCCAAAAAATTATAGATGGTGAAGGCAGATTCAAAATAAAGCAAAGAACGTTGTTAGCTTGGAGGTGGTCCTTATATTATGCAGACAATCAAGGTAAATTGCTGTGTGATCATAATGCAAATGTGGATGCGAAGACCAACAGAAAACAGCTACATCACGTGCTTTTTAATTTCCTACTTCTGGCATCTAATGTTGTACAAGACGTTGGCCACCATTGCTCTCATAGGCAACAGGAGATTAAGGGTGGGTGGGAAAAATAAAAATGGGAATAAGAAACTACCCAAAGACATGAGGGTAACCTCTGGGCATCGCTGAGGGTGAGGGTAGAAAACAACAGTGCTAAAATGCGTACGTGATTACCATTTTGTATTCTCAACACAGACTGGGGTTTCAGTAGTAAAGACTGTTAACTAATGTGCTCTTAGATTCTGTCACTTTTGCTATCCAACATTTTACCCAGGAAATCCATGCAAGTCATTCTGTTAATCTCCAAAGACTAGAAATAAAAGTTGTTTAAAAACTTTTCTAATTAGATTGATTGAATTGTACTCTGGCCTCAAAGTCATTTCTTTTCCAGCTCATTAAGCTCATCCTAAAAAAATGACGTTGTTTATATTCATTGCGAGAGGATTAGTTATCCAGTATGAATTGTAGGTTCCAAATGCTTTGAATCATATCATCGTGGTGGGTGTGGTTTTTCTTTAATCACTTCCAAAAGAGAGACGTTTATTTTTGTTGGTTTCTTTAAGTCTCTTCTCATCTAAATGCTGTAAAGACAAAAAAATCTCAGCACAGTATGTTGATAAATCCCACGATAATTCTCTCCACTTTTATTAGTTAAGAATCCAACATTATTATGCAAACAAATCAGTATTGAGACACGCACATCAAATAGGCGACAAAATGTCTTAAAAGTTTTTTTCTGTAGAGCTTTCTTTTACCAAAGTGTGTATAAGTCAATCATTCTTGGACATTTTCTTAACTTTATTAATAACTTTGAACACCACCTTTATGGACTTTTAGAGTTGTTAACCAGGATTTCCTGACAAACAGGTTATGCTGATTTAAATCAAGCCATCAATTGAAAACAAAAATGTCTAAAGTTTTAATATTTAAGTGTGTTGAAATAAACTGCTGTCACCCTAAATAACAGAGAAGGACTCGGTAAAAGAAAAGATATTTATTTGGGAATGTAGCATTGCAATGGAAATTCACATGCCATAGGAAACTGAGACAATGATACCACCTGTGGAGCTCTGTTCTGCAGACCCTGACTCAGTGGTGGATGAGTAAATACACTCAAACACACAGCACAGTGATCAAATGGGCTAGGGAAGTCGTCAGCTGTTCTCAGAGGGCGATTGCAGCTACCCAACCCCTTGCTAGCTGTTTCTCCTCGCATTTGTTTAGTATAGATTTAGTAACAGAGGTTCTAAGTCAACATGCTTATGGATAATTAACATGGTTAAAATAGTGGTTTTACAAATGATAAAAGCTTTTGGTTCCAGGGCCCAAAGTAAAGGCCATTAATGGATAATCCCCCTTCCACCTCCCCAACAGGGAGATGAGTAAACAGTTAGACACAAAGGAATTTGGGGTAAACAGACTTAACTGGGGAAGTTTCTGTTATCCCTAATCTTCACCCTATGACCTAATGCTCTAAGATAAGGACCGGCTGCTTTCAGCCTGTCCCATTATTTAACAAAAATCTTTCTGCCTTCCAAAACATTTGAAACTATTATCCTATAACTTCCCTAATTATTCCCTTAATATTTTGCCAACCAATCTGAGTGGATCTTAACAGGAAACTATGTGCATATTTGGGGAGGTGGAGAAGAAAGACACAGATTTTTTTGAGGGAAATTTTACTTAATTGTTTTGAAATAATTAACTGTGGCTACAAATATTGATAAAAAGGAAGAGCCAGGCACATTGGCTCACACCTATAATGCCAGCACTTTGGGAGGCCAAGTCAGGAGGATCATTTGAGCCCAGCAGTTCAAGATCAGCCTGGGCAACATAGTGAGACCCCAACTCTATAAAAGAAGAAGAACAAGACGAAGAAGAAGAATGAGGAGCAGGAGAAAAGAAAAGAAATAAACAAAGAAAGGAAAGAAAGAAACAAAGAAAGGAAAGAGGAAAAAAGAAAGAAAGAAAGAATGGTAGGAAGGAAGGAGACAAAAAAAGCAGAAAAAAATGGAAAGAAAAGACAGAGAGAGAAAAAAACAAAGAAAAAGGAAGACAAGGGTGAAAAAGGAAGTATGTCTGTCTCAGAAGAGTAATAAAAAGTGTGTCCTGCACAGGACAGCAATGCAAAGTGTGTGCTGCACAGGGTAGGAACCAGGAGTGTGTCCTGCAAAGAAGAGACACAGGAAGTAAGTCCTGCACAGAGGAGGAACTGCAAGTGTGTCAACATTAGGAGATTAACAAGAAATGTGGCCTGCACAAGGGAAGAAAAATAAGTGTGTCCTGCTAGAAGGAAACACAGGAAGTATGTCTCACACAGGGTACAAAAAAAAAATTGTGTCCTGCATAGAGGATAAACGGGAGATGTGTCCTGTACAGGGGAGACAAGAAGTGTGTTCTGCACAGAAAAGAAACAGGAAGTGTGTCCTGCACAGAGGAAGTACAGGAAGTAGGTCTGTCTTAGAAAAGAAAGACAAAGTGTGCCCTGCACTGGAGTAACACAGAAAGTGTGTCCTGCAGAGAGGAAAGACAGGAAGTAGTTCTGTGTGAGGAGAGCAACAGGTAGTGTGACCTGCACAGGAGAAACAGAGTAAGTGTGTCCTGCACAGGAGAAATAGAGGAAGTGTGTCCTGCACAGAGGAGGAACAGAAAGTAGGTCTGTCTCAGGTGATCAACAGAAAGTGTGTCCTAAACCTGAGCAACAGAGGAAGTGTGTCCTGCACAGAGGAAGTACAGGAAGTAGGTCTCTCTTAGAAGAGCAAGAGGAAGTGTGTCCTGCTCAGGAGAAACTCAGGAAGTGTGTCCTTCACAGAGGAAGAACAGGAAGTATCTCTGTGGGAGGAGAGTAATAGGCAGTGTGTCCTGCTCAGGAGAAACACAGGAAATGAGGCCAGCACAGAGGAAGAACCGGAAGTACGTCTGTCTCAGCAGAGCAACAGGAAGTGTGTCCTGCACAAAAGAAACACTGGAAGTGTGTCCTGCACAGAAGAAGAACAGGAAGTACGTCTTTCTCATGAGATCAACAGGAAGCGTCTCCTGCACAGGGGAAACACAGAAAGTGTATCCTGCACAGAAGAAGAACAGAAAGTAGGTCTGTCTCAGGAGAGCAAAGGAAGTGTGTCCTGCACAGCAGAATCTCAGGAAAAGTGTCTTCCAGAGAGGAAAAACAGAAAGTAGGTCTGTGTGAGGAGAGCAACAGGAAGCGTGTCCTGCAAAGGAGAAACACAGGAAGTGTGTCCTGCACAGACGAGGAAGAGGAAGTAGGTCTGTCTCAGAAGAGCCACAGGAAGCATGTCCTGCACAGCAGAATCTCAGAAAAAGTGTCTTCCAGAGAGAAAAAACCGGAAGTAGGTCTGTGTGAGGAGAGCAACAGAAAGCGTGTCCTGCACAGGAGAAACAGAGGAAGTGTGTCCTGCAAAGAGGAAGAAAAGGAAGTATCTCTGTGTGAGGAGAGTGATAGGAAATGTGTCCTGCCCAGGAGAATCACAGGAAGTGTGTCCTGCAGAGAGAAAGGACAGGAAGTAGTTCTGTGTGAGGGGAGCAACAGGAAGTGTGTCTTGCACAGAAGAAACACAGGACGTGTGTCCTGCAAAGAGGAGGAACAGGAAGTAGGTCTGTCTCAGAAGAACAACAGGAAGTGTGTCCTGAGCATAAGAAACACAGAAAGTGTGTCCTGCACAGAGAAAGTACAGGAGGTAGGTCTGTCTCAGAAGATCAACAGGAAGTGTGTCCTCAACATGAGCAACAGAGGAAGTGTGTCCTACACAGAGGAAGTACAGGAAGTAGGTCTGTCTTAGGAGAGCAAGGGGAAGTGTGTCCTGCACTGGAGAAACACAGAAAGTGTGTCCTGCAGAGAGGAAAGAGAGGAAGTTGTTCTGTGTGAGAAGAGCAACAGGAAGTGTGCCTGCCCAGGAGAAACACAGGAAGTGTGTCCTGCACAGAGGAGGAACCGGAAGTAGGTCTGTCTCAGAAGATCAACAGGAAGTGTGTCCTCAACATGAGAAACAGAAGAAGTGTGTCCCACACAGAGGAAGTACAGGAAGTAGGTCTGTCTTTGAAGAGCAAGAAAAAGTGTGCCCTGCACTGGAGTAACACAGAAAGTGTGTCCTGCAGATCAAAAAGACAGGAAGTAGTTCTGTGTGAGATGAGCAACAGGAAGTGTGTCCTGCACAGGACAAACAAAGGAAGCATGTCCTGCACAGAGGAAGAACAGGAAGTAGGTCTGTCTCAGGTGATCAAAAGAAAATGTGTTCTCAATATGAGCAACAGACGAAGTGTGTCCTGCACAGAGGAAGTACAGGAAGTAGGTCCCTCTTAGAAGAACAAGAGGAAGTGTGTCCTTCCCAGGAAATACACAGGAAGTGTGTCCTTCACAGAGGAAGAACAGGAAGTATCTCCGTGGGAGGAGAGTAATAGGAGTGTGTCCTGCACAGGAGAAACAGAGGAAATGAGGCCAGCACAGAGGAAGAACTGGAAGTACGCCTGTTTCAGCAAAGCAACAGGAAGTGTGTCCTGCACAAAAGAAACACTGGAAGTATGTCCTGCACAGAAGACGAACAGGAAGTACGTCTTTCTCATGAGATCAACAGGAAGCGTGTCCTGCACAGGGGAAACACAGAGAGTGTATCCTGCACAGAAGAAGAACAGAAAGTAGGTCTGTCTCAGGAGAGCACAGGAAGTGTGTCCTGCACAGCAGAATCTCAGGAAAAGTGTCTTCCAGAGAGAAAAAACCGGAAGTAGGTCTGTGTGAGGAGAGCAACAGGAAGCGTGTCCTGCACAGGAGAAACAGAAGATGTGTGTCCTGCAAAGTGAAAGAACATGAAGTATCTCTGTGTGAGGAGAGTAATAGGAAATGTGTTCTGCCCAGGAGAATCACAGGAAGTGTGTCCTGCACAAAAGAAACACAGGAAGTGTGTCCTGCACAGAGAAAAAACAGGAAGGTCTGTCTCAGGTGATCAACAGAAACTGTGTCTTCAACATGAGCAACAGAGGAAGTGTGTCCTGCAAAGAGGAAGAACAGAAAGTATCTCTGTGTGAGGAGAGTAATAGGAAATGTGCTCTGCCCAGGAGGAAGGTACAGGAAGTAGGTCTCTCTTAGAAGAGCAAGAGGAAGTGTGTCCTTCACAGAGAAAGAACAGGAAGTATCTCTGTGGGAGGAGAGTAATAGGCAGTGTGTCCTGCACAGGAGAAACACAGGAAATGAGGCCAGCACAGAGGAAGAACCGGAAGTACGTCTGTCTCAGCAGAGCAACAGAAAGTGTGTCCTGCACAAAAGAAACACTGGAAGTGTGTCCTGCACAGAAGAAGAACAGGAAGTACATCGTTCTCATGAGATCAACAGGAAGCGTGTCCTGCACAGGGGAAACACAGAAAGTGTATCCTGCACAGAAGAACAGAAAGTAGGTCTGTCTCAGGAGAGCACAGGAAGTGTGTCCTGCACAGCAGAATCTCAGGAAAAGTGTCTTCCAGAGAGGAAAAACAGAAAGTAGGTCTGTGTGAGGAGAGCAACAGGAAGCGTGTCCTGCAAAGGAGAAAGAGAGGAAGTGTGTCCTGCACGGAGGAGAAACAGGAAGTAGGTCTGTCTCAGAAGAGCCACAGGAAGCATGTCCAGCACAGGGGAAACACATAAAGTGTATCCTGCACAGAAGAAGAACAGAAAGTAGGTCTGTCTCAGGAGAGCACAGAAAGTGTGTCCTGGACAGCAGAATGTCAGGAAAAGTGTCTTCCAGAGAGAAAAAAACAGAAGTAGGTCTGTGTGAGGAGAGCAACAGGAAGCGTGTCCTGCACAGGAGAAACAGAGGAAGTGTGTCCTGCAAAGAGGAAGAACAGGAAGTATCTCTGTGTGAGGAGAGTAATAGGAAATGTGTTCTGCCCAGGAGAATCACAGGAAGTGTGTCCTGCAGAGAGAAAGGACAGGAAGTAGTTCTGTGTGAGGAGAGCAACAGGAAGTGTGTCTTGCACAGAAGAAACACAGGAAGTGTGTCCTGCGCAGAAGAGAAACAGGAAGTAGGTCTGTCTCAGGAGAACAACAGGAAGTGTGTCTTGAGCATAAGAAACACAGAACGTGTGTCCTGCAAAGAGACAGTACAGGAAGTAGGTCTCTCTCAAAAGATCAACAGGAAGTGTGTCCTCAACATGAGCAACAGAGGAAGTGTGTCCTGCACAGAGGAGGTACAGGAAGTAGGTCTGTCTTAGGAGAGCAAGGGGAAGTGTGTCCTGCACTGGAGAAACACAGAAAGTGTGTCCTGCACAGAGGAGGAACAGGAAGTCGGTCTGTCTCAGAAGATCAACAGGAAGTGTGTCCTCAACATGAGAAACAGAGGAAGTGTGTCCTGCACAGAGGAAGTACAGGAAGTAGGTCTGTCTCACAATAGCAAGAAGAAGTGTGCCCTGCACTGGAGTAACACAGAAAGTGTGTCCTGCAGATAGAAAAGACAGGAAGTAGTTCTGTGTGAGATGAGCAACAGGAAGTGTGTCCTGCACAGGAGAAACACAGGAAGTGTGTCCAGCAAAGAGGAAGAACAGGAAGTATCTCTGTGTGAGGAGAGTAATAGGAAATGTGACCTGCCCAGGAGAATCTCAGGAAGTGCGTTTTGCAGAGAGAAAGGACAGAAAGTAGTTCTGTGTGAGGAGAGCAACAGGAAGTGTGTCCTGCACAGAGGAAGTACAGGAAGTAGGTCTGTCTTACAAGAGCAAGAAGAAGTGTGCCCTCACTGGAGTAACACAGAAAGTGTGTCCTGCAGATAGAAAAGATAGGAAGTAGTTCTGTATGAGATGAGCAACAGGAAGTATGTCCTACACAGGAGAAACACAGGAAGTGTGTCCTGCACAGAGGAAGAACAGGAAGTAGGTCTGTCTCAGAAGAGCAAGAGGAAGCATGTCCTGCACTGGAGAAACACAGAAAGTGTGTCCTGCACAGAGGAAGTACAGGAAATTGGTATCTGTTAGAAGAACAAGAAGAAGTGTGTCCTGCCCAGGAAATACACAGGAAGGGTGTCCTTCACAGAGGAAGAACAGGAAGTATCTCTGTGGGAGGAGAGAAATAAAAAGTGTGCCCTGCACAAGAGAAACACAGGAAATGAGGCCAGCACAGAGGAAGAACCGGAAGTCCGTCTGTCTCAGCAGAGCAACAGGAAGTGTGTCCTGCACAAAAGAAACACTGGAAGTGTGTCCTGCACAGAAGAAAAACGGGAAGTACGTCTTTCTCATGAGATCAACAGGAAGCGTGTCGTGCACAGGGGAAACACAGAAAGTGTATTCTGCACAGAAGAAGAACAGAAAGTAGGTCTGTCTCAGGAGAGCACAGGAAGTGTGTCCTGCACAGCAGAATCTCAGGAAAAGTGTCTTCCAGAGAAAAAAAACCGGAAGTAGGTCTGTGTGAGGAGAGCAACAGGAAGCGTGTCCTGCACAGGAGAAACAGAGAAAGTGTGTCCTGCAAAGAGAAAAAACAGGAAGTATCTCTGTGTGAGGAGAGTAATAGGAAATGTGTCCTGCCCAGGAGAATCACAGGAAGTGTGTCATGCAGAGAGAAACAACAGGAAGTAGTTCTGTGTGAGAACACCACGAAGTGTGTCCTTCACAGAAGAAACACAGAAAGTGTGTCCTGCACAGAGGAGGAACAGGAAGTAGGTGTGTCTCAGGAGAACAACAGGAAGTGTGTCCTGAGCATAAGAAACACAGAAAGTGTGTCCTGCACAGAGAAAGAACAGGGAGTAGGTCTGTCTCAGGTGATCAACAGAAAATGTGTCCTCAACATGAGCAACAGAGGAAGTGTGTCCTGCACAGAGGAAGTACAGGAAGTAGGTCTCTCTTAGAAGAGCAAGAGGAAGTGTGTCCTGCCCAGCAGAAATTCAGGAAGTGTGTCCTTCACAGAGGAAGAACAGGAAGTATCTCTGTGAAAGGAGAGTAATAGGAAGTGTGTCCTGCACAGGAGAAACACAGGAAATGAGGCCAGCACAGAGGAAGAACCGGAAGTACGTCTGTCTCAGCAGAACAACAGGAAGTGTGTCCTGCACAAAAGAAACACTGGAAGTGTGTCCTGCACAGAAGAAGAACAGGAAGTATGTCTTTCTCATGAGATCAACAGAAAGTGTGTCCTGCACAGGAAAAACACAGAAAGTGTATCCTGCACAGAAGAAGAACAGAAAGTAGGTCTGTCTCAGGAGAGCACAGGAAGTGTGTCCTGCACAGCAGAATCTCAGGATAAGTGTCTTCCAGAGAAAAAAACAGAAAGTAGGTCTGTGTGAGGAGAGCAACAGCAAGCGTGTCCTGCAAAGGAGAAAGAGAGGAAGTGTGTCCTGCAAAGAGGAAGAGCAGGAAGTATCTCTGTGTGAGGAGAGCAACAGGAAGTGTGTCCTGCAGAGAAGAAACACAGGAAGTGTGTCCTGCACAGAGAAGGAACAGGAAGTAGGTCTGTCTCAGGAGAACAACAGGAAGTGTGTCCTGAGCATAAGAAACACAGAAAGTGTGTCCTGCTCAGAGACAGTTCAGGAAGTAGGTCTGTCTCAGAAGATCAACAGGAAGTTTGTCTTCAACATGAGCAACAGAGGAAGTGTGTCCTGCACAGAGGAAGTACAGGAAGTAGGTCTGTCTTAGGAGAGCAAGGGGAAGTGTGTCCTGCACTGGAGAAACACAGGAAGTGTGTCCTACAGAGAGGAAAGACAGGAAGTAGTTCTGTGTGAGAAGAGCAACAGGAAGTGTGTCCTGCACAGGAGAAACACAGGAAGTGTGTCCTGCAAAGAGGAAGAACAGGAAGTAGGTCTGTCTCAGAAGATCAACAGGAAGTGTGTCCTCAATATGAGCAACAGAGCAAGTGTGTCCTGCACAGAGGAAGTACAGGAAGTAGGTCTGTCTTAGAAGAGCAAGAAAAAGTGTGCCCTGCACAAGAGTAACACAGAAAGTGTGTCCTGCAGATAGGAAAGACAGGAAGTAGTTCTGTGTGAGAAGAGCAACAGGAAGTGTGTCCTGCACAGGAGAAACACAGGAAGTGTGTCCTGCAAAGAGGAAGAACCGGAAGTACGTCTGTCTCAGGAGAGCACAGGAAGTGTGTCCTGCACAGCAGAATCTCAGGAAAAGTGTCTTCCAGAGAGAAAAAACCGGAAGTAGGTCTGTGTGAGGAGAGCAACAGGAAGCGTGTCCTGCACAGGAGAAAGAGGAAGTGTGTCCTGCAAAAAGGAAGAACAGGAAGTATCTCTGTGTGAGGAGAGTAATAGGAAATGTGTCCTGCCCAGGAGAGTCACAGGAAGTGTGTCCTGCAGAGAGAAAGGACAGGAAGTAGTTCTGTGTGAGGAGAGCAACAGGAAGTGTGTGCTGCACAGAAGAAACACAGAAAGTGTGTCCTGCACAGAGGAGGAACAGGAAGTAGGTCTGTTTTAGGAGAACAGGAATTGTGTCCTGAGCATAAGAAACACAGGAAGTGTGTCCTGCACAGAAAAAGTACACAAAGTAGGTCTGTCTCAGGAGATCAACAGGAAGTGTGTCCTCAACATGAGAAACACAGGAAGTGTGTCCTGCACGCAGAAAGTACAGGATGTAGGTCTGTCTCAGAAGAGCAAGAGGAAGTGTGTCCTGCACTGGAGAAACACAGGAAGTGTGTCCTGCAGAGAGGAAGGACAGGAAGTAGTTCTGTGTGAGGACAGCAACAGGAAGTGTGTCCAGCACAGGAGAAACAGAGGAAGTGTGTCCTGCACAGAGGAGAAAGAGAAAGTAGGTCTGTCTCAGGAGAACAACAGAAAGTGTGTCCTGAGCATAAGAAACACAGGAAGTGTGTCCTGCACAAAGAAGGTAAAGGAAGAAGGTCTGTCTCAGGTGATCAACAGGAAGTGTGTCCTCAACATGAGAAACACAGGAAGTGTGTCCTGCACGGAGGAAGTACAGGAATGAGGTCTGTCTCAGAAGAGCAAGAGGAAGTGTGTCCTGCACTGGAGATTCACAGAAAGTGTGTCCTGCAGAGAGAAAAAACAGGAAGTAGTTCTGTGTGAGCAGAGCAACAGGAAATGTGTCCTGCGCAGAGACAGTACAGGATGTAGGTCTGTCTCAGGAGATCAATAGGAAGTGTGTCCTCAACATGAGAAACAGAGGAAGTGTGTGCTGCATCGAGGAAGAACAGAAAGTAGGTCTGTCTCAGGAGAGCAATAGAAAGTGTGTCCTGCACAGGAGAAACAGAGAAAGTGTGCCCTGCACCGAGAAAGAACAGAAAGTAGGTCTGTCTCAGGAGAGAACCGGAAGTGTGTCCTCAACATGATAAACACAGGAAGTGTGTCCTGCACGGAGGAGGTACAGGAAGTAGGTCTCTCTTAGAAGAGCAAGAGGAAGTGTGTCCTGCACTGGAGAAACACAGGAAGTGTGTCCTGCAGAGAGGAAGGACAGGAAGTAGTTCTGTGTGAGGAGAGCAACAGGAAGTGTGTCCTGCACAGAGGAGGAACAGGAAGTAGGTCTGTCTCAGGAGAATAACAGGAAGTGTGTCCTGAGCATAAAAAACACAGGAAGTGTGTCCTGCACAGAAAAAGTACAAAACGTAGGTCTGTCTCAGGAAATCAACAGGAAGTGTGTCCTCAACATGAGAAACACAGAAAGTGTGTCCTGCACGGAGGAAGTACAGGAATTAGGTCTCTCTTAGAAGAGCAAGAGGAAGTGTGTCCTGCACTGGAGAAACACAGAAAGTGTGTCCTGCACGGAGGAAGTACAGGAATTAGGTCTCTCTTAGAAGAGCAAGAGGAAGTGTGTCCTGCACTGGAGAAACACAGAAAGTGTGTCCTGCACGGAGGAAGTACAGGAAGTAGGTCTGTCTCAGGAGATCAACAGGAAGTGTGTCCTGCACAGGAGAAACAGAGCAAGTGTGTCCTGCACGGAGGAAGTACAGGAAGTAGGTCTGTCTCAGGAGATCAACAGGAAGTGTGTCCTGAGCATAAAAAACACAGGAAGTGTGTCCTGCACAGAAAAAGTACAAAAAGTAGGTCTGTCTCAGGAAATCAACAGGAAGTGTGTCCTCAACATGAGAAACACAGAAAGTGTGTCCTGCACGGAGGAAGTACAGGAAGTAGGTCTCTCTCAGGAGATCAACAGGAAGTGTGTCCTGCACAGGAGAAACAGAGCAAGTGTGTCCTGCACGGAGAAAGTACAGGAAGTAGGTCTCTCTTAGAAGAGCAAGAGGAAGTGTGTCCTGCACTGGAGAAACACAGGAAGTGTGTCCTACAGAGAGGGAGGACAGGAAGTAGTTCTGTGTGAGGAGAGCAACAGGAAGCGTGTCCTGCCCAGGAGAAACACAGGAAGTGTGTCCTGCACAGAGGAGAAACAGGAAGTAGGTCTGTCTCAGGAGAGCAACAGAAAGCGTGTCCTGCACAGGAGAAACACTGGAAGTGTGTCCTGCACAGAGGAGGAACAGGAAGTAGGTCTGTCTCAGGAGAACAACAGGAAGTGTGTCCTGAGCATAAGAAACACAGGAAGTGTGTCCTGCACAGAGAAAGTACAGGAAGAAGGTCTGTCTCAGTTGATCAACAGGAAGTGTGTCCTCAACATGATAAACACAGGAAGTGTGTCCTGCACGGAGGAGGTACAGGAAGTAGGTCTCTCTTAGAAGAGCAAGAGGAAGTGTGTCCTTCACTGAAGAAACACAGAAAGTGTGTGGTGCATAGGGGAAGGACAGAAAGTAGTTCTGTGTGATGAGAGAAACAGGAAGTGTGTCCTGCACAGGAGAAACAGAGGAAGTGTGCCCTGCTCAGAAGAGGAACAGAAAGTAGGTCTGTCTTAGGAGAACAAAGGGAAGTGTGTCCTGAGCATAAGAAATGCAGGAAGTGTGTCCTGCTCGGAGGAAGTAAAGGAAGTAGGTCTGTCTCAGAACAGCAAGAGGAAGTGTGTCCTGCACTGGAGAAACGCAGAAAGTGTGTCCTGCAGAGAGGAAGGACAGGAAGTAGTTTTGTGTGAGGAGAGCAACAGGAAGTGTGTCCTGCACAGGTGAAACAGAGGAAGTGTGTCCTGCACAGAGGAAAAAGAGGAAGTAGGTCTGTCTCAGGAGAACAGCAGAAAGTGTGTCCTGAGCATAAGAAACACAGAAAGTGTGTCCTGCACGGAGGAAGTACAGGAAGAAGGTCTGTCTCAGAAGAGCAAGAGGAAGTGTGTCCTGCACTGGAGAAACACAGAAAGTGTGTTCTGCAGAGAGGAAGGACAGGAAGTAGTTCTGTGTGAGGAGAGCAACAGGAAGTGTGTCCTGCCAAGGAGAAACAGAGAAAGTGTGTCCTGCACAGAGGAGGAACAGGAAGTAGGTCTGTCTCAGGAGAACAACAGGAAGTGTGTCCTGATCATAAGAAACGCAGGGAGTGTGTCCTGCATGGAGAAAGTACAGGAAGTTGGTCTGTCTCAGGAGATCAACAGGAAGTGTGTCCTCAACATGAGAAACAAAAAAAGTGTGTCCTGCACGGAGGAAGTACAGAAAGTAGGTCTGTCTCAGAAGAGCAAGAGGAAGTGTGGCCTGCACTGGAGAAAAACAGGAAGTGTGTCCTGCAGAGAGGAAGGACAGGAAGTAGGTCTGTTTCAGGAAAAATACAGGAAGTGTGTCCTGCACATAAGAAACACAGGGAGTGTGTCCTGCACAGAGAAAGTACAGGAAGTAGGTCTGTCTCAGGAGATCAATAGGAAGTGTGTCCTCAACATGAGAAACAGAGGAAGTGTGTCCTGCACCGAGGAAGAACAGAAAGTAGGTCTCTCTCAGGAGAGCAACAGGAAGTGTGTCCTGCACAGGAGAAACAGAGGAAGTGTGTCCTACACCGAGAAAGAACAGAAAGTACGTCTGTCTCAGGAGAGCACAGGAAGTGTGTCCTGCACAGCAGAATCTCAGGAAGTGTGTCCTGCAGAGAGGAAGGACAGGAAGTAGTTCTGTGTGAGGAGAGCAACAGGAAGTGTGTCCTTCCCAGGAGAAACACAGGAAGTGTGTCCTGCACAGAGGAAGAACAGGAAGTAGGTCTGTCTCAGGAGAGCAACAGGAAGTGTGTCCTGCACAGAACACAGAAAGTGTGTCCTGCACAGAGGAAGAACAGGAAGTATCTCTGTGTGACGAGAGTAATAGGAAGTGTGTCCTGCACAGGAGAAACACAGAAAGTGTGTCCTGCAGAGAGGAAGGACAGGAAGTAGTTCTGTGTGAGGAGAGCAACAGAAAGTGTGCCCTGTACAGGAGAAATACAGGAAGTGTTTCCTGCACAGAGGAGGCACAGGAAGTAGGTCTGTTTCAGGAGAAATACAGGAAGTGTGTCCTGCACATAAGAAACACAGGGAGTGTGTCCTGCACAGAGAAAGTACAGGAAGGAGGTCTGTCTCAGGAGATCAACAGGAAGTGTGTCCTCAACATGAGACACAGAGAAAGTGTGTTCTGCACGGAGAAAGTACAGGATGTAGCTCCGTCTTAGAAGAGCAAGAGGAAGTGTGTCCTGCACTGGAGAAACACAGAAAGTGTGTCCTGCAGAGAGGAAGGACAGGAAGTAGTTCTGTGTGAGGAGAGTAATAGGAAGTGTGTCCCGCACAGGAGATACACAGGAAATGAGTCCAGCACAGAGGAAGAACCGGAAGTACGTCTATCTCAGCAGAGCAACAGGAAGTGTGTCCTGAGCATAAGAAACACAGGAAGTGTGTCCTACACAGAGACAGTACAGGAAGTAGGTCTGTCTCAGGAGATCAACAGGAAGTGTGTCTTCAACATAAGAAACAGAGAAAGTGTGTCCTGCACGGAGGAAGTACAGGAAGTAGGTCTGTCTTAGAAGAGCAAGAGGAAGTGTGTCCTGCAGAGAGGAAGGACAGGAAGTAGTTCTGTGTGAGGAGATCAACAGGAATTGTGTCCTGCACAGGAGAAACACAGGAAGTGTGTTCTGCACAGAGGAAGAATAGGAAGTAGGTCTGTCTCAGGAGAGCAACAGAAAGCTTGTCCTGCCCAGGGGAAACACAGGAAGTGTGTCCTGCACAGAGGAAGAACAGGAAGTAGTTCTGTGTGAGGAGAGTAATAGGAAGTGTGTCCTGCACAGGAGAAACACTGGAAATGAGTCCAGCACAGAGGTAGAACTGGATGTACGTCTGTCTCCGCAGAGCAACAGGAAGTGTGTCCTGCACAGAAGAAACACTGAAAGTGTGTCCTGCACAGAGGGAGAACAGAAAGTACGTCTTTCTCATGAGATCAACAGGAAGTGTGTCCTGCACAGGGGAAACACAGAAAGTGTATCCTGTACAGAAGAACAGAAAGTAGGTCTGTCTCAGGAGAGCACAGGAAGTGTGTCCTGCACAGCAGAATCTCAGGAAGTGTGTGTTGCAGAGAGGAAAAACAGGAAGTAGGTCTGTGTGAGGAGAGCAACAGAAAGTGTGTCCTGCACAGGAGATACAGAGGAAGTGTGTCCTGCAGAGAGGAAGGACAGGAAGTAGTTCTGTGTGAGGACAGCAACAGGAAGTGTGTCCAGCACAGGAGAAACAGAGGAAGTGTGTCCTGCACAGAGGAGGAACAGGAAGTAGGTGTGTCTCAGGAGAACAACAGGAAGTGTGTCCTGAGCATAAGAAACACAGAAAGTGTGTCCTGCACAGAGAAAGAACAGGGAGTAGGTCTGTCTCAGGTGATCAACAGAAAATGTGTCCTCAACATGAGCAACAGAGGAAGTGTGTCCTGCACAGAGGAAGTACAGGAAGTAGGTCTCTCTTAGAAGAGCAAGAGGAAGTGTGTCCTGCCCAGCAGAAATTCAGGAAGTGTGTCCTTCACAGAGGAAGAACAGGAAGTATCTCTGTGAAAGGAGAGTAATAGGAAGTGTGTCCTGCACAGGAGAAACACAGGAAATGAGGCCAGCACAGAGGAAGAACCGGAAGTACGTCTGTCTCAGCAGAACAACAGGAAGTGTGTCCTGCACAAAAGAAACACTGGAAGTGTGTCCTGCACAGAAGAAGAACAGGAAGTATGTCTTTCTCATGAGATCAACAGAAAGTGTGTCCTGCACAGGAAAAACACAGAAAGTGTATCCTGCACAGAAGAAGAACAGAAAGTAGGTCTGTCTCAGGAGAGCACAGGAAGTGTGTCCTGCACAGCAGAATCTCAGGATAAGTGTCTTCCAGAGAAAAAAACAGAAAGTAGGTCTGTGTGAGGAGAGCAACAGCAAGCGTGTCCTGCAAAGGAGAAAGAGAGGAAGTGTGTCCTGCAAAGAGGAAGAGCAGGAAGTATCTCTGTGTGAGGAGAGCAACAGGAAGTGTGTCCTGCAGAGAAGAAACACAGGAAGTGTGTCCTGCACAGAGAAGGAACAGGAAGTAGGTCTGTCTCAGGAGAACAACAGGAAGTGTGTCCTGAGCATAAGAAACACAGAAAGTGTGTCCTGCTCAGAGACAGTTCAGGAAGTAGGTCTGTCTCAGAAGATCAACAGGAAGTTTGTCTTCAACATGAGCAACAGAGGAAGTGTGTCCTGCACAGAGGAAGTACAGGAAGTAGGTCTGTCTTAGGAGAGCAAGGGGAAGTGTGTCCTGCACTGGAGAAACACAGGAAGTGTGTCCTACAGAGAGGAAAGACAGGAAGTAGTTCTGTGTGAGAAGAGCAACAGGAAGTGTGTCCTGCACAGGAGAAACACAGGAAGTGTGTCCTGCAAAGAGGAAGAACAGGAAGTAGGTCTGTCTCAGAAGATCAACAGGAAGTGTGTCCTCAATATGAGCAACAGAGCAAGTGTGTCCTGCACAGAGGAAGTACAGGAAGTAGGTCTGTCTTAGAAGAGCAAGAAAAAGTGTGCCCTGCACAAGAGTAACACAGAAAGTGTGTCCTGCAGATAGGAAAGACAGGAAGTAGTTCTGTGTGAGAAGAGCAACAGGAAGTGTGTCCTGCACAGGAGAAACACAGGAAGTGTGTCCTGCAAAGAGGAAGAACCGGAAGTACGTCTGTCTCAGGAGAGCACAGGAAGTGTGTCCTGCACAGCAGAATCTCAGGAAAAGTGTCTTCCAGAGAGAAAAAACCGGAAGTAGGTCTGTGTGAGGAGAGCAACAGGAAGCGTGTCCTGCACAGGAGAAAGAGGAAGTGTGTCCTGCAAAAAGGAAGAACAGGAAGTATCTCTGTGTGAGGAGAGTAATAGGAAATGTGTCCTGCCCAGGAGAGTCACAGGAAGTGTGTCCTGCAGAGAGAAAGGACAGGAAGTAGTTCTGTGTGAGGAGAGCAACAGGAAGTGTGTGCTGCACAGAAGAAACACAGAAAGTGTGTCCTGCACAGAGGAGGAACAGGAAGTAGGTCTGTTTTAGGAGAACAGGAATTGCGTCCTGAGCATAAGAAACACAGGAAGTGTGTCCTGCACAGAAAAAGTACACAAAGTAGGTCTGTCTCAGGAGATCAACAGGAAGTGTGTCCTCAACATGAGAAACACAGGAAGTGTGTCCTGCACGCAGAAAGTACAGGATGTAGGTCTGTCTCAGAAGAGCAAGAGGAAGTGTGTCCTGCACTGGAGAAACACAGGAAGTGTGTCCTGCAGAGAGGAAGGACAGGAAGTAGTTCTGTGTGAGGACAGCAACAGGAAGTGTGTCCAGCACAGGAGAAACAGAGGAAGTGTGTCCTGCACAGAGGAGGAACAGGAAGTAGGTCTGTCTCAGGAGAACAACAGGAAGTGTGTCCTGATCATAAGAAACGCAGGGAGTGTGTCCTGCATGGAGAAAGTACAGGAAGTTGGTCTGTCTCAGGAGATCAACAGGAAGTGTGTCCTCAACATGAGAAACAAAAAAAGTGTGTCCTGCACGGAGGAAGTACAGAAAGTAGGTCTGTCTCAGAAGAGCAAGAGGAAGTGTGGCCTGCACTGGAGAAAAACAGGAAGTGTGTCCTGCAGAGAGGAAGGACAGGAAGTAGGTCTGTTTCAGGAAAAATACAGGAAGTGTGTCCTGCACATAAGAAACACAGGGAGTGTGTCCTGCACAGAGAAAGTACAGGAAGTAGGTCTGTCTCAGGAGATCAATAGGAAGTGTGTCCTCAACATGAGAAACAGAGGAAGTGTGTCCTGCACCGAGGAAGAACAGAAAGTAGGTCTCTCTCAGGAGAGCAACAGGAAGTGTGTCCTGCACAGGAGAAACAGAGGAAGTGTGTCCTACACCGAGAAAGAACAGAAAGTACGTCTGTCTCAGGAGAGCACAGGAAGTGTGTCCTGCACAGCAGAATCTCAGGAAGTGTGTCCTGCAGAGAGGAAGGACAGGAAGTAGTTCTGTGTGAGGAGAGCAACAGGAAGTGTGTCCTTCCCAGGAGAAACACAGGAAGTGTGTCCTGCACAGAGGAAGAACAGGAAGTAGGTCTGTCTCAGGAGAGCAACAGGAAGTGTGTCCTGCACAGAACACAGAAAGTGTGTCCTGCACAGAGGAAGAACAGGAAGTATCTCTGTGTGACGAGAGTAATAGGAAGTGTGTCCTGCACAGGAGAAACACAGAAAGTGTGTCCTGCAGAGAGGAAGGACAGGAAGTAGTTCTGTGTGAGGAGAGCAACAGAAAGTGTGCCCTGTACAGGAGAAATACAGGAAGTGTTTCCTGCACAGAGGAGGCACAGGAAGTAGGTCTGTTTCAGGAGAAATACAGGAAGTGTGTCCTGCACATAAGAAACACAGGGAGTGTGTCCTGCACAGAGAAAGTACAGGAAGGAGGTCTGTCTCAGGAGATCAACAGGAAGTGTGTCCTCAACATGAGACACAGAGAAAGTGTGTTCTGCACGGAGAAAGTACAGGATGTAGCTCCGTCTTAGAAGAGCAAGAGGAAGTGTGTCCTGCACTGGAGAAACACAGAAAGTGTGTCCTGCAGAGAGGAAGGACAGGAAGTAGTTCTGTGTGAGGAGAGTAATAGGAAGTGTGTCCCGCACAGGAGATACACAGGAAATGAGTCCAGCACAGAGGAAGAACCGGAAGTACGTCTATCTCAGCAGAGCAACAGGAAGTGTGTCCTGAGCATAAGAAACACAGGAAGTGTGTCCTACACAGAGACAGTACAGGAAGTAGGTCTGTCTCAGGAGATCAACAGGAAGTGTGTCTTCAACATAAGAAACAGAGAAAGTGTGTCCTGCACGGAGGAAGTACAGGAAGTAGGTCTGTCTTAGAAGAGCAAGAGGAAGTGTGTCCTGCAGAGAGGAAGGACAGGAAGTAGTTCTGTGTGAGGAGATCAACAGGAATTGTGTCCTGCACAGGAGAAACACAGGAAGTGTGTTCTGCACAGAGGAAGAATAGGAAGTAGGTCTGTCTCAGGAGAGCAACAGAAAGCTTGTCCTGCCCAGGGGAAACACAGGAAGTGTGTCCTGCACAGAGGAAGAACAGGAAGTAGTTCTGTGTGAGGAGAGTAATAGGAAGTGTGTCCTGCACAGGAGAAACACTGGAAATGAGTCCAGCACAGAGGTAGAACTGGATGTACGTCTGTCTCCGCAGAGCAACAGGAAGTGTGTCCTGCACAGAAGAAACACTGGAAGTGTGTCCTGCACAGAGGGAGAACAGAAAGTACGTCTTTCTCATGAGATCAACAGGAAGTGTGTCCTGCACAGGGGAAACACAGAAAGTGTATCCTGTACAGAAGAACAGAAAGTAGGTCTGTCTCAGGAGAGCACAGGAAGTGTGTCCTGCACAGCAGAATCTCAGGAAGTGTGTGTTGCAGAGAGGAAAAACAGGAAGTAGGTCTGTGTGAGGAGAGCAACAGAAAGTGTGTCCTGCACAGGAGATACAGAGGAAGTGTGTCCTGCAGAGAGGAAGGACAGGAAGTAGTTCTGTGTGAGGACAGCAACAGGAAGTGTGTCCAGCACAGGAGAAACAGAGGAAGTGTGTCCTGCACAGAGGAGGAACAGGAAGTAGGTGTGTCTCAGGAGAACAACAGGAAGTGTGTCCTGAGCATAAGAAACACAGAAAGTGTGTCCTGCACAGAGAAAGAACAGGGAGTAGGTCTGTCTCAGGTGATCAACAGAAAATGTGTCCTCAACATGAGCAACAGAGGAAGTGTGTCCTGCACAGAGGAAGTACAGGAAGTAGGTCTCTCTTAGAAGAGCAAGAGGAAGTGTGTCCTGCCCAGCAGAAATTCAGGAAGTGTGTCCTTCACAGAGGAAGAACAGGAAGTATCTCTGTGAAAGGAGAGTAATAGGAAGTGTGTCCTGCACAGGAGAAACACAGGAAATGAGGCCAGCACAGAGGAAGAACCGGAAGTACGTCTGTCTCAGCAGAACAACAGGAAGTGTGTCCTGCACAAAAGAAACACTGGAAGTGTGTCCTGCACAGAAGAAGAACAGGAAGTATGTCTTTCTCATGAGATCAACAGAAAGTGTGTCCTGCACAGGAAAAACACAGAAAGTGTATCCTGCACAGAAGAAGAACAGAAAGTAGGTCTGTCTCAGGAGAGCACAGGAAGTGTGTCCTGCACAGCAGAATCTCAGGATAAGTGTCTTCCAGAGAAAAAAACAGAAAGTAGGTCTGTGTGAGGAGAGCAACAGCAAGCGTGTCCTGCAAAGGAGAAAGAGAGGAAGTGTGTCCTGCAAAGAGGAAGAGCAGGAAGTATCTCTGTGTGAGGAGAGCAACAGGAAGTGTGTCCTGCAGAGAAGAAACACAGGAAGTGTGTCCTGCACAGAGAAGGAACAGGAAGTAGGTCTGTCTCAGGAGAACAACAGGAAGTGTGTCCTGAGCATAAGAAACACAGAAAGTGTGTCCTGCTCAGAGACAGTTCAGGAAGTAGGTCTGTCTCAGAAGATCAACAGGAAGTTTGTCTTCAACATGAGCAACAGAGGAAGTGTGTCCTGCACAGAGGAAGTACAGGAAGTAGGTCTGTCTTAGGAGAGCAAGGGGAAGTGTGTCCTGCACTGGAGAAACACAGGAAGTGTGTCCTACAGAGAGGAAAGACAGGAAGTAGTTCTGTGTGAGAAGAGCAACAGGAAGTGTGTCCTGCACAGGAGAAACACAGGAAGTGTGTCCTGCAAAGAGGAAGAACAGGAAGTAGGTCTGTCTCAGAAGATCAACAGGAAGTGTGTCCTCAATATGAGCAACAGAGCAAGTGTGTCCTGCACAGAGGAAGTACAGGAAGTAGGTCTGTCTTAGAAGAGCAAGAAAAAGTGTGCCCTGCACAAGAGTAACACAGAAAGTGTGTCCTGCAGATAGGAAAGACAGGAAGTAGTTCTGTGTGAGAAGAGCAACAGGAAGTGTGTCCTGCACAGGAGAAACACAGGAAGTGTGTCCTGCAAAGAGGAAGAACCGGAAGTACGTCTGTCTCAGGAGAGCACAGGAAGTGTGTCCTGCACAGCAGAATCTCAGGAAAAGTGTCTTCCAGAGAGAAAAAACCGGAAGTAGGTCTGTGTGAGGAGAGCAACAGGAAGCGTGTCCTGCACAGGAGAAAGAGGAAGTGTGTCCTGCAAAAAGGAAGAACAGGAAGTATCTCTGTGTGAGGAGAGTAATAGGAAATGTGTCCTGCCCAGGAGAGTCACAGGAAGTGTGTCCTGCAGAGAGAAAGGACAGGAAGTAGTTCTGTGTGAGGAGAGCAACAGGAAGTGTGTGCTGCACAGAAGAAACACAGAAAGTGTGTCCTGCACAGAGGAGGAACAGGAAGTAGGTCTGTTTTAGGAGAACAGGAATTGCGTCCTGAGCATAAGAAACACAGGAAGTGTGTCCTGCACAGAAAAAGTACACAAAGTAGGTCTGTCTCAGGAGATCAACAGGAAGTGTGTCCTCAACATGAGAAACACAGGAAGTGTGTCCTGCACGCAGAAAGTACAGGATGTAGGTCTGTCTCAGAAGAGCAAGAGGAAGTGTGTCCTGCACTGGAGAAACACAGGAAGTGTGTCCTGCAGAGAGGAAGGACAGGAAGTAGTTCTGTGTGAGGACAGCAACAGGAAGTGTGTCCAGCACAGGAGAAACAGAGGAAGTGTGTCCTGCACAGAGGAGAAAGAGAAAGTAGGTCTGTCTCAGGAGAACAACAGAAAGTGTGTCCTGAGCATAAGAAACACAGGAAGTGTGTCCTGCACAAAGAAGGTAAAGGAAGAAGGTCTGTCTCAGGTGATCAACAGGAAGTGTGTCCTCAACATGAGAAACACAGGAAGTGTGTCCTGCACGGAGGAAGTACAGGAATGAGGTCTGTCTCAGAAGAGCAAGAGGAAGTGTGTCCTGCACTGGAGATTCACAGAAAGTGTGTCCTGCAGAGAGAAAAAACAGGAAGTAGTTCTGTGTGAGCAGAGCAACAGGAAATGTGTCCTGCGCAGAGACAGTACAGGATGTAGGTCTGTCTCAGGAGATCAATAGGAAGTGTGTCCTCAACATGAGAAACAGAGGAAGTGTGTGCTGCATCGAGGAAGAACAGAAAGTAGGTCTGTCTCAGGAGAGCAATAGAAAGTGTGTCCTGCACAGGAGAAACAGAGAAAGTGTGCCCTGCACCGAGAAAGAACAGAAAGTAGGTCTGTCTCAGGAGAGAACCGGAAGTGTGTCCTCAACATGATAAACACAGGAAGTGTGTCCTGCACGGAGGAGGTACAGGAAGTAGGTCTCTCTTAGAAGAGCAAGAGGAAGTGTGTCCTGCACTGGAGAAACACAGGAAGTGTGTCCTGCAGAGAGGAAGGACAGGAAGTAGTTCTGTGTGAGGAGAGCAACAGGAAGTGTGTCCTGCACAGAGGAGGAACAGGAAGTAGGTCTGTCTCAGGAGAATAACAGGAAGTGTGTCCTGAGCATAAAAAACACAGGAAGTGTGTCCTGCACAGAAAAAGTACAAAAAGTAGGTCTGTCTCAGGAAATCAACAGGAAGTGTGTCCTCAACATGAGAAACACAGAAAGTGTGTCCTGCACGGAGGAAGTACAGGAATTAGGTCTCTCTTAGAAGAGCAAGAGGAAGTGTGTCCTGCACTGGAGAAACACAGAAAGTGTGTCCTGCACGGAGGAAGTACAGGAAGTAGGTCTGTCTCAGGAGATCAACAGGAAGTGTGTCCTGCACAGGAGAAACAGAGCAAGTGTGTCCTGCACGGAGGAAGTACAGGAAGTAGGTCTGTCTCAGGAGATCAACAGGAAGTGTGTCCTGAGCATAAAAAACACAGGAAGTGTGTCCTGCACAGAAAAAGTACAAAAAGTAGGTCTGTCTCAGGAAATCAACAGGAAGTGTGTCCTCAACATGAGAAACACAGAAAGTGTGTCCTGCACGGAGGAAGTACAGGAAGTAGGTCTCTCTCAGGAGATCAACAGGAAGTGTGTCCTGCACAGGAGAAACAGAGCAAGTGTGTCCTGCACGGAGAAAGTACAGGAAGTAGGTCTCTCTTAGAAGAGCAAGAGGAAGTGTGTCCTGCACTGGAGAAACACAGGAAGTGTGTCCTACAGAGAGGGAGGACAGGAAGTAGTTCTGTGTGAGGAGAGCAACAGGAAGCGTGTCCTGCCCAGGAGAAACACAGGAAGTGTGTCCTGCACAGAGGAGAAACAGGAAGTAGGTCTGTCTCAGGAGAGCAACAGAAAGCGTGTCCTGCACAGGAGAAACACTGGAAGTGTGTCCTGCACAGAGGAGGAACAGGAAGTAGGTCTGTCTCAGGAGAACAACAGGAAGTGTGTCCTGAGCATAAGAAACACAGGAAGTGTGTCCTGCACAGAGAAAGTACAGGAAGAAGGTCTGTCTCAGTTGATCAACAGGAAGTGTGTCCTCAACATGATAAACACAGGAAGTGTGTCCTGCACGGAGGAGGTACAGGAAGTAGGTCTCTCTTAGAAGAGCAAGAGGAAGTGTGTCCTTCACTGAAGAAACACAGAAAGTGTGTGGTGCATAGGGGAAGGACAGAAAGTAGTTCTGTGTGATGAGAGAAACAGGAAGTGTGTCCTGCACAGGAGAAACAGAGGAAGTGTGCCCTGCTCAGAAGAGGAACAGAAAGTAGGTCTGTCTTAGGAGAACAAAGGGAAGTGTGTCCTGAGCATAAGAAATGCAGGAAGTGTGTCCTGCTCGGAGGAAGTAAAGGAAGTAGGTCTGTCTCAGAACAGCAAGAGGAAGTGTGTCCTGCACTGGAGAAACGCAGAAAGTGTGTCCTGCAGAGAGGAAGGACAGGAAGTAGTTTTGTGTGAGGAGAGCAACAGGAAGTGTGTCCTGCACAGGTGAAACAGAGGAAGTGTGTCCTGCACAGAGGAAAAAGAGGAAGTAGGTCTGTCTCAGGAGAACAGCAGAAAGTGTGTCCTGAGCATAAGAAACACAGAAAGTGTGTCCTGCACGGAGGAAGTACAGGAAGAAGGTCTGTCTCAGAAGAGCAAGAGGAAGTGTGTCCTGCACTGGAGAAACACAGAAAGTGTGTTCTGCAGAGAGGAAGGACAGGAAGTAGTTCTGTGTGAGGAGAGCAACAGGAAGTGTGTCCTGCCAAGGAGAAACAGAGAAAGTGTGTCCTGCACAGAGGAGGAACAGGAAGTAGGTCTGTCTCAGGAGAACAACAGGAAGTGTGTCCTGATCATAAGAAACGCAGGGAGTGTGTCCTGCATGGAGAAAGTACAGGAAGTTGGTCTGTCTCAGGAGATCAACAGGAAGTGTGTCCTCAACATGAGAAACAAAAAAAGTGTGTCCTGCACGGAGGAAGTACAGAAAGTAGGTCTGTCTCAGAAGAGCAAGAGGAAGTGTGGCCTGCACTGGAGAAAAACAGGAAGTGTGTCCTGCAGAGAGGAAGGACAGGAAGTAGGTCTGTTTCAGGAAAAATACAGGAAGTGTGTCCTGCACATAAGAAACACAGGGAGTGTGTCCTGCACAGAGAAAGTACAGGAAGTAGGTCTGTCTCAGGAGATCAATAGGAAGTGTGTCCTCAACATGAGAAACAGAGGAAGTGTGTCCTGCACCGAGGAAGAACAGAAAGTAGGTCTCTCTCAGGAGAGCAACAGGAAGTGTGTCCTGCACAGGAGAAACAGAGGAAGTGTGTCCTACACCGAGAAAGAACAGAAAGTACGTCTGTCTCAGGAGAGCACAGGAAGTGTGTCCTGCACAGCAGAATCTCAGGAAGTGTGTCCTGCAGAGAGGAAGGACAGGAAGTAGTTCTGTGTGAGGAGAGCAACAGGAAGTGTGTCCTTCCCAGGAGAAACACAGGAAGTGTGTCCTGCACAGAGGAAGAACAGGAAGTAGGTCTGTCTCAGGAGAGCAACAGGAAGTGTGTCCTGCACAGAACACAGAAAGTGTGTCCTGCACAGAGGAAGAACAGGAAGTATCTCTGTGTGACGAGAGTAATAGGAAGTGTGTCCTGCACAGGAGAAACACAGAAAGTGTGTCCTGCAGAGAGGAAGGACAGGAAGTAGTTCTGTGTGAGGAGAGCAACAGAAAGTGTGCCCTGTACAGGAGAAATACAGGAAGTGTTTCCTGCACAGAGGAGGCACAGGAAGTAGGTCTGTTTCAGGAGAAATACAGGAAGTGTGTCCTGCACATAAGAAACACAGGGAGTGTGTCCTGCACAGAGAAAGTACAGGAAGGAGGTCTGTCTCAGGAGATCAACAGGAAGTGTGTCCTCAACATGAGACACAGAGAAAGTGTGTTCTGCACGGAGAAAGTACAGGATGTAGCTCCGTCTTAGAAGAGCAAGAGGAAGTGTGTCCTGCACTGGAGAAACACAGAAAGTGTGTCCTGCAGAGAGGAAGGACAGGAAGTAGTTCTGTGTGAGGAGAGTAATAGGAAGTGTGTCCCGCACAGGAGATACACAGGAAATGAGTCCAGCACAGAGGAAGAACCGGAAGTACGTCTATCTCAGCAGAGCAACAGGAAGTGTGTCCTGAGCATAAGAAACACAGGAAGTGTGTCCTACACAGAGACAGTACAGGAAGTAGGTCTGTCTCAGGAGATCAACAGGAAGTGTGTCTTCAACATAAGAAACAGAGAAAGTGTGTCCTGCACGGAGGAAGTACAGGAAGTAGGTCTGTCTTAGAAGAGCAAGAGGAAGTGTGTCCTGCAGAGAGGAAGGACAGGAAGTAGTTCTGTGTGAGGAGATCAACAGGAATTGTGTCCTGCACAGGAGAAACACAGGAAGTGTGTTCTGCACAGAGGAAGAATAGGAAGTAGGTCTGTCTCAGGAGAGCAACAGAAAGCTTGTCCTGCCCAGGGGAAACACAGGAAGTGTGTCCTGCACAGAGGAAGAACAGGAAGTAGTTCTGTGTGAGGAGAGTAATAGGAAGTGTGTCCTGCACAGGAGAAACACTGGAAATGAGTCCAGCACAGAGGTAGAACTGGATGTACGTCTGTCTCCGCAGAGCAACAGGAAGTGTGTCCTGCACAGAAGAAACACTGGAAGTGTGTCCTGCACAGAGGGAGAACAGAAAGTACGTCTTTCTCATGAGATCAACAGGAAGTGTGTCCTGCACAGGGGAAACACAGAAAGTGTATCCTGTACAGAAGAACAGAAAGTAGGTCTGTCTCAGGAGAGCACAGGAAGTGTGTCCTGCACAGCAGAATCTCAGGAAGTGTGTGTTGCAGAGAGGAAAAACAGGAAGTAGGTCTGTGTGAGGAGAGCAACAGAAAGTGTGTCCTGCACAGGAGATACAGAGGAAGTGTGTCCTGCAGAGAGGAAGGACAGGAAGTAGTTCTGTGTGAGGACAGCAACAGGAAGTGTGTCCAGCACAGGAGAAACAGAGGAAGTGTGTCCTGCACAGAGGAGGAACAGGAAGTAGGTGTGTCTCAGGAGAACAACAGGAAGTGTGTCCTGAGCATAAGAAACACAGAAAGTGTGTCCTGCACAGAGAAAGAACAGGGAGTAGGTCTGTCTCAGGTGATCAACAGAAAATGTGTCCTCAACATGAGCAACAGAGGAAGTGTGTCCTGCACAGAGGAAGTACAGGAAGTAGGTCTCTCTTAGAAGAGCAAGAGGAAGTGTGTCCTGCCCAGCAGAAATTCAGGAAGTGTGTCCTTCACAGAGGAAGAACAGGAAGTATCTCTGTGAAAGGAGAGTAATAGGAAGTGTGTCCTGCACAGGAGAAACACAGGAAATGAGGCCAGCACAGAGGAAGAACCGGAAGTACGTCTGTCTCAGCAGAACAACAGGAAGTGTGTCCTGCACAAAAGAAACACTGGAAGTGTGTCCTGCACAGAAGAAGAACAGGAAGTATGTCTTTCTCATGAGATCAACAGAAAGTGTGTCCTGCACAGGAAAAACACAGAAAGTGTATCCTGCACAGAAGAAGAACAGAAAGTAGGTCTGTCTCAGGAGAGCACAGGAAGTGTGTCCTGCACAGCAGAATCTCAGGATAAGTGTCTTCCAGAGAAAAAAACAGAAAGTAGGTCTGTGTGAGGAGAGCAACAGCAAGCGTGTCCTGCAAAGGAGAAAGAGAGGAAGTGTGTCCTGCAAAGAGGAAGAGCAGGAAGTATCTCTGTGTGAGGAGAGCAACAGGAAGTGTGTCCTGCAGAGAAGAAACACAGGAAGTGTGTCCTGCACAGAGAAGGAACAGGAAGTAGGTCTGTCTCAGGAGAACAACAGGAAGTGTGTCCTGAGCATAAGAAACACAGAAAGTGTGTCCTGCTCAGAGACAGTTCAGGAAGTAGGTCTGTCTCAGAAGATCAACAGGAAGTTTGTCTTCAACATGAGCAACAGAGGAAGTGTGTCCTGCACAGAGGAAGTACAGGAAGTAGGTCTGTCTTAGGAGAGCAAGGGGAAGTGTGTCCTGCACTGGAGAAACACAGGAAGTGTGTCCTACAGAGAGGAAAGACAGGAAGTAGTTCTGTGTGAGAAGAGCAACAGGAAGTGTGTCCTGCACAGGAGAAACACAGGAAGTGTGTCCTGCAAAGAGGAAGAACAGGAAGTAGGTCTGTCTCAGAAGATCAACAGGAAGTGTGTCCTCAATATGAGCAACAGAGCAAGTGTGTCCTGCACAGAGGAAGTACAGGAAGTAGGTCTGTCTTAGAAGAGCAAGAAAAAGTGTGCCCTGCACAAGAGTAACACAGAAAGTGTGTCCTGCAGATAGGAAAGACAGGAAGTAGTTCTGTGTGAGAAGAGCAACAGGAAGTGTGTCCTGCACAGGAGAAACACAGGAAGTGTGTCCTGCAAAGAGGAAGAACCGGAAGTACGTCTGTCTCAGGAGAGCACAGGAAGTGTGTCCTGCACAGCAGAATCTCAGGAAAAGTGTCTTCCAGAGAGAAAAAACCGGAAGTAGGTCTGTGTGAGGAGAGCAACAGGAAGCGTGTCCTGCACAGGAGAAAGAGGAAGTGTGTCCTGCAAAAAGGAAGAACAGGAAGTATCTCTGTGTGAGGAGAGTAATAGGAAATGTGTCCTGCCCAGGAGAGTCACAGGAAGTGTGTCCTGCAGAGAGAAAGGACAGGAAGTAGTTCTGTGTGAGGAGAGCAACAGGAAGTGTGTGCTGCACAGAAGAAACACAGAAAGTGTGTCCTGCACAGAGGAGGAACAGGAAGTAGGTCTGTTTTAGGAGAACAGGAATTGCGTCCTGAGCATAAGAAACACAGGAAGTGTGTCCTGCACAGAAAAAGTACACAAAGTAGGTCTGTCTCAGGAGATCAACAGGAAGTGTGTCCTCAACATGAGAAACACAGGAAGTGTGTCCTGCACGCAGAAAGTACAGGATGTAGGTCTGTCTCAGAAGAGCAAGAGGAAGTGTGTCCTGCACTGGAGAAACACAGGAAGTGTGTCCTGCAGAGAGGAAGGACAGGAAGTAGTTCTGTGTGAGGACAGCAACAGGAAGTGTGTCCAGCACAGGAGAAACAGAGGAAGTGTGTCCTGCACAGAGGAGAAAGAGAAAGTAGGTCTGTCTCAGGAGAACAACAGAAAGTGTGTCCTGAGCATAAGAAACACAGGAAGTGTGTCCTGCACAAAGAAGGTAAAGGAAGAAGGTCTGTCTCAGGTGATCAACAGGAAGTGTGTCCTCAACATGAGAAACACAGGAAGTGTGTCCTGCACGGAGGAAGTACAGGAATGAGGTCTGTCTCAGAAGAGCAAGAGGAAGTGTGTCCTGCACTGGAGATTCACAGAAAGTGTGTCCTGCAGAGAGAAAAAACAGGAAGTAGTTCTGTGTGAGCAGAGCAACAGGAAATGTGTCCTGCGCAGAGACAGTACAGGATGTAGGTCTGTCTCAGGAGATCAATAGGAAGTGTGTCCTCAACATGAGAAACAGAGGAAGTGTGTGCTGCATCGAGGAAGAACAGAAAGTAGGTCTGTCTCAGGAGAGCAATAGAAAGTGTGTCCTGCACAGGAGAAACAGAGAAAGTGTGCCCTGCACCGAGAAAGAACAGAAAGTAGGTCTGTCTCAGGAGAGAACCGGAAGTGTGTCCTCAACATGATAAACACAGGAAGTGTGTCCTGCACGGAGGAGGTACAGGAAGTAGGTCTCTCTTAGAAGAGCAAGAGGAAGTGTGTCCTGCACTGGAGAAACACAGGAAGTGTGTCCTGCAGAGAGGAAGGACAGGAAGTAGTTCTGTGTGAGGAGAGCAACAGGAAGTGTGTCCTGCACAGAGGAGGAACAGGAAGTAGGTCTGTCTCAGGAGAATAACAGGAAGTGTGTCCTGAGCATAAAAAACACAGGAAGTGTGTCCTGCACAGAAAAAGTACAAAAAGTAGGTCTGTCTCAGGAAATCAACAGGAAGTGTGTCCTCAACATGAGAAACACAGAAAGTGTGTCCTGCACGGAGGAAGTACAGGAATTAGGTCTCTCTTAGAAGAGCAAGAGGAAGTGTGTCCTGCACTGGAGAAACACAGAAAGTGTGTCCTGCACGGAGGAAGTACAGGAAGTAGGTCTGTCTCAGGAGATCAACAGGAAGTGTGTCCTGCACAGGAGAAACAGAGCAAGTGTGTCCTGCACGGAGGAAGTACAGGAAGTAGGTCTGTCTCAGGAGATCAACAGGAAGTGTGTCCTGAGCATAAAAAACACAGGAAGTGTGTCCTGCACAGAAAAAGTACAAAAAGTAGGTCTGTCTCAGGAAATCAACAGGAAGTGTGTCCTCAACATGAGAAACACAGAAAGTGTGTCCTGCACGGAGGAAGTACAGGAAGTAGGTCTCTCTCAGGAGATCAATAGGAAGTGTGTCCTGCACAGGAGAAACAGAGCAAGTGTGTCCTGCACGGAGAAAGTACAGGAAGTAGGTCTCTCTTAGAAGAGCAAGAGGAAGTGTGTCCTGCACTGGAGAAACACAGGAAGTGTGTCCTACAGAGAGGGAGGACAGGAAGTAGTTCTGTGTGAGGAGAGCAACAGGAAGCGTGTCCTGCCCAGGAGAAACACAGGAAGTGTGTCCTGCACAGAGGAGAAACAGGAAGTAGGTCTGTCTCAGGAGAGCAACAGAAAGCGTGTCCTGCACAGGAGAAACACTGGAAGTGTGTCCTGCACAGAGGAGGAACAGGAAGTAGGTCTGTCTCAGGAGAACAACAGGAAGTGTGTCCTGAGCATAAGAAACACAGGAAGTGTGTCCTGCACAGAGAAAGTACAGGAAGAAGGTCTGTCTCAGTTGATCAACAGGAAGTGTGTCCTCAACATGATAAACACAGGAAGTGTGTCCTGCACGGAGGAGGTACAGGAAGTAGGTCTCTCTTAGAAGAGCAAGAGGAAGTGTGTCCTTCACTGAAGAAACACAGAAAGTGTGTGGTGCATAGGGGAAGGACAGAAAGTAGTTCTGTGTGATGAGAGAAACAGGAAGTGTGTCCTGCACAGGAGAAACAGAGGAAGTGTGCCCTGCTCAGAAGAGGAACAGAAAGTAGGTCTGTCTTAGGAGAACAAAGGGAAGTGTGTCCTGAGCATAAGAAATGCAGGAAGTGTGTCCTGCTCGGAGGAAGTAAAGGAAGTAGGTCTGTCTCAGAACAGCAAGAGGAAGTGTGTCCTGCACTGGAGAAACGCAGAAAGTGTGTCCTGCAGAGAGGAAGGACAGGAAGTAGTTTTGTGTGAGGAGAGCAACAGGAAGTGTGTCCTGCACAGGTGAAACAGAGGAAGTGTGTCCTGCACAGAGGAAAAAGAGGAAGTAGGTCTGTCTCAGGAGAACAGCAGAAAGTGTGTCCTGAGCATAAGAAACACAGAAAGTGTGTCCTGCACGGAGGAAGTACAGGAAGAAGGTCTGTCTCAGAAGAGCAAGAGGAAGTGTGTCCTGCACTGGAGAAACACAGAAAGTGTGTTCTGCAGAGAGGAAGGACAGGAAGTAGTTCTGTGTGAGGAGAGCAACAGGAAGTGTGTCCTGCCAAGGAGAAACAGAGAAAGTGTGTCCTGCACAGAGGAGGAACAGGAAGTAGGTCTGTCTCAGGAGAACAACAGGAAGTGTGTCCTGATCATAAGAAACGCAGGGAGTGTGTCCTGCATGGAGAAAGTACAGGAAGTTGGTCTGTCTCAGGAGATCAACAGGAAGTGTGTCCTCAACATGAGAAACAAAAAAAGTGTGTCCTGCACGGAGGAAGTACAGAAAGTAGGTCTGTCTCAGAAGAGCAAGAGGAAGTGTGGCCTGCACTGGAGAAAAACAGGAAGTGTGTCCTGCAGAGAGGAAGGACAGGAAGTAGGTCTGTTTCAGGAAAAATACAGGAAGTGTGTCCTGCACATAAGAAACACAGGGAGTGTGTCCTGCACAGAGAAAGTACAGGAAGTAGGTCTGTCTCAGGAGATCAATAGGAAGTGTGTCCTCAACATGAGAAACAGAGGAAGTGTGTCCTGCACCGAGGAAGAACAGAAAGTAGGTCTCTCTCAGGAGAGCAACAGGAAGTGTGTCCTGCACAGGAGAAACAGAGGAAGTGTGTCCTACACCGAGAAAGAACAGAAAGTACGTCTGTCTCAGGAGAGCACAGGAAGTGTGTCCTGCACAGCAGAATCTCAGGAAGTGTGTCCTGCAGAGAGGAAGGACAGGAAGTAGTTCTGTGTGAGGAGAGCAACAGGAAGTGTGTCCTTCCCAGGAGAAACACAGGAAGTGTGTCCTGCACAGAGGAAGAACAGGAAGTAGGTCTGTCTCAGGAGAGCAACAGGAAGTGTGTCCTGCACAGAACACAGAAAGTGTGTCCTGCACAGAGGAAGAACAGGAAGTATCTCTGTGTGACGAGAGTAATAGGAAGTGTGTCCTGCACAGGAGAAACACAGAAAGTGTGTCCTGCAGAGAGGAAGGACAGGAAGTAGTTCTGTGTGAGGAGAGCAACAGAAAGTGTGCCCTGTACAGGAGAAATACAGGAAGTGTTTCCTGCACAGAGGAGGCACAGGAAGTAGGTCTGTTTCAGGAGAAATACAGGAAGTGTGTCCTGCACATAAGAAACACAGGGAGTGTGTCCTGCACAGAGAAAGTACAGGAAGGAGGTCTGTCTCAGGAGATCAACAGGAAGTGTGTCCTCAACATGAGACACAGAGAAAGTGTGTTCTGCACGGAGAAAGTACAGGATGTAGCTCCGTCTTAGAAGAGCAAGAGGAAGTGTGTCCTGCACTGGAGAAACACAGAAAGTGTGTCCTGCAGAGAGGAAGGACAGGAAGTAGTTCTGTGTGAGGAGAGTAATAGGAAGTGTGTCCCGCACAGGAGATACACAGGAAATGAGTCCAGCACAGAGGAAGAACCGGAAGTACGTCTATCTCAGCAGAGCAACAGGAAGTGTGTCCTGAGCATAAGAAACACAGGAAGTGTGTCCTACACAGAGACAGTACAGGAAGTAGGTCTGTCTCAGGAGATCAACAGGAAGTGTGTCTTCAACATAAGAAACAGAGAAAGTGTGTCCTGCACGGAGGAAGTACAGGAAGTAGGTCTGTCTTAGAAGAGCAAGAGGAAGTGTGTCCTGCAGAGAGGAAGGACAGGAAGTAGTTCTGTGTGAGGAGATCAACAGGAATTGTGTCCTGCACAGGAGAAACACAGGAAGTGTGTTCTGCACAGAGGAAGAATAGGAAGTAGGTCTGTCTCAGGAGAGCAACAGAAAGCTTGTCCTGCCCAGGGGAAACACAGGAAGTGTGTCCTGCACAGAGGAAGAACAGGAAGTAGTTCTGTGTGAGGAGAGTAATAGGAAGTGTGTCCTGCACAGGAGAAACACTGGAAATGAGTCCAGCACAGAGGTAGAACTGGATGTACGTCTGTCTCCGCAGAGCAACAGGAAGTGTGTCCTGCACAGAAGAAACACTGGAAGTGTGTCCTGCACAGAGGGAGAACAGAAAGTACGTCTTTCTCATGAGATCAACAGGAAGTGTGTCCTGCACAGGGGAAACACAGAAAGTGTATCCTGTACAGAAGAACAGAAAGTAGGTCTGTCTCAGGAGAGCACAGGAAGTGTGTCCTGCACAGCAGAATCTCAGGAAGTGTGTGTTGCAGAGAGGAAAAACAGGAAGTAGGTCTGTGTGAGGAGAGCAACAGAAAGTGTGTCCTGCACAGGAGATACAGAGGAAGTGTGTCCTGCAGAGAGGAAGGACAGGAAGTAGTTCTGTGTGAGGACAGCAACAGGAAGTGTGTCCAGCACAGGAGAAACAGAGGAAGTGTGTCCTGTACAGAGAAAAAAGAGGAAGTACGGCTTTCTCATGAGAGCCAAAGGAATTGTGTCATGTACGGGAGAAACAAAGGAATTGTGACCTGCACAGAGGAAGCACAGGAAGTAGGTATGTCTCAGAGAAACAGAAAGTTTGTACTGCATAGTAGAAACACAGGAAATGTGTCCTGCACAGAGGTAGAACAGAAAGTAGGCATGTGTCAGGAGAGCCATAGGATGTGTGTCCTGCACAGGAGAAACACAGAAGGTGTATCCTTCATAGAAGAAGAACAGAAAGTAGGTCTGTCTCAGGAGAGCCCAGGAAGTAAAGAGAGTAACAGGAAGTGTGTCCTGCACAGGAGAAATGCAGGAAGCGTGTCCTGCATAGAGGAATAGCAGGAAGTATGTCTGACTCAGGAGAGCCACGGAAAGTTTATCCTGCACAGGAGAAACACAGAAAGTTTGTCCTGCACAGTGGAAGAACAAGAAGTACGTCTGTCTCAGGAGAGCAACAGGAAGTGTGTCCTACACTAAAGAAACACAGAAAGTGTGTCCTGCACAGAGGTAGAACAGGAAGTACGTCTGTCTCAGGAGAGCAATGGAAAGTGTTCAGAGGAAGAATAGAAAGTAGGTCTGTGTGAGAAGAGCAACACGAAGTGTGCCCTGCACAGGAGAAACACAGGAAGTGTGTCCTGCACAGAGGAAGAACAGGAAGTATTTCTGTCTCAGGAGAGCAACAGGAAGTGTGTCCTACACTAAAGAAACACAGGAAGTGTGTCCTGCACAGGGGAAACACAGGAAGTCTGTCCCTCACAGAGGAAGTAAAAGAAATAGGGCTGTCTCAGGAGAGGAACAGGAAGTGTGTCCTATACTGGACAAACACAGAAAGCGTGTCTTTCACAGAGGAAAAACAGGAAGTAGGTCTGTGTGAAGAGAGTAACAGGAAGTGTGTGCTGAACAGGAGAAATGCAGGAAGTGTGTCCTGCACAGAGGAAGAACAGGAATTATGTCTGTCTCAGGAGAGCAACAGGAAGTGTGTCCTGCCCTAAAGAAACACAGGAAGTGTGTCCTGCACAGGAGAAACACAGGAAGTGTGTCCTGCACAGAGGAAGAACGGGAAGTAGGTCTGTCTCAGGAGAGAAACAGGAAGTGTGTCCTGTACGGGAGAAACACAGGAAGTGTGTCCTGCACAGCAGAAGAACAGGAAGTAGGTCTGTCTCAGGAGATCAACAGTGTGTCCTGCACTGGAGAAACATAGAAAGTGTGTCCTGCACAGAGGAAGAACAGGAAGTAGGTCTGTCTCAGGAGAGCAACAGGAAGTGTATCCTGCACAGAAGAAACACAGAAAGTGTGTCCTGTACAGAGGAAGAACAAGAAGTGTGTATGGGCCTGGCGTGGAGCCTCACGCCTGTAATCTGAACACTTTGGGAGTCTAAAGCAGGCAGATCATGAGTTTTGGAGTTTGAGACTAGCCTAACCAAATGGTGAAACACCATCTCTACTAAAATACAAAAATTAGTTAGGCATGGTGGTACAGGCCTGTAATCCCAACTAATCAGGAGGCTGATGTAGGAGAATCTCTGGAATCCAGATAGTGGAGGTTCCAGTGAGCCAAGATTGCACCACTGTACTCCAGCCTGAGTGACAGACAGAGAAACCTAAAAACAACAACAACAACAGCAAAAAAAAAAAAAAAAAAAAAAAAAAAGAAGTGTGTCTGTCTCAGAATAGTTACAAGAAGTCTGTCCTGCACAGGACAGGAAAAGAAAGTGTGTGCTTCACAGAGTATGAACAGAAAGTGTGTCTTTCACAGGGGAGAAACAGGAAGTGTACCCTGCACAGTCAAGAAACAGGAAGTGTGTCAGGCACAGGGGAAACACAAAAAGTGTCTCATTCACAGGGGAAGAACAGGAAGTTTGTCTTTCTCAGGAGAGTAGCAAGAAGTGGTCTTGCACAGGACAGGAAAAAGAAGTGTGTAATGCACAGGAGAGACACAAGAAGTGTGTCATGCACAAGGGAAGAACACAGAGTGTGTCTTTCTCAGAAGAGTAACAAGGAGTGTGTCTTGCACAAGACAGGAATGGAAAGTGTGTCCTGCAATGCAGAGACACAGGAAGTGTGTACTGCAAAGCGGAGACACAGAAAGTGTGTTCTGCACAGGGGAGATGAGAAAGTGTGTCCTTCACAGGGAAGAAACAGAAAGTTTGTCTTGCATAGGACAGAAACAGAAAGCGTGTGCTGTGTGGAATAAAAACAGGAAGTGTGTCCTGCAGGGTAGGCACAGGAAGTGTGCTCTTCACATGTGAGAAACAGGAAGTGTGTCTTTCACAGAGGAAAATCAGAAAATGCTTCAAAAGAGAAACAGGAAGAGTGTCCTGCACAGAGAAGTACAAGAAAAGTCTGTCTGAGGAGAGTAACAGAAAGTTTGTCATGCACAGGAAAGATATAAAACGTGTGTCCTGCACGGGAGAAACTAAAAGTGTGTCTGTCTCAGGAGAGTAATAGGAAGTGTGTCATGCACAGTGGAAGACCAGGAACTGTGACTGTCTCTCTAAAGTAACAGGAAGTGTGTCATGCACAGGAGAAACACAAGAAATGTGACTGGCACACAGGAAGGGCAAGTAATGTGGTTGTCTCGGGATAGTAACAGGAAGTGTCTCATGGCTAGGATGGAAACAAAAAGTGTGTGCTGACCAGGGCAGAAACAGAAAACCTGTTTTGCAAAGGAGAGACATAGGACGTGTGTACTGCACAGGGGAGGAACAGAAAATGTGTCTGTCTCAGGAGTATAATAGGAAGTGTGTCATGCACAGGGTAAACACAGAAAGTGTGTCCTGGATAGGGGAAGAACAGGAAGTTTGTCTGTCTCAGGAGACTAACAAGAAGTGTGATTTGCACAGGACAGAAACAGAAAGTGTGTGCTGGGCAGGATAAGAACAGGAAGTGTGTTCTGCAAGAGGGAGATACCTAAAGTGTCCTGCACAGGGGAGACAAGGAAATGTGTCTTTTACAAAGGAAGAGCAGGAGGTGTGTTTTTCACAGAAGACAAACAGGAAGTGTGTCCTGCACAGAAAAATTATAGGAAAAGTGTCTATCTGAGGAGAGTAACAGAAAGTTTGTCATGCACAGGGGAGATACAGAAAGTGTGTTCTGTACAGGAAAGTAACAGAAAGAGTGTCATGCACGGGGAAACACTGGAAGTGTCTCTTGCACGGGGGAAGAGCAGGAAGTGTGGCTATCTAAGGAATGTAAAAGGAAGTATGTCATGCACAGGATAGAAACAGAAAGTGTATATTGGACAGGGCAGAAAATGTGTCCTGCAAAGGAGACATACAGGACATGTGTATTGCACAGAGAAGAAACAGCAAGTGTGAGCTGCATAGGGGAGAAACAGGAAGTGTGTACTGGACAGGAAGGAACAGAAAGTGTGTGTTTCATCAGGGAGAAACAGGAACTGGGTTATGCACAGGGGAGACACAGGGCATGGGTTCTGCACAGAGGAGGAACAGAAAGTGTTTCTTGCACAGAGGATAAACAGATGTGTCTTTCATAGGGGAGAAACATAAAGTGTGTCCTGCACAGGAAAGACAAAGGAAGTGTGTCTAAGGAGATTATCAGGAAGTGTGTCCTGCACAAGGTAGGAACAAGAATTGTGTCTCTCTCAGGAGAGTAACAGGAAATATGTCCTTCACAGGTAAGACACAGGAAATGTGTCCTGCAGGGGTGAAACAGGAAGTGTGTCTGTCTCAGGAGAGTAACAAGAAGTCTGAACTGCACAGGGAAAGAACAAAAAGTGTATGCTCCACAGAGGAGGAACAGATAGTGTGTTCCACAAGGGGAGACACAGGAAGTGTGTCTTCCACAGGGAAGGAACAGAAAGTATGTCTCTCAGGAGAATAACAGGAAGTGTGCTATGCACAGGGGAGACACCAGTAGTGTGTCCTGCAATAGGTAGACATAGGATGTGTGTCCTGAACAGGGGAGGATCAGGAAGTGTGTCCTGCACAAAGGATAAACAGAAAGTGTGTCCTTCACAGGGGAGAAATAGAAAGTGTGTCCTGCACAGGAGAGACACAAGAAGTGTTTATAAGGAGAGTAAGAGGAAGTGTGTCCTGCACAGAGAAGAAACAGAAAGTGTGTCCTTCACAGAAGAGAAATAAAAATGAGTTCTACACAGAGGAGGAACAGAAAGTGTATCCTTCACAGGGGAGACAGAGAAGTGTGTTCTGTACAGGGCGGGAACAAGGACCATGTCTCTCCCAGGAGAGTAACAGGAAGTATATTCTTCACAGGAAAGACACAAAAAGTGTGTCTTGTACAGGGGAATAACAGGAAGTGTGCCTATCTCAGGAGAGTTACAAGAAGTCTGTCCTGCACAGGGTAATATCAGAAAGTGTATGTCCCACGGGGGAGGAATAGGAAGTGTGTCCTGCAAGGGGAGACACAGGACGTGTATCTTGCACAGGACAAAAAAACAAAGTGTGTCTTGCACAGAGGATAAACCAGGAAATTTCTCCTGCACAAGGGAGTCACAAGAAGTGTGTCCTGCACAGACAAGAAACAGGAAATGTGTGCTGCATAGGGAAAATAGAAGAAATGTGGTTTTTTTTTTTTTTACAGAAGAAAAACAGAAAGTGTGTTCTGCACAGGGGAGGAACAGGAAGTGTATCTCTCTTAGGAGAATGACAGGAAGTGTGTCCTTCACAGGGGAGACATAGGAAGTGCGTTCTGCACTGGGGAGAAACGGAAAGTTTGTCTTTTACATGGAAGAAACAGGAAGTGTCCCATGTTGGTCTCGAACTTGTGGACTCAAGGGATCCTCCTACCCAAGCCTCCCAAAGTGCAGGAATTACAGGTGTAAGCCACTGTGCCTGGCCCTCAGATCATTTCTTTATGGCCAGTTTTTACAAGGAAAGGCGGGTGGAGGGAATTTCAGTCATATTTTTAGGTTTTATGCCTGGCTTTGGGGAAAAGGTGGTCCTCTTGGGGAGGAGGGATTCTAGTTTCTATGGTGCCTTGGGGGAGAATGGGACTGAGATACTCAAGATGGTAAGTAGAGTGATGTCTGATCATCCTCCCTGCTACACTCCCACCAGCGCCATGACACTTTGCAAATGCCTTGGCAACATCAGGTAATTACCCTATATGGTCTAAAAAGAGGAGATTGGAATAATCAACCCCTTGTTTAGCAAATCAACCCCTTGTTTAGCAAATCAACAAGAAATAACATAAAAATGGTCAACCAGCAGCCCTCAGCGCTGCTCTGTCTATGGAGTAGCTGTTCTTTTGTTCCTTTACTATCCTAATAAACTTGCTTTCACTTTACTCTGTGGACTTGCCCTGAATTATTTCTTGCGACAGATCTAAGAATCCTTATTTGGGGTCTGTTTCCTGGACCCCTTTCCTGTAATATTTTTTCAAAATAAATCTCTTCAAATATTTTACAGAGTTTGACTCTTTTCATTGACATTACTATGAGTCAGGGGTGAAAAAAATCATAACGTTTTAGGAAAGAGAAAAATATGTGTACCTAATAGAGTACAGGGATTTGTTTTCTGCCTCTAGTCCTGGGCCTGTTGGCCTTTTAAGTATAGCTACCCCAGGTGCTTGTGTGAGCTCTCTCTCTCGCTCTCTCTCTCCTTTTATTTCTCTTTGTTGCTCTTTCCTTCTCTCTCTCTCTCTCTCTCTCATACACTTTGACACCCTCTTCCTTTACCCCGCTTCCTTTGACTCTCTTTTCTCTACCTGTCTTTCTTTCTTGTCTTTCCTTACTTTCTTCTCTCTCTCTTCTTTTTTCCCCTTGGTCTCTCTCTCTCTTCTCGCTCTGTTTCACACTGCGTTTCTCATATTCTCTTCTCTCTCTCCACTCTCTCCTTTCTATATTTCTTACTCTTTCTTTCTCCTATCTCTCTCCTCCTTTTCTTCCCCATCTCCTCCTCTTCCTCCTTTCTTCTCCTTTTTTCTTCTCCTTCTCTTTCTCTCTTCTCTTCCTCTCTCTCCCTCCTGTTTTCCCTCTTTTCTACCTCTCATTTTTCTTATTCGCTCTCTCTTTTTCTGTCTGTCTGTATCTCTCTCTCCTGCCCACCTCTCCTTTTACATTAAAGTCTGCAGACAGTTCCCATCTCTTCTAGACATTGAGATTTGTAGACATCACCAGGGTAGCTCACATGTACCCTAGGATATGATTGCCTATTTGGATTGTTGAAGGAGTGAAGGACGTGCCTTTTCAAAATATGCCGGATTGGTATCCTGCATATTTTGAGTCAAAAACACTGCAGAAATTGTCGTTTCGGAAAGGGCTAGCCAACCTGTCTCTTCCTGCAGGCAGCAAACCATAAAGATTCTTCTGGGAAGGGACTCCTCTCCACACCAGCGTGAGAAAATAGCTTTTATCACCAGAGACATCTGTGTGCTACATCTCTGCACACCCTCCTGATCCCCTCAGGCATTCTTTTTGGGAAGGGACTATAATCATTCATGCTTTAAAGCTAGGCTGTAAACTGAATTCATGGTTAGCTTGACCTATTTGTAGCAATGAGCAAAGGCGGTTAGCTTGTGAGCGGAGAAGCAAGATGGAGTGAGCCATGTTACATTTCTCTCATTGTTACATTCATGCATAGGTTCTTGGCCACAGAAACATATGAGCAACACATTCTCTCCCTTTTTTTTTTTTTTTTTTGCAGAAGTTTTGCTCTTGTTCCCCGGGCTCATGCCTATAACCCCAGCACTTTGGGAGGCCAAGGAGGGCATCACAGGGGCAGGAGTTCGAGAGCAGCCTGGCCAATATGGTGAAACCCTGTCTTGACTAAAAATACAAAAATTAGCCAGGCGTGGTGGCGGGCACCTGTAATCAAGCTACTTGGGAGGCTGAGGTAGGAGAATCACTTGAACTTGAAAGATGGAGGTTTCAGTGAACTGAGATACTCCAGCCCGGGTGGCTGGAGTATCTAGGTGACTGGAGTTGACTCCATCTAAAAAAAAAAGATGTGGGGGACATCGAAAGGCTGCTGGGTTTTTGCAGGCCTCTTAAAAGTGTTAAGTGTGTTGAGAATGTAATTGACAGGTAATGTTATCGTTTTTGAGATGGGCTGGAGTCTCAATATTGATCTCCTTAATCATATTTTGACTTAGGAAATATGACTTACAAGACCAATATTGCAATTTTTTTGTCACCCAGGCTGTGAGTACAGTGGCATGATCTCGGCTCACTGCAACCTCCGCCTCCCAGGTTCAAGTGATTCTCCTACCTCAGTCTCCCAAGTAGCTGGGATTACAGGCATAAGCCATTACACCCAGCTAACTTTTTGTATTTTTAGTAGAGATGGGATTCACTGTGTTGGCCAGAATGGTCTCGATCTCCTGACTTGTGATCCGTCTGCCTCGGACCAGCAAAGTGCTGGGATTACAGGGGTGGGCTAATGTGCCCAGCCTGTCCCCCACATCTCAGCACACATATATATTTACATCCCTCCTATGAAGAAACAAATGTGCATGCATACATTATTCTGGAGACATAGTGAACATCCCTGGCAGTTAGATGTTCAGCCTGGTTTGCTAAACTGAAAGCGGTTGTTATTACCATTAATTTCTGCAAGGAATAAGCAAGCATGTCCCATGACACACCTCTACTAAGAAAAGCAGAATGTTTCAGAACTATGGGAGTCCTGTGGAACATGGTCCTTCCTGGGTCTTTTTCAGGCTTATTTGTAACTAGAGGGAATAGAATATGGTCTCCATCCATGTCCTTGATTTATGATGGAATCCACAGGAATCTGCCACCTTGGGAAAACGGGCAATACTTTAAAAAATGTTGCATATCATAATGAGATATACCACCCAAAATATGACTTAGGAGACCAAGGAATGACACCAAAATATGACTTAGGAGGGTAAAATTGTAATCTTTTAAAAAAGCTCATCAGCCATCATTAGTCTTAATGTATTCCTTTTTTTTGAGATGTAGTTTTGCTCTTGTTGCCCAGGCTGGAGTGCAATGGCACGACCTCGGCTCACTGCAACCTCTGCCTCCTGGGTTAAAGCCTTCTGCCTCAGCCTCCCAAGTAGCTGGAATTACAGGCATGTGCTACCAAACCCAACTACTTTTTGTATTTTTAGTAGAGCGGAGTTTCACCGTGTTAGCCAGGATGGTCTTGATCTCTTGACCTTGTCATCTGCTCACCTCAGCCTCCCCAATTTTTTTTTTTGAGAGAGCCAGTGACATGATTTTGGCTCACTGCACACTACAATCCCCATCTCCTAGACTAAAGCAATTCTCAAGCCCCAGCCTCCCGAGTAGCTGGGAGTACAGGTGTGCACCAGTGCACCTGGCCAATTTTTTGCATTTTCCTTTTAGTAGAGATGGGGTTCCACCATGTTGGCCCGGCTGGTTCTGAACTCCAGGCCTCAAGTGATTCACCTGCCTTGGCCAAAAAACGTTCTGGATTATGGGCATGAACCACTGCCCCTGGCCAGTGTATGTTGGTAAGTTTCACCCTCATTGTAGCATGTGTCAGTACTTTAAACATTGTTCTGTCTGTATGGATATACCATATTTGGTTAAATCCATTCATCGGCTCAGGGTTGCAAATGTCTTTATAAACCAGGAAATTCTACAATTATCCATGTGAACCAGAAAGTGTGACAATGGCCCTGCGAACAATAAAGTTCTGCAATTATCTGAACGAACCAGGAAGTGTTGCAATGTCCCTGTGAACAAGGAAGTGCTATAATTATCCATATGAACCAGGCAGTGCTACAACTATCCGTATGAACCAGGAAATATTACAATGTCCCTAGGAAACAGAAAGTGCTATAATTACCCCTAGGAACCAGAGGGTTGCAAATGTCTTTATGAACCAGGAAGTTCTACAGTTATCCATATGAACCAGAAAGTGTGATAATGGCCCTGCAAACCAGGAAGTTCTACAATTCTCTGAATGAACTAGGAATCGCTGCAATGTCCCTGTGAACCAGGAAGTACTACCATTATCTGTATGAACCAGAAAGTAGTACAATGTTTATATGAACCAGGAGGTGCTACAACTATCCGTATGAACCAGGAAGTATTACAATGTCCCTAGGAAACAGAAAGTGCTACAATTACCCCTAGGAACCAGAAGGTTGCAAATGTCTTTATGAACCAGAAAGTTATACAATTATCTATATGAACCAGAAAGTGTGACAATATCCCTGCAAACCAGGAAGTCTACAATTATCTGAATGAACTAGGAATTGTTGCAATGCCCCTGTGAACCAGGAAGTACTACCATTACCTGTATGAACCAGGAAGTACTACGATCTCCCTATGAACAAGGAAGTATTACAGTATTCGTAAGAAACCGGAAGTGATACAATATTCCCTGTGAACCAAAAAGTATTGCCATGCCCCTGCAAAGCAGGAAATGCTACAATTATCCATATGAACCAGAAGTGTTGCAATGTCCCTGGAAACCAGAAAGTGCTACTATTATCCGTATGAACCAGAAGTATTACAATGTCCCTATGAACCCGGAAGTGCAACAATTATCCGTATGAACCAGAAAGTACTACAATGTCCCTATGAAACAGGAAGTGCTACAATTACCCCTATGAATCAGAGAGTTGCAAATATCTTTATGAACCAGGAAGTTCTATAATTATCCATATGAACCAGAAAATATGACAATGTCCCTGCAATCCAAAAAATCCTATAATTATCCGAATGAAGCAGGAAGTGTTGCAATGTCCCTGTGAACCAGGAAGTGCTACTATTATATGTATGACCAGGAAGTACTACAATGTCCCCCATGGGAGCTTGAGGCAGGCAGATCATAAAGTCAGGAGTTCAAGACCAGCCTGACCAACATCGAGAAACCCCGTCTCTTTTAAAAATACAAAAATTAGCTGGGCGTGCGGGTGCATGCCTGTAATCCCAGCAACTCGGGAGGCTGAGGCAGGAGAATCACTTGAACCCAGGAGGTGGAGATTGCAGTGAGCCGAGATGGCACCACTGCACTCCAGCCTGGGCAACAAGGGTGAAACTCCATCTCAAAAAAAAATCAAAATCAAACAATAACAAAAGTAAAGAATACTTATACATCCTATGTTCCCACTGTCCAAACTCAATCCGCTTACCATGCCAAAGAGATGTCTCAGAAATGATAATTCAAAAACAATAACCAGGTCAAAAAAAAAAGGAGACTTTGAAAAGTTACTCACTGTTTTCTCCACCAGGAAAGTCAAAGTTGGCCCCTAAGGGAGGGAAATGAGCTGTTAATAGCAAAGCTCTGAGAAATCAGGAAGCAATGACCCAAAACAGGTGGAGAAAACCCCACGGCCCCACATTCCTAAATACCCCAGAAAAAGCAAATTCCTAGTTTCACATCACTCTTCCCTCAGGTGAAAACAGTAAAACATGAGTATGAGAGGGAATAAGAGAATAAGAGAGAGAGAGAGGGTAAGAGAGATAGAGAAAGAGAGAGGGAGAGAGGGAGAAGAGAGAGAGAAGGAAAGAGGTGAGAGAGAGGTGAAAGAGGGGAGACAGAGATAAAGGACAGAGAGAGAAGGGGGTACAGAGAACAGAGAGCGAGGAGAGAGACAGAAAAAAAAATAATTTACAAATCAATGGTGCACCAGTCTCAGGCTGGAATGCCAGCTCTACCTGCTGGCAAGTGTCTCCTGCCGACCCCTCACCCACCATCCTCTCCTCCTGTGTCCCCAGCAGCTATTATGAGGGAGACCCTAAGAGGTGCAGACAGATGACTGTGAGCAGATGTGGGCTAGAGGGTGTCTAAGACGTGGCTTTCCCAGCCCACATGTGCCCCACACACTGACCTGACGATTCACCACGATGTCAGAGGTGCCTTCTGGTTTCGAGCTTTTCAAATTCCAGCTACATTTGACGCACTTTTCAATTGGGTAGGCCGAACAAGGAGGCTTCAGTGAAAGAAATCTGAGGGGCTCCATAGAAACCAGCACTCCTGCAAACCGTCTCTCCTGATGCAAGCATGGCGGTGCGTTTCACGCTGTCTGCCTGTTTCGATGCCTCTCTTCTCCAGGAACCGGAATGCTTCGGCCACCAGGACCTTGCACATACTTACCTGACCCCAAGCACACAGTAGGTGCAAAGGAGGGAAGGAATGCGTGAAGGATGAAGAAATGCATTAGAAGAGAGATGAGGAAAAACCCTTTCATCAAGTGCCTTGGGAGCAAATGCAGCTGATCAAACCCTACAGAGACATGCCGTCCGCAGTGGCGGCCTGCCGGCAAGAAGGAAAAACACTTAGGAAGAAAAGAGAAAACACCCAGTAGTGGGATTGCTGGGTCAAATGGGAGTTCTACTATCAGTTCTTTTTTTTTAACAGAGTCTTGCTCTGTTGCCAGGCTGCAGTGCAGTGGTGCGATCTAGGCTCACTGCAACCTCCACCTCTCAGAGTCAAACGATTCTCCTGCCTCCACCTTCTGAGTAGCTGGGATTACAGGCATGCACCACCACGCCCGTCTAATTTTTGTACTTTTAGTGGAGACAAGGTTTCACCATGTTGGCCAGGCTGGTCTCGATATCCTGACCTCAAGTGATCCACCTGCTTTGGCCTCCTAATGTGCTGGGATTACAGATACAAATCACAGCATCTGGCCTGATCACAACCATATTTAACAAAGAGGAGACCCCTCCCTCCCTGAGGGCATCAGATCAGGCCTTTGTGAGAAGGGGACAGTGTAGGTTAGCACCAGGAGCAGAAAGGGTGTGTTTTAGTCTGTTTTGCGTGGCTATCACAGAATAGCACACACTAAGTCACTTATTAAAAATAGAGGTTGATGGCTGGATGTGGTGGCTTACGCTTGTAATCCCAGCATGTTGGGAGACCGAGGTGGGTGGATCACAAGGTCACGAGTTCAAGACCAGCCTGGCCAAGATGGTGAAACCTGAACTCTACTAAAAACACACAAAAAAATTAGCTTGGAGTGGTGGCAAGCACTTGTAATTTCAGCTACTCAGGAGGCTGAGGCAGAGATTTGCTTGAACGCAGGAGGAGGAGGTTGCAGTGAGCCAAGATCACACCACTGAACTCCAGCACGGGCAAGAGGGCCAGACTCTGTCTCTAAATAAATAAATAAAAATCAAAAGAGGGTACTTTTACCTTGCAGTTGTGGTGGCTGGGAAGCCCAAGATGCCCAGCTGATCTGGTGAGGGCCTCACTGTAGTTCATATCATGGAGAGAAAGTGCAAGACAAGAGAAGGTACATGCCCAAGAGAAATAAGGAGGCCACACTCCCACAGTAGCTAACCCCTTCCTGCAGGAGGCATGAATTCCACTTAATAACTTCATGACTTCTTGAATGTGCCACCTGCACAGGCCATTGCACAATGAATAGAAAAGCTTTTCAGACCTTCTCTCCTTTTCCAAGGCCAGGTAAAGTGGCTCACGCCTGTAATGTATTTGGGAGGTCAAGGCAGGAGAATTGCTTTGGAGCCAGGAGTTCAAAACCTGTCTGGGCAACTAGCCAAGGCCTCATCTTTACTAAAAAAAAAAAAAAAAAAGAAAGAAATTATTTTTTTTTAGATGGAGTCTAGCTTCGCCACCCAGGCTGGAGTGCAATGGCACGATCTTGGCTCACTGCAACCTCCAGCTCCAGCATTCAAGCAATTCTCCTGCCTCAGCCTTCCGAGTAGCTGGATTACAGGCGTGCAGCACCAAGGCTGGCTAATTTTTGTATTTTTAGTAGAGACAGGGTTTCACCAGTTAACCAGGCTAGTCTCAAACTCCTGACCTCAGGTGATCCGCCTGCCTCAGCCTCCCAAAGTGCTTGGATTATAGACATGAGCTACTGTGCCTGGTCCCCCCAAAATGTTTTTTTAATTAGCCAGTCATGCCGATTGCTTGAACCTGGGAGGTGGGGACTGCAGAGATGTAATTGCACCAGTGCACTCCAGCCTGGGCGACTCAGACCTCAAAACAAAACAAAACCTCAAAACAAAACAAAATAAAAGCATAAACAAGAATGCAGACTCAGAGCACTGCCAAAGACAGGTTTTAGCTGCAAGACAGGTCATGGGAGGGAGAAAGGAAAAGGCTGGCCTGGCAAACCTGGGCTTGCTACATAGATGTAACATCACAGGTAGCAGGCCTCAGAGAGAAGAGATGGTGAATATTTCCTTTTAGAAGTTTAAAGGTGTCGAACATTCACTTCGTCTCTCTAGAGCTGGGCAAGAGAAGGGCTGGCTGCGTTGCCACAGGCTCTCTACAGAGCTGCTGATGCAAGATTCCCCCACAAAGATGGAGTTTATTTTTCTTCTTTGTTTTTCTTTACCTTTTGTTTTAAGTTCAAGAGCACACATGCAGGATGTGCAGGTTTGCTCCATAGGTAAACATGTGCCATGGTGTTTGCTGCACAGATCAACCCGTGGCCTACACATTAAGCCAGCATCCATTAGCTATTTTCTTCCTGAGGCTCTCCATCCCCCTTCCCTCAACCTTCTGACAGACCCCAGTGAATATTGTTCCCCTCCCTGTGTCCATGTGTTATTCTCCTTCAGTTACCACTTATAAGTGAGAACATGGGGTGGTTGATTTTTGTTCCTGCATTAGTTTCCTGAGGATAACAGGTTCCGATTCCATCCATCTTCCTGAAAAGGACATGAACTCATCCTTTTTATGGCTGCATAGTATTCCATGGTGTCTATGTACCCCATTGTCTTTATCCAGTCTCTTGTTGATGGGCATTTGGGTTGATTCTATGTCTTTGCTCTTGTGAATAGTGCAGCAACGAGCATACACGTACATGTATCTTTATAACAAAATGATTTTTCCTTCAGGTATATGCCCTGTAATGGGATTGCTGGGTCAAACAGTAATTCTGCCTTGAGGTCGCTGAGGAATCATCATGCTGTCTTCCAGGATGGATGAACCAATTTACACTCCCGCCGACAAGGAAAATTGTTCCTTTTTCTCTACAACCTCAGCAGCATCTGTTGTTTTTTTTCTGACTTTTTAATAATCTCCAATCACGGTGGCTTTGGTTTGCATTTCTCTAATGATCAGCAGTGTTGAGCTTTTATTCATACGTTTCTTGGCCACATGAATGTCTTCTTTCGAGAAATGTAAAGATAGCATTTCAGGGCTACTCACTGATATATGAAAGAAATATATTTGGGGACAAAGTATTTTGATTTGCTTTTGTATATTTCTTTTCTTTTCTTTTCCTTTGAGATAGAGTCTTGCTCTGTTGCCCAGGCTGAAGTGTAGTAGTGCAATTTCGGCTCACTGCAACATCTACCTCCCAGGTTCAAGTGATCCTCCCGCCTCAGCCTCCCAGGTAGCTGCCACCACACCCAGCTAATTTTTTAAAATATATTTTAATAGATATGTGATTTTGCCATGTTGGTCAGGCTGGTCTTGAACTTCTCACCTCAGCTTAAGTTACTCCAAACTGTTTTATTCTGCTTACTGCATGTGTGTCAAGGCACAGAGTTTTCCATTGCGGGCATGTCTGGGCAAGTCACCTGTGTGGCCTTTCTTATCTGTGCAGCTGTGGGCATGTCTTGGGCAACCACCCTGTGCAAGTTCCCTTACCTGTGCCTGCAGGTTGTTCTTTCATTTGAAGGGATTCAACTGAGGATCCACACTAACTGCCTGCCTGACTGGTTTCTTCCTTCCTACTCTCTCACTTTGGCTAGAGGGAGTCCCATAAAGAGGCAGGATGGATGGGGAGCAGGCTGTCATGCCATTCTGGCAATGCTATGGAATAAAATTAAACTTCAGTGGTCATTGATGTTGCAATTGGCAAATCTTGGCCAGACGGAGAAGAATGCCATCTGAATAGCTTAATAAAAATAATAAAATTCAACCCTCTGAATGGACCCTCTCCTCAGCCAAAGGCATTCCGAAGTAAACCTGAAAAGCTAGTTCACACGATAATTGGAAGCAGGGGTTGGACATGCATCATTAGGTTCTCCTTCCTTTGGAATTCAGGCATTCACATTACCTTCCTTTGGAATTCAGGCATGGCTGACCAGCATTCACATTAAAACAGAGACCTTCAGACTGACCAAACAGACTCTTCGTAGCCATAACCAACATGATAGATAGCAGGTCCTGAGAGAAATCCAAGTATTTTACCCCAAAATATATTTATATGACATATTTTTGGAATGGTCCTGCAAAGCTGTCTTTGGCAGGGAGAAAAAATCTGCATTCTACAGAGAATCTCCTTCACTTTCCAGGCCTTTTCTAAGATTCAGAAGATAACTAACCAAGAGTCTGGCACCTTTGAAAATCTTATTTACAAGCTATTCTCTCTGAAGCTTTCTACCTGGGGGGTTCAGCATAATGGGAACTTTGGTGACCGGAACAGTGATTGACAGGCGCTTAGCTTCCACATCGCCGTGCCTCAAAGAAACGACTGGAGATCAATTCCTGGTGCGGTGCTGGAGAACAGCCACAGTTATCCAATGCTGCGTTGAAGGAGGCACTTTCAGCAGCAGCACGGAGTAGAAACACAGCAAGAAAATCTGTCACTGCACTCCACAAAAAGGAGATATTGTCACAAAATTAAGTCCAGCCTGGAGATCGCAGGGGCTGAGAATTTATGAATTTGTGACAACGGTTTCTTTCTATCCCTTGCCTGCCCTCTGCACTCAAGGCATCTTCTAATCACCCATCAAAATCACCTTAGCAGCTTCCTTCTCAGCCCTTCTCTACTCAAAGGTGGCTTTTGTTTTCTGCAGAGCTGAATTTTCTTTTCCGGCACGAGGCTGAGCAAGATGTATCCGAATGTCCGTCTTGAATGCTGCTATTATACAGACCCTAGCAGCCTTGGGGAACCGTGTGGCTTTCACTTTAGAGAGCTCCAAACGCACCCCTACAACAGAGAATCTTTTCTGTCATGCCTTGGAACAGAGTTTGCCAGTACACCTCATGAAAACAGCCCTCAAGATCCCTCCACTGACGATTTTCCTCTCTAAGTCCAGAGTGGGAGAAAACAGGATGGAAGCAGCTCTGGGATTTACTAAATCTCTCCTCTGAATAAGGAGTAATCTGTTTGTGTGCCAGGCGTGGTGACTTGTGCCTGTAATCCCAGCACTTTGAGAGGCCAAAGGAGGAGGACTGCTTGAGCCTACAAGCTGGGCAGCATAGTAAGACCCTGTTTCTACAAAGTTAAAAAAAAATTGTTTTGAAAAGAAATACATAAAATGCACTCAGGAATGATCCAGTCTGGTCTGGTACAAGGAGGTGTCTTAATGATTTAACGATAAAAAATAGAACCAGCATCTTTATTATGGGATGATGTTACAATCTACCTTCTCATATCTAGGCCTCTGAAGTCAACTGGTCTATCTGATGTCCACAGAACCAAGTGCAGAGAGATGGGGCTTGCCCGTCCTCAAGGGGCAGGACTTTCTGGCCTTTCCTGCCTGCTGCCTGCAGGAGGATTTACCTGGGTTCGTATTTTGTTTCTTAGTGTTTTTGGAGTCAGGATCTCACTCTGTCACCCAGGCTGGAGTGCAGTGGTGCCTCCTTGACCTCCTGGGCTCAGGACCTTCCCACCTCAGCTTCCCTAGTAGCTGGGACCACAGACACATGCCACAACTCCCAGCTAATTTTTATTTTTATTTTTCCTAGAGATGTGGTCTGCCTATGTTGCCCAGGATGGTCTCAAACTCCTGGCCTCAAGCGATCCTGCTGCCTCAGCTTCCCACAGTGCTGGGGTTACAGGCCCGAGACACCAAGCCAGGCCATCCCTGCATCTGTGCTGGGCACGGAAATTAAACCGATGGCCTGGACTCCAAGTACCGGAAGACCGCCTCTTCCCAGAGTTTTAGGGCCATTTTAGGAGAACAGACTTCTTCCCATCGGCCTTCCACGCAGTGAGAATCTCAGACAGTTCAATGCTATTCCCAAGAAACGAGCCCAGTGAAACTTCCAGGACTACATCTTACAAATGGAACTGGTGAAATCCCAACGCCACCCTCACTTGCTACCAATCACCCCCTCCCAGCAGCTGAAGCCCACCGGTATTTCCAGCAGCGTCGGATGGACCAGTCCCTCCAGACCCACAGAGACCTGGGTGAGGCAATGAGGGGAGACTCGGATTTGGGGCAGTCCTGGGTCAAACTGGGTTTCTCCGCAGCGCAGACCAATCTCACCCAAGCCGGCAGGAACAGGCAGGCCGAACTGAAGGAGCTTGAGCTACTCACCCGACATGGTCCTCCGGGCCGCGTGCAGTGGGCGCCGGGGAGCAGTGGGTAGACTTCCCCACCACGAACCCGCAGAGCAGAGGCGCCGTCTCCAGGAACCCGCGTGGATTTCCAGGCCTGCGGGCGACAGTGTGGCGGTCCCGACACCCTGAGCCTCAGGCGCCGCCAGCGTCACCCCCGGCCAGCTATGCACCCCGTGTCACTGGGCCCCACGGGACCCCGGCCTCCTCCGACGCCCCCACGACCCCCACTCCCCGCACTTCCTCCCTGGCGCTCCAGGTCAGCCTCCTGCCCTCTGGCCAGGGTCCCCTTGATCCCCTGTCCTCTCCCCTGTCACCTGCGACCCCGCTACGCCTAAACACTCATGTGCCCAGCAACGACATCGCCCCCGGAACCCCGAGCGACCTCTGCGGTATGAGCAGCCGCCCCGCCGCCCCGCGCACCTGCTTGGAGTTCTGGGCATCTTCTTTCCCCACCACAGCTGGCGCCCCCCGGTTATCCCGCCCCGTCCACTCCCTGGCCCACCCCTGCGCTCCCGGAACCCGGGATCTGCACCTCCTCCGAGCTTGGTTGCGCTGCCTCTGCCCGCGCCCACCGGCCAGACGCCCCTTCCCCCGTCACTCCAGGCCCCCCAGGCCCACCCCTGCGCCCCTCGTCCTCCTCCCGGAGCGCCCCCGAATCCGTTCCACGCCCTGCACGTCTCCCTTCCCCTGCGCTACCACAGCCTCTGCCTTGGGACCGCGCTCCCAACCCCCAGCCTCCCAGCCTGCGCCCCAACCACGTCTGTCCTCCATCCTGGGGCAGCCTCGGAGTGCCCGCGACCCGCTGCGCCTGGACCTGTACTCCCCAGCACTCGGCGCCCCCGCTCGGCGCACCCACCCCCAAGCGCCAGAAAACCCTCCCCTCCTTCACGCTTGGGCGACCTCTGACCTCCAGCGCCCTGCGCCCCTCGCCCCTACTCTACACTCCAAGCCGTCGCCCCTCCCCCAGCACCCAGCCTCCGCCCCCGGGTTGCGCCCCCACCCCGCTGTACGCCACCGCCCCGCCAGACCTCTAGGTGTTGGAGCAGCCTCTGCGCACCCTGGCGGTCCCCTGCACCCAGGCTTCTTCCGCGACATACGGCCCCCTGCACCCCCCGGCAGCCTCCGGCACCTCTTCCAAGCTCCGGCATCCTCTGCCCTGGGCAGGCGCTGGAGGCGCCGATGCCTCCGAGGGCATCGATTGGCTTCTGTCCGGAAGCCCGGCACCGCCTCCGCCCACCCCCGCGGGCGTGGGTCGTCTCCGCCCAGCTGCAGCCCCCGCCCGCAAACAAGCCCGCGCGCCGCCTGGTGCCCAGCCGGGGCTGCCGGGGAGAGACACCCGGTAACGGCCGGGGGCTGCGCCCCGTGCCGCGCCCCGCCCCCACTGCAGCCCGCGGTTTCCCGGTTTGGACATTTAACCTTCCATCAGCCGGCCCCGAAGTAAATGTTTGCGATGGCTTAAGGCCCTGGGCCCAAGGCCAGCGCGCAGCCCGGGTGGAGGCCGCTCCTCTGGTAGTATCCCGGAGGGAGAAGGCAGGGCTCGTACCCGATCTCACTGAATGCATGAAAAATGCACGTGTGCATACTTGCATGCCTGAATGAATGAATGAATGAGTGCATGAAAAGAGAATAACTGAGTGTTCAGGCCTCGGCTGTTGCATGCGTAGTGAGTGAGTGACTGGCTGTCTGCACGCGGTGTCTATGCATGGATGAGTGGAGGCCGCGTGTGTGTGAATGCATGTGAGGCGTGAATGGACAACTACACGTGAATGAGCGAGCGAGGAAATGGATGAACCATTAGTGTCTGCGCCAGGGAGGGAATGAATGCATTCACAGGTGAATGCGTGAGTTGACGGCATGAATGAGCCAATGCACGTAAGAATGAATTCAGACATATATGCATGAATGGAGGAGTGACTGTGCCGAAAACCAGGTGCATGCATACATGCATGAATGAAGGCACGAATCTATGAATGAGTGAATGAAAGAGTTGAATGCACGAGTGATTGAACAAGTGATTTCATGCGTAACTGACAGTGCATGAATGACTGAAAGTGAATTTATGACGCATGAGTGACTGCATGAGTGAGTGAACAAGGGAATTCATCCTGTATGAGTGCTGGAATGAGTGAAAGGTGAGTTCATGCACACAAGAGCGAGTGCATGAGTGAATGGATGAGTGAATGAACAAATGAATTCACACCTACATGAGTCAAGTGTATGAGTGAGTGAATTAATGCGTGACTAAGTGCATGGATGACTTCAGTAAATTCACACATGTACAAGTGCATGTATGAGGGAGTGAACAAGGGAATTCATGCGTGCCTGCGTGAGTGAATGAGTGAATTCATGTATGCAGGATTGAATGAGCACGTGAAAGCATGCATTTATAAAACAATGAATGTGTGTGAGTGCATGAACAGGATACATGACAAGTGAATATGTGGATGAGTGAGTGAATGAATATGTACGAGTACCTGAGTGAGCTCAACCAACTAGCATGTGTGTTAATGCATACACACATGACTGAATGAGTGAAGATTGCATACATGTCATGAATTAATGTATTATTCATCAGTGAATAAATAAATTAAATGCATGGGCAAGTTAATGGATGTATGAATGAATGAATAAGTGAAAGTGTGAATGCATGCATGCGTGCATTAGTGAATTAAGTGAATAAATACGCGAATGTGTGAATGCATGCCTGTATTAGTTGAATGGGTGAATGAATGTGTGAATGCATGCCTGTATGAGTTGAATGAGTGAATGAATGTGGGAATGCATGCCTGTATGAGTTGAATGAGTGAATGAATGTGTGAATGCATGCCTGTATGAGTTGAACGAGTGAATGAATGTGTGAATGCATGCCTATATGAGTTGAACGAGTGAATGAATGTGTGAATGCATGCCCGTATGAGTGCATGAGTTGAATGAGTGAAATAATGTGTGAATGCATGCCTGTATGAACTGAATGAGTGAATGAATGTCTGAATGCATGCCCGTATGAGTGCATGAGTTGAACGAGTGAATGAATGTGTGAATGCATGCCTGTATGAACTGAATGAGTGAATGAATGTCTGAATGCATGCCCGTATGAGTGCATGAGTTGAACGAGTGAATGAATGTGTGAATGCATGCCCGTATGAACTGAATGAGTGAATGAATGTCTGAATGCATGCCCGTATGAGTGCATGAGTTGAATGAGTGAATGAATGTGTGAATGTATGCCTGTATGAACTGAATGAGTGAATGAATGTGTGAATGCATGCCCATATGAGTGCATGAGTTGAACGAGTGAATGAATGTGTGAATGCATGCATGTATGAGTGCATGAGTTGAATGAGTGAATGAATGTGTGAATGCATGCCTGTATGAACTGAATGAGTGAATGAATGTGTGAATGCATGCCTGTATGTGTGCATGAGTTGAATGAGTGAATGAATGTTTGAATGCATGCCTGTATGAACTGAATGAGTGAATGAATGTGTGAATGCATGCCTGTATGTGTGCATGAGTTGAATGAGTGAATGAATGTGTGAATGCATGCCTGTATGAACTGAATGAGTGAATGAATGTGTGAATGCATGCCTGTATGAACTGAATGAGTGAATGAATGTGTGAATGCACGCCTGTATGAACTGAATGAGTGAATGAATGTGTGAATGCATGCCTGTATGAGTGCATGAGTTGAATGAGTGAATGAATGTGTGAATGCATGCCTGTATGAACTGAATGAGTGAATGAATGTGTGAATGCATGCCTGTATGAGTGCATGAGTTGAATGAGTGAACTTACTTGGAGAAGAAGAGCCTTCGTGTGACCATCAGAAAGAGACAGCAAAGGAAACCAGATTCTTCCCAAAACTGTCAATGGCGATCAATGCAAGCTACAGCCAGGCCTTCCCGATTTAGATTAATACCTAGGATGATCAATGGTCTGTGGGTACCAGGCACTGTGCTGAGGGCTGCCCCTGCATCAGCTCAGCCTTGGGGACAGGTATTGGTGGTGTTTTTACCTCCACTTCATAGATGGGCCGAGAGCTGTTAATAAACAGTGGAGGCTATCTCTGACCTCCCACAGGCTACATGCAAGAATTTAACTCATGACTACTGGGGCTGTGTAAGATATCTGCAGGACATAGTAAGCCTCAAGAAGGCACATTCATTGATTTTTTTACATGTTATGCAAAGGAAAAAAACAACATGATTTTTTCTGCATTTGTATTAAACAGGCTTATATGTCAAATTTTATTGATTGATATACTTTATTTGTGTAAATTTATGGGGTACAAGTGCAATTTTGTTACATAGATATACTGAGTTGTGGTGAAGTCTGGGCTTTCAGCATCACCGTCACCTGAATAGGGTACCTGGTACCTATTAAGTAACTGCTCATTCCCCACCATCCTCCCACTCTCTCACCCTTCTGAATCTCCAAGGTCTATTAGTCCACTCTCTGTGTCCTTGTAGACATAGTATTCCGCTCCCACTTATGAGTGAAAACATGTGGACTTCTGTGCTCTTGCGCTGGGCAAGGGAACCATCCTATGGGAAAGGGTCTTACCAGTGTTCTAACAAGCGATGCGCTGACAAAGGACTCAGACAGCTCCTGCCTGCTGAACTGTTGAGAATGATGTGCTTGTCAACCTGATCCCTTCTCCACGGTTAGATGGAAGTTACTACTGGAGTTTTTCACCAAGGCATTTGTGGCATCGGGGCTGGACTCTCTAGGGTGTTGAGCAGCCTCCCTGGGCTCCATCTGCCAGATGCATCAGCACACTTTCCCAGTAGTGACAGTTAAAACTGACCTCAAACACGGCAAAGTGTTCCCTGGTGGGGGCAAGGGCAGAATTATTCTTAGGCTGTGAGCCACTGTTTAGATCGATGATAAGCAAATGGATAGATGATGGATAGAGGAATAGGTCAGTAGATGCATGATAGATGATACACAGATAGATGATAGACAGATGAGATAGATAGGCTGGACAGACAGATGATAGATAGAATGAAAAGAGAGATAGGTGATAAATAGGTGATTGATAGATATATAGATAATTGATAGATACATAGATGTGGATAGAGATAGATGATAGATAGGATGGAGAGATAGATAGGTGATAAATAGGTGATTGATAGATACATAGATAATTGATAGATACGTAGATGTGGATAGAGATAGATGATAGATAGGATGGAGAGATAGATAGGTGATAAATAGGTGATTGATAGATACATAGATAATTGATAGATACGTAGATGGGGATAGAGATAGATGATAGATAGGATGGAGAGATAGGTGATAGATAAATAGACGACAGATATATAGATAATAGATAGTAGTACAAGATGGAGATAGATAAAATAAGTAGATCGCTGATAGGAAGATAGATAACACATAAACATGATATAGATACATACATGAGAGATAGATGGAGAAGATAGACAGATGATAGATTGATGGAGGTGATAGATAAATAGACTATAGCTCGGTCTCTGTGGTGGACCCATCCTGTGCACTGTAGGGTGTGGAGCAGCGTCCCTGGGCTCCACCCACCAGATGCCAGGAGCTCCCACCCCCTCCCAGTTGTCACAACTAGGAAGACCTCCAGACCTTGACCAATGACCCCTAAGGGTGAAATCATCCCCTTTGAGAAACCCTGCTGAGTAACAAGAGAGCAGCTTCTGGGTGGGAGCAACTTGGGACTGCAGCAAGCAGAGCCCCTTCTATGCCCTGAGGAAAGACACGAGAATGCTTCCCCTTCCTCAACCTTCCCACGGCATCTTCACCTTGTGTTTCCAAGTATTCCCAGAGAAGAGTGGCAGGTGAAACTCAGTGAACACCACCCCAGGCCTGCCTCCTCAAGATAGATTCTCTCTGCTGTCAAGCAGCTCATTGGCAGGGTAGACAGGCAGGGGGGCTGCCTCCGCCTCCCTCTAAGCAACTGTCATCTCCAATGCCTGTGAACACACTTTTCTCCCCATGAGGAGCAGAAGCCTCTGAGCTCCTTAACACACATCACCCACCCCGGACATCTTATCCAGAGCAAAAGTTGGGCAACATCCGGTTTCACCTTGGAGTCCCCGTCCTGATGGGCTTGAGGTCTTTGCTGTGGCGTCATCCTGTGCACCGCAGGCTGCTGAGCAGCATCTCTGGGCCTCACCCACCTGATACCTGGAGCACCTCCACACAGTGGCGATGTCCAAAAGCGGCAGCAGACATCACCGAGTGTCTCCCCACAGAGCAAAAACTTGGGCTTCTATTTCCTTGTGACGTTTCTAATGCACACCCTAAATTAACAAAGCAAACTAAACAGAGCTTTCCTGTGCTTTAGCAAGGGTATGGAAAACTTCAAAGCACACTAGTGGTTTCTTTAGCCTGTGGCTGGCTTTCTCACTCTTCACTGTGGATATTTGGGGCTAGAGGTCCTGTGCACTGTACGTCGTTTAGCAGACCCCTGGGCTCCACCCGCTGCATGCAGTAGCACAGCTCAGCTAACAAGTGTTCTCTGATGTCAAAATCACCCAGGTGACAACCACTGCCAAGATTCGATGTTGAGAGATGGATGATAGATAATAGAAAATAGATTATAGATAATCAATAGCTATAGATACATCGATTATAAGTAGATGGTAGAAAAACAATGATAAACATAGATGGATGATAGGTAGACAGATGATAGATACAGAGTTAAACAGATTAAAGATAGATAGATTATAAATAAATGATGATTGATACGTTACAATAGACAGATACAGATAGAAAATAATAGATAAATGATGATTATAGACAGAGAATAGACAAATGATGAAGATGACAGGCAATAGGTAAATGATGATGATGGTGGGTAGATAGGCAGACAGACACATAATAGATAGCTGTAGATAGATAAATGACAGGTAATAAATGATCATGAATGGATGAATAGATAGATGACTTGATTGATGATAGATAAATAGATGAGTAATAGGTAGACAATGGATAGATAAATGATGATGATAGATCGGTTCGAGAGACAGAAAGACAGGCAGGAAGACAGACAATAGACAATAGGTAGATTGATGATGATGGTGAGGATAGGAAGACAGATAAATGATAGATAATAGATAAATAATGATGATGGATGGATAGATGCATAGATAGGTAACAGATAAATGATGATGACAAATGAATGGATGAAGGACTTTCGGTGGGGGGCCATCCTGAGCACTGCAGGCTGTTGAGCAGCGTCCTGGGCCCCACCCACCAGCTGTCAGGAGCATTGGTCTTCTCTCAAGAACACGGGGTCTCCAAAACAGAATCCCAGGCTGCCTTTTGCTGAACACCTGGCCCCATCTTTTGATTTGGAACTCGGGGTGAGATGCACAGGCTCAGTCCTGGTCCAGCAGCACTAGCATCACCTGGGAAACTGTGTCATGCACATTCTCAGGCGTCTGCGGGCTTCCCCCGACGGCCCTATGTGAGCCGGGCCTTTCAGAGTTCCTAAAGTGCAGCCAGGCTTGAGAGGCACTGCTTACGTTTCTGAGATTTGAGGGTCGTGGGGAGGGGTAGCTGGCACCAGGAGGACTGGAAAGGGTGGGGCGCGGATTTGGCAGAGATAGAAAGGGGTTGAGGCAGCCAGAGAGCAAGAGACGTTGGCGAAATCGCAGGGATGTTTAAACAGCATGTTTAGCGCATGCAGGAGGCCTCGGTCTCCCAGCACAAACAAGCATAGGTGTTGCACCATTCTCTGCCCCATAAATCACCCCACTCCTCCTCACCCGACCTTTCTCCCATTCCACTGAGAATCTGTGCTCTGAAAGCAGAGCACAAGGCACTAGAGCACAAGGCAACACTCATGATCCCCGGGTAAAATGATAGCTCCGTTTTTAAACCCGGAGGAGGCATCTTCGCCCGGGGGTCGTGGGGCTCCTGTTCCTGTGTGCGTTGGTCTCCAGGAAGCCACGGAGAGCTTGGCAGCGGGTGAGCTCTGTCATGGGTGCATTCGGAGTAAATCTTCCTCTCCTCCGATGCCAGGGAATAGGTGCGTGCCAATTTTCCTCAGTAGGCATTTGCAGAAAACATCAAGACGTTTTTACGCCTGGGACAATGTTATTGGAGAGGTATTATAGGACCTTGTTAGAGTTCCGTGTGTGTTCAGAAAGGGAGGATTGAAACCCAGAAGGCAGCCAGGCATGGTGGCTGCCACCTGTCATCCCAGCACTTTGGGGGTCAAGGCAGGAGGATCGCCTGAGCTCAGGAGTTCAAGACCAGCCTGGCCAATATAGTGACATCCCTCTGTCTTTGGAAAACATTAAAAAATATATAGCCAACAGTGTTGGTACACGCCCGTTGTCCTAGCTACTCAGGAGGCTGAAGTGGGAGGATCGTCTGAGCTCAGGAGTTCAAGACCAGCCTGGCCAATATAGTGAGATCTACCCCCCATCTTTACCAAAAAAAAAAAAAAAACAAACCCTTAACTGGGTGTGGTGGCACATACCTGTAGTCCCCGCTACTCAGGAGGGCAAAGTGGGTGGACTGCTTGAGCCAGGGAGGTCAAGGCTGCAGTGAGCCATGATCACCCTATGGCACTCCAGCCTGGGAGACAGAGCAAGCCTTTGTCTCAAAAAAAAAAAAAAAACCCACTAAAACTCAGAAGCACAGAACAGATGTTTGCGCCAAGCTCTTTGATTGCCCAACATGATTGTGACAAAGGTTCTAAGAATTGAAGACAAGTTCAGAATGAGAGACACATTTGTGCTACACAGAACATGTGTCTGCATGTATGTGTGTGTCATAATTGCAATTATATTTTAATATTTTATCTTTTGGTAAAGATTAACATAATAATATATAAAGAGCTACATTGGCAAACAACTTCACACAAAAATAAGCAAATGATTTGCAGCATGTACTACTGGCTACCCAGTCAACCACCATTTTTACTTTTTTTATTGCTGGCAAAGCCTGTCCTTTTCCCCAAGCTTCCTTCATGCTTTCTCACCTGAACACTTTTTTTTTTTTTTTTTTGAGATGGAGTCTCACTCTGTCCCCCAATCTGGAATGCAATGGCATGATCTCAGCTCACTGCAACCTCCACCTCTCGGGTTCAAGCAATTGTCCTGCCTCAGCCTCCTGAGTAGCTGGGATTATAGGCCTGTCCCACCACATCCTGCTAATTTTTGGATTTTTAGTAGAGATGGGGTTTCACCATGTTGGCTGGGCTGGTCTCGAACTCCTGACCTCAGGTGAGCTGGAGGTACAGCAGTCATCTTCTGCCATGAGTGAAAGGGGCCAATGACTTATGAGACACAGGACTGCAAGACAGAGAGATCCCGGCTACTGGAAGACATTGTTAAGCCCTCAAATTGCCCCAGCCCAGAGGTCCCGAATCTAAGTACATCTTGTTATGGATGCTGTCTTTATTGCTTCAACCATTTTGAGTTGGCAGAGATAGAGAAGGGTTGAGGCGGTCACATGGGGAGGGAGATTGATGAAACTGCAGAGATGTCAGGGGAAAAATGTCATCATTTATAAAATCGAGTAGAGATTGTGAAACATGTTGGTCACGGCACTCCTCTGCCCTCTTTTTTTGCTTTGCATTGTTTTGAGGCCGAGTCTCACTCTGTCTTGTCCAGGCTGGATTGTAGTGGCATGATCTTGGCTCACTGAAGCCTCCACCTCCTGGGTTCAAGCAGTTCTCCTGTCCCCAGTAGGTGGGACTACAGGAGTGTGTCACCATGCCCAGATAACTTTCGTATTTTAATAGGGACGGGGTTTCACCATGTTGGTCAGGCTGGTCTCGAACTCCTGACCTCGGGTTATCTGACCACCTCGGCCTCCCAAAGTGCTGGGATTACAGGCATGAGCCACCACACCTGGCCTCCTTTGCCCTGTTAACAATCACTAAGGGCCTAGAAGAACTTCTGTTTCTGTGCATTATATGTGTCCGTATGTTGTGTAATTAAATCACATTGCGTTAAATTTAATGCTGCAATAAATTTAAATTCTGAAATTAAAACAAAAACTTTTTCACTAATAAATTTAAAGATAATGATAAACACTACATTTTACATAAGTAACATAATTTTATGGAAAATTGGAATATATCTTTTCAAACAGAAAAATTTTCATAGGGGAAGGGTGTAGTGTTTTACGTGCTTACAAATCTTGTTACTATCTGACGTATGAGGAAACAACCAGCTTCTCAGATCAACTCTTATGTGGTTCAGGTTAAAGTAGATGAGGAAAATCTAGCCTCACGAAGATACATAGTTAGAGAAAGTATTTTGATAATCTTTTAATAACTGTGAATGTATGACAAAACTTGATCATCAATAGCTTCTTAAAGATAAGGCGGTGTGGAAACCAAAATCCTATCTTTTTTTTTTTTTTTGAGATGGAGTCATATTCTGTTGCCCAGGCTGGAGTGCAGTGGCATGATCTCTGCTCACTGCAACCTCTGTCTCCCGGGTTCAAGCAATTCCCTGCCTCAGCCTCCTGAGTAGCCGGGATTACAGGTGCCTGCCCCCACAGCCGGCTAATTTTTGTATTTTTAGTAGAGACTGGGTTTCAGCATCTTGGCCAGGCTGGTCTTGATCTCCTGACCTCGTGATCCATCCGCCTCGGCCTCCCAAACTGCTGAGATTACAGTTGTGAGCCACTGCGCCTGGCATATGTATATATATTTTTAAAAAACACATTTGTTGAAATCCCTATCTATCTCATCCCAAAAGTCTTTAGCTAGAATACCAACAGAAAATATCTCCTCTTCAATATTATTCAAGTTTTGGCCCAAATGAGGGCTTTATTCATTCATTTTCCCATGTGTTTAATAAGTTTTCAGGGACAGGCGTGGTGGCTCAAGCCTGTAATCCCAGCAATTTGGGAGGCCAAGATGGGAGAATCACTAGAGCCCAGGAGTTCAAGACCAGCCTGGGAAGCACAGTGAGACCCCATCTCTACAAAAACAATACATAAATTAGCCAGGTATGGTAGGCCATGCCTGTCTTCACAACTACTCAGGAAGCTGAGGTGACAAGATTATCGGAGCGCAGGAGTTTGAGGCTGCAGTGAACCATGATCACACCGCTGCACTCCAGCCTGGGCAACAAAGCAAGACACTGTCTCAAATAAATAAATGAGTCTTTAATGAGCACCTACTACATGCCAGTCATGTTTCTGGAAACTGGGGACAAATCCATGCCTTTGTAGCAGTTGCATTCTAGTGGGGGATGGAGCCAAGAGAGAAACAATAAAAGGTGCTATTTTATCATATGTTGTAAGTCGATATGAGATAGAGAGAAAAGATTAGAGCAGAGGATGTGGGCGGGGAAGTGCCTGTAGTGGGTGGGGACCGGTGATTGACATGGTCTGCAGCCCACGGTGGACTGTGTTACTTTTCACCCCCAGCCTTCCCACCAGCTCTGCCGTGGGATCAAACGTTCTACACTTGTCAGGTCCAAGCACTGATTTCACCTTTGGTTGGGGAAACCTTCTCTTTCCATGTGTCAGGTCTACATCGCAGCTATTCATAAACAAGCAGTCATGTTTCATGAATATCTGTTTAGCAAGGGGCAGATGCACAGGACTGGGGGCAGCAGGGAGACAGCTGTGAAGCAAAAATGTGTCAGTGGCTGGCAGGAACCCAGGGAATGCATTGCATTTATATTTGGAACTGTGGGGGAAGTTGCAGCTTAGATGGAGGCCATTCCAAGTCACCCAAGTGCTTCAATGTTCGGAACCCAGAACAGTAGGTGGCGTGAAACTGTCTGGTGGGCTGAGACTCGACAAGCTAGTTCCGTTCTCTGGCAAGTCCGGTCTTCCGGACTCAGCCCCTGGAAAGCTGCGACTCTCCCTCAGTTTACTCCTGCTCCTCTCCCCTTACCATGGGATCTTGGGAGCGTTTCTTCAACAGACAGCTCCTCTCTGCAGTTTTGTATAAAGTGCATAAGTAGGCTTAGATCAAAGTGGTGGTGGAAGCCTTTCTGATTCCGAAGGAAGCAGCAAAGTCACTGAACGACAGATCCAAGACTGACTTTTATGTTAAATGAAAACAATGTTGCAGCCAATAGTAACTTTTTTGAATGTTCAGTTCAGAAATGTCGCTGGCTGTCGCATGGCCCTGCTGAGAAGCTGCATGCTACAAGATAGTGATGGTTACACACTTTTTACCGCGATAAGCTAATTTTATAGCTATGCACAAACTGACCGTGAGTGAACCAGAACTGAGCACTATTTGAGAGATTCTCTGTGTACAGCTCTCAAATTCTGCAATGACTGTTTTGACTTCTAAGTACCAGTTCCTGACGGGCACATGGCAGGGGTGATAACACACCATACCTCCCCAGTCATCCCTGGAGCTCTAATTCTATCTTTGTAAACAACTCATTATCACTGACATCTTTTTTTTGACAGGGTCTTGCTTCGTTACCTGAGCTCACTGCTGCTTCAACCTCCCAGGCTCAAGCAATTCTCCTGTTTCAGCCTCCCAGGTAGCTAGAATTATAGGCATGTACTACCATGCCCAGCTAATTGTTAATTTTTTGTAGTGATAAAGTCTTGATATGTTGCTCAGCTTGGTCTCAAACTCCAAGGCTCAAGTGATCCATCCACCCCAGCCTCCGAAAGTGCTGAGATTATAGGCATGAGCCACCACACCCAACCAACATCCATTTATATGTGTACATGTGTAAAGTATTTAAATTATTTTTATAAACTAGGCGCAGTGGCTCATACCTGTAATCCCAGCACCTTGGGAGGCCAAGGCGCACAGATCACCTGAGGTCAGGAGTTCAAGACCAGCCTAGCCAATATGGTGGGCAAAACTCTCTCTTTCCTAAAAATAGAAAAATTAGCCAGGCATGATGGTGCATGCCTGTCATTGCACCAGCTACTTAAAAGGCTGAGGCAGGAGAATTGCTTGAACCCAGGAGGCAGAGGTTGCAGTGACCTGAAATTGTGCCACTGCACTCCAGCCTGGGCGACAGAGTAGGACTCCATCTCAAAAATAAATAAATTAATTAATTAATTAAATAAAATAAAAATAAATTACTTTAAAAGTGTATTTTCCTCTTATTTTCCTAGTAAAGTAAAAGGAATAAGCAAATGGTATCGTTATTCTCTACTGTTCTTACTGGCAGTAGGCCTTCCTAATAAGAACATCATTTATTTCATTAGCTTTCTAAATCGCTCTATTTTGATAGATTGATTTCTCATTTTTTGGGTGAAATAATAAATTATTCTTCATTTTGCACATGTAAAAGGATAACTTCTAAAATCAGATTAAATGGAGAAGGATTTAATTAAAGTAATCAATTTTAAAAAGATTGTAGGCATTTGTAATGCTCAAAATATCGATTTTTTTTCGTTTTCAGAGACAAGGTCTCACTCTGTTGCTCACGGTGGAGTGCAGTGTCACAGTCACAGCTCATTGCAGCCTTGAACTTTCTGGGCGCAAGTGATTTTCCTGCCTCAACCTCCCAAGTAGCTAGGACTACAGGCACACACCACTGCCTCCAGCTAATTTAAAAAAAAAAATTGTAGAGATGGGGTCTTGCCCTGTTGCCCAGACTGGTCTCCAACCTCTGGCTTCAAGTGATCCACATATTTTGGCCTCTCAAAGTGCTGGGATTACAGACATGAGCCCCTGCACCCAGCCTGAAAAATCTAGTTTTTAAGAGATCTTTGGGGATATATGAATTCTAGTGTGGTCATCCTTTGTAAAATTTTTAGTATTTTAATTATTAAATTTAGTGGCAATTAATATCCAATACTCCCTCTTTTGTATTTTGATTATTTTTTGAAATTGTTATACAGCTTATTTTAAAAGAACTTTCATACTACAGACCTAAGAATAATATATTGAAAAAAATAAAATTTCTGAAGCTATAAGGCCCAGAGCTATAAGGCCTCCTTAATACAATGTATTGTTTTTATTTTTACAGGAGACACACGCACAACACACACACATTTGTAATACATATATATTTCCCTTTGTATGAAAACTTTTCTGATTAAAGCTTGAATGTCGTTAGAATCACAAGATAACAGAAGTGTTCTCCTCAGCTAAACTAATGAGCCTAATTCCATCTGGATTTGCGCATCCCAACCATTTTTTCCTCTGCAGGTCTCATTTGCATAGAAAGGCTATTAAATGAGATAAAATCCATGGTCCTCACCACAAAACATGACTTCTGCACAGAAAACATACAGTCGGAAAAGTCCGAACTCTTTAGCAAGTCCTCAAAGGCAACATGTGACATCTGTGGAATCAAGAAGCAAGTGTCACCCTGACTCAAAGGCCTGATGTGATTGCAGAATCCCTCACTTTATCCATTTGAAGGGAAACTGTCAACCCTGTGGTTTGGGTCAGTGAAGCCAAGCAGACGGGACAGCTGACACTTCTGCATGGGACTCTTAGAAGATGCGTTTTAGATCTGTCCGATGGCATTAAAAAGTCTCCTCTAGGTCTGAATCTGATGTCAGAATGGTAAATTTCAGGAAAAAAGAAAAGCTGCCCACTTCTGACAGTTTTGAACTTCATAGCAGAAAATGATATCAGAATCTTGCCATCTGCTATTTCTACCAAAGCAAGGCAGCTTTCCAAAGCTGGTGTCTGATCACAAGGTTATGGGCAAAAAGAATTTAATTTCTTTTCCTTCCTTCCTTCCTTCCTTCCTTTCCTTCCTTCCTTCCAACAGTCTCACTCTGTTGCCCTTCCTCCTCCTTCCTTCCTTCCTTCCTTCCTTCCTTTCCTTCCTTCCTTCCAACAGTCTCACTCTATTGCCCAAGCGGGAGTGCAGTGATGCAATCATAGCTCACTACGATCTTAAATTCCTGAGTTCAAGTGATCCTTCCACATAGCTGGGACTACAGGTGTGCACCACGAAACCAAGATAACTATTTAATCTTTACTAGAGATAGGGTCTCAGTATGTTGCCCAGGATGGTCTTGAACTCCTAGGCTTAAGCAATCCCAAAGTGGTGAGATTACAGGTGTGAGCCACTACACCCAGCCTAATTTTTTGGAAAACTATACGCAAGCCACTAATTTTTGAAGGTGAGTTATTACCTTCAAATGACTTGATTAACTGACATTTCTGACCATCTAAATGAACTCAATTGAAAACAAAATGGCTGCATGAAAATAGCATGTACTGAAAAACACTGATGAATTCACAGCAAGAATTTGCTTTTGTTGAAAGAATTACATGGTTTGCTACAGATGGTTTTAGAATTTGAATTCTAAAGAACTGTTATAATGAACAGGACCATATCTGTGCATGCAGGAAAACAAATGTTATTGTTTCAAAATACTCGAAAGGAAAAAGTTTGATGGTATTTGAAATCCACTGGCCCCATCACAATACACTTAAACATGACATACGTCAATGAGTAAAATGGAAATACCTATGAGATTTTCTTTTCTTTCTTTCTTTTTTTTTTTTTTTTTTGGAGATGGAGTTTCACTCTCGTTACCCAGGCTGGAGTGCAATGGCGCGATCTCGGCTCACCGCAACCTCCGCCTCCTGGGTTCAGGCAATTCTCCTGCCTCAGCCTCCTGAGTAGCTGGGATTACAGGCAAGCACCACCACGCCCAGCTAACTTTTTGTATTTTTAGTAGAGACCGGGATGGTCTGGATCTCTTGACCTCATAATCCACCCGCCTTGGCCTCCCAAAGTGCTGGGATTACAGGCTTGAGCCACCGCACCTGGCACCTATGAGATTTAAGTCTCACTTAAGATGGCAATAAAAGATGGTGTGAATGAAAATTTCCATTTTCATAGCTGTATAAACCTTATTTCCCGGGAAGCCAATGGATGCAAAAAAAGACTGAGTGAATTTAATGAACACACACAAACAATGTTAGAAAACACTTGCTGAAGACAGAGATAAGGCTGCCATTCTTGGAGATGATGAGGTGGATCGTGAGCTCTTGCCAGTAAAGCTAAACGCATTAGAAGGTGGAGACTTGCTAGAAATCAGAAGGAATGTTGGTGAAACTAATTTATGTGTTAAGATAAATGAGTCTTTAAAGTCTCTGGAAGAAAAAGCAACCAAATCTACATATAATTATCTGAAAGTGGATAAAATAGCAGTTGCACATACAGATTATATGAAAAGTCTCCAAAATGAACAAGTTGGAAAACACACACCTGGAAAGTCAAATTGGAAAATGTCTACAGAAACATAAACTCTTAGTAAGTTGTACTCCTCCCATCAATATGATGAAAGATCAGCAAATATTTAAGGTGAATTTATCCTGGAACGAAGGAGGGGAATCTATCCCAAGCAACTCAAAAGATCATCTATGCATTCAGGGAACTGAATGCCTATGGAATTCAAGCAAAAATTCTTCCAGCGAAAAACACTGGAAAGAACTATTATTCTTAGCAATTATCCTAAGAGGACAAAGCTCATGTTGTTTGAAGACTTAATGAGAAAACTTGGGGACTTGGTTAACTTAAGAAAATGTATGTAACAGAAAAAAATATTGAGGGGGAAATTAAATTTTCGAAAGGTATCTTCATGTTCTTGGTGTTCAAGTAAAGCATGGATGGGGGATGTGTAAAAGTTCTCACAGGGGTCCCAGGAATTCTCTGGATAACTGAAATCCTAAGAAAAATGTAAATTTAAATTATTCCTCAGATTTTTTTTTTTTTGCATTCAAGAAACACAGGGAAAAGATTACTCCATTAGATCTACTGAGTCATGACAGCAATTTCTCCCCAAATGCAAGACTGACTCACCATGGTGTTCCTCATGCTAGAAGACAACTGTTTGTGAAATAATGAAAGTATCTTTCAGCTTCAGAAATAGAGGTGACCCACCGTTTGCCAGAGTGCAGTCACGTGACTTCACTTAGCCACAAGCGATGCTGGGAAATGTAGTTCAGCTGGGGAACCATGACCACAGCTCCATACACAAGAAATACAGCACTACTGAAACTATCAAGACAGATAGAAGGGATTTGGGTGGACAACATGTGCATTCTCTAAGACTCTGTGTTTTTGGTTAGGTTGAGCAGTCTTGACTTCTGAACTAATTCTTTTATTTTTAAGTTCCAGGGTACATGCGCAGGATGTGCAGGTTACATAGGTAAACATGTGCCATGGTGGTTTGCTGCATCTATCAACCCCCCACCTAGGTATTAAGCCCAGCATGCATTAGCTATTTTTCCTGATGCTCTCTCTCCCCATCCAATACCTCCACAGATTCCAGTGGGTGTTGTTCCCCTCCCTGTGTCCATGTGTTCTCATTGTTCAGCTCTCACTTATAAGAGAGAACATGAAATGTTTGGTCTTTTTGTTTGTTTGTTCATTTTTTCTTTGAGATAGAGTCTCACTCTGTCGCCCAGGCTGGAGTACAGTGGTGTGATCTCCACTTATTGCAACCTTGACCTCTTGTTTTCAAGTGATTCTTGTGCCTTAGCCTCCCGAGTAGCTGGAATTACACGAGTGCACCACCATGCCTGAGTAATTTTTTGTATTTTTGGTAGAGATGGGGTTTCACCATGTTGGCCAGGCTGGTCTCAAACTCTTGACCTCAGGTGATCCACCCATCTTGGCCTCCCAAAGTGCTGGGATTACACCACACCCAACCTTCACACATTGTCTTATATCCTCAACACAGCTTGGAGAGGAAGATCCTCTTAGGATACCTCCCTTGTTTTTCTCCCAAATGGGATAACCATAGCCCAGAGAGGTTGTATAACTTGTGTAAGTAAGCACAGCTAGAAATTGAGAAACCAGGTTGTGAATCTATAAATTGAGTCTCGGAGTCCAAAATTTAACCCTGACTAATCTTGCCTACTACCTCTATAGGCAACCTAAATGAATACCCCCATCATTTTCCTTAATTAGGGGAAAAATAAAAACATGTAGAAATCATGTGTTAATGTATGTATTCATTCCCTGGGGTTGCTATAGCAAAGTATTGCAAACTGAGTGGCCTAAACAATTTGTTTATTCTTGCACAGTTCTGGGGCCAGAAGTCCAAAGCCAGGGTGTCTGCAGGGCTATGTTTCCTCTGAAGGCTCTAGGAAAGGATCTGTTCCAGGGTCCTCTGCTTCCTTTGGGTAGTTCTTTGGTTTGTGGTAATATCACTCCAATCTTCCCACAGCATTCTTCTTATGTGACTGCCTGTATCCAAATCCCACGTTCTTATAAAGACACCAGGCATATGGGGTTAGGGACCCACCTTACTCCAGTATGACCTCATTTCAATAAAGTAATTACCTCTGCAACAGCCTTATTTTCAATAAAGACACAGTCTGAGGTGCCAGGTGTTAGGACTTCAACATATGAATCTGAGGAAACATAATTCAACTCATATCAGTGTGTTAATACTGTGTGTGTGTGTGTGTGTGTGTGTGTGTGTGTGTGTAACTGGATATTCCAATTCCAGTAGTCAAAGGTGAATCAGCAGAATCAAACTTTCCTCTTTCCTACAACTAGAACAATTTCATATAGTGGTTTATACTTGGGCAAAAAAAAGTTGTTATTTTTAAGTCTGTGTAGAAAACATTAAAAACATTTTCTTTCCTCTAGCTTATTTTATTGCAATAAGATGACAGTTCTTGGAGAGTCAAAAGTTATACATGGCCAGCTGCAGTGGCTCACGCCTGTAATCCCAGCACTTTGGGAGGCCGAGGTGGGTGGATCACGAGGTCAAGAGATCGAGACCATCTTGGTCAACATGGTGAAACCCCGTCTGTACTAAAAATACAAAAAAATTAGCTGGGCATGGTGGCGCTTGCCTGTAATCCCAGCTACTCAGGAGGCTGAGGAGGCTGAGGCAGGAGAATTGCCTGAACCCAGAACGGAGAGGTTGCGGTGACCCGAGATCGCGCCATTGCACTCCAGCCTGGGTAACAAGAGCGAAACTCTGTCTCAAAATAAATAAATAAATAAAATAGAAAATAAAAAAAAGTTATACATGGGATTTCAACAGTTTCAAAAGCCACACCTGCTTCCTCTTTGTGGGGACTCAACTGCATCTTATGTCAAATGGATAAATATCTTCGTGTTGGAATGAAGAGAAGCCATGACTAATTAGGATATAAAATGTTATGAAGAAAACCATAAAAACGGTACGATGAATGAATGTATTATTTATGAAGTGGAAGTGGATCACCACAAAGGTCTTCCTCCTTATCATCTTCACATTGAGGAGACTGAGGGTTGGTCCTGCTGCCTCAGCAATGGCAGAGCCACAAGAAAATTCACATACAGGTGGACTGTGCAGTTCGGCCCTGTGTTGTTCAGGGATCAACTGTGCAATCAAGGACATGGCATTTTATCAAGGCTTTTCTCATCTCTTCAATTATCACCTTCTCAGCATGAAAAGAATACCCTAAAGGTGGTCCTCAGGACCCCAAGCAATCAGTATTCAAACGTTTTCATTTTAAGTGGGTTGACCATTATCTTTGTCACCCAGGTGAGTTTTATCTCATTATTAGGTAATGCTGTGTATTCCATAGGTTCATCATCTATCTGGAGCTTTAAGAGATTTGTTGCGGCTGGGCGCAGTGGCTCACGCCTATAATCCCAGCACTTTGGGAGGCTGAGGCGGGTGGATCATGAGGTCAAGAGATCAAGACCATCCTGGTCAACAAGGTGAAACCCCATCTCTACTAAAAATACAAAAATTAGCTGAGGAGGCTGAGGCGGGAGAATTGTTTGAACCATAAGGCGGAAGTTGAAGTGAGCTAAGATCCTGCCATTGCACTCCAGTGTGGGTAACAACAGCGAAACTCCATCTCAAAAAAAAAAAAAAAAAGAGAGATATTTGTTGCATATTATCCACAGCTATGAAGGTTCATAATTTGGGGGCCACTTCTACAGCTGTTCCATAAAATTATTTACAAAATACAGAAAAAACTATGCAACAATCAAATCCAGTATTTTTTCTCTTACCTTTATTTAAAATGATTAAAAATGGTTTATGACAGTTTAGAAAATGGAATGGATTAAAGGCTAAAAATGTTTACATTCCATTTAAGTAGGTGTGTGTGTGTGTGTAACTAAAAACACGAAGACTTTTTCACAAGAATTTAATTAAGCTCATGTTGAAATTCTTATAGAGAAAATAGTAATGAAGCATCAGACCTCACCATTTCTACAAGAGAACTTCTACGACAATTAAAAAGTGTTGCAGGACCGAATACTGAGATAGGAAATACGGGCTGTCTTCAAATTGCACACGTTATGCATGAATCCACAATTTGACACACAACTCTGAGTTACCTAATGTGAATTCTTAGTTGAAGGTATTTTACAAATTGGGGAGCTCTTTCAAGTGGCTTCCACTTTCACCCTTCCCTCTTTGAAGACCCCAATTCATAATGGGGAGCACAAAGCATGAATACTGGAAATTTTGATGGGTCCTGTATGTACATTCCAGAGTGTACATGAACATCTAAATCTTTGGTTCTGATATTTAGGGCAAGATCTAAATGTTTTATGAACATTAACTGTAGTTTAATCAATCTGTGCAAATAGGCCCAAACCACCCTTTTCCCTCTGCCCACAAGTGTTTCTAAAAGAGAAGCAAATAGCTGGCATCTTCCTGGACGTCTGGGGATTTAAGACTTCCTACTCTGGTGAACTGAAAAAGTTTAAAGCAAGGAAAACAATGTTGTTGTCCTAGGAACCAGTACTTACAGAATTTCAAAGACTGAAAATACTTCTGATAATCGCCATTTCTGTCTCCTATGTGCCGAAACACAGCAAAACTATATGATTTCCTGGGAAAAAGTATCCCAGGATTTCCCCCAGATGGTTTTAACATAAGTCGTTCTGCACCGAACATTTCAAAATGCAGCCTTATTTTCTCAAGTAATAATAACTTTACGTTCAGATACAACAGAGCTGAAAGGAGGTTCAAACCTTGCTTGTGGGTGTCAGAAATAATTCATACCCACTTCATTAGCAGTGACGAATGCCCCATGATTTTGGACATCACTGAAGAATTTAGCGTAGGTCCAGCATCCTTGGAACCTCAACAGTATTCTTCACTTCTGAGAAGCTGATAACATCCCCTACCCACCAAGATCCTGTGCCTCCCTCCTGCTTCCTGCTGTGTCACATCACCGTGGTGAAGCATGTGTGCGTTACTGCACCATGAAGTACCTGAAGTTTTTGGAATAGAGAGCCACAGTCTCTCTGTGTGAATGAATGACAAACTGACAGAGAAAGCAATTTCTTTTTACAATGCAGGGTCTAGCTGCCTAACTCATCTTTATAACCACATCACATCCAATGAGTGAGGCAGCTCATGTACTTCACACAGAAGAAAACACACTTTAGCTCATCAAATTGTGTCAAGAATAAAAGGAAATTTCTACAACAGTGATAAACAGGGTTCTTGTTTTGCTTGAGTTTTTCTCAAAGTAATCAGGGGATCTTAACATCTTCAGACATTTTCTGGTTCTGAAAAAAAATTGGAAACAAATGTCATCATGGGGACAAAAAAAGTCTCTTAAAAAAAGAAAAAGAAAACCAAGATCCATCTATATGCTGTTGCAGAAGACTTGCTCGAGATTTAGAAGAAGGAAGTAGATTAGAACAGAAAGAAATGAAGCAGAAATGGGCCAGGCACCATAGCTCACGCCTGTAATCCCAGCACTTTGGGAGGCCGTGGTGGGTAGATCATGAGGTCAGGAGTTTGAGACAAGCCTGGCCAAGATGGTGAAACCCCGTCTCTACTAAAAACACAAAAATTAGCTGAGTGTGGTGGCACATGCCTGTAATCCCAGCTACTCAGGAGGCTGAGGCAAGAGAATTGCTTGAACTTGGGAGGTGGAGGTTGCAGTGAGTCAGGATTTTGACATTGTGACACTGCACTACAGCCTGGGCCACAGAGCAAGATTCTGTCTCAAAAAAAGAAAAAAAAGCAGATATGAAGTTGTACATCTTAAATACATACACGGTTTGTCTATTACACCTTAAGAAAGCGAGAGGAATGAAACACCTATTTTAAAAAAAGAAAACCAGCAGTCAACGATGTGCTGTCTACATGAGACCTGCTTTAGATTCAGCAGAAGAAAACAGATTAGAACAGAAATAAATGATGCAGAAATGAAGTTGCACATCTTAAACATACACAATGTTTCTCTGTCAATTACACATTAACAAACCTGGAAAATTAAAAATAAAAAGTATTTTAAAACTGTTAAAATTATATCTGCAAACAAATATTAGCTTTCAAAACATTGCTTTTTATGTTTTGCCACTTGTTAAGGATTTTGATGATCTTAAATGAACTGCATAACTTTCTCTTTGGTTAAAACTAATCTTTGTAGAAACTTCTTGTTTTGAATGTGGCCTCACTGCTCTTTATGTTATTTGCTCTGCTTTATAAAATAAAAGCAAAGTATGATTCTTAAAGGTCCACATCAAGTGACAGACATCTGCTGCTATCTATGTAGCTCCGTTACTACAACTATTTCTCTAGAAACTGTGCAAACTTTGGTGTATGGCCTCAGCATGCATACAGTTCCACAGGTTGTGCACTGCACTGCCTCTCCACTGATAGGGTTAGTATACCATACACATCATCCTTTAGGAGAGATAAAATTAATGACCCAACTAAGGAAAGATGGGCAGCCAGGTACCATTGGCAGCAGCCTGGAAACTTAGAGTGAAATCTGCAGATCCCTAAGCCCCGTTTGGTACCAAACTCATACATAGTGCTGTCATACACGTATTTCCTACATAGTATAAAGGTTTTATAGCTAGCAAGGTGATATAGGCCCAGGATCCACATGAAAGTCACTGCTCACCTTGAAGAGATTCCCCAAACATCGTCTCACTCTGTCTGCATCCTCCTCCTTTTTGATCCCTTTAAGGAACTTTAAGCGAGGGGAAGTTAAACTTGGTGCCTGGAAATACTTGGTAAAGGTAACACTGACGTGCAACGGTAGCCAAAAGACATGAAAGAGCTTCAAGGCATCACATCTCTTTAGCAAAAACGTGCTTCCAGCTCAGATCAATGGGGCAGGCATGGTCCACATTTTCAAAACTACACCTATTTCAGAAACTCAACTGGCCCCATTGCAATAAAGCTTCATTGACATGAACAGACAGCTGGCCTGCAGGCTGTTGTTTGAAGATTTGATTTTCCTTTTGAAACACTGCACTGAAATATGTTTGTCTTGATTATTGAGTTTGTGGATGAACCCTGGCCCCTGTGGGGACATTTTGTGCTTGTGGAGGTGGGTACCTCGCTCTGCTCACTCAGTTTCAGCCCTTGATTAACAAAGGCTTAGGAATCACTGCCACAGATGCTACTGAAATTAACATGTGGTGTCTCGTTAATGATGGCTGACATGTCGGGTGAAAGAGTGCTGCCACTGAACCCAAGAACCTGCTCTCAGGTTGCCAGGGAAATAAGGCTGTTTTTCAGAAATTCAGTTTACTCTCAAAATTTCAGGACAGTGTATAATGTAGACGGAGGCTTACCCCAAACGGAGGTTCATTAGCCAATGGTTGATACTGCCCGTTCACCAGCAGGGGGCGCGCATGGGAACGTTTTGCCTATTTACCAGCAGAGGGCGCGCATGGGAAGGTCCTGCCCATTCACCAGCAGAGGGCGCGCATGGGAAGGTTCTGCCCATTCACCAGCAGAGGAAGCTCATGGGAAGGTTCTGCCCATTCACCAGCAGAGGGCGCGCATGGGAAAGTTTTAGGATTTTTTGAGGCCAAACGCACATTCTGAAGAAAACATCTTAGGAATGGGGTTCCCTCTCCAGTTTCCTTCAGGGACGCAAAGAAGGTAAGAGTTACAGGGCCCTGGGCAAACTTCCAGGCAAATTCTGATGTGGGTGGCGTAAGGTTTAAACCAAACCTGCAGAGACCCTCAGTTAAGATTTGAGTCACTCTTTTGGCTATAAAGCCTCCCTCTACCTCCTCTGACTATGGTATTCTGTGCTCTCAAGTCCGAAGTTTTTCTTCAGACCCAGGAGTGTGGAGCCAACATTGAACCAGGAAGCCACAGCAGATCTTTGTTTCCCTGATGGTCTGAGCACAGCTTCGGAATTCCACAGACAGGCTTATAATTTAGTGTTCTGTATTTTTCTTTGTGGGTGGGGTCTGTGCAAAACATTCACATTCAACCCAGATATTTTTCCTGATGTTTCCTGACTCACCTGTGATGAAAGTTTCACTGAATACAAAACAAAGCGGAACTGTATTTGTCTAGTTAAATCAACCGTCATGCTTAAAAACTTTTTTTTTTTGGTTCTTTTTCTTTTTTCTTTTCTTCTCTTTTTTTTTTTTTTTTTTTTTTTTTTTTTTGAGATGGAGTTTCGCTCTTGTTACCCAGGCTGGAGTGCAATGGCGTGATCTCAGCTCACCTCAACCTCCACCTCCTGGGTTCAGGCAATTCTCCTGCCTCAGCCTCCCGAGGAGCTGGGATTACAGGCACGCACCACTGTGCCCGGCTAATTTTTTGTATTTTTAGTAGAGACAGGGTTTCACTATGTTGTCCAGGATGGTCTCGATCTCTTGACCTCGAGATCCACCCACCTCAGCCTCCCAAAGTGCTGGGATTACAGGCATGAGCCACTGCTCCCAGCCTTTTTTTGGTTCTTTTTCTTTCCTTTTTTTCTCCCCCTATTTTACATGAGACAGATAATGTGCCACTGTCATTGTAACAAGGTTTAGAGGAAGGTACAGCTCACATATGACCATGAAAACCCAATTGTCGGCCGAGCACGGTGGCTCATGCTCATGATCCCAGCACTTTGGGAGGCCGGGGAGGGCAGATCACTTGAGGTCAGGAGTTCAAGAAGAGCCTGGCCAACATGGTGAAACCACCTCTCTACTAAAACTACAAAAATTAGCCAGGCGTGATGACGCACGCCTACAGTTCCAGCTCTTTGGGAGGCTGAGGCAGGAGAATCTCTTGAACCTGGAAAGTGGAGGTTGCAGTGACCTGAGATTGTGCCACTGCACTCCAGCCTGGGCAACAAAGTGAAACTCCATCTCAAGAAAACTGAAAATAAATGTTTAAAAACCACATTAGTCAAGTTATATATTTGAACTTAACCAGAAATTACCTTACTAGTGACAGACATAAGAAAGTAATTTTCTTTAAAAATCAGGCTTAATAACAAGGAAAACAAGGTTTAGAGCAAGACTTACCACTGGTCCTGAAACAATTCCTCCTACTGTTGAGTCTGAAATAACTGGCTGCTGCTCCCAGCAGTGTCACCACCACCACGGATACAATGGGAGACCCGATTTTTGCCACCATATTGCCTTCAGGAGTGGAGAAAATGCAAGCTCATCTGAGAGAAAACACGGCAGGCAGGAATACTGCTTAAATATTAGGTTGGTGCAAAAGTTATTGTGGTTTTTGCCATTGAAAATAATAGCAAAAATTGCAATCACTTTTGCATCGATCTAACAACTTCTCCATCATATCTCTTCCCACTCCTGTGTTCACAGAAAACAAGAGAAACTTAATTTTAAAAAATAAACAAAAGAGAGAAAAAAATCTTAGAAAGTAATTCTGTTTTCACAAAGAGCCAAGCTTGTCAACCACATTTTACCACTGAAGACATCCAAGGCCAGGATTTGCACAGAGGAGGCACTCGGCATTTTTGTTTGTTGAATTCGTGTGTACATTTTTATTAATTTGATGTATTTATTTGTTATTCTTATTTTGAGACAGAGTCCCAGTCTGTCACTTATTCTGGAATATAGTGGCATAATCTTGGCTCCCTGCAACCTCTGCCTTCTGAGCTCAAGCAATCCTCTTGCCTTAGCCTCCTGAGTAGCTGGGATTGCAGATGTGTGCCACCGTGCCTGGCTAATTTTTGTATTTTTAGTAGAGACAGGATTTCACCATGTTGGCCAGGCTGGTCTTGAACTCCTGATCTCAAGTGATTCACCGCCTCAGCTTCCCAAAGTGCTGGGATTACAGGCCTGATTTCTTTATTTTTTTAGAGATGGGCTCTCACCATGCTGCCTAAGCTGGTCTTGAACTCCTGGGCTCAAGTGATCCTCATGCCTCCACCTCCTGAGTAGCTGGGGTGATAGGCATGGGTCAAAACTATTTTGTGTCCTTTTAGATGTAGAATGTTTACTCATGCAAAAATATTGTTCAATTAAAAACCGCCAGATAGGCCCACTTTCAAAGGCATGCGGGAACTCTAGACCCAACCACACACCAGACTATGCATCTTCAATGCCTCGACGGCAAATCATCCCAGAGCTTCGGTACTCCTGCACAAAGAACAAGAACGACCTTGATGTGACAAAAATCGACACTTCCATAGGGTAAAAAAGGAAGAAATCACTGTTTCCATTTGAAATAGCCACCCTTTCCATGCATGCCTTTCTTCAGACCGGGTTGAACAACTGGGCTGCTACGTGGCATGACACAGCTGAGGGACACGAGGCTGCTCCATGAATGAGGCTGCCATGCTGGGGGAAAGAGTATTGTCACTGATCGCAAGAAGCTGCTCTACAGCTGGTGCTGCCACCTGCCGCATCCTGCCTCCTGAGAGAGATAGCCCTGTATTCTTCCCCTCCCTGCGTGCACACACTGCACAATAGGACTTCACAGTGTTCCCCATCCAGAGGAGGACCGCATCTTTATTCTGAGAATCCAGGCTTTAGCCAACAGAATGCCACAGGAGTGAAGATGTGATGGCTCTAAGCCCAGGCACGCTTCTCTTCGTGATGTTGGTATCCTGCCTGGTCCCCATGTGATGAAACCTGGCCTGGCTTCCTGGAGGGATGTCAGAACCCACATGAAGCTGAGATGAGCCATTCCACCTAGGACCCCAGATACATTAACAAGACCCAGGAAACATCATCAAAGCGCTGGCCATGCCTACAGTTGACTGCAGACAAGAGGGAGCTCAGAAGAGACAGAAGGAGCACTAGACGGGTTTTAGCCCAAATTGCTGGCTCACGTAATCATAAACATAACAAATGGCTGTTATTTCTAGCCACTACATTTTGGGGTCTTTTGTAACACAGCATAACTGACTGATTCATGGCTTTTCCTCTTTGCCATCTCTTACAAATCAATCAAGGACAATCACTTGTCATTACCAAGTGGTCATCCAAGCTGACCGCTTCTCTTCTCCTCCCTCACCTGGGCTTGATTTCAGCCTGTTGTCATTTCCAGGGAGTGCTGAAGTGCTCTGAAAGGGGGTCTCCCTGGGTCTTAGGGCGCCCCCTCAGATCCATTCTTCACCCACACGGCAACAGGGGCAGACTCCTTCCTGTGAAGGTTCTATGAAGTGCAGAGTCCGCCTCCGCTAACCTGGCCATCTTCCCCAGTCACCACTGCATCCTTCCCCGGTTCCTGTTGCATTCCACACCTGGCGACACAATTTCTGGTGTCCCCACGTGCGAATCCAGCTCTACCCAGCACACTCTCTTCCCTGCCACCTTGCTCTGCTCCTGGGCACCTCCCACCCATATTTTGGGCTTCGGCTTGGATATTGTTCTGTCCAGGAAGCCCTACCTCCGTCACCTGACCCAGTCTACAGGATCCCGTATGTTCCAGAACATTATTCGTCAGAGTTGGCTGCAATCGCTTGTTCATTTGCCTTGCCCTTTCCATCTCTGGACATCGCTTTACACCACAGAGGGAAAAAGGAAAATCAATGAATTTCTCTAAGGATGCCAGCATACCCCAAAAACATTGGTACTGGCACTCTGCATTGAAATGTAGAGGTCACCTTCAATCACTTTCTCCTCCCCCATAACTGAAAACTCACAAGAGCCTTGGATTGAGCTCATTTACCATCAACTCAGCTTAAACTCAAGCAGGTGTCAGTCCAGCTCTCTAAGTCAGACTCAGGAAATGAGGAGCCTGTTCTCCCAGCCACACCAGATACAACCAGCCTCTGCACTTACAGTTCTCCCTCCTGTGACCTGACATAGGGTTGATGGTGCACTCTGAGGACTTCTTTGGGCAGAGTGTTCATAACTTCCTTTCTCCTGTTGTGCTTGGGTTTCAAGTTAGCGCTGGTTAAAGAAAGGAGAGTAACGGCAGTACTGGGAGAAATCCAGCAGTCTCAGCACTCACAGTCTTGCTCTGAGAGCGAGGAGGCATCTTCTGCAGTGAATACCAATGCTTGCCCCTCCTTTGAACTCTGATCGGTTGTGTGTGTGTGTCAAGTAGCCTCTGAACAAAGATGCTCAGACGTTTTTGTTCAGAGGCTACTGTACATACATAGGAAGTGTGAGTGATTCACAGAAGCCGTGGGGTTGGGAGGCATTGATTTAAAAGTGTGTGTGCTTCTTAAAGGTTGGGACCATGTCAATTATTCCAGCATATTCACAAATGACACCTATGGATTAAAGGCTTGTGTTCCCAGCCCTTATGTAATTATAACAGGGGAGGTCAATGTAACTCAATATGCAGGGGAATTTTATGTGTCTTGTATAAATTGTAATCTTACTTCCTGTGTATCTACTTATAGTAAGGGACAAAGTCTGCTGGTGTTAACGCAGCCTGTATATGTGATGATTCCTGTCAATTTGACAGAAGAGTGGTGTGAGGACAGGGGTTTGGCAATGTTGCAACACGTGGAAAAAATGTCGTCTCAACATAGAAGTGTATTGGGATTATTGATTTTTCAGTGTTGTGGCATTGATAGGAATTATTGCCAGTTCTACAGTTGCTGCCATTTCACTTTCTCAAACTATTCAAACAGCCCATTATGTCAATCAATTAACATCAAATGTTTCTCAGCTTATGGCCACTCAGGAGGAAATTGATCGGAGGTTAGAGGCCAGACTGGCCACTCCTGAGGCAGCCACTATGTCTACAGGAGATGAGCTGGAGATGATAAGATTAAGACAAGGCTCAGATGTCACAGTAATTATGTCACTATCTGTGTGGCCCCTGTAATTTGGAATTATACAAAGTGGAATTGGGAAACAGTCAAAAAGCAACTTCTTGGAGCTCAAGGCTGTTATAATTTAACCAGTGACTTAATTAAGTTACATCAGGAACTTGATGAACTACAACAAGCACACCTTGATGTAGAGGATCCTACAAAAATAGCAGAAAAAATATTGGGTCAATTAGAGGGATTTAATCCTTTTGGAATTCTGAGGCATGCCTTCTGGAAGTGCATGATGCTTGTTATCTGTGTAATTATTCTGTTTTTGTTATATGCAGCAGTCCATATTCAAGGAAATCTAGACAGTAAAAACATAGAAGCTAAACTGCATCATTTAAAATTACAGACAGTAAAATAGGCATTAGTTAACATTTGAGGTGTTTGTACAAAAAAGAGGCACACAGAATGTCAGTCCTAGCAGAGGTGGCGGGCTCAAGCTGAAGAAATGTGGGTGCATGTGCTCCTCAGTGACATATAATCTAATATCACTTGCAGGGCCATTAGCCTCTAAAGATAATATTGACTATGATGCTGGACCTGAAGGGATGGCTGGTTAGTCAATGACGGGTAAGATCCTCAGGGGAGGACAACCTAAGACAGGCACAGCCGCAGTAAGGCCAGCAAACACCGGGGAGGTGCCTAGCCGGCAATCCCTCCTGAGGCTTTGAGCGTTACCCCACAATGCTGTAAATCTAGCTTGTCTTCCTAGTGAAGGTGACAGCTGCCACTGACTGCTGCTTGGACATGAAATTCCTGTGTCGTCTGTTTCAATGTACTACACCCTCATATTAATAATAGTAATGCTTAATGTTGTGCCAATTTTTGTTATGCTTATATTTAAAGTTAGGGGGGAGGTGTAGAGAGCCAGAGTAGCCCACCCATCTGGGGGCGTCAGCAGCAAGGCTGCTGTGAACGTTGGGTGAACTCCAGAGAAGCAAAACCATAACAGGAGAATGTGTATGTCTTGGAGAAGAGCAGAGCAGCCTAGAGAGAGATAAGCAGCTCTCACTGACCTCACTGCAAGATAGTTGTTAGCTGAAGTGTGTTAACTGAAGTATGAAAATCACGGCCACAGGCTGTTCTGAGTAACTGCACCCTCCCTCAGCTATGTGCTTTGTGAACATATAAAATAAAGTACTCTGAGACAGGTCGGGGAGACTGACATCCTCACTTTCTCGGAGCACCTGGCCCAGTTTTCTCTAAAAAAAAAAAAAAAAAAAGGTTGGGACCAGGTGAGTCGATCAGTTACCTTCTGAGGAGTCATGCCCCAAGTGGTGATCTCCACCTGTAAACGGAAAAGGACACTCGTGTTTATTCAGCAGAGCTTATGCAGTGCCTTCTATTGCCGGGCACTGTTGAGAATGCGACTCCGGCACAGCACACACATCCCTGTTTTCAGGGAATTCACAGTCTTGTCGGGGGAGGGGGACAGCCAAACAGCATGAGGTGGAGGAAGGTGAACGTGTGTGTTGTGTCTAACAGTCATTAGCGGAATGGGGATGATACCAGGGAGAGGGAGACCAGCTTTCATTTCAGGGTTGGGGAGTCTATGTACATGCCTATGTGAAACACACACGGGCGGACAAGCTCACTGACACACATGCACATGCACACATGCCATTCAAACATACATGCACAGGCAACACACACTGACATGCACAAATGTGTGTGCAGGTGCATACACCATGTAGCATGTAACAAGCTTGCACAACAAAAGGCAGGCAAGCACACATGTACACGTGCATACACACACGCATTTACCCACGTGCAACACATAAAAGCAAATGCAACATAGCACACATGTGTTCAATGCACACATTCACACACATGCACATACCCACACATATGCACAAACACACATATGCACACACACACACAGGCAACACAAGCACATATTAAGCACGATTTACCTAAACATACACCTGTACACGTGTGCATATGCACATCCCAATATGTGCACCTGTATGCAGAAACACACAAACACATGCATGCACACACACATAAACACATCCGTGTGTATGTGCATACCTGTACATATGCATGTATACGTACATTCCACATGCACAGATGCATATGATATATTCATGCAGTACCCACGTGTTCATGTGGTAGCACACCCCTCAATGCATGCACGTGGACACACATGGGATACATGCAATACATAGGTGACCCAAGCACAAATATGCACACATGCAAATTCCACTTACACAAGCATGCAGGCACTCAATCTGTGTGTGTGTGCACAGACACTTCCACACATGCACTTGTTATCCACATGCATTTGCACACGATTACAAAATCCACATGCACACATGGACGTTCATGCATACACAATACACACACATACCTGTGCGCAAACACACATGCATACATACACACACGTGCACATACATGCACCCAATAACACCTGTAAGTGGGCCATGGTTCCTTTCAAGAAGCTAAGTCTTCATGGCATGCACAGCATCTCCCCCAGCACGGATGCCAAAGGAAAATGCACATTGGACCCGGATGGCCGGTTGGCTGTTGTGCACTGGATGAAAGCGCCAGCTTCCCATCAGCACCCAGACAGTGTATTCGTTATTCACAAATGGACAGTTTTGCCACATTCTGTAAGACATCATTCCTTCACCATCAGTATTTCCATAAAGATTGTTGAGTCTACAGCTCACTCTTTCTTCAGCATAGAAAAGAGACCATGAAATGCAAGACATGGCCGAGAAGTCTACATGACCTCACAGAAGCAAGCGGGTCAGCAAACCTGAGCAAGATGCTTTGAAAGGCTGCAGACACTCCTATTGGCTCTCCAGGGCCAGGGGAGGAGCGCAGGTGTCGTCTCGCCCCTGTTTACTGTTCAAGAGCCTGGTGGTGGAAGCTGCATTAGATGTGCACCCCTAAGGGTCTGGGGGCCTCACGTAGATGGGCAAATCTGTTTTCTTGGACATTCAAAAGACAGAAAGCTAGCAAATTTGTTAAAAAACGACAATAGGGTGAAAACGCAGGCCACAAATGGTAATCAAAGCCCATTAAAAAAAGAGTTGCTCACTGGGTGCGGTGGCTCACACCTATAATCCCAGCATTTTGGGAGGCCGAGGCAGTTGGATCACCTGAGGTCAGGAGTTCGAGACCAGCCTGGCCAGTGTGGTGGAACCCCATCTCTACTAAAAATACCAAAAATTAGCCAAGCATGGTAGTGGGCGCCTGTAATCCCAGCTACTCAGGAGGCTGAGACAGGAGAATCGCTTGAACCTGAGAGGCAGAGGTTGCAGTGAGCCAAGATCGTGCCACGGCAGTCCAGCCTGGGCAACAAGAGTGAAACTCCACAAAAAAAAAAAAAAGTTTCTCCGGGTTGGGTGTGGTGACTCACACCTGTAATCCTACCACTTTGGGAGGCCACGGCTGTAAGACCACTTGAGCTCAGTTGGAGTCCGGCCTGAGAAACAGAGAGAGACCCCGTTTCTACTAAACAGAAATAAAAAAAATTAGCTGGATGTGGTGATGTGCACCTGTAGTCTCAGCTACTCGGGAGGCTGAGGCAGAAGGATTGCTTGAGCCCAGGAAGTGGAGGCTGCAGTGATTTATGATCACGTCCCTGCACTCCGGGCTGGGCTAGAGTGAGAGTTTGTCTCAGAAAAAAACAACAACAAAAAAGTTCTTCTTTATTTTTCTAATGTGTTAAAAGCGATTTTTAAAATACAGATATGAGATTTCTTTTTTTTTTTTTGAGACAGAGTTTCACTCTTGTTACACAGGCTGGAGTGCAATGGCGCGATCTTGGCTCACTGCAACCTCCGCCTCCTGGGTTCATGCAATTCTCCTCCCTCAGCCACCAGAGTAGCTGGGATTACAGGCACGCGCCACCATGCCCAGCTAATTTTTTGTATTTTTAGTAGAGACGGGGTTTCACCATGTTGACCAGGATTGTCTCGATCTCTTGACCTCGTGATCCACCTGCCTTGGCCTCCCAAAGTGCTGGGATTACAGGCGTGAGCCACCGTGCCCAGCCCCAGATTTGAGATTTAAAAAAAAAATGCTTTGTGCTGATTTTGAAGTGGAATGACTTATATGGATGGTGGGTTCTATGGGCTGAACTGTGTCCCCCTCCAAATTCAGAGTGAGTGCTATCCCCCAGGGTATCAGGACTGTGACTGTGTTTGAAGACAAGGTATTTAAAGAGGTGATTAAAGTAGAAGGAGGTCACTAGGGTGGGCCCTGCTCCAAAGGACCATAGTCCTTATGAGAAGACGAGGTGAGGACACCGACACACGATGGCCCGGTGAGGACACGGGGAGAAGACCGTGTCTCCAAGCCCAGGAGAGAGGCCTCAGGAGGGACCAGCCCTGCCCACACCTGGATCTCAGACCTCCAGCCTCCAGGACTGTGGGAGAATCAACGTCTGCTGTTTCTAAGCCACGCAGTCTATGGTGTTTTGTGACAGCAGCCTGAAATGGACTAAGAGATATCAACAGAAGAGGAGGTGAGGACACAGACACAGAGGGACGACCCAGTGAGGACACGGGGAGAAGACGGTGTCTCCAAGCCCAGGAGCGAGGCCTCAGGAGGAGCCAGCCCTGCCCACACCTGGATCTCAGACCTCCAGCCTCCAGGACGGTGGGAGATGAAGCCCCTTTGGTTTCAGCACTCCAGACCGTAAGTACTACTTTACTAGGGCGGCCTTAGCGGACTAAAACAGCGGGTATGAGAGAAACCTGGCCATTAGCATTTAAAAACAGCGAGTGAAACGTTCTCCCCACTCTCTGGAGGGAGGCCAGCCAAGGTCAGCTCTCACCCCTCAGTGCTCTGGAGGAGGCAGGAACAGGCCTCGCATACTTTGCTGTGTCTCGGGAGCAACTGGGTGACTCATCCCTGGCGGCGGCCTGCATCCCAGCAGGTACCTCCTGCTAATGCTAATCCCAGCGCTGACTCACAGCCTCACTCTGTGGGGGCCGGAGAGCAGGCATCTGGGTCGAAAGAGAAGCACAGGCATCATGCCCCCAACCTGGCTGTGCTTCCATGGGGCGCTGGCCCTGCCAAGGAGCACAGGGACATTTCCCTTCAGTTTTGCCCCAGGGATAGAGCAGCACCCTGACCGGTATGCTTTGATCCATTCGGGACCCAGATAATGGTCTCCCCAAAAATGGCACAGCGCAGACATCCTGAGACTAAGTTCACAGGAAAACAGGAAATGGTCAGGACTCTCAGGAGAACCGCTTGATGAGTGATTTCTTTCTAATTCATGAGTATCCCAGAGAACAAAAGAACACGTCCTGAACAGCTCCTCACAGACAGAGGATTTCCACAGAAGGCTCATTCCTAGGCTGTAGGGATGTGGGGACAGCTCACTTCATATGACACACTCCAAGGTGGGCCGGATGTAGTGGTGCAGGCCTGTAATTTCGGCACTTAGGGAGGCCAACTGGGAGGATCGCTGAAGCCCGGTTCAAGACCGGCCTGGGCAACATGGCGAAACCACCTTTGCAAATATCATAACCGAGGCAGTGATGACAGTGAGAGAGGTTAGACCTGACCGACTCCATGTTGCTTGTAACCCTTAAGCTGTCCTTGTTCATTGCTGGGCATAGGCCGCACTAACTTTAGGAGGAAATTCAGTTCATGGTTTGACTCTGAAACAAAACTGACAATAGCCTTTTCCTGAAAACACCTGCCCCTTGCCTGGGGACCTAGCTGCCTTTATAGGACTAACAAATTAGCTACACCATGGGAAACCACGGTTTAGTGCTGGGCCCGGTGACTCACGCCTGTAATCTAGCACTTTGCGAGGCCGAGGCGTGTGGCTTGCCTGAGGTCAGGAACGTGAGACCAGCCTGACCAGTATGGTGGAACCCCGTCTCTAATAAAAATACAAAAATTAGCTGGGCATGATGGCATACACCTGTAGTCCCAGTTACTTGGGAGGCTGAGGCAGGAGAATTGTTTGAACCCAGGAGGTGGAGGATGTAGTGAGCTGAGATTACGTCACTGCACTCCAGTGTGGGCAACAGAGCGACACTCTGTCTCAAAAAAAAAAAAAAGAAAGAAAGAAAGAAAGAAAGAAAGAAAGAAAGAAAGAAAGAAAGAAAGAAAGAGAGAGAGAGAGAGAGAGAGAGAGAGAGAGAGAGAGAGAGAGAGAGAGAAAGAAAGAAAGAAAGAAAGAAAGAAAGAAAGAAAGAAAGAAAGAAAGAAAGAAAGAAAGAAAGAAATGAATTATGGTTTAGGGGTCATGCAGCCTCTGGCTCCAAGAGTCTGAACCCTCCAAATTGCTCCTGGGGATAGCATCACTGTTGTAAAACCTAAGTCCAGTGCTTGAGATACTTTGCAGCCCCTGCACTGGATGGATATGCTGACCCCACCAGTCAGCACTGCCCACTTCCCAAGCCCCTACCTACCAAATTATCTCTAAAAACTCTGCTCCCTGAATGCCTGGGAGACTGATTTGAGTAATAATGAAACTCCTGTGTCCGGCACAGCTGGCTGTGCATGAACTACTCTTTCTCCATTGCAATTCCTCTGTCTTGATAAATCAGCTCTGGCAGGGGGCAAGGTAAACCCATTGGGCAGTTACAACAGTAAGACCCCATCTCTACAAAAAACAATGTTTAATTTAGCTGGGCATGATGGTGTATGCCTGTAGCCCCAGCTACTCAGGAGGCTAAGGTGAGAGGATTGCTTGAGCCCAGGAGTCTGAGGCTGCAGTGAGCTGTGATTGCACCGCTGCACTCCAACCTGGGCAACAGAGTGAAAACATGTCTCTAAATAAATAAATAATAAAAGAATAATAATTAAAAAAACAACTCCCGGGGGCTTTCTGTAAAAATAGTAAATTTGATTTTTGCCTCACATTTTAAGTTAAATTGAAACCGCCTTTGCAGAAATTGTAACAGTGAGAAAATGACGACAGAGAGGTCTGACCTAATTGACTGAATCTTGCCTTTAGCCTTCGAACCGCCCTTGTTCATTCCTGAACACAGACTGAGATACCTCAGTAGGAATTTCCAGTCACATGGAAACAAAGATGACAGCCCTTGTCTGAAACAAACCCCCTTCCTCCCTGGGGATCAGACTGCCTTTGAAAGAGTAACAGATTAGACCCAAGATTAGAGATTACACTAACGGGTTAGGGGTCATGCAACCAGAGGCCACGAGATTCCAAACCTCTTCGGGGGATAGCACCACTATCGTAAAACCCACGGTTGAAGTTGAGGTATGTGGTAAACCCTGCATTCAGATGCAGCAGCCAGCACTGCCCAGACTGGTAATGTGGCTTAGCCAGTTCTGCCATCCCACATGGGAACAGAAGACAGCAAGAAGAACCCCCTTCCCTCCTCTGATTCCATCTCTAACCAGCCAATCAGCATTCCCTACTCCAGGGTCTCCTACTGGCCAAATTACACTTTAAAAGCCCAGTGTCCACATTTTGGGGGAGACTGACCTGAGTAATAAAACTCCAGCCTTGATGAGGTGCAGTGGCTCACGCCTGGAATCCCAGCTCTTTGGGAGGCTGAGGTGGGAGGAGCACTTGAGGCCAGGAGTTGAAAATATCAGCCTGGGCAACATAGCGAGACCCCATCTCTACAAAAATTCTTTTTTTTTTTTTTGAGACAAAGTTTCGCTCTTGTTACCCAGGCTGGAGTGCAATGTCGCAATCTCAGCTCACCGCAACCTCCGCCTCCTGTGTACAAGCGATTGTCCTGCCTCAGCCTCCCGAGTAGCTGGGATTACAGGCATACACCACCACGGCTAAGTTTTTGCATTTTTATTTTATTATTTATTTATTTATTTATTTATTTATTTATTTTTGTTCTTGTGAAACTCCACCTCTTGGTGTCTCGCGCTTGCTTACCTGATCTTATAATCGTTCTGATGGGCAGGAAGGCTGACCACATGGGAATTCTTAAATCAAGGCACGATTGTTACAAGAATAGGTGCTAAGATGGGCAGATTGCGAGGTCAGGAGTTCAAGACCAGCCCGGCCAACATGGTGAAACCCTGTCTCTATTAAAAATACAAAAATCAGCTGGGCATGGTGGTGGGTGCCTGTAATCTTAGCTACTGGGGAGTCTGTTGGAAGAATCAGTTGAACCCAGGAGGAAGAGGTTGTAGTGAGCTGAGATCATGCCACTGCACTCCAGCCTGGGAGACACAGCGAGACTCCAACTCAAAAAAAAGAAAAATTGTTGTCGAATGTCCAGTTGATAAAACCATGGGATCTTCTTGGTATATCTGTCTTTTGAGAAAGTTATGGTGTTGAGACGAAGGGACAGTTTGTGAGTTTTTAAATTTTGAGACAGTCTTGCTCTGTCACCCAAGCTGGAGTGCAATGGCGCAATCTCTGCTCACTGCAACCTCCGTTATTGCTCTATTCATGGTTTCAACGTTTTCCTAGTTTAGGCTTGGGAAAATGCAAGTGTCCAGGAATTTATCCTTTTTTTTTTTGCGTGTTTTTTGAGGACATGATGATTACACTTGTGGTTCCAAAATAATTTTTTTAATTTTTAAATATTTTTCATTGCATTTTAGGTTTTGAGGTACATTTGAAAAACATGCAAGATAGTTGCATAGGAACACACGTGGCAGTGTGATTTGCTGCCTTCCTCCCCTTCACCTATATCTGGCATGTTTTCCCATGCTATCTCTCCCCAATTCCCCACCCCCACCACCGTCCCTCCCCTATTCCCCGAAACAGACCCCAGTGTGTAGTGCTCCCCTCCCTGTGACCAGGTGTTCTCATTGTTCAACACCCGCCTATGGGTGAGAACATGCAGCATTTCATTTTCTGTTCTTGTGTCAGTTTGCCGAGAATGATGGTCTCCAGTTTCCTCCATGTCCCAACAAAGGACACGAACTCATCATTTTTGATGGCTGCATAATAGTGCCACATTTGCCTAGCTTAGAATAAACTTCTCAGATGTTAAAAGAGAAACTGCTCTATTTACTTCAGTTAACTTTAAGAGCTCTTTCAAAAATATGAATGGGTGTGGTGATACCTTCCACCTCCTCACCACTGGAATGGCTTACTGAAAGAGGGTAAGTTTCTAAGTGCCCCTCCAGGACACACTGAGAAAATCAGAACTTAGTACAGATTGGCCACATTAAAAAACAAAACAAAACTATGCTTTAATGCTTTAAGATGATCCCCCAACCCCCAAGTCTGCAAGAATCAAGCTGTCTGAATGCAGGCTACTGTCTGAAGATTTTTTGTTTTGTTTTGTTTTTTCCCCGTTTATATTCATGGATGAATTGATGATTCCTGTTGAGGTTGTATCACACCTGTGTGCCACGGTTTGCTTTTAGGCCGAGGTTAGTAAATTTATTTTGTCAAAACAGTGGGTATCGTGAGCATGACTGATCCAACAGGACATCAAAGTAGGAAGCTGTCTAAAGTTAAAGTCACAGTATGTTAACAAACAAAACGATCCTTAGCCACGAACTTATAAATGCAGTTTGGGGTGGGACTAAAGCAGGAGGGGAGAGTTAAATCCAAATCACAGCAATTAAGTCTTCAAACCAATTTCTGATTAGGGCTGCTGTTTTATTTCTTTCATTTTTCTTCTTGTGACTTTGAGCTCCCTTGAATTTTCAGGACAATCACTGCTGGTAACATACTGCAAGTTCTTGAGGCTACACGACACAGTCTGGCTAAGTTACATGTGGTTTCCATATTAGCTTGTTTGTAATGGTGACTTTGCTGCGAAGCCGATTCAGTTGCCCCACCAGTCAACCCCCTGGAAGTCATAATTTCCTCCATATCCATCACTATTGTAGAAGCCTCCATAGCCACCTATCAAGAAAAATGTTTAAAGAGAGAAACATTAAGTCACCCATTAATACCTTTTCTTTTTTTTTTCTCAAGTACTCTAACGTAAACCCAATAAAAGAAATCTAGTGTTAGAGTTTGTGTCCCTCAGAAATTAAATTTCCCCAATGAATTATGGTATGAAAAAGAGGACTCACAAGAAAAAGAAAAAGCCCTTCCTCAAGGAAAAATTAACATTACCTCCACCACTGCGGCTGCTGCCTGCACGACTACTACTGAAGCCAGAACTGCTGGAGCCACTACTCAGTCGACAGTCTCTAGCACCAAATCCTCCGCTGAATCTATTATTGTAAGCAAAAATATAGCATGGCACTGTAAGTCCAAAGTTGGATTAAACAGCAAATTCCTGCTTCAACTTCACAATTCCCAATTTAAGTTTTCAGTTCAGTTCCATTATGTTCTAACGGGAACTATACCATTAATGTCCCTTGTGTTCTAACAGAGTTTCTAAAGCACTCAGTAGTGAAGAACTGACACCTAATTCCATGTCAACCTTTCTAATAATTACCCCTTGCCCAAACGTTTATGTATTATAGTTGAAAATAACTGTTAACACCCGTTACTTGGGGAAAAGCTAACTCTGAAAACTCACTGCCCCCAATAAGTAATACCAAGAGTGAAGGCTCACAACAGTGCGTACCTTTTAGATTGTCCACGATTGCCACCCTTGTAGTGGTGTTTGTAAGCCACACTTTCCAACCAAGAAGGCACTTCTTGTTTAGCTTCTACAAGAAGATCCAACAAATCCTTTGCAATGTTCACATTTTTTTCATTAAAGAATGAGGTGGCAAGGCCTACATAGATCAAAAAAAGTACATGAAGTTTCCATAAAGCAGCATGCTGTTCTTACATTCCTATATTCCTATGTAAAATATTGTAAGTCCAAAAGTAAAACGTGACATTGTGATTTGTAGTATAACCAAATCAAAGGGACGGAAAGAAAAGTTTAGTTGGCTGATTAATCTAAAATTTTTCCTCAGATATAAACGTTCTATTTTTAAGATCCTTTGTCAAATCTTTGCTGGGTGCATCACAATAATAAAACAAAAATAAATAAAACTCCCTAACAAAATTCTTACCCAGGTTTCCTGCACGTCCTGTACGGCCAATACGATGCACATATTCTTCAATATCACTCGGCAAATCAAAATTGATAACGTGTCTCACATTTGAAATGTCTAGGCCTCGTGCTGCCACCTGAAAAATAACTTTTATTTTAAAAAAAGCACTATACAAACATGATTAATTAAAAAATAATAAGTTTTACATACAGCTGTAGCCACAAGTATTGGGCTTTTCCCCGAGCGAAACTGGCGAAGGGCCTCCTCTCGAGCTCTCTGTGATCGGTCTCCGTGAATACTAGTACAAGCATATCCTTCATGGTACAAGAACTCCTCCAGGGAATCCACTTCCTTTTTGGTCACTACAAACACTAAAATCAGTGAATCCCTCCCTGAAAAATCAGAAGGCTTTGTTTACTCATAATGAATCTAAATATTAACTGGGTTATTTCTAGTCCTTGTGCTAGAATAAATCTTGGAAGCAATGCAAACAGACCCAATTAATGTAAACATTGTTCTAACCATGTTTAGAATGAGGAGAAAAAACAGGGGGAAGGGACAGAAGAGATGTAAAGAGATTCTCCTTACATGTAACTGACACTATTAATATTATTCATAATTTTACCTGTTGCCCCCAACAGATCAAGAAGAAACGACCGTTTATCTAAGTCTTCCACCCAAACTACTTTCTGTGTGATGTTCTCGGAGGTAGAGCCTACTCTGCCTACAGCCAAAAAGATATATTCATCCAAAAAGTCACGAGCAAGCATCTGAAAAAGTGAGAAAAATACTCAATTGCCTACTTTAGTACACAAATTATCTAAATATAATAAACACAAATGCTCTAATCAAAAACAAAAACATCAAACAATACCTGTATTTTTTTGGGAAAAGTAGCACTAAACATCATGGTGTGACGAACGCCCTTTGGTGGCATGCAATCTTGTTCAACGATGCGACGTATCTGAGGTTCAAATCCCATATCCAACATCCTGTCAGCTTCATCCAACACTAAGTACCTGTTATGAAAAACCCTCATTTGATCCTGGATCATTAGATCTGACACACTAATTACTCAGTGTGTTGCGTAACTAATTACACTAATGTAGTCCCTCCATAAGGGAATATTCCAGTGCCACAATTTGATACATATGCAACAAACAGATACACACACGCATGCATGCACACATGCGCTCGCGCGTGCGTGCAGACACACACACACACACACACAGAAAAAATGGCTCAAGAGTACAACCAAATTAGCCACATGTTGATTGTTAAAATAAAACTTAGAGCCTCAATTAAAATTTCACTTACTCTTTAAACAAAAAGGTTAACTGCAATTTTCAAAACTATGTGGAAAATTAAATTATCGAAGCTCAGGCAGCCCTAGTACAAATACTACAGAAGTAATCAACTTCTAATACAAAAATAGGTGCATCCCATATGTAAAAACTGACGTACTTGCAGAAGTCTAATGCAATCTTTCTTCTTTCCATCATATCCACTAGACGTCCTGGAGTGGCTACTAACAAGTGGCATCCATGTTCTAAGTCTCCAATCTGCTGACCAATATTAGCACCACCATAGACTACACAAGGACGAACTCTAGATCGGTATGAAAACTATAAGCAAAGAACATGTCAGTGGCCATAAAAACATCGTTTGATCAATGAGAAGAGCAACAATCGCTAAAATGAGTACTTTACTTTTCTGGCTTCCTCATAGATCTGTACAGCCAATTCTCTCGTTGGGGCTAAAACCAAGGAAATTGGATATTGCTTGCTGTGCCCATACCTTCCGTTTCCCTAAAAAATGAAAATAATTTAAACTTTCTGGCCAAAAACTGTAATTCTTTTTAAAAACTTACCAGTTTCCTTTTATAATGTGCAGATTACACCTACAAACTTATTTTCATTGGGTGAATGGGGTGAAAAAATAAAAATAAGGTGTAGCTGGCCTTGTTTAGAAAAGTCGACAGGCATTTACAAAGCCTTTTTAAAACAAAAATGTCTGATTTTACAGCAATACGTTTACCTTCACAGCCTTCAAAGCTTCTCCTGGACCATCTGTATACATCTGACTCAGTATGGGCAAAAGAAATGCTGCCGTTTTTCCAGAACCTGAAGACAAAACACCGACTTATCATTTCTGAATATTAATCGTTGATAAAGTGCTCTCGATGCTCTCGAGAATGATAGGAAAATTTTCTTACTCTATTTCCAATTTTCTAGGACGTACAGTAAATTTATATGGCAAACCTAAGAAGTAAAGTGACTTCTGTGCTCTATTTTCAAACAGTACATTTTAATTTGCACAAAACACAACCATTTTGTCTGAAAAGTGGCAACAACTTTCAGTGCAACATTTCTTTGTAGTGGCTCTATAGTGTTGGAAGGTAAAGCAGGAATCAGTAAACTTTCTGTAAAGAGCTAACAGTAAATGGCTCTTGCAGGCCAGTCTTTACAAGAGAACACTTTTTAACTGTGCCAAATCTCTGGCTAACCTCTATAGCACAGACATAACAAATGGGTATTTATATTTGAATATAGCTGTTGAAAAATAAACAAGTGCTAGGTTTCAGATCAGGCTGCAGTCTGCTAACTCCAGTGGAGTTAACTGAAAAAGATGCAATTCTGTTTCTTAAAGAAGGTATTCAAGCTGACAATTTGCCATGCGCTTCCTCAAGATGCCCAGATACATCCCAAGGATCCAGAGGTACAGACAAAAAGGCACATCCCCAAGCTCTCTCAAATGCTAAACACAGGACTCAGACATCCCTTCGGAACATACTACTTTTAAAGTAAGCCCAATTAGATATTCTTAACTTTTGCTTTTTATCAACTAAGCTTACCTGTCTGGGCACAAGCCATTAAGTCTCTTTTTCCCTTAATGATAGGAATGGCATGTTTTTGCACTGGAGTAGGACGAGTATAGCGAGTAAGCTCAATGTTCCCCATGATAATTTCTCCCATGTCAATATCACTGAACTGTCAGGAAATGTAGCCAGGTTAATCAAATACAAGTAAATATAGAAGTAAACATGACAGATATAAAATGCTGTATCTTTTGCAATTTCTGTTTTACACTAACATATTAATGGAAGTAACCAAACTGTCTGTGATTTGGTTTACAGATGCTATGATTTCAGTTAAAGAATCGCGGCATTTTTTAAGAAAATGGACTCCTGGGTTTAAAAAATTGAAAAAGCGTTTGGAGGCAGGCGTGGTGACTCGTGCCTGCCGTCTTTCTTCTTTTTCAGACAGAATCTCACTCTGTGGCCAGGCTGGAGTGCAGGGGCACAATCTTGGCTCACCGTAACCTCCGATGCCTGGGTTGAAGGGATTCTCCTGCCTCAGCCTCCTGCATAGCTCAGATTACAGGTGCGTGGCACTATGCCCAGCTCATTTGAGTGTTTTTAGTAAAGACGGGGTTTCACCACGTTGGCCAAAATGGCCTCTATCTCCTAACCTCATGATCTGCCTGCCTCAGCCTCCCAAAGTGCTGGGATTACAGGCATCAGCCATTGTGCCCGGCCAATTCCGAGACTATTCTTAATAGTGACATTAATGTTTCATAATCCAACGGGTTTGCATTAAGAACTTTAAGAGTCAAACAAAAACTTACGTTTTCAATATGTGGAGGACAGTTACTGCCGGTTGCCTCTACTGGTACATGATCGTATTTCTCAAAGTTAATCCCCGTGTTTCCTCCAGAAAACAGTTCCCTGAAATCAAACAATTATTGCATGTATATTAATTGTTATGAAACTTATGGCTTAGTATAACATGTTGTTCAAAAACTTACCGCTCTAAGCATTCACTTGGTGGAAGTGGTTTTGACCAATCATCTTCATCCGACTTGCCACACCAACGACTGTGTCCACTCCGTTCGTATCTACCAAAGCCAGTTCTGTCACGACTGCCAATACCATCATATTCACTCCATCCACGATCATCAAATCTGAATGGCACGAGCAATCAAAAATACACGATTTAGCCGATATCGGATTATCACCTCTCTAGAAATGTCCTTGGGTATCAGCTGACTTACTGAACACAACCACCCTTAAACGATGTCAGCAACTCAGTGTTTATCTCATGTGAAATAAGCCCCTCTAATTAACCAGCGCTTATGTGTAATCTATGTCTTCGTTCTTAAGAAAATTATAAAAATTTTTATAAAATTACACAGCTTAGACCTCGCATGCTAAGACTTAGGTTTAGATACTTATAACTAGTACATACTTTACATCCTCATTGAAGATAGTACCATCTAAATATATTTACTGGTAGGAAAGTAGGAATAACACATGAAATTTTTTAGATATAAAATTTTTAGATATAAAAAAGTAGAAGACATGTGATAAGAGAACATTTTTTAGAGTTTTATTCCTATTTGTGAAAAACAGAAGACAGGATTAAATTCAATTATTAGGGTTTGTTTGTTTGTTTGTTTTGAGATGGAGTCTTGCTCTGCCACCCAGGCTGGAGTGCAGTGGTGCCGTCTCAACTCAGAGCAGCCTTTGCCTCCTGGGTTCAAGTGACTCTCCTACCTCAGCCTCCTGAGTAGCTGGGACTACAGGCACATTCCGCCATACCCATCCAATCATTCTATTTTTAGTAGAGATGGGGTTTCACCATGTTGGTCAAGCTGGTCTCGAACCCCTGACTTTGTGATCCTGCCACCTCGCCCTCCCGAAGTGCTGTGATTACAGGCATAAGCCAACCCACCCGGTCCCATCTCTACTAAGAAAAGAATAATTAGCCGGCCAGGTGGTGGGCGCCTGTAGTCCCAGGTACTTGGGAGGCTGATGCAGGAGAATCACTTGAACCCAGGAGGTGGAGGCTACAACGAGCCCAGATCATGCCACTGCACTCCAGCCTGGGCAGCAGAGCAAGACTCTGTCTCAAGAAACACACACACACACACACACACACATAAAGCATTTAAAGCTGTCACAGACTGTATCATTTAAGTTGAAACAGACTTCATTGTGTCAAATAGTATATTCATCTAAATTAATAAACTACTTTTAGTAAAGAACTCTCAGTGCTAACAGAACAATGATAAACCATCATTCTGCTTTAAATCCATGAGTAGTCTCTCAAAGACATGCTCAAGGACCAGTGTAAGTATGAAGAATGAGAACTTGCCAAATTAAGATTCCTAAACTGCTACTGTATAAACACACAAGCTGGGATTTACCTTCCACGATCACTGAAACAACCAGACCTTCTTCTTGATTCTCGAGACCCAAAACTGCTATATGCATCTTTATCTCTGCTGCAACTCCAACCTGAACTGTCTTTATCAGAGAGTCCTTCAATAAAAAAGCAAACATTGAAAACTGATGAGACTTTTACACGATTTCCATCTTCCCAAATATGAAGTCCTTCACATGTAGTCTTCCTTTATCTTATCCTTGTGGGAACAAAGGTCAACAGGTCCCATAAGCAGAATTTTTACAAGCGTTAATGTGTTCTTCTACCAGAGATGATTAAATGAGGCAAAGTAATCTCATGACCTGAGAACAACGTAGCCTGCATGTCGCACAGCTATGATACTAATACTATACTATCACCACAATAGTGATTGTTTTCATTCGCCTTGTAATTATAAATGTTATGTGTCCAAAACGTAAACCTACTCCAGTGCAATTATTTACGACATCTTTTTTTAAGCTATGACTGATTAGGAGGGATTCCAACTCCCTCATTTTTAAGCCCAACTTGTAGCTAGGGTAAGCTATGCTTCTGTTAGTTTCCTAGTTATGATCCATCTTTGACAAATCCTTAATAACGTAACGCAAAAGGTGTTAAACCTAAACATTTAACGTAAGCTATGTATAATACACATTTTGGGAAGGCCCAGCTAAAGACTACCTCAGGGACTGTGGGTTACCTAGAGAAAACTTTGAACTAAGAGAAGAGATCTACATAATCAGATAAAAATATGTCAGATCTATTAAGACAGAGAATTTCTAATTACTCTTTGAAAATTTCAGGCACGGGACAGTAAAGATACAGCAAATTAGGTTTTCCCATTGACATAGCTCTAAATTTGAACATCATAACCCATTTCTTAAGTCACTATGACATCCTACTACCTAAAAACAACGTTTCTCAAACTATTCACATAAAGTTATTTTAACACAATCTCGCATTCAGGGATGGTCAAGACTTTCTATGTTAGTATTAACAACTAAAACTAAGTTGCTATAAACATCACTGTGTGCTACGCTCATACACACACTACTGGCCTACCAAGAGTCCAAATGTAATTGTGTCATCTTAATACCCTCAGTGAGAATAAACGTATACTGGAGTTTAAAGAAACCCTCATTATTATCTACTTTCATTGTCTACAAACTGACAAAGGAATGACAAGAGTAAACTCCCTCCACAACCGCAAACTTGCTGGAGGGCTTCCCTAATCCAAACGTTAAATGTTTAAATTTACAAATTTATAAAGTTGTAACTTTTAATTTTCCCCTGCTTTTAAAAATCCAGTATTAGACAAATGACCAATAGTACTTCCTACATCAAGGAAGTTAGATGGTTAACATCTCTTCCATCCCCCGCAAATACTAAAATATTGCCAACTCTCCTTAAGGCACTTAGGACACTTTGGGTGCAATTCCAGCCAGATACAACACTTAGCACGCTTGTGATAAAAGAAACTCTGCAGTTACTCTGAAAAAAGAAAACAATCGTTAGCAAAGTGGTCTTCTGATAAACACATACAGACTTAAAAACAGGGTACAGAATAAACAAAGAAAAACGAAGTCAACCGCAAGTACTCTACCCACTCCACACCCCTTTATCATTAGCTTCTTTCCTTTTGGTTTTAAATGTTTTTCCTGACATTTCCTTCTCCTAGAAATTTTTCGATGTGTATGCGGCACTCAAAACATCACCCCAATTAAACTTTTCTAATGTATTCTTCTACCTTACAAATTTAATAGGAAACAACCCTAGGTGTTTTAATGCATTTCATACAACACCTTTCCAATGAAGTTGTTTGGGTTGAAACAGACACTATCACCAGCTCATTGAATGTGGCCCAAAGTGATAATCTTACAACCGTTAACTAGTCTGAAAAAACAAAACAAAACAAAACAGCACTTCACTGTGGCAACTTTTCAAGACAGTAGCAAGCAGAAACTTTACCACTAGACAGTTTCTTGGACATAAGGCATTCGCACAAATACGCTACTTTCAAATTCAAACCACGTCATAAATGTTACCAACAGATACAGTACCACAGTTAACCTACACAAAACCCAAAGTCTTTGGGCTCAGTCTGCCAAAGGACACAAAGAAGTATCCATCATTCAACATTTGAGGAACTTTTCCGAGGACAGAAAGTGCTAGTTCCTAAAGACAGTCCAAAAGAGGCACAGGAGGGGACAAAAAGTGTTCACAGACTTCCTAAAGTTACTCTTTTTCCCTAGACTTTGATGAGCTGCTAAAGGTTAGATCTACAAACTTGCCTTAAATACATACCTTTAGATGCTTCTCTGTTCCTTAAGTGAGGAGGTATATAGCGTCCTTCTAAAAGAGAAAACGTAAAATTAGAAGCCTATGACTTCACCACGACGCTGCCTATTTAGAAAACGTCTATTAAAAGATAGGTCCTGGAAAACAAACTTCTAAAACCTGTATTTTATACAGGAAACTACTTTGCAAGATGAAGGGAAAAAAATGCTTACTTGAAAATATGCTGCGAACCAAATAGATTTCAGTAGCTGGTAGTGGTTACTTAATAATCATGTTTTAAAAGGCTCTATTTCAGATAACTGCTACATGAAATCACCACTGATCATTACACGCGGCCATGACTCCAACGTAACAGTGTGGTAGGGAAAATCACAAAAGGTTCTATGTGCTATACTAAATCATCTACTCAGGAAGAGGCTTTTAAAAAACGTCTAAAGATTAAAGTGGAGATACCATAAAAACACATGAGAAGTTGGAGGGTGAAAATTTTCTGGAAAACCAATCAAGTGTTTTAATTTAAAACAACAGCCCACTCTATGATTAAGAAGCAAAATAAATTAACTTATAAAGTAGAAGAAAGTCTACTTTAGTTAACCGATTATCTGATTTTATTACCCCAAAATCCAGACCTTATCTAAATCTACTTTTGGATTTAACTAAACATCCAAAACTGTCTCTACCAGTTAAATCTCTATAATGTTCCAACAATGACAAAGTTTGAAATAATCTATAAGACTTAAAAGTGGTTTATTTTTGTTTGTTTGTTTGTTTTTGCAGAATGTACCAATTGCTTTCCCTGTTGAACAGGAAGAAACCTGGACTCAAACCAGAGCTACTGCCAAATAACCACCAACCTTCCCTCCTATAAATACCACCCTCAAGAAATCTTCCAAAAACAAGACCAACGGTTTCAAAAGAACACCTTTATAACTAATCTCCTGTCAAAAGAACACAGCTAACCCACCACCACAAAATCAGATGAGCTTGGTTTTATTATTCAGTGTTAGTCAGCTTCTTCATGGGCACCAGCAGCAGGTATAGCACGTAAATGTATGGGGTTCCTTTATTAGGGTTAACACAATGCAGATCGGTTCACAAAGATGGGCTTATAGCCCATGCTGGGCCAGGAGTGAATGATACTACTTTTCTAAAAATAATGTGTATTATATTAATGTCCTTGGTTTTTTGTTTTTGAGACAGGGTCTCTGTCACCCACACTGGAGTGCAGTGGCCTAATCTTGGCTCACTGAAGCCTCCAGCCTCCTAGGATCAAGCAAATTCTCCCATCTCAGCCTCCCAAGTAGCTGGGACTGCAAGCAGGTACCACCGCACCAGGCTAATTTTTTGTAGTTTTAGTAAAGACACGTTTTCCCGTGTTGCCAAAGCTGGTCTCAAACCGCTGCGCTCAGGGATCCACCTGCCTTGGCCTCCCAAAATGCTGGAATTAAGAGGCAGGAACCACCACACCCCGCCCACTAAGGTTTTTCTTAAATTCCCTTAACAATAACAAAACAGTGTATTAATAAGATACACCGTTTGGGGTATGCTACATACCTAGACACAGAAAAATATCTCATATTTTCATACAGTCAAATTGAAGAGAAAACAATGTAAATTTAACATTTAAAAGTCCAGTAAGATATTAACATTAAGCTCTGATAAAGATGCCATTGTGTGTGTGTGTGTGTGTGTGTGTGTGTGTGTGTGTGTGTGTTTCAGACGGGTTCTCACTCTCCTTCGGGCTGGAGTGCAGTGGTGTCATCTCGACTCACTGCAATCTCCACCTCACCCAGGTCAAGGGATTCTCCTGCCTCAACCTCCGAAGGAGCTGGGAGTGCAGAGACGAGCCACCACGCCAGGCTAATTTTTTGTATTTTTAGTAGAGCCGGCGTTTCACCGTCTTGGCCAGGCTGGTCTCAATCTCCTGACCTCAGGCTCTACCCGCCTCGTCCTTCCCAAGTGCTGTGATTACACGCCTGAGCCACTGAGCCCAGCCCAAGGCTCCATTTTTAAAAAAGAGTTTTCCAGCCGGGCGGGATGGGCTCACCCTCTAATCCCAGTAGTCTGGTAGGCCGACGTGGGCAGGTCAGGAGATGAGATCCAGGCCATCCTGGTTAATGTGGAGAAACCCCGTCTCTCTCCTAATAATATTAGCCAGGCGTGGCGCGCCTGTAATCCAAGCTACTCGGGATGATGAGGCAGCACAATCGCTTGAACCAGGGAGGCGGAGGCTGCAGGGAGCCGAGATGGCATCTCTGCACTCTAGCCTCGGCTACAGAGCGAGGCTCTGCCAAAAACAAAGGTTTTACTTACTGCTTGCTGTACTTGCTCCTCCACTCTGTTTCTCAGAGGAGTTCAGGTCCAGATCAGCAAGCTAGAAAAGAGGTATCAATAGCTCACATGCTGACACACAGGAACAGATAAGATCACAAGCAACTAATAAGAAGACCTGGATTCCAATCTTATCCTGTACCATACACTTGGCTGCTGTGACTGCCTGGCATTACCCGACAAGATTTTAAAGATGCTTAAGTCTATCAACCATGATAAATGCAAATGGACCACCTGAGTACCGGCACTTTCATACTAATGGAGTTCAAATTCATTCACTGCGAACAAATTTTCTTAAACAATTTACCATGGTAAAAGCTTTCCAAACTAGAAAAAATCTACCATCCATTTCTCAGTAAATTAAACATTCGATTTAGCTACAGTCATAATAGTAAAATGTTCCCAAAGACAGTGGTTTTCTTGATATCCTAAACCTAAAAATAAATGGACACCGGAACATTTGAAGATTCCTTATGGTCGACTGGCCCCAAAGACTGTGCAACTATTTTTAAGGCAGATAAATTCCTAGACATCAAAAGTTAAAATAATAAACCAACTTCACTATGTTTTGAGTACTGTGCAGCTTTACACAGCTGTCATTTCATGTTTGACGCTCTATGAAGGTATGAAGGTGGTAGTATTCATTTCTCCCATTTTATTTTATTTATTTATTATTTTTTTTTGAGACCGAGTTTCACTCTTTTTTTTTTTTTTGAGGTGGAGTTTCACTCTTGTTACCCAGGCTGGAGTGCAATGGCACAGTCTCGGCTCGCCACAACCTCCGCCTCCTGGGTTCAGGCAATTCTCCTGCCTCAGCCTCCCGAGTAGCTGGGATTACAGGCACACGCCACCATGCCCAGCTACTTTTTTGTATTTTTCATAGAGACGGGGTCTCACCATGTTGACCAGGATGGTCTCGATCTCTTGACCTCATAATCCACCCTCCTCGGCCTCCCAAAGTGCTGGGATTACAGGCTTGAGCCACAACGCCCGGCCCCATTTCTCCCATTTTAAACATCAACTTCAGAGGTCTTTGGTGACAAAGTTAAAAAGCGACACTTCTTTTCTTTAATGCTTCTAAAATGACATACCCAATCTTAACTCCTGCCTCCTTATACTGATAGATTTTAAAACTATAGGGGAAAAAGGTGATTTCGCTTTATGGGCTTGCAACATAATACTTTACCAAGAACTACGCAGAAGCGGCGGGGGGTGGGGGGTGGGGGGTGGGGGGAGGGGAACAATCACCTACGTCAAAATAGGTTTCAACAAACAAGTGCAACGCCAAGAGCAACTCTGTCACCTCTCTGAAAAAACCTTCTATGCCATAACACGCTTACATATATATTGAAAGTTCAAGATACTATCAAATTAAATGCATCATCGATTAAGATACTATATTTTAAAAATTCGCCATCTGAATCTGGTTACTACTTAATTCTAGCGAAGTAGACAGCACGCTTTATCAAGAGTTAACTGTTTGCCAGTTACATAGAAAACATTATAAACTCGTACTGCCAAATTCTCTATTCCTTAGTTCTCTGTTTCTACGGTCTATTTAACATATTAAGAATCAGTAAATTGCAGGCGTTAATACGTCGCAGTGAAAAACTATCTCAAAAGGCAGACCGTTAAATCCCTCAAACCGCACCTAAGCTTTATCCTTTATTCATTCTCTCCCCCAGTCATGGGAGGCAAAAATGCAGGCATAAGGGTCCAAAGCACTGCAGTGCAAAATGCAGTAGGTTCCTGACACGGCATAGGAGCCTGATCTAACACGTACACCACATATCCTGCCCCCTCCTCGCCCAGACTTCAAAGGTAAAGGATCTGTCCTTAATGAAAACAGAGTTAGACCTATATCAACATTCCTTCTGCGGTAAAAAGAGAGTAAACCACAAATAACCTGTCCCGCTAATCAACCGGTTAATCTCCTACAGGCCGACTTCTTCCCGTATCGCCTAACACAAAGGCACAATACTACACAAAAGGCGCACAGTTTTCTGCTAGCCGGCTATCCAGTGGCTCTCCGAGTTAAGAAAGGGGTGTAGCACAATCCTGGATCCCTAACCTTCAAGGTGTCTTCCCGCTGGCGTCTGCTTTCCATTCTTTCTAACGCAGGTCAAGAGAACCAGGTGGCGACCATTCTCCCTCCCCTCCCCACTGTGCGTTTCAGGTTCTTCTACGTCACAAAACTGCCACACCGGAAATGCGGTTTCGGCACGCTCAGCATCCGGTCAGTGGTTGCTACATCCGTAAGGGAAGCGGGCAAAACAAGATACAGAACACTTGTTTCCCTGGGCTTTATAGACACTCGCCTTCAAGAATTCCATAGGCCCGGCCCCTGCAAGGACCACAGCGCTACTAAACTCATACAACCGCATACAAAGACTGTGGCCACTCGCCAGAGCCAACACCATACTCTTTCTCCTCACTACACACACTGACTGGGTGGCCTGAATGCATTTTCTGCCTAAACGACACTTCTGTGCATATGTCACGGGCGCCTGGTGAAGGCCTAACCGCTAGACTGGAAAAAAAAAAAGTCCCTTTTTTTGCGAACCGCCCCCTTCCCCGCCCCTCTTGACTAATCCGTCAGTGGTCGCACATGCGCATCTCCGCCGGACTGCTCATGCACGCACAGAAGCCGCCATTGCGTGCGGCCCACTACCCTAGGAGAATATCGCAGTAAACACCACCTTTAACGCTACGGCCACCGTCCGGTCTCCTGTACATGGGCTGTCATGGTCTCACACAGTTTCTTTCCAATTTCCCCAGAGTCCGAGCAGGGATGCTTGGCTAAGAAAGTAAAAGTTCAATCTGAACCTTTAAATTTGTAATTCTGAGATAAACTTACTAAATTCATTGTCAGCTTTTAAATTGTCCAAACTCACCGAAGTATATTATTGTGAGCTCAAGTAGATTTCAGTTAGGTGTTTTACTTCCGAAAAGTGATTTTCTTGCTGTGTTTCTACTCCGTGCTGCTGCTGAAAGTGCCTCCTTCAACACAGCATTGGATAACTGGCTGTTCTCCAGCACCGCACCAGGACTTGATCTCCAATCGTTTCTTTGAGGCATGGCGATGTGGAAGCTAAGCGCCTGTCAATCACTGTTTCTTCTCTGTTCTATGGCGATCTGCTGATCTGTCTTCTCACTTTAGATGGGTTTTTACAGTGTCCTGCGTGGGAAGTGGCTGACCTTCAGGAGGCGCACGATTTTGTTCCAGAGGAAAAGTCCGAGTGTCAGATCCCTTGTTCCTGGAGAGAGCTCTTGTGCCAGCTGGTGTTGTCTTGTCGTTATGTGACTGTGGTCAGTGTTCACCCATGTTAAACCAAAGAGAGAAACAGAGCGTCCAGTATTTCCATAAAACTCTTACTCTAAATGTAGCCATGTCTGTGCTGTATTTTGGGTTTGAGATCAAGGTAGGTGTGGACAGGGCTGCTTCCTCCTGAAGCCTCTCTTGTAGGCTTGGTCCTCACAGAGTCTTCCCTTGGTGTGTGTCTGTGTCCTATTCTCCTTTTATTTTTTAAGATGGATTTTCACTCTTGTCCCCCAGGCTGCAGGGCAGTGGCACAATGTCAGCTCATTGCAACCTCCAGCTCACAGGTTCAAGCGATTTTCCTGTCTCAGCCTCCTGAATAGCTGGAATTACAGGCATCCACCACCGCACCTGGCTAATTTTTGTATTTTTAGTAGAGGTGGGGCTTCACCATGTTGTCCAGGCTGTTCTTGAACTCCTGACCTCTGGTGATCCACCTGGCTCGGCCTCCCAAAGTGCTGGGATTACAGGTGTGAGCCACCGCGCCCGGCTTAATCTCCTCTTCTTATAAGAACACCAATCCTATTGGACCAGAGCCCACCCTAGTGACCTCATTTACCTTAATATCTTCTTTAAAGACCCTATATCCAAATGCAGTCGCATTTTGAGGGCCTGGAGGTTACAACATTCATATATGAATTTTGGAGGTGCACAATTCAGCCCATAATTGGATAACTCATTCATTTGAATCCTGCTGTGTTTGCCTGCTGGGGCCGCCATAACAAAGTCCCACAGACTGGGGGGTTTAAACAGCAGACCTTGACTCTCCCACAGTCCTGGAGGCTGGAAGTCTGAGGTCCAGGTGTGGGCAGGGCTGGCTCCTCCTGAGGCCTCTCTGCTGGGCTTGGAGATGTCATCTTTCTCTGTATCCTCACAAAGTCATCCCTCAGTGTGTGTCTGTGTCCTCGTCTCTCACTGGGAGGACAGCAGTGCTGCTGGATCCACCTTAGTGACCTCATTTGACCTCAGTCACCTTACCATCCTCATCTTCAAACACAGACAGTTTCTGAGGTCCTGTGGCTTAGGGTTTTCTCATAGGCATTTCAGAATAGGTTACCACCCGTCTGTAACAACCATTAATCCTAACGTTTTCCCTGAGGTCTCCATGAAGAGCTATAAACCAGCACAGGTGCTTTTCAATCAGTGAGCCCTCCACCATTTCTCATAGTTGTCGCTGAGATCCTCGTGAGGAGATCAAAACACCTGAGCACGTGGTTACCAATCATCGATCACTTTGCTGGTTCTCTTAGTCATCACTCACGTCCTGATGAAGAGATAAAAAGCCCACGCACATGGTTATCAATCACTGCTCACTCTGTCATTTCTTTTCACTGTCACTGAGATCCTCACGAAGAGGCAAAAAACCAGTGCATCTGGTTACCCGCCATTGATCAGTTTGCCATTTCTCTTAGTTGTCACTGGTGTCCTCATGAAGAGCTGTAAAACCAGCACAGGTGGGGATCAATTGCTGATCATTTCCCCATTTCTCTTCACTGTCCTCTGCACCCTGCTTTGGGCCAATTCATTTCCATCATCCTGTCTAGACAGCCAGAGGGCCCTCCCTGGCAATGGAGATGAGACCTTCTTACAGGACTTGGCACCCTCAAATGGCTCCTCATACGCCTGAGCATAATAGAAATGCTGCATATCACCTTCATAGTCCGGGCCCTCTCACCCACCTCCCCGTTGGTCCTTGTTCTCCGGCCACTGCTGCTACACTGAGGATTCGTCCTCCAGGAATGCTGATGTAACCTATCATCTCCACCTCTGGCTTTGGCTTTTTTCACCTCTTCCATCTTTGCCTTATTTTTAATTCAGTTTCTTATTGGAGGCAGGACACAGTAGCTCCTTTGAGGGCTTTTGTGGGTGTTGGAGTCAGAGGTGACCTGAGACGTTTAATTAATCATTGAAGCCTGGTTTTCTCATTTTTGAAGCACATTTCTGTGTTGCAAAGGGAATTAATGATAGTACATAGGTACCCCTCGTCTAGACCCTGGATGGACGGGAGCTGTATTCATTCTTGGTTATTGATCCACTGATTCCTAGATAAGTTCTTCCTGATCATTTATCCCTGAGCCTATACGGTGCCCTTTCAAAAACTGCTGCCAGCCACAGGACTTGGCTTGCAGCAATAAAACACTCATTTCTTAGGGCTGATGTTTCTCATGGAGCTGCAGGTGCCTGAGGACAGAGCTTGCACTTTGTCAGCTGCTGGGCCCAGTACCTAGCAGAGTCTCATGCGTGGGAATTGCCTGGAACTTGAATTCACAATGAACGTGTAATGCACTGAGAACAGGTCCTTAGGTCCACATAGACATCTTCTGCCTCTTCACCTTCTTTGTCTTCTGCCTCCAGCTTCAATCCTTTCCTCTTTCTCTAAGCAGATGCTCTTGTATGGGCAGCTTATGTGCACAGCAATGTGGACTGGGCTAAGCAGTGTCCCCCCCTAAAATTCACATTCCCCCAGAAGTTGTGAATGGGACCTGTGAACCAAAAGTGTCTGAGACCGGTCTCCATCAATTTAGAAAGTTTATTTTGCCAAGGTTAAGAACATGCTCATGACACAGCGTCAGGAGGTCCTGACAACTTGGGCCAAAAGTGGTGGGGGCATAGCTCGCTTTTACGCATTTCAGAGAGACATGAGACATCAGTTAATACATGTAAGATGTACATTGGTTTGATCTGAAAGGTGGGACTACTTGAAGCAAGAGAGTTGCTGGGGGTGGCGTGAGATCATAGGTAGATTTGAAAATGGGTTATGGGAAGAGGTTGTAGAGACCAGGGTTTCATCGTGCAGATGAAGCTTCCAGGTAGCAGTCTTCAGAGACAATAGACTGTAAATGGGTCTTATCAGACTTGAGGTCTGTGCTGATGTTCATTGTGGTCAGTTTTTCCTGAATTCCTAAAGGGAGGACGGTATGATGAGGCAAGTCTGACCATCCCTTCTTAGTATGGCCTGCTCTCATTTTCCAGGTTAACTTTGGAGTGCCATTGGCCATTTACATAGTTGGGAGGACTAGAATTTTAGTTTAGGTTTACAGACCTTATTTGGAAATAGGGTCTTGGCAGATGTCATTAGTTAAGCATCTCAAGATAAGATTATCCTGGACTACTTGGGTGGGCCCTAAAACTAATGACAAGTGTCCTTCTAAGAGATAGAAGAAGGGACACGGACACAGAGGAGGCCACGTGGAGATGGAGGCAGACATGAGTGATGTGGTCACAAGCCAGGGACATCTGGAGCCACCAGGAGATGGAAGAGGCAGGAAGGACCCTCCCCTACAGTTTGGTTTTGGAATCCTGGCCTTCAGAACCATAAGAGAGTGCATGTGTGTTGTTGAAGCCTCCCAGTTTGTGGTACTTTCTCACAGCAGCCCCAGGAAACTCATTCATGAGTTTGCTAGGGAAAGGAGTCAGTGATGAGCCCACTGGTAAGCAAGATGAGTGCAGTAGGTAAGATGGATGAAGGGTCCTGCCTCATGGGAGGTGAGGGACTGTGATGAGAAGGGCTGTCTTAGGGAGCAAGGTTTGCAGGAAGATCTCCGAGGGATGGATGGTCTTTACTATTGTCACCATGTGCCTGGGAGAAGAGGGAATTCCAGGTGAGTTAAGGGAGTGACAGTAGCCCATGGTTTCAACTCATAGGATATGCTTGAAGACCTGGAGGGGTTCAGGTGGATGTGGGGACTGAGCACGAGGGATGTGATGACCAGCAGTATGGACCCGGCTTACTTTGCAGACAGTGGGGAAACCATTGTCATTGGGTTGGCTTCCAGGGCAGCTGATGACTTTCACTGTATGTTGGGGGAGAAGATGTGTTGTTTATTTTTTTTTTTTGAGACGGAGTTTCGCTCTTATTACCCAGGCCGGAGTGCAATGGCACGATCTCGGCTCACCACAACCTCCGCCTCCTGGGTTCAGGCAATTCTCCTGCCTCAGCCTCCTGAGTAGCTGGGATTACAGGCACGCACTACCTTGCCCAGCTAATTTCTTGTATTTTTAGTAGAGATGGAGTTTCACCATGTTGACCAGGATGGCCTCGATCTCTTGACTTGTGATCCACCCGCCTTGGCCTCTGAAAGTGCTGGGATTACAAGCGTGAGCCACTGTGCCTGGCGAAGATGTGGTTTTAAGGACTGAGGAGACAGATAACTGGGAGCAGAATCTACATGGTAGAGCACAGAATGCAAAGGAGGAAAGTTGTCACTCAGGGTGGTTGATGTGAGACCCACTTTAAATGTTTTCTAGTCTAACGCAGTGGCTCACACCTATAATCCTAGCACTTTGGCAGGCCAGGACCAGAGGATCACTAGAGGCCAGGAATTTGAGATCAGCCTGGGTGACAGAGCAAGAGAACCCACCTCTACAGAAAAATTAAAATTTAGCCAGGTGCAGTGGTGAGCAGCTGTAGTCCCAGCTACTCAGGAGGCCGAGGCAGGAGGATGGCTTGAGCCCAGGAGCTCTAGGCTGCAGTGAGCTGTGATGCTGCTGCTCTTCAGCCTAGGTAACAGACAGAGCAACACCCTGATAAAAAAAAAAAAAAGGGCCAGGCATGGTGGCTCACGCCTGTAATCCCACCACTTTAGGAGGCCAAGGCGGGTGGATCACGAGGTCAAGAGATTGAGACCATTCTGGTCAACATGGTGAAACCCCATCTCTACCAAAAATACAAAAAATTAGCTGGGCACGGTGGTGCATGCTTGTAATCCCAGCTACTCTGGAGGCTGAGGTAGGAGAATTGCCTGAACCCAGGAGGCGGAGGTTGCGGTAAGGCCAGATCACACCATTGTACTCCAGCCAGGGTAACAAGAGTGAAACTCTGTCTCAAAAAAAAAAAAAAAAGCCAGGCACAGGGGCACACCTGCAGTCCCAGCACTTTGGGAGACCGAGGTGGACAGATCACCTGAGCCCAGGAATTTGAGACCAGCCTCGGCAACATCATCTGTCTCTACAAAAAATATAAAAAATAGCTGGACGTAGTGGTGTGCACTTGTGGTCCAGCTAGTCAGGAGGCTGAGGTGGGAGGATTGCTTGCTCCCAGGAAGTTGAGGCTGCAGTAAGCTGAAATCATACCATTGCACTCCAGCCTGGACAACAGAGGGAGACCTTGTCTCCAAAACCACCACCACAGCAAAATAAACAAAAACCCCAACATTTTCTGTGGTGCCTCTCTCTTAAGATCTCAGGTTAGTTATACAAGAGTAGAATATGGGACTGGAGGCAAGTGGACTTCTCCTTACCATAGAATTCATGTCATAAATGCTCTGCACAGAGGAGGCTTCTGGGGTTCTTAGGGAGACCTAGGAGGTAGGTAATAGGAATCTGAATCTGCCAGTTCAGGAGCTCATGACCCAGGTCAGATGATGCCAAGTTTCATTTTACACATTATCTGTTCTTCCTCTCTGCTCCTCAAGAGTGCAGGTCAGTATGTGGGATTGGAGACAGTGGACTCTTCCTTACTGGGTATAGGAGTTGGCATGGCAAATATTCTGCAAAGCTTGTTCTTGCAGGACCAGGCATCTAAATAGCAAGGTCTAACCTCAATCATCTATTTCTGAAGGAAAATCCCAAAGTCTGGCCTTTGGAGTGTGATTTAGCCCCCATTCTCAGATTCATTGGTGAAGTTCAGAGGGGAATCAATGCCTCTGAGCATCTCGAAGGTGGACAGAAGTCAGCTCAGGAGAAAATCTCAAAAGAATGCCCCCCTATCGGGGGTTGTCTTACCTTTGTCATCGTAGTTCCTAAACAATGCAATCCTTTTTCCTTTCTATTCTTCAATTCACATGGTCCTTAAACATGGTTCCTCAGATTTCCATAATCTGTACATTGGAGATTACAAATAAATCTTAATATAGCCAATGAAAGACTAAAAATTGTAAATGGCACTTTGTTTTCAGTTTGACATTACTTTGCTGATGATTCTTTTCATAGTATGTATGATTTGATTTATATTTTTTTTACTTTGCCATCTGCTTTGCAATTAAATACACACACACACACACACACACACACACACATTTTCTTTTTAAAGACAGGGTTCTGTTCTGTCACCCAAGCTGGAGTTCAGTGGCACAACTGTTTCTCACTGCGGCCTCTAATTTCTGGACTCAAGCAACCCTGCTGTCTCAGCTTCCCAAGTAGCTGGGACTACGGGCATGTGCCAAAAATCTATTTGTGAATTAAATGAATACAAGTCCATTCTCAGTATGAAACACATACTCCAATACTTGCCAGAGAAATGGTACATGGTAGTTAAATGTGCAGCAGATGTACTAATTGCCCTGGGTATAGAATTTTAGCTATTTGGTCTGGGTATAGAATTTTAGGTTGAGGACCATTGCACTCAGAGTTTAGATATGGTGCTCTGTTTTAGTGTCTACTATTCATGATACGAAGTCTAAGTCTCATCCTTTGTAGGATTGATGTATATTTTTATTTTGCTTTTATTTTCTTGGCATTTTCAAGATGTTCTCCTTGTCCTTGGTGTTTTTAAATTGCAGAAACATATTGTCAGGATAAGGGCTGTTGATTTTCTTTCTCTCTCTCTCTCTCCCTCTCCCCTTCTTCCTTCCCCTCTTCTCTCCCCTCCTCTCTCCTCCCCTCCCCTCCCCTCTGCTCTCCTCCCCTCCACTCTCCTTCTCTCCCCTCCCCCTTCTCCCCTCCCTCCCTTCTTCACCTTCCCATTCCCCTCCGCTTCCCTCCCCTTCTCCTTCCTTCCTTCCTTCCTTCCTTCCTTCCTTCTATTCCCTTTTTCTTTCTTGGTTTTCTTTTTCTTGCTGCATCCTTTCTGGGATTTTTACATCTGAAGACTGATTTTCTGCTGTTGAGAAAATTTTCTGTTTAATTTCTTTGAAAACTTTTCTTCTTTCTATTTTTTATTTCTATTCTCATCTTCTGAAACGTATGTTGGTGAACCTTTTGAATCGCTCCTGTAGGCTTCTAGCTTTTTGAAATTTTCCATTGTCCCTTTGTTCTACTTTCTGAGAGATTTCCTCAATGACACTTTCCAAACCTTCTGTTACTCCATTTTCACTCCAGCAAGTTATATATTTTTTCTTTTTTTTAAATTGCATTTTAGGTTTTGGGGTACATGTGAAGAACATGCAAGATAGTTGCATAGGTACACATGTGGTAGTGTGATTTGCTGCCTTCCTCCCCATCACCTATATCTGGCATTTCTCCCCATGCTCTCTCTCCCCAACTCGTCACCCCCCACTGTCTGTCCCCTATGTCCCCCAGCAGACCCCAGTGTGTAGTGCTCCCCTCCCTGTTTTCATGTGTTCTCATTGTTCAACACCCACCTGTGAGTGAGAACATGCAGAATTTCATTTTCTGTTCTTGTGTCAGTTTGCTGAAAATGATGGTCTCCAGCTTCATCCATGTCCCTACAAAGGACACAAACTCATCGTTTTTGATGGCTGCATAATATTCCATGGTGTATATGTGCCACATTTTCCCTGTCCAGTCTATCATCAATGGGCATTTGGGTTGGTTCCAGGTCTTTGCTATTGTAAACAGTGCTTCTATGAACATTTGTGTACATGTGTCCTCATAGTAGAATGATTTATAGTCCTTTGGATATATACCCAGTCATGGGATTGCTGGGTCAAATGGAATTTCTATGTCGAGGTCCTTGAGGAATTGCCACACTGTCTTCCACAATGGTTGAACTAATTTACACTCCCACCAACAGTGTAAAAGTGTTCCTATTTCTCCACATCCTCTCCAGCATCTGTTGTCTCCAGACTTTGTAATGATCGCCATTCTAACTGGTGTGAGATGGTATCTCCATGCAGTTTTGATTCCAGCAAATCATGTTTTAAACTTCTAAGAACTATTTCTTCTCCTTGGAGTGATCTTTTCTGTAGCATTTGATTCTTGGTTTATAGTTGTATACCTCTCCCCCTAATCTTTTGAAATAAAACTAATTAGTGCAGTCAGAATTTTTATGTCTGTCTGTCCTTGAATTTCTATTTCATGGACTGCCTGGTATTTGTGGGGTTCTTCACACTCCACCCCATAACTTTTCAATTCTCTCTTTTTTGGTGAAGGTGTTTTTCAAATTTGTGTTAATGCTCTATATCCACATGTATAAAAATGAGGAATGTAAGTTGAGCTGTGCCCATTTCCAAGGGTTCCTGACTTGTCTGAATTTGTCAAGGTTATGTTACAGGTTAGGAATTCCACTTTTATGTGGTGGTAAATATTTTTGGGGGGAGATTTTTGTTTCCTTTAGAGTAGATCCTCTTATCTGACTTTCCCCTGGTGATGGGTATATTGGGCTTCTGAGAATTTTGCAGAATTTCGGTGACTTCTCCAGTTTCTGTTATTGGCTGATGGTTTTTTTTTGCCTCCTTGTTGGCTTGGGGTTCACACTTGGCGGTTCATAGCACACTTTTTAGTGTGTTCTCCTTTTATCTCAGAAGGAAAGAAAGAGAAACTAGGAGCTTTCTGTCCACCATCTTTGCTTGGAAGATTCCCGGTTTACACTTTTAGTGACATGGTTGAATTGGTGAAAATGAATGGATCTTGAAAACATCATGCTGATGGAAAGAAGTGAGACACAAAAGGCCATATGGTGTTTGATTCCATTGACATGAAATGTACCAAACAGGCAAATCCACAGAGATAAAAAGTGAATTGGTGGTTGTCTGGAGCTGGGGAAGGGAGAATGGGGATAGACTCCTGAATGAATGTAGGGCTTCTTTTTGGGGTGATGACAGAGGTGGTGAGTGTACAACATTGTGATGAATTGTGCTCTTTACAATGGTGAATTTTATGTCATGTAAAGTTTATTGTGATAAATAAAAAGAAAAATAAAAAAAAGACTACGTAGTGTATGAGTCCATTTGTAGGAAATATCCAAAATAGGAATATAGAGATAGAAAGTGGATTTGTGGTTGTCAGGGCTGGAAAGAGGGAGTGGGGAGTAACTGCATAATGGGTACAGGGCCTCCTTTTGGAGGACATGAGAATGTCCTTGGATTACCTGATGGTAGTGGCTGCACATTGTGTATGGAGTAAATACCAGTAACCTGTGCACTTTAAAATGGTTCGTTTTATGTTGTGTTAATTTCCCATTAATATTCTGAGAGTTTTAATGGAAAGGTGAAGCTCTAAGCAGGTTATATGTTTAGATTTGGGGATACCCATTATGCTGCTTAGAAATGTGTTCACACTTAGGGCTCAACACTGGGGCTTCAACTTGGTAGTTCTTTCTGCCTCCACACTCTTTCAAGATATGGATCAGAGAAACCTTGGTGAGGATGGGGTAGGGGATTGGATCTCTGGCTCTGTTTTATGCATTATCTGATTTTTGAGGTCTGTGGGTGAAGTTCACACAGCACCTTTACCTTGGCGAGCTCTGGGCTCTGTACCTACCAGCCCCCAGTGTCTGCTTTCTCTCCCATCTCTTTCCTCTGCTTAGAGACAAAAGAGCCTAACAGACGACTCAACAGGTTCATGACAGCTATGCCTGTTCTTGGGAGGTAATTTTGATCAGAGCTCAGGCCTTTGGAAATGTCTAAAGGAGTAGTAATCACCATTATTATCATTTTAAAGCTAGTAATTAAGAGAACTAGAGATAGATGGTAGATGATGGTGGTAGAAATAATTAGGTAGATGCTAGAAATATTGATAGACATAAATAAGTAGATACATAGAGGGCATAGAGGACACATACATGATAGGTGGATGATGGAAATATTGATAGACATAGATAAGTAGACACCTAGAGGGCATAGAGGACACATATATGATAGGTGGATAATAGATATAGATAGGTGGATGGATTATAGAGAGGTGATAGGTAGAAAGATGATGGAGATAGATAGATGGATGATAGAAAGATGATAGATCCATAAATAATAGATAAATAGATACAGATGATATATGATAAATAGATGTTAGAGATAGATGGATTAGATAGATAGGTAGATAGATAGATAACAGAGGTACATGATAGTAAGCTAGATAATAAATAATAGATGTGAAGAGAATTGGTAGACGATAGGTAGATGATGGATGGATGGATAGGCATGTGATAGGTAGATGGATAGATAGACGATAGGTGAATGGATGGATAGATGACAGATAGGTGAATAGATGATAGAGATAGATAGATGGATGGGTGCAAGACTGCACAGATAGATGATAGACACAGATTATAGTAAGATAGATAGTAAATAAGTGTACTCAGAATTGGCAGATGACAGATGGATAGATGCATAGATGATAGAGATAGATAGGTGGATGGATTGATAGATGATAGAGACAGATAGATTCTATAAGATAATAAATATATGTACAGAGAATTGGTAGATGATGGATGGATGAATATATGGATAGATAAATGATGGATGGATGACAGATGGATCAATAGATAGAGATAGATGATAGATAGATAACAATAGATGTGCAGAGAACTGTTAGATGACAGACAGATGGATGGATGATAGATGATAGATGGATAAATAAAAGATTGATAGATGATGGATGGATGGATGGATGGATGGATAGATAGATGAAAGATAAATGGATAGATGGGTAGACAGATGATAGGTAGATGGATAAATAGATGATAGATGGTAGACGGATGGATGGATAGACAGAGGATAGATGGATGGATAGATGGATGGATGGGTGGATGATGGATAGCTAGATATAGATTGATGACAGATAGGTATCTTTTGTTCTGCAGAATTCAGTTGTAAAGTTTGCTGTCTGTAATGGGGATGTCGGGAATTCTCTTTCCTTCTTCGTGCAAGGGTGGGGAGGAGTTGTCTACAGGAGCAGCTGTAACAGGCTCATTTTGGAATTCACCCCATCGGAATGTGAAGGTCGAGAAGGCAGCCCTGGGACACTTGTGTTTGTTATATTTAGTGCGAATTGCGGGCTGGCTTTGCTCGGAGTGTTGCTTCCGGGGAAGGCGCCATGGTCGCCTGCATGCTGAGAATTTTAATTTCCATAGACAGTATATTGGGGTAGACACTGTGTGGGACTTGGCATTGCTGGCTGCCCTCCTGACTGTTGTCTTCCTCCTGGCAACAGGGGCTTGAGTGCCCAAGAATCAAGTGGTTCGAAAGTCATTACAGAAGTTCACATCAGTCTTATGCGCAGAGACTTAAAACTGCCATAAATTATATCTGCTGTGAGAGTTCCTTCCTCTCCTACTGAGGCATTAGGAAGCTGAGCACATTCTACCTAATGAATCAATATACTTTCCTTTATGTCACCTCTCCTGCCTCATACATCCCTGAGTTGAAATCTTTTTAAGAAACAATCTGTCCAGAATTTAAATAACATTTGGCTGTTCTTTACAAAGCACGATTTTTTTCTTTTCTTTCTTTCTTTTTTTACAATTATTTTATTTTATTTTGAGACAGGCACTCACTCTATTGCCAAGGCTGGAGTTCAGTGGTGCAATCCTGGTTCATTGCAGCCTCGACCTCTTGTGCCCAAGCGATCCTCCTTCCTCAGCCTCCCAAGTAGCTGGGTCTACAGTGATGCAGCACCTCACCTGGCCTTTTTTTTTTTGAGATGGAGTTTCTCGTTTGTTGCCCAGGCTGGAGTGCAATGGCATGATCTCGGCTCCCCACAACCTCCACTTTGTGGGTTCAAGAGATTCTGCTGCCTCAGCCTCCCGAGTAGCTGGGATTACAGTCATGCACCACCACACTTGGCTAATTTTGTATGTTTAGTAGAGATGGGGTTTCACTATGTTGATCAGGCTGGTCTCAAACTCTTGACTTCAGGTGATTCACCTGCATTGTCCTCTGAAAGAGCTGGGATTACAGGTGTGAGCCACCAGCCCAGGCCGGCTAATTTTTTTTTGTTTGTTTTCAGTAGAGATGAGGTCTTGCTGGGAGGCTGGTCTCAAACTCCTGGGCCCAAACGATCCTCCTTCCTTGGCCTCCTGTGACACTGGGATTGCAGGCATGAGCCACTGCACTAGCGCAGAGCACAGTTGTTTTGACTGAGGTGGATTACATCTTTGCTGTAACTCAGGTAATCAAGCCATTGCTTCCACTTTTTGCCTTTTGTTTTCACCTAAGATCTAAACACTTTGGCTGAGTTTTCAAGAGTGAAACAATATAAATGAAAGGACTGGAACTCATGTAGATTGTAGCTGTGAGCTTCCCTGGCATTGCAGCATGAGGAAATGGCCATAGCAGTTGGGTTGACTTTGCCTCATGTTTGAGGTTTCTTCACACTCCTTCTGTGTTTTCTTTTGTTTAGAATGAACGGAAATGTATATGTGAATTAGAGCACTGACTACTCACCACAAGTCGTGATTTTATTTTGTGTCAGGGTCTCAGTCTGTCGCCCAGGCTGGAGTGCAGTGGAACAATCATGGCCCACTGCAGCCTCGAACTCCCAGGCTCAAGTATCCTCCCACGTCAGCCTCCCAAGTAGCTGTAACTACAAGCATGCTACCACGTCCAGCTAATTTTTGTATGTTTCGTAGAGATGGAGTTTCATTATGTTGCCCAGGCTGGTCTCTAACTCCTGAGCTCAAGCAATTCACCCGACTTGGCCTCCCGCAGTGCTGGGATGACGTGTGAGCCTCCGGCTGGGTCCCAGCCATGATGCTCGGGAGAGGAGAGGAGGTGACTATGGGACCATCACCCCTGCCATGCCTCACGAGTGTAACTCTGGTGTTTTTGTTGATTTTCACAGTGACTTATCAGGCTTTTGTCACACTGGCCACCAATGACATCTACTGCCAGGGTGCCCTGGTCCTGGGTCAGTCACTGAGGAGACACAGGTTGACGAGGAAGCTCATGGTGTTGATTACTCCTCAGGTGTCCAGCCTGCTCAGGTAAGGCTTAGAGATGCGGCCTGTGCCCAGCTGGGTCCTGTGGAAAGAGGGTCACCTCTCCCACTAGAGGTCCCCGGAGTTATTCTGATGACTGACCACCTTCTTCACAGGCCTGGCTGGCAGGCAATCACAATGGGCCTCTGACATTTGTAATGAATCTTTGAATCATGTGAAAACATGTGTGGGATCAGCTTCACAGTACTTTAAAAAACAATACTGGGTATGGTTACTGTTCATTCTCACAACCATGGAAATTGAAAACTCAATTCCTTTAGCATGTTTGTTTTTGAGACAGGGTCTCGTTCTGTTGCCCAGGCTGGAGTGCAGTGGTGCTATCCCAGCTCACTGTGATCTTCCCTCCTCAGCCTTCTAAGTAGCTGGGACCACAAGTATGCACCCCCATGCCCGGCTGATTTTTCATCTTTATTTTTTGGTATTTTTACTAGAGACAGGGTTTCACCACATTGTCCAGGCTGATCTTGAACTCCTAGACTCACTCAATCCATCTGCCTTGACCTCCCAAAGTGCTGGGATTACAGGCATGAGCCACAGCGCCCTGCCAAGGAGTCTTTTTGTTTTTATAATGTCCTTTTATAATCCACTTTGTCTTTAATTCACAAATAAAGCAAATACATAAACAATGTGTCTCGTGAATAAAGCACAGGCTTCTCTTAAGTGTCATACATTATGTCAGCAATAATTATTTTCTTACACCAACCATGGACCGCTTAGAAAAACTGATTATATACAAATGGGACGAGGAGGCATTTAATATGGCAGTTGCAGCAGGCACTGAATGTCACGTTCTTTGACAATGAAATAATAAATCTAGATGTTAATAGCTAAACTAAAAAGAGAAAAAACAAAGAAAAAACCAACCCACGTGTCCTCAGACATTTTAAATTAGAAGTGCTCTCCTAAACAACTCAATCCAGGTACAAATGAAAGCTTGAATTACGTACTATTTCAGAAAATCATTGCAATGTGAGTGCTACCTACACAAAGCAAAGGCAGTAGCTAAAGTGGTACCATCATAAAGAAATCATCCACTTCAAATATATATATATAGGATATAAATATTTTGAGACAGAGTCTTGCTCTGTCTCCCAGGCTGGAGTGGAGTGGCGCAATCTTGGATCACTGCAACCTCCACTTCCTGGGTTCAGTTGATTCTCCTGCCTCAGCCTCCCAAGTAGCTGGGATTACAGGCACCCAACATCACGACCGGCTAATTTTTGTAGTTTTAGTAGAGACAGGGTTTCAGCATGTTGGCCAGGCTGGTCTTGAGCTCCTGACCTCGAGTGATCTGCCTACCTCGGTCTCCCAAAGTGCTGGGATTACAGGCGTGAGCCGTTGTATCCAGTGTTAAATATTTTTAAAATTAAAAAAAGAAAGTAGGGCCGGGCATGCTGGCTCACGCCTATAGTCCTAGCACTTTGGGAGGCCAAGACAGGTGAATCACTTGAGGTCAGGAGTTTGAGACCAGCCTGACCAACATGGTGAAACCCGTCTCTACTAAAAATAGAAAACATATTAGCTGGGCATGGTGGTGCCTATAATTCCAGCTACTCAGAAGGCTGAGGCAGGAGAATCACTTGAACCGGGAGGTAGAGGTTGCAGTAAGGTGAGATTACACCACTGCACTCCAGCCTGGGCAACAGAGCAAGACTTGGTCAAAAACAAAAACCTGACTATGTTGAGGTTCAAAAATACACCAGCAGATTCCCTGTGTTATTTTCCCAGCTGGGGGAAGGGATAGAAAAATGACGTTATAGCATATAATTGAATTGTTTGTGTCACAAAGGATAAATGCTTGAGGGGATGGATATTGCATTCTCCATCATGTGATTATCGCTTATTGCCTGCCTTTATCGAGGTGGACTTAAGATCTACTCAAGAGGAACTTCAAATAGTCTGAAACAACATGACAGAAATGGTGGGAAGGGTTTAGTGTTGCAGACTGGGTCGAGGTTTTGTACGACCTTTTCCTGTGTATTTCACAGTCATGGGGAGAATTGAGGGATGGTGCTCTGTAGTGGTCAGGGAGTAGAAGATGGGCCGTGAGCAATGACTAGGGCTGTGGGTGGTGGGAGATGGCCCTTCACTCAGGCTGTGTGCTACCAGCATGTTGTGGAGCGATCTCTTTGTAGGGAAACCGTGCCACGAGCCTGCGTTTATAGCTTTGAACTAACCGTACTCATGAAATGTAATTCTGCTTCCAGGAGTTTTTATCATAGGGAAATGAGCAGAGCTGAACAAAAGGATGTAAGGACATAAATGACAGTGCCATATGTAGTGAGGTGGAGTGCTGCTTCTCTTGCCCTCCCCCCGCCCGGATCTTTATGCAACTGTGGTGAAGATGCCATAAATTCCATAAATAACTGGGCCAAAAGCAGAGGAAGATTTGCTGAAAGATGGGTACTTTTTCAGAGAAACAGTTACCTTGAATACTGTGCAGTGAAATCCTACAAATAAATGTAGAGTCCAAGAGAAATGCTAAGATATAAAAGGCTGGAGAACTTCAACATCTGTCAAATAGGAGAGAAAAAGAAAGAAAGAAAGAGAGGGAGGGAGGGAGGGAGGGAGGGAGGAAGGAAGGAAGGAAGGAAGGAAGGAAGGAAGGAAGGAAGGAAGGAAGGAAGGAAGGAAGGAAGGACAGATAAGAAAAATAAAGAGAGACAGAGAAAGAAAGAGAGAGAGAAAGAGAGAAGTAACTACTCTTATATCTCAGCTCTGAGAAAAATGTTTAGATTGAGAGTGTTCCAGATGCTGAGCACAGTGAATGAAGAAAGCTCAAGTTTTACCACAAAGTGGTACAATTTCAGAGCAGAAAAAATGAAGAAAAATCCTAAATGCCTTTCTCTATCAGTTGAGACAATTGATGTCTCAAAATTCTGGTGCAAGATAACTTTGAAATAAAAGTTCTGTATTCAGCTTTAGTACCGTAATTTGAAAGCAAAACAAATACTTTTCAAATATGCAGATGCACAAAAATTGTATCGCTCAAAGACCTTTGAGGAAAAAGTTAGTTGAGTGACTCCAGCAAAATGGAATGTGAATCCAAGAAAGGTGAGAGGAGCCAAGTGCAGTGGCTCATGCCTGTAACCACAGCATTTTGGGAGGCTGAGGTGGGAGGATCACTTGAGTCCAGGAGTTCAACACCAGCAGGACAACATAGTGAGATCTCGTCTCTACTAAAAATTTTGTTAATTGCTGAGTGTCGTGGTGCATGCCTATAGTCCCAGCTACTCAGGAGGCTGAAGAGGGAGGATCACTTGAGCCCAGGAGATTGAAGCTGCAGTGAGCTATGATTGATTACACCACTGCACTCCAGCCTGGATGATAGAGCAAGACCCTGTCTCAAAATAATAATAATAATAACAGTGCACACAGGAAGCAGTGATGAATAAATAAATGTATAAAACACAGTTAAGTCTGAATGTGTTAATGCATAATTATGAAAATAATCTGGAATTAACATTTCACATGGGAGGCAATTCAAAGAGCAATGAAGAAAGAGAGAATGAGCATATGTTCACGTTTTTGCTTCATCTGGGAAGAAGACATAGATAATGACTATCTTTATATTTGGTAGAAAATATCAGCTTAGGCAGTTGAAAGGTGGTCACCACCAGAAAACTAGAAAACATTTGTACACCTTTCAGAGCCTTAATGGGAAATGCGTGGATTGAAGAAAACCCGATTCACACAATCAGAGGTGGGAGGAAGAGAATTACACCAAAGAAGTAGAACATCTGATACATGTAAAAAAGGGAAAATAACATGAAACAAAATTGCGGGACTCAATCCAAATATAACAGTGATCATAATAAACATGAATGGATTAAACTTCCTTTTAAAAAAGATAGACTTTCTGAATGGAAAAATAAACATAAAACCCAGACATACAGTAGCGCAAGAGGCAGCTTAATTACAAACAAGGAAACAAAAAGTTAAAAATAAATGGATGCATTTGATATGATTCTGTTCCACTATCCAATCTAGGTAACTGTCAATTATTTTATAGATTGCTCTTCAGTTTTTGTTTTTGTTTTTTTTGCTTTTTTTTTTTTTTTTTTTTGAGACAGAGTCTTGCTCTATTTCCCAGGCTGGAGTTCAATGGTGTGATCTTGGCTCACCACCAGCTCTGCCTCCCAGGTTCAAGCAATTCTCGTGCCTCAGCATACACCACCATGACTGGCTAATTTTTGCATTTTTAGTACAGACAGGGTTTCGCTATGCTGGCCAGTCTGATCTCCAACCCCTGACTTCAAGTGATCCGCCCACCTTGGCCTCTGAAGGTGCTGGAATTACAGGCATGAGCCACCGCACGCCAGGCCTTGCATGGATTTAAATATATGAATATGAAAATATTGAACTTAGAGCAATCATTGTGCTTTGTGTTGATTGAAAAATATAACACTGGCTATCAAAGAAGCATGTTCAAAAATATTTAAATCATTTCAAAATGTCCTACGAATTGTGGTGGTTTCTATGCACCCCTAAAGCTTCAGTCATTTAGCTCAGGTACATTACTAAAGTAGTAGGTTGATTCTTCCAGTACGGTGGCATTTCACACCATTGACGTTTGCATTCAAGTATGAGCCATCCATGGAAATGAGCTCTGAACATGGAGATCGCAAGGAGGCCAGTGGGGAAATCTCTCTGTTCCACGTTTGTGAGCAGCAAAGCAGCACCCTCCCAAAGGAAGAGGCAGCTCTGTGCTAAATATTCACCCACTGTCCTCCTAATTGGCACAGACATGTGTTCCATGAACATCCAAGGTGTTCGATGAAATGATTGAAGTGAATCTAATCGATAGTGCAGACTACATCCACCTGGCCTTTCTGAAGAGACCTGAGCTTGGGGTCACCCTCACCAAGCTTCACTGTTGGACTCTCACTCACTACAACAAGTGTGTCTTCCTGGACGCAGACACTCTGGTGAGTGAAGATTCCCTACTTGATAAGAAACCTCCAAGACCTCATCTCTCCATTCTTAAGCAGGCTGTCAACTCTTTTTTTTTTTTTTGAGACGGAGTTCCGCTCTTGTTACCAGGGTGGAGTGCAATGGCGCGATCTCGGCTCACCGCAACCTCCACCTCCTGGGTTCAGGCAATTCTCCTGCCTCAGCCTCCCGAGTACCTGGGATTACAGGCACGTGCCACCACGCCCTGCTAATTTTTTGTATTTTTAGTAGAGACGGGGTTTCACCATGTTGACCAGGATGGTCTCGATCTCTTGACCTTGTGATCCACCCGCCTCGGCCTCCCAAAGTGCTGGGATTACAGGTGTGAGCCACCGAATTGCTCTGTCTCCCAGGCTGGAGAGCAGTGGTGCAATCTCTGCTCACTGCACCTTCCGCCTCCCCAGTTCATGTGATTTTCCTGCCTCAGCCTCCTGAGTGGCTGCGATGACAGGCACCCGCCATCATTCCCTGCTAATTTTTTTAGAGACAGGGTTTCAACATGCTGGCCAAGCTGTCACCTCTCACTGGCAGATGCCTGTGAGGTCATGTGCATTTCTATTTCTAACAGAGTATTCAGTGTATTACAATCAGACATACCCCTGGCACTGTGCTAGACCCTGCTGAAGAGAATGAGGAGTTGGAAGACATGTTCCTACCCCAGGAATGAATTATAACCACAATATTTTACACAAGCAAAATAGAACCATTAGGAAAGAAAAACCTGTGGCTGGGTGCAGTGGCTCATGCCTGCCACCCTGGCACTTTGAGAGGCTGAGGTAGGCAGATCACTTGAGGCCAGGAGTTTGAGAACAGCCTGGGTAACTGGTGAACCCCTGTCTCTACAAAAAATACAAAAGTTAGCCAGGTGTGCTGATGGACACCTGTAATCCCAGCTACTTGGGAGGCTGAGGCATGAGAATCTCTTGAACTTGGGAGTTAGAGGTTGTAGTGAGCTAAGGTCATGTGACTGCACTCCAGCCTTGGCAACGTAGCAAGACCCTGTTTCAGAAAAAAAAGAAAAGAAAAGAAAAAGAAAAAACCTGTCACCATGATTGTATATTGAATTATGTGGTCCTGTGTGGACTGGTACACCGGGCCCTTTAAGCTGTGGCATCTCCTAATCACTATGTGGGCTAGTCACCTACACAGTGGGCACTTTCAAAAACATCAATTGGAATATCAAAATGGGAAATGAAGGTGGAGTGTTAGAAGTCAGTTCTGGATTGTCTTGGTTAAGTAAAATCAGGTCTGGAGAAAGAAGAAACCAAGAATGATAATCAGAACAGTGTTGCCTAGTTTAGAAAATCCACATGTGTTAAAGCAGGGGTTCCCCAACCTCTGGGGCCATAGACAGGCACCAGTCTGCTGGAAAGCAAGGCACGCAACAGGAGGTGAGTGAAGGGCAGGCGAGCCAGCTTCGTCTGTATTTACAGTCACTCCCATCACTGGCATCACCACCTGAGCTCTGTCTCCTGTCAGACCAGCGGCGGCATTAGATTCTTTTTCTTTTTTGAGACGGAGTTTCACTCTTGTTACCCAGGCTGAAGTGCAATGGCGCGATCTCGGCTCACCGCAACCTCCACTTCCTGGGTTCAGGCAATTCTCCTGCCTCAGCCTTCTGAGTAGCTGGGATTACAGGCACGCACCACCGTGCCCAGCCTATTTTTTGTATTTTTAGTAGAGACGGGGTTTCACCATGTTGACCAGGATGGTCTCGATCTCTTGACCTCGTGATCCACCTGTCTCGGCCTCCCAAAGTGTTGGGATTATAGGCATGAGCCACCACTCCCAGCCCTGGCATTAGATTCTCATAGAGATGAGAAGCCTATCATGAACTGCGCGTGCGATGGATCTGAGCTGCACGCACCTTATGAGAATCTAAGGCCTGATGGTCTGTCACTGTCTCCCATCAGCCCCAGATGGGACTTTCTACTCACAGGAAAGCAAGCTCAGGGCTCCCACCAATGCTACATGATGTTGAGTTGTAGAATTATTTCATTACGTATTACAATGCAATGAGAATAGAAATAAAGTGCACGATCAGTGTCATGTGCTTGAATCATCCTGGAACCATCTCCCACCACCGTTGTCTTCCAGGAAACTGGTCCCTATTGCCAAAAATCTTGGGGACCACCAGGTAAAGAAGAACTGAAATTAATTGTCAAGCTCTATAAGGCAATTAATTACATTATGTTGACTTTCAAACCTCTCTGCTTATGAGTTTCTGTAATGTCATTGCTGACATTTGCGTGTGTTGAGGATATACAATTAAGAGAATTTCATGGAGGATTTTAAGAACCTTGAGGAAATAATTTTAGACAGTGTCACTTCAACCACTTGAAATCAACCACAGAACAGTCTTTCTCACAAATGTTTTTCTTTTGAGCATAAGTGTGAAAGTCTTAAGAGTCACTCAAAAAAAAACAAAAAACAAAAACTGGACGCAGGTTTCCAACCATCAAGCATTTCCAGGCCCATCCTAAAGTTCCTACTGTATTATTTTGTAAACTCAATCTGCCTTTGCAGAAAGAAGCATTGGCCAGTCACACTGGCTAGTGCCTGTAATCCCAGCACTTTGGGAAGTCGAGGTGGGCAGATCACTTGAGGCCAGGAGTTTGAGACCAGCCTGGCCAACTTGTGAAACCCTATCTCTAGTAAAAATAAGAAAATTAGCTGGGTGTGGTGGTAGGTGCCTGTAATCCTAGCTACTCAAGAGGCTGAAGTGGGGCCACTGCTTGAACTGGGAAGGTGGAGGCTGCAGTGAGCCAACAGCACACCACTGCACTGCAGCCTTGGTGACAGAGCAAAACTCCACTCAAAATAAAAGAAGAAAAAGAAAAAAAGAAGCATTGTGGCAGGTTCTCCATGGTTGCTTCACCAGGTGCTGTCCAATGTGGATGAGCTGTTTGACCGGGGAGAGTTTTCTGCAGCCCCAGACCCAGGATGGCCGGATTGCTTCAATAGCGGGGTGTTTGTCTTCCAGCCTTCACTCCACACGCATAAACTCCTGCTGCAGCACGCTGTGGAACACGGCAGCTTTGACAGTAAGCCAGGGCAGCCTGGACATTTGAGGAGGAGGACGGGACTGCTGCCTGTAGCCACATTGCAGCCTCCCCGCATTTCCCCTTATCTGGGAATGGCTGCCTGAAGATCGAGGTGGGAATTGAAGAATACGGCCAGTCAGGGGTATAGGAAGACGTCAGGAAGTGCACAAGGAAACATGCAGTTGAGAGAACCATTGGAAATATCCTTGCTAAGTACAAAGAACAGCTCGACAATCCAGGCATATAAATCAGGGGAGCAAGTCCTTCTGTAAAGGTCTGGATGGTAGCTATTTTCAGAGTTGCCCACCTTATGGTCTCTGTTGCACACACTCAGCTCTGCAGGTGTTGCCCGACGTCAGCCATTGAGCAGACAACCACGCCTCACTTAACAACGGGAATGCGGTCTGAGAAATGAGTTGTTAGGAGATTGTGTCATTGTGTGAACATCCCGCCACTAGATGATGCAGCCTCCCGGATACCCAGGCCGGATGGTAGAGCCTGCGGCTCCTAGGCTACACACCCATAGAGCATGTGACTGCACGGAATGCTGCAGGCAGCTGTCACATAGTGGGAAGTATCTGTGGTTCTCAACATATCCAAGCCTCACAAAGCTCTAGTGAAAATGCAGGATAAACTCCTACGGGCCCACTGTCATATGTATGGCCAGCATTTTTTTGTGTGACTGTACTTGGTGTTGAACTTGGGTTGGGCCTGGTGGCTGATGCCTATAATCCCAGCACTTTGGGAGGCCAGGGCAGACAGATTGCTTGAGGCCAGGAGTTCAAGACAAGCCTAGGCAACACGGCAAGACCCCATCTCTACAAAAATTACAAGAATAAGCTGAATGTGATGATGGCACCTGTTTTCTGTACTCCCTGGGAGGCTGAGTTGTTAGCAGCACCTGAGCTGAGGACTTCAAAGCTGCAGTGAGCTATGAAGTCATTGGTCTCCTTCTTATTGTTTTCTTTCTTTCTTTCTTTTCTCCTTTCTCTTTCTTTTTCTTTTTTTTGAGGCAGGATCTCACTCTGTCAGGCAGACTGGAGTGCAGTGGCAGGATCTTGGCTCACTGCAGCCTTGACCTCCCAGGTTCAAGTGATCCTCCCTCTTCAGCCTCCTGAATAGCTGGGATTACAGGCATGAGCCCCCACACCCACCTGATTTTTTATGTTTCTTTTTGCAGAGGTGGGGTTTTGCCATATTGCCTACCCTGGTCTTGAACTCCTGAACTCAAGTGTTCAGCCCCTCTTGGCCTCCCAAAGTGCTGGGATTATAAGCATGAGCCACCACGCCCAGCCTTTATTATCATCTTTCTGTGGGATTATGGAAAAAAAAGTCGTACACATGGGATGAAGATTGGGTATGGTTTAGCTTATGGGAAAACAGGTACATCTATCTTTTTTTCTTAACCTGTAGAATTCTATAAGTTTTACAAAATTTTTACAACATTTTGAAGACCTTAAAATATTAGACAAACTAAATGGGAAATAAACTCCAAAATGTCACAATTTGGTTATAAAATAGGTCAATTTTACCATAAGATATACATTAACGGGAGGCTGAGGTGGGAGGATCATTTGAGGCCAGGAGTTTGAAACCAGCCTGGGTAAAATAGCAAGACCCCATATCTCTGCATAAAATTTTAAGACCAGGCATGGTGGCTGACACCTGTAATCCCAGAAATCTGGGAGCCTGGGGCAAGCAGATCACTTGAGGTCAGGAGTTCATGACTACTTTGGCCAACATGGTGACACCTCATCTCTACTAAAAATACAAAAATTAGCTGGTGTGGTGGCTCAGACCTGTAACCCCAGCTACTCAAGAGGCTGAGGCAGGAGGATCACTTGAACCCAGGAGACGGAGGTTGCAGTGAGCCGGGATCACACTACTGCACTCCAGCCTGGGCAACAGAGTAAGACTCTGTCTAAATAAAATAAAAATTTAAATAAATTAGTAAGTCATGGTGGTGCACACCTGTGGACCTAGCTACCTGAGAGGCTGAGGTGGGAGGATCACTTGAGCCCAGGGAATTCCAGCTTGCAGTGAGCTATGATTGCACCACTGTACTCCACCCTGGGCAGAAGAGCAAGAGCCTGTCTCTTAAAAAAATATGAAACACATTAAAATTTTACTTAATCTAAATTAACTATTAATTTTAGGTCCTTGATAAGAACAAATTGGCTGACTTTTCCATTGAAATGCATTTTGGTCTTAGACTCACAAAACTATATACACAGTGACCTGTATTCATTTGTAATAGTTTTGACTGAAGATATATTTTATACTTACATTTCCATTTGCTTCTAACCATCAGTGCATCTAAGGAAGGAATCAGATTAAAGATTTAAAAAGATGGATTTTAGGTTTACCAGAAATCGAAGGAAGTAACCAGATTAAAGTTTTAAAAAGATGGATTTCAGTTTTACCAGAAATAGAGTCAATTTTCCCAAAATAGAATAGCTTTGAGCCTGAATCATTGTATTGAGAATTTTTAGAAACTCACCTGCTGAACTTTTCTTCGGTCTGCAGCACACGTAACATTGACTGCCTGGCAAGTGAGGGAGTGATGCTCATGCAGCATCTTGCAGCTGTTTCCATGTGCACCCCAAGTCAGGCTGCCTTCCTGACCGGCCGGTACCCCATCAGATCAGGTGAGGCAATAAAAAGGCAGCAACATTTCAGTATCACCAGAATGTATTATAATGATTAGTTTTTGCAAATTTTTGTAAGAATTCCCAAATGGTCACTCAGAGTATTAGGAATCTAAATTCAAAGGGGGATGTTATCCCTTGGACAGCTTTAACAGGTGTGCCTCTCACTGGGTACAACCACACCTGCCCATCTCTGTGCATATAGTGACAGAGTTTAGGCCTCTTGGGGGCAATTTGCCAACTTATGGTGAACACTCCCATTTTCAAGTACTTTTGTGCTAAGATTTCCCAAGAGGCTCCAATGTCTTTAAGCTAGCGGAGATTGTGCAGTGGTTCTGAGGTAAGTGGATATAATCCATCTCTGAGAATGAGATTGGAAAACTAGACACAATTGGGAAAAAAGTATAACTGAGAAAACAAACATGAAATGACACTTTTACATATTCTCTTACTTGACCCCATAATTTCAAGATTTAGACTTGCCAAATTGATATAATGACAATTAAATGTTTTTCTTTGCAACTTAGCTGAGAATCAATACCTACAAATATTCACTCAAAATCAATATTATGAACAACAATTTTTATACCCAGCTAAAATATAGAGGTGACCTTAGACACTATTGAAGTATTCATGGTTATCATCCTCTATGTGAAATACTGCCCCATACTTTTGTATTTTATTTAATTCTAGTATTTGTTTGTCATAATTTTACTATACTTGCCCTCACAGTTTAATTTTTCAGTGAAAAATTTTTCTGTATGAATTTTCTTCCAAGTAGTAGTTTTCACCCAATACACTTCAAGAATGAACTAATTAGGTTAATTAGAATTATAGTAAAAGTAAGAGTAAATATTGAAAGTTTTTGTCTCATAAATATTGTTATATTATTATCTATTTTTGTTGCCTAATGACCTTCTTTCATAATTCAAGGTTTTCCATTTTGTTCAAAACAGTTTGGTTTCTAGATAAGCAGTCTCTGTATAACACAGTACCATGTATGGAAAGGGATAAAGATATGAATCTGTATAAGTTTCCAAAAACATCACACTTACAACTTCAGAATTTTTTTTCTGAGATAGACTCTTGCTCTATTGTCCAGCCTGGAGTGCAATGGTGTGATCTCAGCTCACTGCAATCTCCACCTCCCTGGTTCAAGTGATTCTTCTGCCTCAATACCCAAGTCACTGGGATTACAGGCATGCACCACCACACCTGGCTAATTTTTGTATTTTTAGTAGAGATGGGGTTTCACCATGTTGGCCAGGCTGGTCCCAAACTCCTGGCCTCATATAATCCAACTACCTTGGCCCACCCAAACTGTTGGGATTACAGGAGTAGGTTATCATGCCTGGCATAATTTCTAAGTATTGATTACAGTGAAATAAAATTTATTTTTTAAAATTAAGAACAAAATTAAGTGATTGGTGGTCATTGTCATGTGTATATTTTTAATCATTTGATACCAACTGTTCAGTTTAATTCATTCTACTTATCAAAAATTTCAGCAAAACAGTTCAACACCAATATAATAGTCTAATGAAACCCTTAGTGAAACTGTTCCTCTTTCCTATCAATGACACTATGTAGAGTCTACTTTCTTCTTCTTCCAAGGTAAGACCCTGAAATACTTTTTTTCTTTTGAGATGGAGTTTCATACTTGTTGCCCAGGCTGGAGTGCTCTGCCTCCCATGTTTAATCAATTCTCCTGCCTCAGTCTCCTGAGTAGCTGGGATTATAGGCACCTGCCACCAGGCCCGGTTAGTTTTTGTATTTTTGGTAGAGATGGGGTTTCATCATGTTGGCCAGGCTGGTCTCCTGACCTCAGGTGATCCATCCACCTTTGCCTCCCAAAATTCTGGGATTACAGGCATAAGCCACCAAGCCCTGTCTGAAATTATCATTTATTTATTTCTTGTTGATCTTCACTTGTGGTTTTCTTGTAAATTCCGTTTAAACTATAGGTGTGTAAATTCGTCTACCAGTATAAATCTACATAAAACAATATGGAGGCCAGGCATGGTGGCTTACACCTGTAATCCTAGCACTTAGGGAGGCCAAGGTGGGTGAATCACTTGAGGCCAGGAGTTAGAGACCAGCCTGGCCAACATGATGAAACCCTGTTTCTACTAAAAAACAAAAATAGCCAGGTGTGTGGCACACATCTGTAATTCCAGTTCCTCGGGAGGCTGAGGCACAAGAATTGCTTGAACCTGGAAGGCGAAGTTTGCAGTGAGCCAAGGTTGTGCCACTGCAATCCTGCCTTGGTGACAGAGTGAAACTCCATCTCAAATATACGTATATATATATAAAGACATTGTCACACTTCTTCATTTCAGATTCTCAATGATACATTAAAAAATATATTTATATCCAGCTAATTACCCGAGTATTTATATCCAGCTAAAATGCAGTGGTATCCTCAGATGCTATTGAAGCATTGAAGGTTATCAGCCTCTACATGAAAAGCTAATGAAGGTTGTTTGTTGTTAGTCTGAAATTCATATGAATGTAACTGAGTGTCCCATATTTATTCTGGCAACTGTAATTCCAAGGTAAAGTTTGCATTTAGCAAGTGGGAAAAGGAGAGTCAAGGACATATAGCCAGAAAGGCAAGAGAAAACTTGGGGAAGAATGGCTTTGAGGAGGTGCAGGAGGAGAGAATTTTAAGCATGTTGCAATGAATCTGCTATTAGCAAAGACTATGGTGCTAACCCATTGCCATCTGTGAATTTAGGGATGGTGTCTCCCTGCAACCTGAATCGTGCCCTCACGTGGCTTGGTGGATCAGGTGGTCTTCCTACCAATGAAACGACTTTTGCCGAGCTACTGCAGCACCGTGGCTACTGCATGGGACTCATAGGTAAGGCTGGAACTCTGCCAATAGAAACGTGATCCTGCAGCCTCCCTGTCATAGTGTGTAAGGTGTTTCTGGGGATGTTGGCTCTATGTGTGACAGTTCACTGACTTCTCTTTGAGATAAGGCACTTGAAGAAGAAATTGATCACACATTGAAGATGTCTAGAATCCAGGGCATAATCTTGGAAAAACAATGAGAACAGAAAACAAACAAGTGTACCCAAAGTTGCCCCTAAAATGAAATATTGTGTTAGAGGGATACAACGTTTGTGATACCATTAGCAGCAGAAAAACTAGTAAATTTGTAGAGAACTACTGTTGAAATTGAGAACTTAAAGCATGAAGAGTTGTCAAATGGAGGCAATTGCTGGTCGATTTAGATCACATAATATTCTATGCCCTTTTGGAGCGGGGTGGACATGAGCTTGTGAGGGAGCCTTTCACCAAAAAATAAGCTTGTTTGTAGAATTACAAGCTTAGAAGATATTCCTCTGAATAACTTTTGTGACCAAATCTTTTTGAAAAATGCTACCCAAAAGCATTGTATGGTTCACTGTTTTGGAGGATTTTTTTTTTTTTTTTTTTTTTTTTTGAGATAGAGTTTCACTCTTGTTGCCCAGGCTGGAGTGCAACGGCACGATCTCGGCTCACCACCACCTCTGCCTCCCGGGTTCGAGCGATTCTCCTGCCTCAGCCTCCCAAGTAGCTGGGATTACAGATATTTGCCACCATGCTCAGCTAATTTTGCATTTTTAGTAGAGACAGGGTTTTTCCATGCTGGTCAGGCTGTTCTCAATCTCCTGACCTCAGGTGATCTGCCCGCCTTCGCCTCCCAAAGTGCTGGGATTACAGGTATGAGCCACCACATCTGGCCCTATTTTTGAGGATTTTTAATGTGAATTATAAGCCACAGCTCTGAGATATCCTCAGCTAAGAAAACGTTTCCATCAATAGGGCATGTATTCCCATGTAAACCCCACCAGTGTCCTGTCAATAATTCTCTAGATTAGCTTTGCAGTGTTCTCACATTGTCGGAGCATGGGGTTCAGATCCGACTCTACCACAATTAATGCAACTCAGGCTTCTGAATAAATCTAGATAAGCTGGGTGCAGAGCCTCAGATCTGTAATCCCAGCACTTTGGGAGGCTGAGACAGAAGAATTGCTTGAGGCCAGGAGTTCAAGACCAGCCCGGGCCACCATAGCAAGACCTTGGGTCTACAAAAACAACATTTTAAAATTAGCTGGGTGTGGTAGAACACGTCTATAGTCCCAGCTACTCAGGAGGCTGAGGTGGGAGGATCGCTTGAGCCCAGGAGTTCGAGTCTGCAGTGAGCTAAAATCATGCCACTGCACTCCAGCCTGGGCAACAGAGCAAGACCTTGTCTCTTAAAAAAAAAATCTCTATAATGTGTTTTCTATTCATAGTAAAGGGTCTGGGAATGTTGAACACAATAATGTGTGCAGACAAATCAGAGCATGCCCTGGCCCCTCGCGTTGTGCTTGATCAAAGGACTTAGTTGCACCATTGTAATCATTTGGGTCTTGATGAAATTCTTTGGCTAGTTTGCCATCCCCAGCTTGGGGACCTAGAAGAGGTGTTCCATCTATAAAATCTCAATCACGTTTCAGTGAGATGGAATGAGAGGGTCGGAAGGCACCGCTAGATAAAAGCACGAGTGTGCAAGGTGCGCCGGAAATCCTTGCTGTTGTCCGCACCAGACAAGCAAGACATCGCCTCTGGCGTCCTAGCAGCCTCCAGATACCTGGCTGCTCATGAGGTTGTTTGGTATGAAGCAAAAGGCTTCTTCTGAATCCAACACCAGGCTCCTCTCCTTGTAGCAAAGAGGTTCCTGCTGCGCGGTTTTGTCTGAAAGAGGCGTACGGTAGGGAGAAGCCTGTTGGCGGCATGTCCATACCAGGGAAGTCATTGGGAATACCCAGAAAAATCCGTGATGACAACAGAGTGAGAGTTATGTTCGACTTTTTCAAAGGGAAGCCCACATTCCAGAGACCGATCAGCCTTGCTACGATTTTGTTTTACTCTTAGGCAAATGGCACCTGGGCTTGAGCTGCGCCTCTCGGAACGATCACTGCTACCACCCGCTCAACCATGGTTTTCACTACTTTTACGGGATGCCTTTCGGACTTTTAAGCGACTGCCAGGCATCCGGGAAGCCAGAACTGCACCGCTGGCTCAGGATCAAACTGTGGATCTCCACGGCACTCACTGGCCTCGTTCCTTTGCTGCTTCTCATTCTCAAGCTTGCCCGCTGGTTCTCGGTGCCGTGGAAGGTCATCTTTTTCTCCGCTCTCCTCGCCTTTCTGTTTTTCACTTCCTGGTACTCAAGTTATGGATTTGTTCGGCGTTGGAATTGCATCCTTATGCGGAACCATGAAATTATCCAGCAGCCGATGAAAGAGGAGAAAGTAGCTTCCCTCCTGCTGAAGGAGGCGCTTGCTTTCATTGAAAGGTATTTAGTCATTTCTTGCCTGATTTCCTGCATGGAAATTTTATTTTATTTCCTAGCAGGATGTCACATCACACCTTGATAACACAGGCCTTTAAAAATCTTTTGGACAGAATGTGTGATATTTGGTTTTCTGTTCCTGCATTAATTTGCTTAGAATAATGGCCACCAGCTGCATCCATGTTGCTGCAAACGACATGTTCTCATTCTTTTTCATGGCTGTGTAGTATTTCATGGGATATAATGGGAGCTAAACATTCAGCCTCCATGGATGTAAACACGGAAATAATAGACGCCTGCAAACTTCTAGAGGAGAGAGGAAGACAGGTAGACATGGGTTGGAGATTACCTATTGGGTGCTATGCTCACTATCTGAGCTCAGTATACCATGTAACAGACCTGCGCATGCACCTCCTGTGTCTAAGATAAAAGCTGAGGAAAAAACATTTTAGGCGACGTTTATGGTAGACTTGAATCTCCTCTTAGGTTGAATAAAACAGTTAAATTTCCTGCAAATTTTGAATGCTCAAAAGGCAAAAAAACAATTTTTTGCTCACTTTTCCATTTTTAATATTTTTACTTTTTGGGACAGGATCTCACTCTGCCACCCAGGCTAGAGTGCAGTGGTGTGAACTTGGCTCACAGCAGCCTCCACTCCTAGGCTCAAGTGATCCTCCCACCTCAGCCTCCGGAGTAGCTGGGACTACAGGCTCACACACTATGTCTGGCTAATTTCTGTTGTTTTTTTTTTTTTTTTTGTAGAAACGGGGTTTTGTCATGTTGCCCACGCTGGTCTCAAACTCCTGGGCTCAAGTGATCTGCCCACCTCAGCTTCCCAAAGTGCTGGGATTACACTGTGCCTGGCCACTTACCCCTTTTTAAAAACAAAAATCTAGGCCAGGTGCAGTGGCTCACACCTGTAATCCCAGCACTTTGGGAGTCTGAGGCAGGCAGATCACAAGGTCAGGAGTTCAAGACCAGCCTGGCCAACATGGTGAAACCCCATCTCTATTAAAAAACAAAAATTAGCTGGGCGTGATGGCTCGTGTCTGTAATCCCAGCTACTCCGGACGCTGAGGCAGAAGAATCGCTTGAACCAGGACCCAGGAGGCGGAGGTTGCAGTGAGCTGAGGTCACGTCACTGCACTCCAGTCTGGGCTACAGAGTGAGACTCCGTGTCAGAAACAAAACCAAAGAAAACCCAAAACAACAACAAGAACAAAAACCTGGAGTTACATATTTCAATCTACATTGCTTCAGCGTGGATTTCTATCTAAATTGATTAAACTTGGGAGGGTGAATATTTTTTCCTCTGTCTCAGACACAGCTGGAAGAGCTCTCTGTCCATGAACTTTTGGGAAGTGGCTCTGTGTTTGTAGAAACCTGGTTTTAACTTTTCTATGTTCAATACAAGCTTTGCAGGCATGACTGTAATGAGCCCTCATCATCCCATACCAGCTCGCTTCTACATTACAAATTATCATTAATATTATTTGGAGACAGGGTCTCACTCTGTCACTCAGGCTGGAGTGCAGTGGTGCAATCATAGTTCACTGTAGCCTCAAACTCCTGGACTCCAGTAATCCTCTCACCTCAGCCTCCTGAGTAGCTGGGACCACAGGCTCACATGACCACACCCAGTTAATTTTATAAAATTATTTTTTCGTAGAGACAGGGTCTTACTCTGTTGCTCAGGCTGGTCTCAAACTTCTTGGCTCTAGCAATCCTCCTGCCTTGACCACCCAAAATGCTGGGATTACAGGCATGAGCCGCTATGCCAGCCTAGATTACAAATCAGAGGCACATTCAAATTGTTTGTGTAGAGTTTCATTGACACTGTTTGTCACCTTCCTTACTGGGGCAGACAGGGAGGGAAGGACATATTGTTACTCTACCGGGCTGAAGGGCACACAGGGGAATATCCTTCACTCATATATCCCTGTGCACATCAGGTGATTTATTACAACACAACCCCAAGAACGGTGATGTAGCCACCCAACCAGCTCTCCGTTCATCTTACCTGCCCCTCCCATCCCAACCCACTTGCTTGGGCTATCTTTGTGTGAATATATTCAATCTCCATCTCCCTCCCTTCTTTCTATGCCGGTTGTTAAAATGTGTTAAGGAATAGCTTTAGAATGACTGCATGTGACATTAAAAAGCAGAACGCAAGGTCAGCCATGGTGGCTCATGCCTGTAATCCCAGCACTTTGGGAGGCTGAGGCAGGAGGATTGCTTGAGCCCACGAGTTTGAGACCAGCTTGGGCAATATAGTGAGCTCCCATGTCTACACAAAATTTTAAAAAGTATGCAAGCTTAGTGGTGTGTACGTGTGGTCTCAGCTCCTGGGGAAGATGAGGTGGGAGGATCACTTGAGCCCAGGAGGTCGAGGCTGCAGTGAGCTGTGATTGTATCACTACACTCCAGCTTGGGAAACAGAGTGAGACCTTGTCTCAAAATAAATAAATACATAAAATGCAGAGCACAAAAAGCAAGATGTACGTGAGGTGAATTGATTTCTCTCTTGTGGTAGGCAGGCTATAGATACAGTGAGGTTATTCACACCTTAGCTTTATCTTGTTCTCTGCCATCCAGTGTGAGCCGCTTCATGGCCCAAAGTGAATGCCAAAGCTCCAGCCATCAGACTTATGTTCTGGGAACCATGAAGGAGGTGGAAGAAAAAAAGAGGGGAAAATGGAGAATAAGGAGCATCAAATCCTTACTGAGGCACATCTGGGTGTGTCGCTAAGATATGATTCCTCTAAACTTATAACTAAAGAATGCTTTGAGATAATAGATGAGGAGAATTCATATGTTTTAACCCATTCAACAAAGATGAAAAGATGTGTTAAGCTGCTACTTTATGTCAGAAGCTAAACTGGACCCAAGAGAATATAAAATGAACTGCATTAAACATTTTTTTTTGTTAAGACAGAGTCTCACTGTGTGGCCCAGGCTGGAGTGCAGTGATGTGTTAAGAGTTTACTGCAGCCTCCACCTCCCAGGCTAAAGTGACTCCCTTGCCTCAGCCTCCTGAGTAGCTGGGATCACAGGTGTGCCATTATGCACAGCTGTATTTTTGTATTTTTTGTAGAGATGGGGTCTTGCTATGTTGCCCAGTCTGGTCCTGAACTCCTGGGCTCATGCAATCCTCCTGCCTCAACCTCCCAAAGTGTTAAGAATATAGGCATGAGCCAGTGTGCCTGGCTACATTACACATTTTCCTGGGAACACAGATGTTCTGTTATCTGTCATTCCTCCTCATATCCTTTCAACAGAAATCTTGTGGCATTGTCGACGTACAGGAGTGGTATTGTCATCTAAAGTACATAGAAAACCTCCACTAACTGCTATCAGATCTTTTCATCAATGCAGAATCACATTTAAATGGCGGAAACGACTTGATCTGTGAAGGTAATTTTGCTAACTTTCTACCCCTTAGGTACAAACGGGAACCTTTTCTCCTCTTTTTTTCCTTTCTGCACGTACATACTCCACTCATCTCCAAAGAGAAGTTTGTTGGGCACAGTAAATATGGCAGGTACGGGGATAATGTGGAAGAAATGGATTGGATGGTGGGTAAGTATTCCGTGACGCCACTGTAACTATCTCAAGTGTGGGCTACAGATAATGTCCAGGCCCTCGCATAGCATAGATCCCTAATAAGTATTTGTTTCATCCCTGAATTGAATTAAAAGCTGGCTTTTAGTTGCTCATCAATACCAGTAAAATGTATTCCCCAAGTTAAGTGTCACAGTTTGTAAATATACGTTTTCCCATCTTTAAGATAAAGACAGCCACTTTTCAGAAAAACTCATTGGCGAGATAAAGTTGCACTGTAAAGAATACTGTCATTCCTGGCCAGGCACACAGTGGCTCACACCTGTAATCCCAGCACGTTGAGAGGCCTTGGAGGGCAGGTCACTTGAGGTCAGGAGTTCTAGACCTGGTCAACATGGTGAAACCCCGTCTCTACTAAAAATACAAAAATTAGCCGGGCGTGATTATGCGGGCCTGTGGTCCCAGCTACTCAGGAGGCTGAGGCAGGAGAATCGCTTGGATCCAGGGTGTGGAGGTTGCAGTGAGCCGAGATTGCACCACTGCACTCCAGCCTGGGCGACAGACTGAAAAAAAAAAAGAATATTGTAATTTCAGTTCCTGGTTATTTTTATGGATATAAAAGGAACCACTATTCAGAGTAGTCGATTTTAGAGAAAATACATAGAAATTTGGGGTGAGAGTTTAGCCCAACTAAGGCATGGTGGGCAATAGAAAGAAATACTAAGGGTAATAACGAGCAGGTGGGAAGAGTCGCTGCATGCATTCTGCACTATTGAATAACGGCGCTGTTTGAACTGCATCCCCCCTACCTCCATGAAAACTGTGCCCTGCCAAACTGTTTAAACTAACAGTCACCCAGTTATCAGTTGCCTCTGTCTATTTATAGTGAGTGCCTTTGAAAGAAACAGAGCTTAATTTAAATGCATTTACGGGGTGTTAATCAATCAACTTTTATTATAAATAACTTTTTTCTCTGGAAAACACAATCTAAGTGAGCTATAAAATACTAGTTAAAATGACTGAAGAACTAGTGCTGCCAGGTAGGACAAAGTGGGGGATCTCGTCATGGGATAAGTTTCTTTCTTTCTTTCTTTCTTTCTTTCTTTCTTTCTTTCTTTCTTTCTTTCTTTCTTTCTTTCTTTCTCTCTCTCTCTCTTTCTTTCTCTCTTTCTTTCTTTCTTTCTTTCTTTCTTTCTTTCTTTCTTTCTTTCTTTCTTTTTGAGACAGTCTCTCTCTGTCTCACAGGCTGGAATGCAATGGTGCGATCTTGGCTCACTGTAACCTCCACCTCCTGGATTCAAGTGATTCTCCTGCCTCAGCCTCCTGAGTAGCTGGGACTACAGGCATCCCCCACCACACCCGGCTAATTTTTGTATTTTTAGAAGAGACGGGGTTTCACCATGTTAGGCTGATCTCAAACTTCTGACTTTGTGATCCGCCTGCCTCGGCCACCCAAAGTGCTGAGATTACAGGTGGAAGCCACCGTGCCCAGCCAAATTTCTCTGTTGTATTTCCACTATGTTATGTTTACCTAACATTCTAGAAACCATGGTAATATTTACCATCTATATTTAATCTCAAAGAGGAGATAGAATAGAAAGAGGCACAGGGAGTGGAGACTCATGCCTGCAGTCCCAGAACTTTTGGAGGTTGAGGTGGGAGGATTGCTTGATCCCAGGAGGTTGTGATCAGCCTGGGCAACACAGCAAGACTCTGTCTCTACAAAAACATACAAACATTAATCAGGCATGGAGTCCTGCACACGCCTTGTAGTTCCAGCTACTTAAGAGGCTGAGCTGAGAAGATCGCCTGAGCCTGGGAGGTGGAGGTTGCAGTGAGCCGAGATTGCACCACGGCACTCCAGCCTGGGCAACAGAGTGAGAGCCTGTCTCAAAAAAAAAAAAAAAAAAAAAAGAATCCAAGGAAAGTCAGTGCTACCAGGAAGGCATTTAAGCAGAAACCGGGAGAAAAGAAGGAATGTATTAACAGGAAAACCTTAAGGGCTTAAAGGCAACTAATCCCTGACATCAAACCTCTTTTTAAGCTTGTTGAACTAAAGCAAAGCTCTGTATTGATTAATGTAATCTTTGCTGTGGGATGTGTGTATGTGGGTGTATATATACATACTCACCCAGTTACAGTTATTTTATTTGCATGGTATAAATTACAGATCACTTTTATGCATAATACTATAGCCAGATTTAATATGAGTTAAACTATACACACTTACCATATGTTATATACATATATATACACACACACACACACACACACACGCCATATGGTTTATATGTATATACACGTTATGTTTTGTATATATATATACATAGTACTGTACGTTGCATATACACACATATAATATATACAGTGTAATTCCTTGGTAATGAAATACAAACACTGAAATGTGTTACAGTTAAAAACAGCTATAACATTGTAGCCTTAATGTAATTAGATAATTGGGATTCTTTTTCTTTGCTTCTTTTGAAATTGCTTACTATAGTTGTACTTTTAGCCAAATGACAGTGTCCTGCAAAGGGAATTTCTGTTGAAGTCTATATCTGAGTATTTATCACTAAGAAATAATTATGTTTGTTTTATCATATATGTAAATACATGATGAAGACGTGTTACAAAATCTATCAATTGCATCAATGAATGGCGAATATTATTTTACACAGGGGAAGTGATGAGTAGCTATTTTTCTGCATAACGTCTCTCAAATATTCTGAATGGGTTTAGAGACTAAGTGAAGTCACTCAGGAATGGAAAATCAAACGTCGTATGTTCTCACTCATAAGTGGGAGCTAAGCTGTGCGGATGCAAAGGCAGAAGAATGGCACAATGGATTCTGGGGACTCTGGGGGAAGAAAGGGTGGGAAGGGGCTGAGGGATAAAAGGCCACAAACTGAGTGCAGTTGACACTGCTCCGGTGACGGCTGCACCAGAGTCTCACAGATCACCGCTGAAGAACTTCCTCATGTGACCAAACACCACCTGTTCCTTCAAAGCCTATGGAACTAAAAAAAAAAATAAAAATAAAAAATTATGCATGTTTGACTTATTTCAATGGACCTATACTGTCGCACTGTCTTTACTAAGGAGTAATATGAAAGTGCTAAGTGAAATACAAATAGCTGTCTTTAATGTTAGCTATGAAACAAGGGTATCTTTTTCCTGAGTGATCTGGGGAAACCAGATTAGACTTACTTGTCCGCAAAAGAATTCCTTACAAAGACTGAGCAGTTCCTCTGCTAATCCTTGTTTTAAGATCTCTAAGACATGCTTATGTTCTCATGACTCTCAGAACGAAGCTCATCTTGAATTTAAATGCCCTAGAACAGAATCTTAGGATCTTCACCTGAGAAATAACTTCTGAAATCATCTTCTCAAATGCTCTTAGTTTTGCAGATGAAGAACACGGAGTGTGGAGACATGAAGAGGCTTTGGTGAGTCTACACCGTAAAGGGAGCAGGACCATGAGGTCCGGACCCCAGGTTATCAACCCCAAATGCAAGGTCCTTCTCCCTCCCCAGCTCCTGTCCTTCCATTTTCTGTAAGCACATGCCAGGGAGAAGGTAGTAGGTAAAAGCAAGTGATTTACAACCAAGGAGATACGTTCTTTTCCACACAGTGGTGTTCACAGAGGTGGAAAGAATGTTGTCTAGGGTTTGACACAGTGGGCAAATGGGAATTGTTCTTCTTGCCAGCTATGTATCTTTGGACACATTCCCTAACCTATCTCTACTTCAGCTGTTCCATCTGTGAAATGCAACTAAAAAGTATATTATGAGACTTAACAAAGATTAACAAAGATAATATCTGAAAAAGACTTAGCACACAGCCCACAGGCCCAAACAAATATTATATTTCCTTTTCTAGTGGTTATTTTGAAAATACCGTAAAATTAAAATAGAAAAGATGCCATCTTTCAAAATGAGACAGTCCTTTCCCATTGGTCTAAGCACTCCAGACTCAATGCTTCATTAACCTATCATGACCCACTGCATTGAGAAAATTGCCTTCACCAACCTTGTCTATCTGAGATCGATGTTTTCCACATGTCCCCTAAGCCCTTAATTAACCATTTTCCCTAAATAGAAAGATAAATTATAAAATTAACCCTACAAATATAGTTACTGAAGTAATTTCTATTCTTTCCTTATTCTGAATTATTCTTTAAATAATTGATGTTCTTTCCTTTCCATGGAGCAACACGAGCCTGAGCAATGCGTGTTTTTAATCACTAGATGAATTTAAACACTAGGTGGCGTGCTGATACCGCTGTCTGCACCGCCAGCTCAAAATTCCTAATAGGATAAATGTGTACATTTATTTCATTTTTGTGAAGATAGCATACATTTAAACTTCATTCTTAGAAGATGAATTTGCAAAGGAAAAACACCCTTTTCAACCCATACTGTTTGATTGCTTCCAGAAATTCACCTCCACCTACTTTATCCATCTGAGGTGGTCAGTGCTTTACATAAGCTCCTGAAATCCTTCATAGCGTTGAAGGAATGGAATGCATTTCCTAAAGTTTCAGATAGGAATAGCAGAAAGCAAAAATTAGGGAAAGAAGGACAGACAGCAGGGTAGCGGGGGAGAGATACAGACAGATGTATCGAAGTGCATCATTTATCATCTGGATTTTTTTAAGTACATATATTTTAATTACAACGAGTATTGGTGATCCATGCTATTCATTCAACCCTCAGAGGGTGAACATAAATGGAGAACCTACAACAATCCAGGCACCGGTCTAAAGTTGTTGAAAAGATACGTGATTTCTTCTGTCTCAAGACCATGTTCGGAGGATGAGAAAAGCAATGTGAATTACAGTTGAGATGGGCCAACGCTAAATCATCTCAAAAGGCTTGGCTGAAGCCAGCACTCACACCTCAGATCTTAAATATAATGTAGGTTAGGAGGTAGTGTATTTAGGAGCCTTCTTGGAATGATTTGTGAAAATCTGAATCTTTTACGAAATTTGACTTGGGTAGTACGGGGATTAGAGAGCAAATCCCGAATTAGATGGACCCACAAGTGGTAAAGACTCCTAGGGTTAGGGTTAGACAGTTTTCCTTACTCAGGTCTGCACGTGGCCTCAGCAGCCCTGCCTCTGGCTAGAGCAGGTCTCCTTGCACTGTTGTAAAAAACAGCGGGAGATACAGGAAGTACACATTGCGTGGAAGCACAGTCTGTGTGGGTGGATACCTTGGGGTGACGTTATGAGGTGATGGTTAGTTGCCCGGCCACCTCTTGGTGATGGTAATTGAGCAATGCACATGTTCCAGCAGCAGATGGCAGGATGACAGTCGGATTCTGCAGAATCGAAAGCTTGGCTTCTGATTCAGAAAAACCCTGCCTCTTCCAGTATGGCTTATTGGATCTTTCATTCATTTAGATGACATTCAAGTGAAACTCCTGCTTGGAAATGCCAAATATCCACCCACATCTCCTCCCTGTATCCATTGTTTAAACAGTAAAGACTCCCCCCTTCCTTCTTCCGTTCCTTCCTCCCTCCCTTCCTTCCTTCTTTCTTTCTTTTCTGAGACAAGGTCTTGCTCTGTCACCCGGGCTGCAGTGCAGTGCTGCAATCATAGTTCACTGCAGCCTCGACCTCCCAAGCTCAAGTGTCCTCCTGCCTCAGCATCCCAAGTACTTGGGACCACAGGTACGAGCCACCACTCCCGCCTAACTTTTGTATACTTTGTAGAGATGAGGTCTCACTATGTTGCCCAGGCTGGTCTCAAATTCCTGGGCTCAAGCCATCCACCCACCTTGGCCTCCCAAAGTGCCGGAATTACAGCCATGAGGCACCATGCCTAGCCTATCTATTCTTATTTCTTCTAAGCAGAATTTTGACCAGCAATCCAGATTTCCTCATTTTAACCCCAAGAGCCAAATTTAGGTCCCTGCCAAAGAAATGCTATCAATAGTGTAGACTCAGGAAATATGCACATTTAAGAGCAAACGTTTGCAGAAACTCACTCTTGCTATCAATATGAGTAATAATGACTTAAGCAACCTCAGTTCTCGGCACCTTTCCTTTGTGGATAGAAGCAGGTATATGGTTTGCAAGGCCAAGTGCAAAATGAAAATGCTCAGCTCTTGGGGAAACAGGTAAAAATAAAAATAAAATGTTTAGTTCTGCTAAAGCAAACTAAATACGGCCTGAGAAGGACTCCATACTTCTATATTTGAGTCCTTGCGGACAACGGGTATCCTAGCTTAATAGGCAGACCAAATTGAAAACCTAACCTAATGGTATGCATCTGTAACGATAGCTGAGTGTTGGCCAATCCCAGCAGCCGTACTTCAACCACTGATAGACCGCTGAGTGCTCAAACCGTGTTCAAATCAGGCAAGTGCCAACGCCAAGCTGGAAGCAAACTCACTGTTTCTGTACCGCACTTCTGGTTCTTGTCCGTCACTTTACTTTTTTTGTTTATGGATTTGTTCTGACCACGAGGCACCCCTGGAGTCTCTCTGAATCTGCTGTGATTCTGGAGGCTGCCCAATTCAATCATTTCTCTTCCTTGCTCAATGAAACTCCATCAATTTTCATTTGTCTCAAGTTTTCTTTTAACAGCTCCCTGTTCCAAAATGTTTAAGAATTTCCACAGGGTGCCAGCAGAGCAGAAGGAAAAACAACAACAATAGCAACTGTTTCCTCTGCCTTCTCAATTCTCCAGCTACCGCCCTGGAAATTAAACTGACAAAAGAACAAAAGAAAAACAGTTTATTCAGACATGCCGTGCATATCCACATGGGGTGAAACTCAGTGACGAGTAACTCAAAAACGTGGTTAGAGCTTGGAGGGCATAGAACAAATCACCCAAGAATACCTTTGTCAAGAAGGAAAAAGGCCTTTTAAGCTCCTAGCAGCTGCAAATTTGGGGAAGATAAATACAGGAGGGAAATGAATGGAAAATAAAGGGAAATTGAGTAAGCTTTCTTATATGTAGATTTCTCTAGGCCTATGTCTCTGGTAATTAACAGTCTAAGCTTACTTTTAGGCAAATAGAAGAGTGCAGAGAATTTTGGGATTTTTTTTCCACTCCCTTAGCTGACTTGCTTATATTGTTTTGAGTAAAAAAAGCATGAGATCATGTCCTTTGCAAGAACACAGATAGAGCTGGAGGCCATTATCCTCAGCAAACTAGCGCAAGAACAGAAAACCAAATACTGCATGTTCTCACTTATATGTGGGAGCTGAATGATAAGAACGCATGGACTCGAAGAGGGGAACAACACACACGGGGGCCATTGGGAAGGTGGAGGGTGGGAGGAGGGAGAGCATCAGGGAAAACAGCTAATGGGTATGTGAATCCAGAACGTCTGAGACGGGTCTCAGTGAACTTAGAAAGTTTTGCAAAGGTTGAGGACGTGCCCGTGACACAGCCTCAGGAAGTCCTGACCACATGTTCCTAAGGTGGTCTCAGCACAGCTTCATCTTATGCATTTAGGGAGACATGAGATATCAATCAATATATGTAAGAAGTACATTGGTTTGGTCTAGAAAGGCTGGGAGACCCAAGCAAAAGCAGGAAGATTCGAAGCTGGGAGAGGGTTTCCCGGTCCCAGAGGAACAGTTGCATTCTAATGAGTTTCTGATGAGCCTTTCCAAAGGAGGCAATCACATATGCGTCTATCTCAGTGAGCAGAGGGGTGACTTTGAATAGAATGGGAGGCAGGTTGGCCCTAAGCAGTTCCCAGGGCCCCCAGTATATATTACCGTTTCACAGGTTCTAAGCATAACGCCTGGGTGATGATAATCTGTATAAGAAACCCCCACGAGATTTTATTTTGTTTTCTTTTAGCAGATCTTGTTTCTCAATTGTCTTCAGCTCAAAATAACCCTTGTGTCAAAGTGATATCTTTTGGGGTGACCTATTCTGCTCTCCTACAGCAGCTTTAAGCAAAGTTTAGAGCTGTCTTGCAGAAGACCACCAGGATGACCGAAGAGTGTAATAGAAAGGAGAGTTGAATTGGTGAGGTCAGGTTGCAAACTGCGAAGTTAGAGTCCCTGGCATAGACAGAAGGTGCTCTCTCTCGCTGAAGAGGGAAGTGGCTGGGGCCTCATGCCTCATAGGGATCATATTACACAATGGAGTCATGTATATTCAGCAGGTTTGGGGGGAACTATACATATTTATGAGGGGAGCTGACTGCATGCCTGATGGGTAAACATATACATAACATATGTCCCATGTCCACTTTAGGGCTATGTTTTTGCGTTAGAATGAAGTAGGGTATGGTGGCTCATGCCTGTGTAATCCTAGCACTTTGGGAGGCCAAGGCAGGTGGATCACTTGAGCTCAGGAGTTTGAGACCAGCCTGGGCAACAGGGTGAAACCTCATCTGTACAACAAATAAAAATAAAAGAATAAGCTGGGCATGGTGGCACGCGCCCGTGGTAACAACTATTTGGGAGGCTGAGGTAGGTGAATCGGTTGAGCCCGGGAGGTCGAGGCTGCGATAAGCTATGACTCCACCATTGCACTCCAGCCTGGGTGACAAAGTGGGACTGCGTATCCAAAAAGAAAAAAAAAATTGGCTCCGTGTGTGAAGACAGTTTGTGTGAAGCCTCTATGCGCTGCTGAACCTGAAGTAAGGGCTGCAGTTGCTTATCAGGAAAGAACGTGTGTAAGGCTGGTCCCCTGTGGGAATAGTGGTCTGGGTTGTCAAGCGTTAGAAGGTGCCGGGCACAGTAGATTATGCTTGTAATCCCAGCACTTTGGGAGTCTGAGGCGGGCAAATCGCTTGAATACAGGAGTTTGAGAACAGCCTGGGCAACATGGTGAAACTCCATCTCTACAAAAAATACACATGAAAAAATTAGTTGAGCATGTGACATGAACCTGTGGTCCCAGGTACTCAGGAGGCTGACCCGGGAGGATCACTTGAGCCCAGGAGGTCGAGGCTGCAGTGAGCCATGATCACACCACTGCACTCCAGCTTGGGCTATAGAGCGAGACCCTGTTTAAAACAAAAGAGTTAGAAGGGTCTGATAATTTGCCTGGTAGCTCCACTTCTTAGGGAGTTTAGAGAAAGTGAGATTTTTCTTACAGCCATAGGAATTGAGGAAGTTGGCACGCAAGTCTCTCTGTGAACTCTCAGCCGTAGATAACTTTTCTTTCCGTAACCTCGGGCCTGTTTTAGTTGCTAAAGGGGCATATATTTTGGTCTCTCTGATGACAGGGCCTTGTGCAACAGTGGAGCTCCTGCATCATGAAGGTCACCCTGAACATGGATAATATCACCCCAGACCACAGCTGCAGGCTTCACGGTAACTCGGGGCAAATGTCACTGGTTTTCCAAAACACGGCTGAAGTTTCAGGTCTGACTACACAGGCACAGCCCTGTTCTTCGACTGGTCATGTTTAAGGTACGAGCTCTATTTAAGCTGAGCGCCAAAAGATGTGTTGAATTAAGCTTAGCCTAAAGCTGCCTCCTGACATATTTTAAGGTTTGCCTAAAGGTTTCTAACCTAACTGGATGTGTAAGCAGGAACCTCCTCTTGTACCAATCACAAAGCTTTGTCCGAAGGAAGTCAACTGTCCAAACCATGCTCAGACAAGGCCAGTGGTGCGCTGCGACGAACGTGGCTGTTTCTGTCACTTTCCTTTTCTTGTCCAGAAACCTCCTCTCACCGTAAGACAGTGCCGGCGTCTCTCTGAACCTGCTCTGGTTCAGTGGGTTATCCAATTTGTGAATCATTCTTTACTCAATTAAACTGTTAAATTTATTTTACTTATTTATCTTTATTATTTATTTCTTTTAGAGACAGGTTCCCACTCTATCACCCAAACTGGAGGGCAGTGGCACCATCATAGCTCACTGCAGCCTTAACCTCCTGGGCTCAAGCGATTCACCCACCTCAGCCTCCCAAATAGCTAAGACTATAGGTGTACCTCACCTGCCTCAGCCTGCAGAGTAGCTGGGGCCATAGGTCATAAGTATGAGCCTCTCTTTTTTTTTTTTTTTTTTTTTTGCTTTAGCTGCTAGAAGAATGCTGGTGCCACTGGCAGAAAGCTGATGGAGGAAGCTATGTGTTGTAAGCTGTGCGTTGGAGATGCCACTGAGCTATCTCAGGGGAAATGCCGGCGAGGCAGTGGAAGGTGAAGGCTGGATGACAGGAGACTGTCGGTCTGGAGGTGAGACAGCGGCACTAGGGGATCCTGGCTTCAGCTAGACTGGGTGGTTTTCTTTAGCATGTAAATTTACTAGTTCAAGGCACGTCTGGCCCCACACATTTCTTTTGTCGTCATTGCTTTTTGTTTTACTCCTCTGATGCTAAGAAAGCTCCAGTATATACTTCTTTGAAGAACAAAGTCAGGCACCCTGGCTCATGCCTGTGGGCCCAGCTACTCAGAAGGCCGAGGCAGGAAGATGGCTTGAGCCTGGGAGGTCGAGGCTACAGTGAGCTATGGATACACCACCGTACTCTAGCCTGGGGGACAGAGTGGGACCCTATCTCAAAAGAAAGGAAAAAAAAATAAGCAAGATAGTGCATTTCAACGAAAGAGCGTTCCCTTAAAATGGAATAGGAAACACTTTCATTGATTGGGCATGTGGCGCATGGCTGTAATCTCAGCACTTTGGGAGTCTGAGGTGAGAGAATCGTTTGAGCCTGAGTTGGAGACCAGCCTGGGCAACGTGGAACCAAAAACACCTGGGCGTGACCGTAACCAGGTTGCAGAAACCTATTCAGAAGCTTGTGCTGAAATCCACTATTCCACACCTTGCTATAAATAGCCGACTTTAAAGCCCTTTAATTCAAACTGACCCCACCAGCACTTCCACATACTTCTTTCTGTTTTGTTTCTTGCTCTTTCATCCAGGCTGGATTACAGTGGCGCGATCATGGCGCACTGCAGTCTCGACCTCCCGGGCTGAATTGATCCTCCCACATCAGCCCCCTGAGTAGCTGGGACGGCAGGCATACATCCTCATACCTGGCTAGCTTTTGCATTTTTTGTAGAATGTGGTTTTGCCATGTTGCCCAGGTTGGTCTTGAAGTCCTGGCCTTGAGCAGTCCTCGTGCCTCGGCCTCCCAAAGTGCTATCATTACAGACATGAACCACTGTGCCCAGTCACATACTTCTTAACCCATAAACATTTAAGCTAACTCCCAGATCAGGGAGACAGATTTCAGCCCTGCCTCCTGTCCCCTTGCCAGTTGACCTCACAATAAAGTGTTAAAAAAAAAAAAACATACTGTACGGCATGGCATGGTGGCTCCCAGCTGTAATCCAAGTGCTTTGGAGGCTACGCAGATTGCTTGCACTCAGGAGTTGGAGACCAACATGGAAACAGCAAAACCCTGTCTTTACCAAAAAATCTAAAAATTAACCAGGCATGGTGTGTGTGCCTGTGGTCGCAGCTACTCCGGAGGCTAAGATGGGAGGATTACTTGAGTCTGTGGCAGAAGCTGTGGTGAGCCAAGATGATGCCACTGCACTCCAGCCCGGGCGACAGAGTGAGACCCTGTCTCGACAACAACAAAAACCAAAACCCCCAAAGCAGTGTCCTAGCATTGGCTTATATGCATGTCAAGGGGCAAGCCCATTGCTCAGCAGCAGAATGGGCGAAGCAACCCTGAAGAGTGGTAAGAAACCCTGCGTGGCTGGGAGACACAGAATAAGGTAAATGGTGGCAGACGCTGAAGGTGGAGAGGTAGCGGACGGTTCAGACCTCATAGTCCAAGATCAGAAGCTTGTGCTTTATTCCAGGAACAGTGGAAAACCATGACATGGGTCTACTCGGAGCACAGCAGGGTCAGGTCTACAATCTCATCTTCCCTACGGTCAGGTCTACAATCTCATCTTCCCTACGGTCAGGTCTACAATCTCATCTTCCCTACGGTCAGGTCTACAATCTCATCTTCCCTACAGTCAGGTCTACAATCTCCTCTTCCCTAAGGGTCAGGTCTACCGTCTAATCTTCTCTACGGTCAGGTCTACCATCTCCTCTTCCCTAAGGTCAGGTCTACATTCTCCTCTTCCCTACGGTCAGGTCTACATTCTCATCTTCCCTACAGGTCTACAATCTCCTCTTCCCTAAGGTCAAGTCTACAATCTCCTCTTCCCTACGGTCAGGTCTACATTCTCATCTTCCCTACGGTCAGGTCTACATTCTCATCTTCCCTACGGTCAGGTCTACATTCTCATCTTCCCTACGGACAGGTCTACCATCTCCTCTTCCCTATGGTCAGGTCTACAATCTCCTCTTCCCTACGGTCAGGTCTACATTCTCATCTTCCCTACGGTCAGGTCTACATTCTCATCTTCCCTATGGTCAGGTCTACATTCTCCTCTTCCCTATGGTCAGGTCTACAATCTCCTCTTCCCTACGGTCAGGTCTACATTCTCATCTTCTCTACGGTCAGGTCTACATTCTCATCTTCCCTACGGTCAGGTCTACAGTCTCATCTTCCCTACGGTCAGGTCTACTATCTCATCTTCCCTACGGTCAGGTCTACATTCTCCTCTTCCCTACGGTCAGGTCTACCATCTCCTCTTCCCTACGGTCAGGTGTACATTCTCATCTTCCCTACGGTCAGGTCTACATTCTCCTCTTCCCTACGGTCAGGTCTACCATCTCCTCTTCCCTACGGTCAGGTCTACATTCTCATCTTCCCTACGGTCAGGTGTACATTCTCATCTTCCCTACGGTCAGGTCTACATTCTCATCTTCCCTAAGGTCAGGTCTACATTCTCCTCTTCCCTACGGTCAGGTCTACCATCTCCTCTTCCCTACAGTCAGGTCTACATTCTCATCTTCCACAGTGTCAAGAGGATTTTGCACTAGAGGAGAATAAGGCTGGGAACCGAGGCAGTACCAGTTAGCAGGATGCTGCAGTGAAGAAAGTAAGAGATGGTGAAAGCTTCCACTTGGCTCCTGGCATTATGCGAGCTGAAACGATGCAGGCTGGTCCAGAAGCTATTTAGAATCTAGGCACAAGACAGGAAGATTAAATCATGTGTGATTAAATCATATCACAGCCTCCAATAAATCAACTTTACTATGATTCATCCTTGTTTCCTTGTTTCAGACCAACATCTCTGAGAAAGAAGTTGGATTACTGTGAAGGTCTTCTTTTGCTTTATTCTTTTGTTTTCTTTTTTTCAATACAGAGTCTCACCCTGTCACGCAGGTTGGAGACGTGATGTTGGCTCACTGCAACCTTCACCTCCTGGGTTCAAGCAATTCTCCTGTTTCAGCCTCCCAAGTAGCTGGGATTACAGGTGTGCACCACCACGTCCAGGTGATTTTTCGATCTTTTGTGGGAATGGGGTTTTGCCATGTTGGCCAGTCTGGTCTCAAACTTCTGGCTTCAATTGATGCACCCACCTCAGCCTCCCAAAGTGTTGGGATTACAGGAGTGAGCCACTGCCTGGTGGCTCTATTCTTGAAGGGCTATAATGGAACCAACCAAGGGAGGACCCGAGCAGCAAATGGTCACTCCTCACCCTGGTATCTCTGGGAATTTTATGAGGCTACTGTAGAAAAATGGTTTGATGAAATGAAGACGGTGGTCACCTAGTAAGTTGTAGAGAAATGGCTTCCACATGTAGGGTTTTCCTTTCCCAAACACATGACCTTAAGGTGAAATGGATAAAACTGCTGGCTTGGAAAGGTAATTAGTATAATTAGGACCATATTTATTTTTCAAAGACAGAGTTGAGGACCACTGTTGTTTTCTGTAATGCACGTCTAAGTGGGCTCAGAGGGATTGGGAACCCTGGTCCTGAGGCTGATTTCATAACCTGGGACACGTCTGTGGAAATACACGGTTGGAAGGGAGCTTGCACAGAGCTCTAAAGATCCCACTGCTGATTGGTTTTCATAGAAGAAATCGCTCAAGCGCCTCTGTAGCTGCCTCCATTCTAATAAGACAATGCAGCTTCCTCTCTCCCCAGCTTTCAACATCTGTGGAGACAGGGAATAAGGATTCCAATGCCATCGCTTAATGATGCTCTCATAAAACCCTTGACTAGATCGCAAGCCTTGCCTCCACTCTCCCCAAGCGACATTAAACATTCTTCCCATCTGCATTCGCCAACCCCTTTACCTTCTCCATGTCCTCTCCAACCAAATATTTTCTGAAAATAGGCATCCACGCTTGACCAAAAGTTGAATACATGTCTACCAAAACCTGAGGATGCTAAAAGAGAGTTTGTCTTGATTTTTATACCTGTGACCTATCTGTCATTTTATCTTGTTAATAATTGTAACTTTCAGGTCGGGCACAGTGGCTTATGCCTGTAATCCCAGCACTTTGAGAAGTCAAGGAGGAGGATCACTTGAGGTAAGGAGTTCAAGACCAGCCTGGCCAACATGGAGAAACTCTGTCTCTACTAAAGGTTGAAAAATTAGCCGGGTATAGTGATGCACACCTGTCATTCCAGCTACTCAGGAGGCTGAGGCACGAGAATGGCTTGACCTGGGAGGCAGAGGTTGCAGTGAGCTGAGATTGTGCCATTGCACTCCAGCCTGGGTGATGGAGTGAGAAATTCCATTTCAAAAACAAAACAAAACAAACTACAATGTAGAGATTTTCAGTGAATGGGGTTATACTGTTAGTCAGTGTTTGAATCAGCATCTGTAGTCCTTTTAGGAAGTAATAACAAGGTACAAGAAGAGAGGAAAGAGATGGCACATTGCAATCTACGTGAGGCTTTGGGTGTGAGCGAGGTTTCTAGGATCTTCTCACAAAGAAACAGCAAGAGAGAGAGGGGAGCATGCTTATATTCTATGCAGCCGAGAGTGCCAAAGATCTGAGAGGGATATGGTGGCAGCAAGTGAAAGAGAAGAATTTTCCCAGTGGAGCTCTTTTTAAAAAACAGAGATGCAGTCTTGCTGTGCTGTCCAGTCTGGGCTTGAACTTCTGGCCTCAAGTAATCCTCCCACATTGGCCTTTCAAAATGGTAATTTTGAAAGTAATTACAGTTACTAGTCACCATGCTTGACCGCCATCGGGGCACTTTGATGCTTGGCTATAAAAGTTATACTCATAAGAAGAAGCCCAAAGATGGAAAAAAAAAAAAAAAAAAAAACAAGTGTGCTGTGTTTACCAAGAACAAGGTGTCTGCTTTGCATGTGACCCCAAGAAGATACCTCTTAGCAGGAAAGTGGTCATTGGAGTTAGGGCCCACCCAGATAATCCAAGATGATCCCATCTGATTACGTCTGCAAATACCCAGATAAGGGCCTATTCCCAGGTTCTGTGGTTAAGATGTGAAGTTATATTTTAAATGTTGCCGTTCAACCTACTACAGCTTCCATGGGACATATTTGTCCAGCATCCAATGATGTAAACAGGATTTCTGTGTGTTTTTAAGAGCTGAAAAGGGAGGAATAATTATCATTCCTGAAATACCCTGAGTATTTTAGCAAAATAAAAGTTCCCCTGATTTGCTCAATGAATCTTTAGAATAAGTAGTAGGGAATTAACTATCATGGGTGTGATTCGAGACTTGGATGAATTCAGGGAAAAAGTAAAAAGCTGTTAAAATCTTACTACCTCCTGCCAGCTCACCAGACACCTGTAATGCTTCAGGAGCAGCACATGAAATATAATTTTTGAAGGAGAATTCCATGTGCACATCTACGTCAACGGAGAAAACAGCTGGGTGGGAAAACCTAGGAAAATGAACAGAGAGTAATTTTCGAGATTTCCTTTCATTGAAAAACAAAACTTGCTGGTTCAGAGATAAAAGAAAATGAAGCACTTTTTTTTGTAAAGGAAAGAATTCTCAGATTTGGAGTGAAACACTGATATGAGAAGTAAACGAATAGGTGAAAATATAAGGTAACCTTAGTGGAAAGGGATTTAAAAATTTTTCTTTGAAACTCCCTGTTTCATATGCTATGTGAATCTGATTTATTTACATTCATTTCATGTTAGCAGACAGACTCATGCTTTTACTCATGCTGTGCAGGATTTGGTGTACAAAGAAATACATCTACCTGTACTTATTTTGGTTATTGGTAAAATTAAATAAAGCCTTGGTTATCATGGCTTCCTGGGTTTGAAAATACTTGGTGGACACCCAGCTTCAATTTTGGGGAATATGCTTTGGGGAAACTCATGAATCATAGCTTATTTTTTCAAAGCATGTGGAGATTCCACTCACATGAAAAAATAAACTTTCACTTAAAATAGCATAATTCCAATAGGTGCTTTTGAAACAATGGAATCAACTCAGAATCAAAATTCTCTAGCTCACTGATCATCAGTTATAGAGTTAAAATATTAAGGGAAATTGTTTAAATATTGAAAACCTTTTAACCGATGGCTATCACATAATCATACGGAATGAGTAACCATCCCCAAATGCATGATAGAGTCATTTTAAAAATTGATGATACAACTATAGTTGGAATCCACACGCACAAACACACAATGACCCATGGCAAGTTTTATTTATACCATGCAAATGTTAAGTTAATCATTGCTTCTAGCTAATGCATATCCCAGAGTTTCTGACACTGTGGACGAAATCTAGAGCCACTTGTTTTTGCAGAGTTACATGGAAATGTTAATTAAGTCCAAATGGAATCGCAGTTTAACTGACTTAAACGCCAAATGGCTTCAATCACTTCCCAGAGTGAGACAAAGGGGAACTCATTGCAAATACATTCTACACAGGGCCTTCTGTTGACAATGTAGTGGTTACTGTGTTTCACGTGGTCACTTTGTTTCACGTGGTCACTTCCACGCAGTAGCTTAGAAAAGTGATGAAACTTTACAGACAGACACAGAGTGTGGGGGGTTGAGAGAGAGAGAGACAGAGAGAGAAGATGATAGATGATAGATGATAGATAGATAGATAGATAGATAGATAGATATGGATACAGGTACATAGATAATAGATAGATATAGAGATAGATAGATGAGATAGAGATGACAAATAGGTGAAATACCTAATTAGATAGAGAGGTAGAGATAGATATAGATGGATAGAGGAATGAATGACAGATGATAGATGAGATGGATAATGGATAATTAACAGATAGATGAGATAAGTAAAATAGATGAGATAGATACATGGATAGATAGATAACATAGGTAGGTAGAAGAAAGAAAGAAGAGAATGATTACATGGGTGGATAGATAGATGGTAGCTAGGTACAGAGATAAACAGATGGAATACATGGATGAATGTTTAGATAGATGGAATACATAGATGAAATTGATGGATGGATGGGTGGATAGGTAGGTAGCTCAGTGGGTAGACAGCTAGCTGGATAGTGATATGGTTTGGCTGTGTGCTCACCCAAATCTCATCTTGAATTGTAAGTTCCACAATTCCCATGTGTTGTGGGAGGAACTTAGGGGGAGGTGATTGAATTATGGGGGCAGGTCTTTCCTGCACTGTTCTCATGATAGTCAATAATTCTCATGAGATCTGATGGCTTTAAAAAGGGGAGTTTTCCTGCACAAGCTCTCTCTCTGCCTGCTGCCATTCATGTAAGACATGAGATGTGGACTTGCTACTCCTTCCCTTCTGCCATGATTGTGAGGCTTTCTCAGCCACCTGGAACTGTAAGTCCAATAAGCCCCTTTTCCCATATAAATTACCCAGTCTCAGGTATGTCTTTATCAGCAGCCTGAAAACAGACATACGGAGAGATGCATAGAGAGATGCATAGATAGATAGATACATACATACACATGTAGATGACAGATAGATACATACATACACACATAGATGATAGATACACACATACATACATAAAAACATAGAAATAGAAAGAATAAATGGTCTGGACAACAGGATAAATAACAGAATTTATTGACCCTAAATTCTCCACATGCCTCTGAAACAGTGCTAGCCAAAGCCCTTCTCAGATACAGGAGAGGGTCTCTCGATTTTCATTTTCTTATTCCTCACACTGAGAGCTCCTCGTTCTCAGCAGTGAGGTGCTCTGTTTAGCACCAGGAGTCACAGCCCGAGCTCCCAATCCAAGAGAAATCTGCAGGTTAGCACTCGATCTTAAAGAAAGAACGTGAAAGCTGTCAACACTGTGGATTGGGACGAGGCTGGAGAGCAGGTGACAGCCACCGTTGCAAGTCTGCTGGCTGCATCGATGCTCTGTGTGACTTCAGTCCTACCCAAGGCAGCCCTTGCCTGTGGGTTCTGCACAGTTCTTTCTGGCTCACAAGAGCATGCAGGGATCGAGACAGAGGATTAAGACTCCTGCTTGTCCAACCTTGACCCAACCTTGAGAAAAGAACAGTTTGGTGACATCTGAGGCATTACAAACAACAGGACTTGCAAGCCAGTCAGACCTGCACTTTAATCTCACCTTTAAAGCTCAGTGAACATGTGATCCTCCACGCAACCTCCCACCTCCCTGCACCTCTGAGATACCCTGTTACATCATGGGTACTGTTCTTCACAATGTTATCTGCATGTCAATCAGACTGCAGTGTGCACATTCAAATACAGGAAGGTTTTGTTTCACAATATCATCTGTATGTCAATCAGACTGCAGTGTACACATTCACAAACAGGAAGGCTTTGTTTCACAATGTCATCTGCATGATCAGACTGCAGTGTGCACATTCACATACAGGAAGGCTTTGTTTCACAATGTCATCTGCATGTCAATTAGACTGCAGTGTACACATTCAAATACAGGAAGGCTGAGGGAATCTGTAGGGATCGCTCCCGTGTGAGGCCCCTGGGAAATGGGCCTCCCCATAAGGTGAGCTTGAGCCCAGACACAGATCCCTGGTTGGGGGAGTCGAGCTGAGGGAAAGTAGGAACCGAGAGAGGAACTATATGTTATCCAAAATAATTAACAGACATTACTTTATGGATACGAGGACTTGGAAGGCATTGTGTCTACTTTTGGCTCCTTATGGTTTATTGGTTGATTGTGTTCGTTTTGGACCCTTGTTACCTTCGTTGTAAAATATTAACTTAAGTATTTACACTTGGTAACTTACTTACCATAACTTACTGGGTGTAACTGTAACTTAATTACCATAGCTTACAGGACGTAACTGTAACTTATTTACCATAGCTTACAGGGTGTGACTGTAATCTACTTACCTTGACCTATTGGGCATAACTTACTTACTGGAAGTAACCTACTTACAGGGCGTAGCCTACTTACTGTGCTTAACTTACTTACTGGGTGTAACTTGCTTACTGTAACTTAAGTACGTTAATCTGGTGTAAACAAATTTAACTTCAAAAAAGTATATAATGAAAGACATTGCAAAAATAAAATTGCTGCATGAGCATAGCGCATGCAGCCCTCCACACCTCGCCTTTTCTATCTTCTTTTTTTCCGGCACGCGCTCTCTTCCAGGTTTGGGACCCTCTCGCTGGACGAGATTCCCGGGCTCGCGTTCAGTTCACAACAGAAGGCTTTGTTTCACAATATCATCTGCATGTCAATCAGACTGCAGTGTGCACATTCAAATATAGGAAGGCTTTGTTTCACACGCACATCACTTTGAGTGAGCCAGGACTGAGCTGCCAGCACAGCTCAATTTGCACAAATAGCAATTTACTCAAAAATTTGAGTGATTTTTTTAAAGAGGTGTTGACTTACTTTATAGCTTTCTTTTTCATATGAAAATATTGAGAAGATTTTTTAAAATCTTGTATTCATTACACTTAGAGTTGGTATATCATACAACAGACATCAAGAGTGTGTGGAGAGAATCAACAAAGAATTTGAAATTAATGATGTTAATCCCTGGTGTTGATTGCCATATGATTTAAAACACTGATATCTTTTATCTATCTTAAGACAGGGTCTGGCTCTGTCACCCAGGTTGGAGGGCAGTGGTGTGATCTTGGATCACTGCAAGCTCCACCTCCCAGGCTCAGCTGATCCTCCCACCTCAGCCTTCAAAGTACCTGGGACTCCAGGCACATGCAACCACCACAACCCACAAATATTTTTTGTAGGGTTTTTTTTTTTTTTTTGGTAGAGATGAGGTTTTGCCATTTAGCCCAGGCTGGTCTTGAACTTATGGGCTCAAGCAATCTGTCTGCCTAAGCCTTCTAAAGTGCCAGGATTACAGGCGTGAGCCACCATGCCTGGTCAAGAATTTTTAATATACATCAAAGTTTCCATCAAGCATGTAGGTGTTTGTCCCGACCCGCGGGACGAGCAACGCGGACCCTAGGGAGGAAGTGGGGATTATGGGAGAGACAGGAGACGCGAAGAATGGAGACAAGTCAAGGGATCTGATCAAGTCTCGTTTATTAGGTACAAAACAGCAGCTTATAAGCAAGCAAAGGCGGGAAAACTTGGAGTATTGACGTCAGAGGATAACCATGGAGATGAGGCGTAGGTGGGTCTCGTGATTACCTCGTGATTAAGAAGAATGTGGAAAATAGATAAGGGAAGCGGGATCTTGAGTAACAAGGCCACAAGGTTGCTTATCACAGCATTCAAGATAGCCAGATGGACACTGCTTCCTACAGGTGTTCATTATTATTAGTAGTAGTAGTAGTAATTTATCTTTCACGATGAGATTTTGCTTTGTTTCCCAGGATGGAGTGTAGTGTTGTGATCATGACTCGCTGAAATCTCGACCTCCTAAGCTCCAGGAATCCTTCCACCTCAGCTTCCTGAGTAGCTGAGAGTACAGGTGCACTTCACCATGCCCAGCAAATTTTTCTATTTTCTCTACAGATGGGGTCTCGTCATCTTGCCAAGGCTGGCCTTGAACTATGAGCATCAAGCAATGTTTCTGCCATATTTTTATTATCATTTTGAGATGTAGGGTGATTCTGCCACCCAGACTGGAGTACAATGGCATGACCTTCACTCACTTCCACCTATGCCTCCTGGGTTCAAGTGATTCTTCTGTCTCAGCTTCCCAGGTAGCTGGGACTACAGGTGCACACCACCCGGCTGGGTAATTTTTTCTATTTTTAGTAGAGACAGGGTTTTGCTATGTTGGCCAGGCTCATCTTGAACTCCTGACCTCAGGTGATCTGCTCACCTCAGCCCCTTAAAGTGCTGGGATTACAGGCGTGAGACACTGTGCCCAACCACCAAATTATTATTTTTAATATACCTTTACTTTTAGAGCTGTTTTAGGTTCACTGCAAAATCGAATGGAAAGTACAGAGAGTATCCACATACTCGGTGCCCTCAGACAGGCACAACCTCCACCACAGTCAACATCTCCCACTAGACTGGTGCATTTGCTACAATCCATGGGCCTGACACGTCATCATGACCCAAAGTCGACAGTTGAAGTTCACAGTTGGTGTTGTGCCTTCTGAGAGTCTTGGCAAATCCATGACATGCATCCCACACTACACTATCACACAGTATAGTTTCACTTTCCCTAAAATCCTCTGTGCTCCACCTATTTATATCCCTCCTCCACCAACCCATATCAACACCTGATCTTATTGTCTCCAAAGTTTTGTCCTTTCCAGAACATCATATAATTGAAAGCATGCAGCAGATAGTTAACTTTAAAAAATGAAATTCTGAATTATTTCTTTTGGAAAGAAAACATTATTTTTTAGCCATGATGATGTTTAAATAATTACTGTGTGCCAGACATTGTATATATCTTGCTTAATTAAGTTATTAACATTTTTGTGAATAAAGCGTTCACCTCCTTATGTTACAGTACAGCTCAGAGGATCCAAATTGGGGCAGGTATGCATGTGAGCTTCCTTACTTTTGAGCCCCTTGCTGTTGACTCTATATTTGTTTTGAAAACTCTGAGTCTGCTATTGACCATCAGAATACTTCGATCTTGACTTTGACCTTAGGTTTCATTTATTTTTATCCAGGTGCCATTTGACAGGTTGAAGCCACCATCAAGTTGAGATTTCCTACACAAGAAATGTTCTTATGAGCAGGCTGGGCATGGCGGCTCACACCTGTAATCCCACCACTTTCAGAGGCTGAAATGGGCAGACCACTTGAGGTCAGGAGTTCAAGATCAGCCTGGCCAACATAGCAAAACATCGTCTCTACTAAAAATGCAAAAATTAGCCAGGCGTGGTGAGGTGAGCCTGTAATCTCAGCTACTTGAGAAGCTGAGGCAAGAGAATACAGAGTGAGCCCCTGTCTCGATAGATAGATAGATAGATAGATAGATAGATAGATAGATAATAGATAGATAGATAGATATAGACAAACAAATGTTCTTACGAGTGATCATCTCTTTGAGGAATAACAGAAAGGCCATTTCTATAAACAATTCATGTTTTATTATCACTGATCTTCTGTTTTATTGCATGTTTGATGTGCAAGTGAAGAAGAAGACCAAAAAAATTTTGGAGAAATGCCTCATATAGACAGAGTTAGTAGTAAGGGAAATCAAACACGAGAGGACCTAATTTAGTAAGTGAAACAGTCTACCTGATTACCTGGATACACAAGAGTATTGAGATACCACCGAGAAGCTCCGAGAAACTCCCTGGGTCTCTGTTCCCCTGGATTGTGTTGGATGCATGAATTTACACTGGAATTCCAGATACAGCGTCCTCTTGATTGAAATGCTTTTCAGGCAGCATCTGTAGGGACCTTTCTCAGAGTCAATGACTGGTGACACCTCTTCCTAGCCTACACTTCCTTGCGGCAAATACACAAAGATGGAAATGCAACATCTAACTGTAATTAAGGAGAGTGAAAGGTGCATACTTGCTGCTGTAATCAGTTGTGTTTCTATGAAAATGCTTAGGCATAATTTTACCAAATTAATATTAAAGTAACCATGCACTTGAGTCAACTTCTACAAGTTCATTTGGGTTTAAAAGAAATATGGAGATGAGCTAATTTTTACCCAGAAAGGCAGTGGGGAGCTACAGTAATATTTTCAGGTCTTATGGCTGGTTGTGAAGTAAAGAGATCCTGAATTCTATGCTCCACTTTGAAAAATAAAGTGATTCTAGTTTCTATGGGGAAAATGTAACTTCTATGGCAAAATTCTAGTTTTTTGGGCAAGAGTGAGGTACCAGAGACAGGAAAGGAGAATAAGGTCAGAGAGAAGACATTTATGCAGGAAGTACAACACACACACACACACATTCGCACAAACACAACATGAGTAGGGTGGACACTTCAATAAAAGAAAGGGCTTGAATGAAAATATGCAGGCCTGGCATGGTAGCTCGTGCCTGTAATCCCAGAACTTTGGGAGGCTGATGCAAGAAGATCGCTTGAGCCCAGGAGTTTGAGACCAGCCTGGGCAACATGGTGAAACACCATCTCTTCAAGAAAATGCAAAAAACTTAGCTGGGCATGGTGGCACACACCTGTGGACTCAGATATTCGGGAGGCGGAAGTGGGAGGATAACCTGAGATTGGTAAGACGATGTGACAGTGAGCCTGGGTGACAGAGGAAGACTCCCAACAAAACAAAAAATAAATGGAAAAAATATGGAAGAAAAATACTGGTATGGGATAGCAAAAAGGAGCATCCGCTTAATCGAAATAGCCATAGTATGCCAAAAAATTATAGATGGTGAAGGCAGATTCAAAATAAAGCAAAGGACATTGTTAGCTTGGAGGTGGTCCTTATATTATGCAGACAATCAAGGTAAATTGCTGTGTGATCATAATGCAAATATGGATGCGAAGACCAACAGAAAACAGCTACATCACGTGCTTTTTAATTTCCTACTTCTGGCATCTAATGTTGTACAAGACGTTGGCCACCATTGCTCTCATAGGCAACAGGAGATTAAGGGTGGGTGGGAAAAATAAAAATGGGAATAAGAAACTACCCAAAGACATGGGGGTAACCTTTGGGCATCGCTGAGAATGAGGGTAGAAAACAACAGTGCTAAAATGCGTACGTGATTACCATTTTGTATTCTCAACACAGACTGGGGTTTCAGTAGTAAAGACTGTTAACTAATGTGCTCTTAGATTCTGTCACTTTTGCTATCCAACATTTTACCCAGGAAATCCATGCAAGTCATTCTGTTAGTCTCCAAAGACTAGAAATAAAAGTTGTTTAAAAACTTTTCTAATTAGATTGATTGAATTGTACTCTGGCCTCAAAGTCATTTCTTTTCCAGCTCATTAAGCTCATCCTAAAAAAATGATGTTGTTCATATTCATTGCTAGTGGATTAATTATCCAGTATGAATTGTAGGTTCCAAATGCTTTGAATCATATCATCGTGGTGGGTGTGGTTTTTCTTTAATCACTTCCAAAAGAGAAACGTTTATTTTTGTTGGTTTCTTTAAGTCTTTTCTCATCTAAATGCTGTAAAGACAGAAAAAAATCTCAGCACAGTACGTTGATAAATCCCACGATAATTCTCTCCACTTTTATTAGTTAAGAATTCAACATTATTATGCAAACAAATCAGTATTGAGACACGCAAGTCAAATAGGCGACAAAATGTCTTAAAAGTTTTTTTCTGTAGAGCTTTCTTTTACCAAAGTGTGTATAAGTCAATCATTCTTGGACATTTTCTTAACTTTATTAATAACTTTGAACACCACCTTTATGGACTTTTAGAGTTGTTAACCAGGATTTCCTGACAAACAGGTTATGCTGATTTAAATCAAGCCATCAATTGAAAACAAAAATGTCTAAAGTTTTAATATTTAAGTGTGTTGAAATAAACTGCTGTCACCCTAAATAACAGAGAAGGACTCGGTAAAAGAAAAGATATTTATTTGGGAATGTAGCATTGCAATGGAAATTCACATGCCATAGGAAACTGAGACGATGATACCACCTGTGGAGCTCTGTTCTGCAGACCCTGACTCAGTGGTGGATGAGTAAATACACTCAAACACACAGCACAGTGATCAAATGGGCTAGGGAAGTCGTCAGCTGTTCTCAGAGGGCGATTGCAGCTACCCAACCCCTTGCTAGCTGTTTCTCCTCGCATTTGTTCAATATAGATTTAGTAACAGAGGTTCTAAGTCAACACGCTTATGGATAATTAACATGGTTAAAATAGTGGTTTTACAAATGATAAAAGCTTCTGGTTCCAGGGCCCAAAGTAAAGGCCATTAATGAGTAATCCCCTTTCCACCTCCCCAGCAGGGAGATGAGTAAACAGTTAGACACAAAGGAATTTGGGGTAAACAGACTTAACTGGGGAAGTTTCTGTTATCCCTAATCTTCACCCTATGACCTAATGCTCTAAGATAAGGACCGGCTGCCTTCAGCCTGTCCCATTATTTAATAAAAATCGTTCGGCCTTCCAAAAGGTTTGAGACTATTATCCTATAACTTCCCTAATTATTCCCTTAATATTTTGCCAACCACTCTGAGTGGATCTTAACAGGAAACTATGTGCATATTTGGGGAGGTGGAGAAGAAAGACAAAGATTTTTTTGAGGGAAATTTTACTTAATTATTTTGAAATAATTATCTATGGCTACAAATATTGATAAAAAGGATGAGCCAGGCACATTGGCTCACACCTACAATGCCAGCACTTCAGGAGGCCAAGTCAGGAGGATCGTTTGAGCCCAGGAGTTCAAGATCAGCCTGGGCAACATAGGGAGACCCTGACTCTACAAAAGAAGAAGAACAAGAGGAAGAAGAAGAAGGACGAGGAGGAGAAAAGGAAAGAAAAAAACAAAGAAAGGAAAGAAAGAAACAAAGAAAGGAAAGAGGAAAAAAGAAAGAAAGAAAGAATGGAAGGAAGGAAGGAGACAGAAAGCAGAAAAAAATGGAAAGAAAGGACAGAGAGAGAAAAAAACAAAGAAAAAGAAAGACAAGGGTGAAAAAGGAAGTATGTCTGTCTCAGAAGAGTAATAAAAAGTGTGTCCTGCACAGGACAGCAATGTGAAGTGTGTGCTGCACAGGGTAGGAACCGGGAGTGTGTCCTGCAAAGAAGAGACACAGGAAGTAAGTCCTGCACAGGGGAGGAACTGCAAGTGTGTCAACCTTAGATTAACAAGAAAAGTGGCCTGCACAGGGGAAGAACAGAAAGTGTGTGCTTCACAAGGGAAGAAAAATAAGTGTGTCCTGCTCAAAGGAGACACAAGAAGTATGTCTCACACAGGGTACAAAAAAAAATTGTGTCCTGCATAGAGAATAAACGCGAGATGTGTTCTGTACAGGGGAGACACAAGAAGGGTGCTCTGCACAGAAAAGAAACAGGAAGTGTTTCCTGCACAGATGCACAATAGAAAGTGTGTGCTGCATAGGAGAGGCACACAAAGTGTGTCATTCACAGAGCTGAAAGAAGAGGAGTGCCCTTCACAGAAGAAAAGCAGAAAGTGTGTCTTGCACAGGAGAGAAATAGAAAATATGTCTGTCTTGCACAGGGTAGAAACAGAAAATATGTCGTCTCAGGAGAGTGACAGGAAGTGTGTCTAACACGGGAGAAACACAGGAAATGTGTCCTGCACAGAGAAAGAACAGGAAGTACGCCTGTCTCAGGAGAGCAACATGAAGTGTGTCCTGCACAGGAGAAACACAAGTGTGTCCTGCAAAGACAAAGAACAGGAAGTAGGTCTGTCTCAGGAGAGCAACAGAAAGTGTGTATACACAGGAAAAACACAGGAAGTGTGTCCTGCATAGAGGAAGAACAGGAAGTAGGCCTGTCTCAGGAGAGGAACAGGAAGTCTCCAGTCTCAGGAGAGCAACAAGAAACACAGGAAGTGTGTCTTACACAGGAGAAACACAGGAAGTGTGCCCGGCAGAGAGGAAGAACAGAAAGTATGTCTGTCTCAGGAGAGCAACAAAAAGTGTCTCCTGCACAGAGGAAGAACAGAAAATATGTTTGTCTCAGGAAAGAAACAGGCAGTGTGTCCCGCATGGAAGAATCACCGGACATGTGTCCTGCACAAAGGAAGAACAGGAAGTAGGTCTGTCTCAGGAGAGCCAAAGGAAGTGTGTCCTGCACAGGAGAAACACAAGAAATCTGCCCTGCACAGAGGAAGTACAGAAAGTAAGTCTGTCTCTGGAGAGCGGCAGGAAGTGTGTCCTGCACTGGAGAAACACAAGCAGTGTGTCCTGCACTGAGGAAGAAGAGGAAGTTGTCAGTCTCAAGAGAGCAACAGGAAATGTGTCCTACATGGGAGAAACACAGGAAGTCTGTCCTACACAGAGGAAGAACAGGAAGTAGATCAGTGTGAGGAGAGTAACAGGAAGTGTGTCCTGCACAGAAGAAAAACAGGAAGTGTGTCCTGCACAGACGAGAAATAGGCAGTACGTCTGTCTCAGAAGAACAACAGGAAGTGTGACCTGCACAGAAGAAACATTGGAGTGTGTCCTACACTGAGGAAGAAGAGGAAGTAAGTCTCTCTGAGGAGAGCAACAGGAAGTGTGTCTGGCACAGGAGAAAATCAGAAAGTGTGTCCTGCACAGCAAAAAAACAGGAAGTGTAATCTGCAAAGAGGATAAACAGGAAGTATGTCTGTCTCAGGAGAGCAACAGAAAATGTGTCCTACACAGGAGAAACACAGAAAGTGTGACCTGCAAAGAGGAAGAACAGGAAGTATGTCTGTCTCAGGAGAGAAACAGGAAGTGTGTCCTGCACAGGAGAAACAGAGGAAGTGTGTCCTGCACAGAGGAAGAACAGGAAGTAGGTCTGTCAGGAGAGCAACAGGAAGTGTGTCCTCAACATGAGAAACGCAGGAAGTCTTTTCTGCGCAGAGCAAGTACAGGAAGTAGGTCTGTCTTGGGAGAGCAACAGGAAGTGTGTCCTGCACAGGAGAAACACAGGAAGTGTGTCCTGCAGAGAGGAAGGACAGGAAGTAGTTCTGTGTGAGAAGAGCAACCGGAAGTGTGTCCTGCACAGAAGAAACACTAGAAGTGTGTCACGCACAGAGGAAGAACAGGAAGTACATCTGTCTCATGAGAGCAACAGGAAGTGTGTCCTGCACAGGAGAAACACGGGAAGTGTATCCTGCACAGTAGAAGAACAGAAAGTAGGTCTGTCTCAGGAGAGCACAGGGAGTGTGTCCTGCACAGCAGAATCTCATAAAGTGTGTCTTTCAAAGAGGAAAAACAGGAAGTAGGTCTGTGTGAGGAGAGCAACAGGAAGTGTGTCCTGCACAGGAGATACAGAGGAAGTGTGTCCTTCACAGAGGAAGAACAGAAAGTAGGTCTGTCTCAGGAGAGCAGCAGGAAGCGTGTCCTGCACAGGAGAAACACAGGAAGTGTGTCCTGCACAGAGGAAGAACAGGAAGTATCTCTGTGTGAGGAGAGTAATAGGAAGTGCGTCCTGCACAGGAGAAACACAGGAAGTGTGTCCTGCACAGAGGAAGAACAGGAAGTATCTCTGTGTGAGGAGAGTAATAGGAAGTGTGTCCTGCACAGAAGACACAGAGGAAGTGTGTCCTGCACAGAGGAAGAACAGGAAGTACATCTGTCTCATGAGAGCAGCAGGAAGTGTGTCCTGCACAGGAGAAACACGGGAAGGGTATCCTGCACAGAGGAAGAACAGAAAGTAGGTCTGTCTCAGGAGAGCACAGGAAGTGTGTCACGCACAGCAGAATCTCCGGAAGTGTGTCTTGCAAAGAGGAAAAACAGGAAGTAGGTCTGTGTGAGGAGAGCAAGAGGAAGTGTGTCCTGCACAGGAGAAATAGAGGAAGTGTGTCTTGCACAGAAGAAGAAGAGGAAGTAAGTCTGTCTCAAGAGAGCAACAGGAAGTGTGTCCTACACAGGAGAAACACAGGAAGTCTGTCCTGCACAGAGGAAGAACAGGAAGTAGGTCTGTCTCAGGAGACCAACAGGAAGTGTGTCCTGCACAGAGGAAGAACAGGAAGTACGTCTGTCTCAGGAGAGCAACAGGAAGTGTGTACTGCACAGGAGACATACAGGAAGTGTGATCTGCACAGAGGAAGAACAAAAAGTATGTCTCTCTCAGGAGAGCAACAGGAAGTGTGTCCTGCACAGGAGAAACACAGGAAGTCTGTTCTTCACAGAGGAAGTACAGGAAGTAGGTCTGTCTTAGGAGAGCAAGAGGAAGTGTGTCCTGCACAGGAGAAACACAGGAAGTGTGTCCTGCAGAGAGGAAGGACAGGAAGTAGTTCTGTGTGAGGAGAGCAACAGGAAGTGTGTCCTGCACAGGAGAAACACGGGAAGTGTATCCTGCACAGTAGAAGAACAGAAAGTAGGTCTGTCTCAGGAGAGCACAGGAAGTGTGTCACGCACAGCAGAATCTCCGGAAGTGTGTCTTGCAAAGAGGAAAAACAGGAAGTAGGTCTGTGTGAGGAGAGCAAGAGGAAGTGTGTCCTGCACAGGAGAAATAGAGGAAGTGTGTCTTGCACAGAAGAAGAGGAAGTAAGTCTGTCTCAAGAGAGCAACAGGAAGTGTGTCCTACACAGGAGAAACACAGGAAGTCTGTCCTGCACAGAGGAAGAACAGGAAGTAGGTCTGTCTCAGGAGACCAACAGGAAGTGTGTCCTGCACAGAGGAAGAACAGGAAGTACGTCTGTCTCAGGAGAGCAACAGGAAGTGTGTACTGCACAGGAGACATACAGGAAGTGTGATCTGCACAGAGGAAGAACAAAAAGTATGTCTCTCTCAGGAGAGCAACAGGAAGTGTGTTCTGCACAGGAGAAACACAGGAAGTCTGTTCTTCACAGAGGAAGTACAGGAAGTAGGTCTGTCTTAGGAGAGCAAGAGGAAGTGTGTCCTGCACAGGAGAAACACAGGAAGTGTGTCCTGCAGAGAGGAAGGACAGGAAGTAGTTCTGTGTGAGGAGAGCAACAGGAAGTGTGTCCTGCACAGGAGAAACACGGGAAGTGTATCCTGCACAGTAGAAGAACAGAAAGTAGGTCTGTCTCAGGAGAGCACAGGAAGTGTGTCACGCACAGCAGAATCTCCGGAAGTGTGTCTTGCAAAGAGGAAAAACAGGAAGTAGGTCTGTGTGAGGAGAGCAAGAGGAAGTGTGTCCTGCACAGGAGAAATAGAGGAAGTGTGTCTTGCAAAGAAGAAGAAGAGGAAGTAAGTCTGTCTCAAGAGAGCAACAGGAAGTGTGTCCTACACAGGAGAAACACAGGAAGTCTGTCCTGCACAGAGGAAGAACAGGAAGTAGGTCTGTCTCAGGAGACCAACAGGAAGTGTATCCTGCACAGAGGAAGAACAGGAAGTACGTCTGTCTCAGGAGAGCAACAGGAAGTGTGTACTGCACAGGAGACATACAGGAAGTGTGATCTGCACAGAGGAAGAACAAAAAGTATGTCTCTCTCAGGAGAGCAACAGGAAGTGTGTCCTGCACAGGAGAAACACAGGAAGTGTGTCCTGCAAAGAGGAAGGACAGGAAGTAGTTCTCTGTGAGGAGAGCAACAGGAAGTGTGTCCTGCACAGGAGAAACAGAGGAAGTGTGTCTTGCACAGAGAAAGAAGAGGAAGTCAGTCTGTCTCAAGAGAGCAACAGGAAGTGTGTCCTACATGGGAGAAACACAGAAAGTCTGTCCTGCACAGAGAAAAAACAGGAAGTATATCTGTGTGAGGAGAGCAACAGGAAGTGTGTCCTGCAGAGGAGAAACACTGGAAGGTGTCCTGCACAGAGGAAGAACAGGAAGTACATCTGTCTCAGGAGAGCAATAGGAAGTGTGTCCTACACAGGAGAAACACAGGAAGTCTGTCCTTCACAGAGGAAGAACAGGAAGTAGGTCAGTGTGAGGAGAGTGACAGGAAGTGTCTCCTGCACAGGAGAAACACAGGAAGTGTGTCCTGCACAGATGAGAAACAGGCAGTACGTCTGTCTCAGGAGAGCAACAGGAAGTGTGTCCTGCACAGAAGAAACACTGGAAGTGTGTCCTACACTGAGGAAAAAGAGGAAGTAAGTCTATCTGAGAAGAGTAACAGGAAGTGTGTCCTGCACAGGAGAAACACTGAAAGTGTGTCCTGCACAGCGGAAAAATAGGAAGTACGTCTGTCTCAGGAGAGCAACAGGAAGTGTGTCCTGCACAGAAGAAACACTGGAAGTGTGTCCTGCACAGAGGAAGAACAGGAAGTACACCTGTCTCAGGAGAGTGACAGGAAGTGTGTCCTGCACAGGAGAGTGACAGGAAGTGTGTCCTGCACAGAGGAGGAACAGGAAGTAGGTTTATCCCAGGAGAGAAAAAGAAAGTGTGTCCTGCACAGAAGAAACACAGGAAGCATGTCCTCCACAGGAAAAACACAGAAAGTGTGTCCTGCACAGGGGAAGAACAGAAATTGGGCCTGTGTCAGGAGAGCCATAGGAAGTGTGTCCTGCACAGGAGAAACACAGGAAGTGTGTCCTGCAAAGGAGAAACACAGGAAGTCAGTCCTGCACAGAGGAAGTACAGGAAGTAGTTTTATCCCAGGAGAGCAAAAGAAAGTGTGTTCTGCACAGAAGAAACACAGGAAGCGTGTCCTGCACAGGAAAAACACAGAAAGTGTGTCCTGCACAGGGGAAGAACAGAAATTAGGCCTGTGTCAGGAGAGCCATAGGAAGTGTGTCCTGAACAGGAGAAACACAGGAAGTCTGTCCTGCACAGAGGAAGAACAGGAAGTAGGTCAGTGTGAGAAGAGTAACAGGAAGTGTCTCCTGCACAGGAGAAACACAGGAAGTGTGTTCTGCACAGACAAGAAACAGGCAGTACGTCTGTCTCAGGAGAGCAACAGGAAGTGTTTCCTGAACAGAAGAAACACAGGAAGTTTGTCCTGCACAGTGGAAAAACAGGAAGTATGTCTGTCTCAGGAGATCAACAGCAAGTGTGTCCTGCACTAAAGAAACACAGGAAGTGTGTCCTGCACAGAGGAAGAACAGTAAGTACGTCTGTCTCAGGAGAGCAACAGGAAGTGTGTCCTGCACAGGAGAAACGCAGGAAGTGTGACCTGCAAAGAGGAAGAACAGAAAGTATGTCTGTCTCAGGAGAGAAACAGGAAGTGTGTCCTGCATGGGAGAAACAGAGAAAGTGTGTCCTGCACAGAGGAAAAATAGGAAGTAGGTCTGTCTCAGGAGAGCAACAGGAAGTGTGTCCTGAACATGAGAAACACAGGAAGTCTGTCCTGCACAGAGCAAGCACAGGAAGTATGTCTGTCTCAGGAGAGCAACAGGAAGTGTGTCCTGCACAGAAGAAACACTGGAAGTGTGTCCTGCACAGAGGAAGAACAGGAAGTACGTCTGTCTCATGAGAGCAACAGGAATTGTGTCCTGCAGAGGAGAAACACAGGAAGTGTATCCTGCACAGAGGAAGAACAGAAAGTAGGTCTGTCTCAGGAGAGCACAGGAAGTGTGCCCTGCACAGCAGAATCTCAGGAGGTGTGTCTTACACAGAGGAAAACCAGGAAGTAGGTCTGTGTGAGGAGAGCAAGAGGAAGTGTCTCCTGCACTAAAGAAACATAGGAATTGTGTCCTGCACAGAGGAAGAACAGGAAGTACGTCTGTCTCAGGAGGGTAACATAAAATGTGTCCTACACAGGAGAAACACAGGATGTGTGTCCTGCACAGAGGAAGAACAGGAAGTACATCTTTCTCAGGAGAGCCAAAGGAAGTGTGTCATGCACAGGAGAAACAAAGGAAGTGTGACCTGCACAGAGGAAGCATAGGAAGTAGGACTGTCTCAGAGAAACAGGAAGTTTGTACTGCACAGGAGAAACACAGGAAGTGTGTCCTGCACAGAGGAAGAACAGAAAGTAGGCATGTGTGAGGAGAGCCACAGGATGTGTGTCCTGCACAGGAGAAACACAGAAAGTGTGTCCGGCACTGAGGAAGAACAGGAAGTACATGTGTCTTAAGAGAGCCAAAGGATGTGTCTCATGCACAGAAGAAACACAGGAAATGTGTCCTACACAGAGGAAGAACAAGAAGTATGTCTGTCTCAGGAGAGCAACAGGAAGTGTGTCCTGCACAGGAGAAACACAGGAAGTCTGTCCTGCACAGAGGAAGTACAGAAAGTAGGTCTGTCTCAGGAGAGGAACAGGAAGTGTGTTCTGCACTGGACAAACACAGGAAGCATGTCTTTCACAGAGGAAGAACAGGAAGTAGGTCCATGTGAGGAGAGTAACAGGAAGTGTGTCCTGCACAGGAGAAATGCAGGAAGTGTGTCCTTCACAGACGAGGAAGAGGCCGTACATCTGTCTCAGTAGAGAAACAGAAAGTGTGTTCTGCACAGAAAAAACACAGAAAGTGTGTCATGCAGAGAGGAAGAACAGGAAGTATGTCTGTCTCAGGAGAGCAACAGGAAGTGTGTCCTGCACAGGAGAAACACAGAAAGTGTGTCCAGCATAGAGGAAGAACAGGAAGTAGTTCAGTGTGAGGAGAGCAACAGGAAGTGTGTCCTGCACAGGAGAAACACGGGAAGTCTGTCCTGCACAGAGGAAGTACAGAAAGTAGGTCTGTCTCAGGAGAGGAACAGGAAGTGTGTCCTGCACTGGACAAACACAGGAAGCATGTCTTTCACAGACGAGGAAGAGGCAGTACGTCTGTCTCAGTAGAGAAACAGAAAGTGTGTTCTGCACAGAGAAAACACAGAAAGTGTGTCATGCAGAGAGGAAGAACAGGAAGTATGTCTGTCTCAGGAGAGCAACAGGAAGTGTGTCCTGCACAGGAGAAACACAGGAAGTGTGTCCTGCACTGAGGAAAAAGAGAAAGTAGGTCTGTCTCAGGACAGCAACAGAAAGTGTGTCCTGCACAGGAGAAACACAGGAAGTGTGACCTGCAAAGAGGACGAACAGGAAGTATGTCTGTCTCAGGAGAAAAACAAGAAGTGTGTCCTGCACAGAGGAAGAACAGTAAGTACGTCTGTCTCAGGAGAGCAACAGGAAGTGTGTCCTGCAGTAAAGAAACACAGGAAGTGTGTCCTCCACAGAGGAAGAACAGGAAGTATTTCTGTCTCAGGAGAGCAACAGGAAGTGTGTCCTGCAGTAAAGAAACACAGGAAGTGTGTTCTGCACAGAGGAAGAACAGGAAGTATGTCTGTCTCAGGAGGGTAACAGGAAATATATCCTACACAGGAGAAACACAAGATGTGTGTCCTGCACAGAGAAAGAACAGGAAGTACATCTTTCTCAGGAGAGCCAAAGGAAGTGTGTCATACACAGGAGAAAACCAGTAAGTGTGACCTGCAGAGAGGAAGCACAGGAAGTACATCTGTCTCATAGAAACAGGAAGTTTGTCCTGCACAGGAGGAACACAGGAAGTGTGTCCTGCAAAGAGGAAGAACAGGAAGTATGTCTGTCTCAGGAGAGAAACAGGAAGTGTGTCCTGCACGGGAGAAACAGAGGAAATGTGTCCTGCACAGAGGAAGTACAGGAAGTACGTCTGTCTCAGGAGAGCAACAGGAAGTGTGTCCTGCACAGAAGAAGAACAGGAAGTACATCTGTCTCATCAGAGCAACAGGAAGTGTGTCCTGCAGAGAAGAAACACAGGAAGTCTGTCCTGCACAGAGAAAGAACAGGAAGTAGATCTGTCTCAGGAGAAACACAGGAAGTGTGTCCTGCATAGGAGAAACACAGGAAGTGTGTCCTGCACGAGGAAGAACTGGAAGTAGGTCTGTCTCAGGAGCGCAATGGGAAGTGTGTCCTGCACAGAAGAAACACAGGAAGTGTGTCTGGCACAGCAGAAATACAGGAAGTACTTCTGTCTCAGGAGAGCAACAGGAAGTGTGTCCTGCACTAAAGAAACACAGGAAGAGTGTCCTGCACAGAGGAAGAACAGGAAGTACATCTGTCTCAGTAGGGTAACAGAAAATGTGCCCTACCCAGGAGAAACACAGGATGTGTGTCCTGCACAGAGGAAGAACAGAAAGTACGCATTTCTCAGGAGAGCCAGAGGAAGTGTGTCCTGCACAGGAGAAACACAGGAAGTGTGTCCTGCACAGAGGAATAACGGGAAGTACGTCTGTCTCAGGAGAGCAACGGAAAGTGTATCCTGCACAGGAGAAACACAGAAAGTGTGTCTTGCACTGAGGAAGAACAGGAAGTATGTGTGTCTTAGGAGAGCCAAAGGATATGTGTCATGCACAGGAGAAACACAGGAAATGTGTCACGCACAGAGGAAGAACAAGAAGTACGTCTGTCTCAGGAGAGCAACAGGAAGTGTGTCCTGCACAGAAGAAACACAGAAAGTGTGTCCTGCACAGAGAAAGAACAGCAAGTATGTCTGTTTCAGGAGAGAAACAAGTGTGTCGTGCACAGAAGAAACACAGAAAGTGTGTCCTGTACAGAGGAAGAATAAGAAGTGTGTATGGGCCTAGCGTGGAGCCTCATGTCTGTAATCTGAACACTCTGGGAGTCTAAAGCAGGCAGATCATGAGTTTTGGAGTTTGAGACTAGCCTAACCAAATGGTGAAACACCATCTCTACTGAAATACAAAAATTAATTAGGCATGGTGGTACACACCTGTAATCCCAGCTAATCAGGAGGCTGATGTAGGAGAATATCTGGAATCCAGAAAGTGAAGATTCCAGTGAGCCAAGATTGCACCACTGTACTCCAGCCTGAGTGACAGAGAAACCTAAAAACAACAACCAAAATAAAAAAAAAAGAAGTGTGTCTGTCTCAGAACAGTTACAAGAAGTCTGTCCTGCACAGTACAGGAACAGAAAGTGTGTGCTTCACAGAGTATGCACAGAAAGTGTGTCCTTCACAGGGGAGAAACAGGAAGTGTACCCTGCACAGGCAAGAAAGAGGAAGTGTGTCATGCACAGGGGAGACACAAAAAGTGTCTCATTCACAGGGGAAGAACAGGACGTTTGTCTTTCTCAGGAGAGTAGCAAGAAGTGGTCTTGCACAGGACAGGAACAAGAAGTGTGTCATGCACAAGGGAAGAACACAGAGTGTGTTTTTCTCAGAAGAGTAACAAGTAGTGTGTCTTGCACGGGACAGGAACAGAAAGTGTGTAGTGTAATGCAGAGACACAGGAAGTGTGCCCTGCCAAGGGGAGACACAAAGAATGTGTTCTACACAGGGAAGACACCAGAACTGTGTCATGCATAGAGGAAGAGCAGAAAGTGTGTCCTTCTCAGAAGAGTAAGAAGGAGTGTGTCTTGCACAGGACAGGAACAGAAAGTGTGTCCTGCAATGCAGAGACACAGGAAGTGTGTACTGCAAAGGGGAGACACAGAAAGTGTGTTCTGCACAGGGGAGACAAGGAAGTGTGTCCTTCACAGGGAAGAAACAGGAAGTTTGTCTTGCATAGGACAGAAGTGTGTCATGCACAGGGGAAACACCAGAAATGTGTCATGCACAGGGGAAGAACAGGACGGTGTCTGTCTCAGGAGAGTAACAAGAAGTATGTCTTGCACATGACACAAACAGAAAGTGTGTGCTGTGTGGGATAAAAACAGGAAGTGTGTCTTGCAGGGGAGGCACAGGAAGTGTGCTCTTCACATGTGAGAAACAGGAAGTGTGTCTTTCACAGAGGAAAATCAGGAAATGTTTCACAAGAGAAACAGGAAGAGTGTCCTGCACAGAAAAGTACAAGAAAAGTCTGTCTGAGGATAGTAACAGAAAGTTTGTCATGCACAGGAAAGATATAAAACGTGTGTCCTGCACGGGAGAAACTAAAAATATGTCTGTTTCAGGAGAGTAACAGGAAGTGTGTCATGCACAGGAGAAACACAAGAAATGTGACTGGCACACAGGCAGGGCAGGTAGTGTGGTTGTCTCAGGAGAGTAACAGGAAGTGTCTCATGCCTAGGATGGAAACAAAAAGTGTGTGCTGGCCAGGGCAGAAACAGAAAACGTGTTTTGCAAAGGAGAGACACAGGACGTGTGTACTGCACAGGGGAGGAACAGAAAGTGTGTCTGTCTCAGGAGTATAATAGGAAGTGTGTCATGCACAGGGTAAACACAGAAAGTGTGTCCTGGATAGGGGAAGAGCAGGAAGTGTGACTGTCTCAGGAGATTAAGTGGAAGTGTGTCATGGACAGAATAGAAACAGAAAGTATGTATTGGACAGGGCAGAAACAGAAAATGTGTCTTGTGAAAAAGGGACACAGGGCATGTGTACCACCCAGGGGAGGAACAGAAAGTGTGTGCTGCATAGGGAAGACACAGAAAGTGTGTCATTCACAGAGCTGAAAGAAGAAGCATATCTATCACAGAAGTGAAGCAGGAAGTATATCTTGTATAGGGGAGGAACAGAAAGTTTGTTTGTCTCAGGGGAGTAACAGAAAGTGTGTCCAATGCAGGGGAGACACAGGAGGTGTATTTTCCACAGAGGTGACACAGGAAATGTGTCTGTGTCAGGAGAGTGACAAGAAGTATGTCCTGCACAGGACAGGAACAGAAAGTGTGTGCTGCACAGGGTAGAAATATGAAGTGTGTCCTTCACAGGGGAGAAACATTAAGTGTGTCTTGCACTGCCAAGAAACAGGAAGTACGTCATGCACAGGGAAGAACAGAAAGTGTGTCTGTCTCAGGAGAGTAACAAGAAGTATGTCCAGCACAGGGGAGAGACGGGAAGTGTGTCATACACAGAGGAAGAACAGGAAATGTGTTTGTCTCAGGAGAGTAACAAGAAGTGTGTCCTGCACAGGACAGGAACAAAAAGTGTGTGCTGTGCAGGGTAGGAACATGAAGTGTGTTCTTCACAGGGAAGAAACAGTGTGTCTTGCACGGGCAAGAAACTGGAAGTATGTCATGCAGAGTGGAGACGGAAGTGCGTCATGCACAGGGGAAGAACAGGAAGTTTGTCTGTCTCAGGAGAGTAACAAGAAGTGTGACTTGCACAGGACAGAAACAGAAAGTGTGTGCTGGGCAGGATAAGAACAGGAAGTGTGTCCTGCAAAAGGGAGATACTTAAAGTGTCCTGAACAGGGGAGACAATGAAGTGTGTCTTTCACAAAGGAATAGCAGGAGGTGTGTTTTTCACAGAATAAAAACAGGAAGTGTGTCCTGCACAGGAAAATTACAGGAAAAGTGTCTATCTGAGGAGGGTAACAGAAAGTTTGTCATGCACAGGGGAGATACAGGAAGTGTGTTCTGTACAGGAAAGTAACAGAAAGTGTGTCAGGCACAGGGAAACACTGGAAGTGTTTCTTGCACGGGGGAAGAGCAGGAAGTGTGGCTATCTAAGGAATGTAACAGGAAGTGTGTCATGCACAGGATAGAAACAGAAAGTGTGTATTGGACAGGGCAGAAAATGTGTCCTGCAAAGGAGACATACAGGACATGTGTATTGCACAGAGGAGAAACAGCAAGTGTGAGCTGCATAGGGGAGAAACAGCAAGTTTGAGCTGCATAGGGGAGAAACAGGAAGTGTTTACTGCACAGGAAGGAACAGAAACTGTGTGTTGCATCAGGGAGAAACAGGAACTGGGTTATGCACAGGGGAGACACAGGGCATGGGTTCTGCACAGAGGAGGAACAGAAAGAGTTTCCTGCACAGAGGATAAATAGACATGTCTTTCATAGGTGAGAAACATGAAGTGTGCCCTGCACAGGAAAGACAAAGGAAGTGTTTCTTTCTAAGGAGATTAACAGGAAGTGTGTCCTGCACAAGGCAGGAACAAGAATTGTGTCTCTCTCAGGAAAGTAACAGGAAATATGTCCTTCACAGGTAAGACTCAGGAAATGTGTCCTGCACAGGGGTGAAACAGGAAGTGTGTCTGTCTCAGGAGAGTAACAAGAAGTCTGAACTGCGCAGGGAAAGAACAGAAAGTGTATGCTCCTCAGAGGAGGGACAGATAGTGTGTTCCACAAGGGGAGACACAGGAAGTGTGTCTTCCACAGGGAAGGAACAGGAAGTATGTCTCTCAGGAGAATAACAGGAAGTGTGCTTTGCACAGGGGAGACACCAGTAGTGTGTCCTGCAATAGGTAGACATAGGATGTGTGTCCTGTACAGGGGAGGGTTAAGAAGTGTGTCCTGCACAAAGGATAAACAGAAAGTGTGTCCTTCACAGAAGAGAAATAAGAATGAGTTCTGCACAGAGGAGGAATAGAAAGTGTATCCTTCACAGGGGAGACACAGAAGTGTGTTCTGTACAGGGTGGGAACAAGAACAGTGTCTCTCTCAGGAAAGACACAAGAAGTGTGTCTTGTACAGGGTAGGAACAGGAAGTGTGCCTATCTCAGGAGAGTTACAAGAAGTCTGTCCTGCACAGGGAAATATCAGAAAGGGTATGTCCCACGGGGGAGGAATAGGAAGTGTGTCCTGCAAGGAGAGACACAGGACATGTATCTTGCACAGAGGATAAATCAGGAAATTTCTCCTGCACAAGGGAGTCACAAGAAGTGTGTCCTGCACAGACAAGAAACAGGAAATGTGGGCTGCATAGGGAAAAAAGAAGAAATGTGTGTTTTGTTTTTTTTTTTTTTACAGAAGAGAACCAGAAAGTGTGTTCTGCACAGGGGAGGAACAGGAAGTGTATCTCTCTTAGGAGAATGACAGGAAGTGTGTCCTTTACAGGGGAGACACAGGAAGTGCGTTCTGCACTGGGGAGGAACAGAAAGTTTTACATGGAAGAAATAGGAAGTGTCCCATGTTGGTCTCGAACTTGTGGACTCAAGGGATCCTCCTACCCAAGCCTCCCAAAGTGCAGGAATTACAGGCGTAAGCCACTGTGCCTGGCCCTCAGATCATTTCTTTATGGCCAGTTTATACAAGGAAAGGCAGGTGGAGGGAATTTGAGTCATATTTTTAGGTTTTACGCCTGGCTTTGGGAAAAAGGTGGTCTTGTTTCTATGACCCATCTTGGGGAGGAGGGATTCTAGTTTCTATGGTGCCTTGGGTGAGAATGGGACTGAGATACTCAAGATGGTGAGTAGAGTGATGTCTGATCATCCTCCCTGCTACACTCCCACCAGCGCCATGACACTTTGCAAATGCCTTGGCAACATCAGGTAATTACCCTATATGGTCTAAAAAGAGGAGATTGGAATAATCAACCCCTTGTTTAGCATATCAACAAGAAATAACATAAAAATGGTCAACCAGCAGCCCTTAGGGCTGCTCTGTCTACGGAGTAGCTGTTCTTTTGTTCCTTTACTTTCCTAATAAACTTGCTTTCACTTTACTCTGTGGACTTGCCCTGAATTATTTATTGTGACAGATCTAAGAATCCTTATTTGGGGTCTGTTTCCTGGACCCCTTTCCTGTAATATTTGTTCAAAATAAATCTCTTCAAATATTTTACAGAGTTTGACTCTTTTCACTGACATTCCTACGAGTCAGGGGTGAAAAAAATTATAACGTTTTAGGGAAGAGAAAAATATGTGTACCTAATAGAGTACAGGGATTTGTTTTCTGCCTCTAGTCCTGGGCCTGTTGGCTTTTTAAGTATAGCTACCCTAGGTGCTTGTGTGAGCTCTCTCTCTCTCTCTCTCCTTTTCTTTCTCTCTGTTGCCCTTTCCTTCTCTCTCTCTCTCTCATACACTTTGACCCCCTCTTCCTTTCCCCCGCTTCCTTTGACTCTCTCTTTTATCTACCTGTCTTCCTTCCTTGTCTCTCCTTACTTTCTTTCTTTTCTCTCTCTTCTTCTCTTTTACCCTTGGTCTCTCTCTCTCTCTCCTTCCTACCCTCTCTCTTCTCGCTCTGTTTCACACTGCATTTCTCATATTCTCTTCTCTCTCTCCACTCTCTCTCTCCTTTCTTTCTCCTATCTCTCTCCTTCTTTTCTTCCCCATCTCCCCGTATTCCTCCTTTCTTCTTTTTTCTTCTTCTTCTCTTTCTCTCTTCTCTTCCTCTCTCTCCATCCTGTTTTCCCTCTCTTTTCTACCTGTCTCTCATTTTTCTTATTTGCTCTCTTTTTCTGTCTGTCTGTATCTCTCTCTCCTGCCCACCTCTCCTTTTACATTAAAGTCTGCAGACAGTTCCCATCTCTTCTAGACATTGAGATTTGTAGACATCACCAGGGTAGCCCACATATACCCTAGGATATGATTGCCTATTTGGGCTGTTGAAGGAGTGAATGACGTGCCTTTCCAAAATATGCTGGATTGGTATCTTGCATATTTTGAGTCAGAAACACTGGAGAAATTGTAGTTTCGGAAAGGGCTAGCCAACCTGTCTCTTCCTGCAGGCAGAAACCATAAAGATTCTTCTGGGAGGGGACTCCTCTCCACACCAGCATGAGAAAATAGCTTTCATCACCGGACACTGGGCTTTGTGACCTGCAGTGGACCTCAACAAATGCACTTCCCAAAGTAACAGTTTTCCACTAGTTTAACCCCTCCTATCTATATATCTCCTTGCGACTCCCAGAAATTCACCGCCCCAGCCAGATCCCCTTTGTTTTTCATTTGTTCTCAAATTTGTCATTCTTTGTCTAGAAAGTATAAAAGCATCTTGGGAACATCACTCTTGGGAAGATTCCCATGGTCCATGTTTTCCTTTGTTAATCTGCCCAGCATCAACTTGGTTTCTAGTTGCAGCTACAGAGCTCACCAAGAGCTAAAGGGGGTTGAAGGGGACATCTGGCTCCCCTCCCCCACACCATGCACACAGGGAAGCTGACCCACTGACCCTTTGGACACCTCATGGACGGCTCAGTGGGAGAGGAGCTCCAGAGTTTATAGGGGTGTTTCTGCAGACCCCAGTGGCTTCCTGGGAGGAACGGGATTCAGCAGATCAAAGTCTCCCAGCATCTGTGATAGTCTGAGGCTCTGAGGAGTGAAGGAAAATAAAGACTCTCAACCCAGCCCCAGGTGTCATGAGCATTCATAGGGGAGGGAAGGAGCAGAGAGTGTTGAGTCTCTGAAGAGGGCACAGTGGAAAGCAGCTCCAAGCAGAAACTGCTGGCATCTTCACTTCACTTTTGTGCCTTTTCCCTCTCTTGTCTCTTGAATTACATTTGTTTTTCCACAAAAGCAAAAAATAAATAAATAAAAAATGACGAGGATTCTTCTGCCTTTGGTCACCACGCATGGGAATGTCCACATTTCTTCTTCTCTTCTCCTCCCTCTCCTCCTCCTTCTACTTCTTCCTCTTATTCCTTTTCTTCTTCTTCTTCCTCTTCCTCCTCGTCCTTTTTGTTCTTCTTCTTCTTAAGACAGAGTCTCACTGTGTCACCCAGGCGAGACAATCATAGCTCACTACAGCTTCGACCTCCTGGGCTCAAGCAATCCTCCCACGTCAGCCTCACAAGTAGCTGGGACTATAGGTATACGCCCCCACACCCAGCTAGTTTTTGTATTTTTTTTGTATTGATCTTGCTGTGTTGCCCAGGCTGTTCTTGAACTCCTGGCCTTAAGTGATCCTCCTTCCTCAGCCTCCCAAAATGCTGGGATTACAGGCATGAGCCACCACACCTGGCAAGGATGTCTAGAATCCTAAGAGCTGGTGGACAGGCTCTAAAAAGAAACCTCCTTTCTTCTCTGGCACAAATTTCCACAGGTCTCTTTTCCCAGGACTGACATTTGTGTCCTCAGCATTAATGGTCTCCACTTTGTGAGGGCTGAGGCTCATTTCCTCCCAACCATATGGGAATATGCATGCTAAGACTTTTCGTGGTGTAAGCGCTAATGGGACTTTCCCAGTAAGAAAAAGTTTGTTAATCTCAGGATTTTAGTTTTGTTGTTAACCCTTTCCAGGTTTCTGTGGGGTGGTGAGGTAGGAGGGATGTCTCTTTTTCCCCTTTAATTTTTGAAACGATCTTTTCTTCATTTTAAGGATGAGCATTCACAGATTGCAAAAGCTTCCATGCAGCATGAGCGAGGGGAGTCATGGCCTCGTGAGTGCCTATAGTCGCCAGCATTGCCTGAAGTGACTGGAGGGAGAGTCAGAGCACCTGTCTTTATCCATTACCGCTCCATTCTGGAAGCGCCGTGTTATTTTCCACAAATATACTCCATACTTCATTGCTCCCTTCTCTGCTGGAGTCTTGCAGTATCAAAACATAATTCAATATTTTTGTCACTGCAGTATGAAAAAAAGATCATGCAAGTCTGTGAGTTTGCAAGGACACTGGGCTTCTTACTCTTTCCAGTGCAACTCGGAGACTGTCATCTGCATTAGGATGTGGGAGAAATTTTGTTTTCATCTCTCACAGGAGTTACAAAACGTGGGATCCTGGTAAACACACACACACAGAGTCACATACACACACACTCACGCACACACAGCCACACACATACGACAAACAATGTTTTTTCTGCAAGAGACATTTTTCTGATTTATTTTACTTCTATTTTCCCACCAGAAATAGTGACTTCAAAGCCATAAGGTTCACACTCAAAAAACAAAAATCAAGCAAAGAGAGCAGTCCAAATTTGATTCATTTTTTTCTTTCAATCTTCCAAAGTGGATGTAGAATGGTATAAAATAAAAGTTGAAGAAGCAAATTTTTTGTCAGAACCTGTGATGTTAGGGTGTAGCTTTTTATTTTATTTTTCTGAGAAGAGTTAAAGGAAGTCTTTTTTTGGGGAAGCATGAAGTTTCTGTGAGTGTTTTGTGGGGTTAGAGACTGAATAAATCAGGAAAGGAACAGATGTTTGGTGTGATTAGTAGGTTTGATTGACTAGAACCAGCTTTGAAGTCTAATTGAAGACATTTGACATTAAAACACTAAGATTATTTTGGTGCTGAACAAAATAAAATTTAAAATGAGAGCCAGCAAAGGAAAAATATAGAATATGACACATTTGTTGGCCAGGTGAGAGACTATGCTGATGAAATTATTATTGGCATCTGAAGACTCCCACTTTGATTGAAATTTATTTAAATTTTCCATTCTACTCAGTGGCGTTTTGCTGAATACAGCATAAAACTTGTGGAACATGAAAAATAAGCTTAAGTATCTTTTGCAAAATCAATAGATGTAACTAGAATAGTTTAACACAAGATATACAATTAACAACTATTTGGAGAAGGAAGATGAAGAGGGAGATGAATGGGAAATGAATGTCTTATATTTCAGATTTGAAAGTCAAAACATCCTGCTTAAAAATAGATTGGCAAATAAATACAGATATCTTGTGTAAAATTTCGGAGATTATCATTCAAGAATTAAAAACTGCCTGGGGCGCAGTGGCTCATGCCTGTAATCCCAGCACTTTGGGACGCCAAGGCAGGCGAATCACCTGAGGTCAGGAGTTCGACTGGTAATGCCTGGTCAACATGGTGAAGCCCTGACTCTACTAAAAATAGAAAAAAAATCTAGCTGGGTGTGGCGGTGGGTGCCTGTAATCCCAACTACTCAGGAGGCTGAGGTGGGAGAATTGCCTGAACCCGAGAGGAGATTGCCATGAACCAAGATCACGCCACTGCACTCCAGCCTGGGCAACAAGAGAGAAACTCCATCCTCCAAAAAATAAAGGCAAAAGTGATTTCCATGACCTCCCATTTGACCATTTCCAGAAGGGGAGAGGGGAATACTTTTCACAGATTTATACCTATGTGAACTATTGTGTTTTTATAGCTGTCACACAGGTACCAGGGTTTTACCTTGGAACAGAGAACTAAAATAGTACATAAAGCTCTATGATCATATGATCCAGCCACCTCACTACTGAGTGTTTACCCAAAGGAAAAGAAATCATTATATAGGAAAGATCCCCACACACCTGTGTTTCTCACAGCACCATTCACAATAGTGAAGATATGAAACCAATCTCAGTTTTCATCGATGGATGACTGGAGGTCTTATACAAGGGAAATGTATTAGTCTGTTCTCACACTGTTATGAATAAATATCTGAGACTGGCGAACTTATAAAGCAAATAGGTTTCATTGGCTCATGGTTCTGCAGGGTATGCAGTAAGCATGGTGGCTTTTGCTTCTGGGGAGGCCTCAGAAAACTTACAATCATGGCAGAAGGGGAAGCAGGTGTCTTACGTGGCTGGAGCAAGAGGAAGAGAGAGGCAGGGAGTGCCATACACTTTTAAACTGCAAGATTTCATGAGTGCTCTATCACTAGAATGGCACTAGAAGGATGGTGCTAAATCATTAGGAACCACCTCCACGATTCAATCGGTTCCCACCAGGCCCCACCTTCAACATTGAGGATTACAATTCAACATGAGACTTGGGTGGGGACACAGGTTCAAATCACATCATTCCATCCCTGGCCTCTCCAAATATGTCCTTCCCACACTGCAAAATACAATCATGTCTTACCAATAGTCCCCCAAAGTCTTAACTCATTCCACTATTAACAGTATTAACTCAAAAGCCCACAGTCCATAGTCTCATATGAAAGAAGACAATTTCCATCTGCCCATGAGTTTGTAAAATCAAAAACAAGTTAGTTACTTTCAAGATAAAATGGGAATATAAGCATTGGGTAAATACTCCCATTTCAAGAGGGAGGAATCTGCCAGAACAAAGGAGGTACAGCTCCCACGCAAGCCTGAAACTCAGCAGGGCAGTCATCAAATCTTAAAGCTCCAGAATAATCTCTTTTCACTCCATGTCTCTCATCCAGGACACCCTGGTGCAAGGGGTGGGCTCCCAAGGCCTTAAGCAAGGGAGGTCTCAGAGAAAAAACCATCCTGCAGTCACCCCTCTGTATGAATCAAAGACATAAGATATTTATTTCACTTTTTTTCTAATTTTCTCATTACAGACCTTATTTTAAGGCTGTGAGTTGAACACTGGTTTACTGTATGGGAAAAAACAGAAGACCCCTATCAGTTTACATGCTTTACAGGGACTGCTTATGGAGCCCATTGCTATTCTAACCACCCAGAAGGTAGGATCTCAGTGGATGAGACACTTGGAAAAACAAATCACTATTCTTTCTTATTCACGCTTGTGTTTTGTATGAATAATATTTTTGTTTTACTTACAGGCTTTTTTTTTAATGTGGCTTTTACCTATGAAGCCATTTATAATGTGTTAGACATTCTCGTTCAATGGAAAGTCTGCCGTATAGGACTCAACAGTAGTTGCTCAAGAAGGGGCAGTTAATATTGTGTCAGAAGTCAGTGAGAAGCCAGACGTCTTCCTCCCCCATGGAGAGACACAATTACATGCAATTGCGTCTTCTTTTTCATGTCTAGGGAAGTCACTGATATATATATATATCCACTCGTAAAATACTAGACTTTGGGTTTCTATTTAGAAGAAGTTTTTATAGCCCCCCAAAAATTGTAAAGGCAGTCTCAAACTCAACATCTTAGGCATGTCAACCTTTAAAATGAACAGAGGACCTTAAGTTGTAAAATGTCAGACTCATTTAATTTATAACCATATATCTGTGTATTTCAGACACACATGGGGAAGAGGGAAAGTACAATGTCATGGCTTCTGTAGTAATTCATTCAGGGTAAGAATCACCTAGTCCAAGAATTCCACAAAGCCTCTCAACCTTGTTTTCCCAAAGACCAATGTTGATGTGAACATGAAAATTAAGGCAGTTTCAGGGACTCGCTATGGTGTAAATTGGGATCTGTTGCAGGCAACATCAAGGCCAGCATTCTGAATGCGCAACTTTGCACTAAACACACTGCATATTTAGGAATGTAATCTAAGGAAATACTTTCAGTTATGGGTTAAATTATATTTATTGTAATATTGTTGATAACATTACAGTAAAGAAAAATAATGTGAATATATGTCAGTGAGAGATTGTACAAATCACCTAGAATCAATATATACAACAGCATATTATATAGCTGTGGAAAAGGACAAGGTATTTATTTACATGATCAAATGAAAAGATAATAGAGATTTGAGTAGCAAAGTAGTTCCAAAGAGTATCTGTAATATAATGTCTTTTATGTTAAATTATATGTTATTAGCTGCACTAAATGTTTTTCCAGTGAAATGATATATGGTGTTATAACTTAAGTTACAGGAATGTAAAGAGATGGAGAGGTTTACCTTTCTTCTTACTCTTTCATGCAGTCTGTATTTTATTTATTATTTATTTATTTATTTATTTATTTATTTATTTATTTATTTATTCGTGTAGAGACCGGGTCTTGCTATGTTCACCAAGCTGGATTCAAACACCTGGGCTCAAGCAATCCTCCAGCCTCAGCTTCTGGAGTAGCTGGAGCGACGGGGGTGCACTGCACATAGCTATTTTTTAAAATAATAAGCATTTTAACACATTCATCTAAAACCATGAGAAAAGAACACAGAGAAGAATAATATTTGGAATACTGGGAAATAACGTCTGTCACTTCTGTCCTGTCTGCTGCTATTTTATAAAAAGTCATAAGAACCAGCAATGTGCACATAGTTTTCAGGCAAACAGACATGTATCTGCTATAAGACTATTTTTTAAATGATGAAATAACTGTGTGTGTGTTTGTATGTTTTGTGTATCCATTTGAAGTAGATAGCTATTCAATTCTTAATTGAGATGTCAAAGGGAAAAAAAAAACTTCTCCAAGGTGCGTTACAGACTGAAGGTCTGTGTCTTCACAAAATGCATGTGTTGAAATCCTCCTGTTCCAGATGATGGTGTTATGAGGTGGGGCCTTTGGGAAGTGATGAGTTTGTGAGGGTGGAGCCTCATGAATGGGATGACGGCCCTTATAAAAGAGACCCCAGAGAGCTCCCTTGCCCCTTCCACCATGTGAGGACACAATGAGAAGGCACTGTCTATGAACCAGGAAATGAGTCCTTACCAGACATAGAATCTGCGACGCCTTAATCTTGGATCTCCAGCCTCCAGAGCTGCTGTGCATGACAAATGTGTTACTGATAAGCCATCCAGTCTTAGGTGTTTTTTTTTTTATAGCAGCCTAAATGGACTAAGACAAGAAAAAAGACTGGCTTCAAGCAAAATGAACTTGCGCCTCTGTCCTTAATAACTTGCACCTTTGTCCAAATGGACAAAGATGACTGCATCATCCCAATCCATAAATCAAGGATTTTCAACCCAGAAGCAAAGTTCCAACTGACATAGCAAAGCTCCTCTCTTTACAGGGGTAAACAGGAAGTGTACAAATCATAGGTAGCCTCTCCTATTTGTACAAATTCCTTTGTGAAACTCCATGTTACACAGGTTCATGGCAGAATCATCACTTTGGTAACCAAAAAGGAACCTTGCATATTTGTAGGGTAATTCATCTATAAGTGCATTCTGATGAGCCAAGATATTCTTGGCACTGTGCTTGTCATTGTCAGTCCAGTGAAGCCCAGGATGGATTCATCAACTTTCATGAGCTTCATGCTAGAAGAAAGGGCTGAGAAGTTAGTGGGCGTTGGCTACCCCTGGGACAGGTTGCATGGGGACAGATGACTTAGATGTGGTCTTAAGGTGACAATAGAGTGATTAGAGGAGGCTTCCTGATGCCTGTGCACCTGCTGAGCCCTTGCCAATGAGTAACAAGTGGAAAAGCTACCTTGAGCAAAAGAAGAAGGGAGTAGGAGTTCTTAGCGGGAAGGTGGGGTTCCTGCTTGGAGTTTCTAGCAGGAGGATGCGCCATTGCCTTGGCTCATAGGCAAAAGATGGCAGATATTGGGGAACGAAAATTGATTAGCATTGTCTGGTGTGCAGCAGGTACTGCTGAGGCAGGCAACAGTGATCAGGTAATGATGAATTTAGAGATGAGGGTATGGAAATAAATGAAGACCACCCACATGAAAAGAAGCAAGGTTTTTATTCAGAGCTTACTGTAGCCATCATCACTCATGTCTGGCAGAGATTCAAAGGCCAGCAGAGCCATGGGGAAGCTTTATAGGTGGAAAAAGGGAAAACTAAGGTGTGTTCTGATTGGAGGCAGTTGGTGGCTCACTAGAAGACATCCTTTGTGACCGTTTAGGGGGCACATTTGAGTTTCTCTGCTTGGTCCTGAGTTGGAAGTCGGGGAAAAATTGGGGAAGCTCATAGTTATCAATCAAGTCCTGAACATTTTGGGCTGGTTGCTACAGGGCTTTCTGTGTCTACTCTTCTGTCTCTTACAAGGACACCTGACTGATAGATAAAGAAAATATGGCACATAGACACCTGTCTGATAGACAAAGAGGTTTTTTTTTTTCTAAATTAAATTTTATTGCAGAATAAAAGTATATACAGTCAGCATTCTTAAGAGGCTACAGTGAGATGCCTTCCAGAACTTGGCAATGCAATTAGGTAGAGAGTTAAATAGTAGCATGCACCTGTCCATCTAAGAGACAGAAGAGGCCTATCCTACTCCAGGGTGACCTCATATCCACATCCTTAACTCATTACATCTGCAAACACCTTATTTTCAAATAAGGTCCGGTTCACAGGTTCTGGGCATTAGGACATGGATATATCTTTTGGGGATCATCATTCAAACTTTTGCAATTGTGTTTGTTTCCTTCCAGAGGGTCTAGGGGAGGAAGCTTCCTGCCTCTCCAGCTCCTGGGGGCTCCAGCATCTCTGGACTTGTGGCCCTATCACTGCAGTCTCTGCCTCCATTCACAGGTTCTTGGGTTAGAATATGAACATATCTTGGGAAGTACCATAGTTCAATCCACTTCAGTTGTATCCAGTTCCCTCTGGAGGGTCTAGGGGAGGATGCTTCCTGCCTCTCCCAGCTCCTGGGGGCTCCAGCATCCCTGGGCTTATGGCCCCATCACTCCAGCCTCTGCTCCGTCTCCATGTGGCCTTATCCTCTGTGTCTCTGTCTCCTAGAAGGATGCCTGTGAGTGGATTTAGGACCCTAGTTAAATGCAAGACGATCACATGTTGAGATCCTTCATTATATCACATGCACAAAGACCCTACTTACAAATAAGGACGCACTCTGAGGTTCTGGGTAGGGAGTGGGAGTGAGCACTGTTCTTTTGTAGGGGTGGGGGATGAGCACTGTTCAACCCAACATGGTGCCCTGATTAGGGAAGGAAATGGGGTCATTTAACTCATAGAATCATGAATTGACCATTCGTCATGTTTATCAAGCATTCTCTGAAATCTTCTCCAAGTGCTGAGCTCTGAGAACTCCTTTTGTGTGTTTGTTTTTGAGACAGAGTCTTGCTATGTCGCCCAGGCTGGAGTGCAGTGGCACGATCTCAGCTCACTGCAACCTCCAACTTCCGCTTCCCGGGTTCAAGCCTGGGTGCCCACTGCAGAGCCTGTTTGCAGCTGAGATATTTATCTGGGATGAGCTCAGGATGAAATGGCAGCTATACCTGTTTTAGGCTTCCCTGCTCCCAGCTGAGTGCCCAGAAAGTCATGGAAAAATATTATATATAAAACGTAATCTATATTTTAATGTTATATATATTATAGTATATATAACATATAACACTTATAAAATATATGTTATATGTTACATATAAAATATATGTTATGTTACATATAACATGTATATGTAACACATAAAATATAAAATATGTTATATGCGACATATAACATGCATAACATATTGCATAATGTGCATGCTATATATACATGACATATAACATGCACAATGTGCATATAACATGCATGACACATATACACAATACATAACATGTATGGCATGAATATGTAATATACGACATATGATGTGCACATGTCATATGTTACATGACATGTATGACGTGTGTATGTTATATTGGCACATAACATGCATGTATATGTGGCATATGCATACATGCCATGTCGCATGTAACATGTATGATATACAAGTGTGTGCATGTTATATGTGAGATAACACATATATGACAAACACGTTATACATGACATAACATACATGACATATATTGACATGCTACATAAACGTGTATAACATGTATGTGATGCACACAACATATATGGAATGTATCTGTGATACACAACATGTGATATGTATATGTGATACGTATAACATACATGACATGTATATATGTGACATGACATGTATGACATGTACATGTTATATATGTTATGTATATATGTATATATACATGTGTGTATATATATCCATACATGTATAAAATATGTAAATAAGTATATAATATACATAAAGTAAATATATAAAATACATGAAATATGTATTACATGTGCATAATTTTTTATTAGACAGCGTTTTGTTCTGTCACCCAGCTGCAGTGCAGTGGTGTGATCTCGGCTCACTGTAACCTCTGCCTCCTGGGTTCAAGAAATTCTTTTGCCTCAGTGTCCCTAGTAGCTGGGATTACAGGCATCCACCACCATGTCTGGCTATTTTTTTTTTTTTTGTACTTTTAGTAGAAACAGTGTTTCTCCATGTCGGTCAGGCTGGACTCGAACTCCCGACCTCAGGTGATCTGCCCACCTCGGCCTCCCAAAGTGCTGGGATTACAGGTGTGTAGCAGATCCCGGGTGGCAGATTCTTTTAATTTCAATTAAATTTTCATATCCAGCTGTAGGATACATGTACAGCGTGTGCAGGTTTGTTACATTTGTAAAGGTGTGCCATGGTGGTTTGCCACTCAGATCAATTAATCACCTAGGTATCAAACCCAGCATGTATTAGCTTTTTTTCTGATAGTCTCCCACCTCCTGCCCCCGCAAACAAGTCCAGTGTGTGATGTTCCCCTCCCTGTGACCATGTGTTCTCATTCTTCAACTGCCACTTATCAGTGAGAACATGTGGTATTTGGTTTTCTGTTCCTGTATTATTTGCTGGGGATAATGGCTTCCAGTCCAGCCTTGTTCCTGCAAACGATGATCTCATTCCTTTTCATGGGTGCATAGTATTTCACAATGTATATCTACCACATTTTCTCTCTCCAATCTATCCTTGATGGGCATTTGGGTGGTGACCATTGTTCTTTCTGTCTTTATAAATTTGTTTATTCTAGATTAAACTGTGACATGTATATTGCAGTTTATATGTATACAAATTATATATCTAAAATACAATATAATATATAATATATATTATATAAAATATATATTATGTAAAAAATAAATATAATCTATATTTTAATGTTATGTAATTATATTACAGCATATATAACATATAATATGTATAAAATATATATGTTACACATAACATATAAAATATATGTTATATGTAACAGATAATGTATAAAATACATGTAACACAAAAGAAAACATGATATGTGTAACATATGACATGCATGACACACATATGTGGCATATGACATGTATGTGTTGCATGCAACATGTGACATGTATGTATGAGTTACTGTAGCTTCTAGGTTAGACCTCTGTCTTTATATATGGTTTACACGGTCCATTTGTATATTACTTCTCTCAATGGTAAGGATTTGAGAACATATGCTAGGAACAATAGTTATTTAAGTGTTTTGGCCTCAGGGAGTTTTCACTCTATTACTTGTTTCATCATTCTTTCTCCTGGATGTGTTCCGTTATTAGGTACACTGTGGTGTATCAGTATCACATCACTGTTCTCCCAAATATGTCATTCAAGGCTCTTGTCTTTTCCTCCATGGTTTTATTTATGTATTGTTGCTCTGAGTTTCAGATACCACTTTCATTTAATCTTCTAGTTCAGGGACTGGCAAATGCTTTTAGCAAAGGGCCAGATAGTAAATGTTTTTGGCTTTGTGGGCCGTCCAGTCTCTGTTGCAACTACATAACTCCATCGCTGTACTGCAAAAGCAGTCATGCACAATATATAAACATATAGGTATGGCTGTGTTTAAATAAAACTTTATTTACACAAACAGGCTGTGGGTCAGATTTGGCTTTTTGGACAAAATTTTCTGACTTCTTTTCTAGGTTACTTATTTAAGTCTCAAAAGATGTGTCTCTGCATCAATGAATATAATGACAAATATAATTGCATAAATTTGTTTTTTATGAAATCATATAAAGTGTGTGAGTGTGTGTGTGTGTGTGTGTGTGTGTGTATCTCCCTAAACACCCTGAAAGGAATCAAAGTACGTCTGCTCCAATATGCCACTTTGTGTGAGAATTATTTTTAGCTGAGGTGGAAGAATGGCTTGAACCCAGAAGTTCAAGGTTGCATTGAGCCAAGATCGCACCACCTCACTCCAGCCTGGGCGACAGAGTGAGATTCTGACTCAAAGGAAAAAAGAGAAATAATCAAGTGAAATAAATAATAGAGGTGCAGAGGAGGTGCAAATTCCACATATGGGCAGATAGCCTTGTTGAACTAGAAGCACAGTTTTCTACCTTAGAAAATAATTAAATAGAAAGTTGAAGAAGGTATTCACAGAGAGGGAGTGGAAGAGTCAAGGACTAGCATTTCCATGAGTTCAGATGGCAGGTCCCATGGGGATCATTGAGAGCTGGAATTGCAGGAAGAGCTGCTTGAGTTGGGCATCTAGAGTGATGACAGGCAGATAGTGGTTCTGGAAGTGACCACTATCGGGATGGCTGGGGAGGTTAATCATGGAACTGGGATGCCAGTGTGTCCAACACATTATGCATGCAGAAGGGGAGACTCTGATGGGGTTCAGTACACACTACCCCAAAATGCAGAATTTTGACATTTAAAAAATTAGACAGCAGAAGGCGAAAAGCTACTCTCACCTTTCCCTCAGCCTTCTTCCCTGAAACATGTTGCCAGGGTGGTCCCTAACCCCACTTTCCTGCTAGGAACCCCTACTCCCTTCTTCTTTTGCTCAAGGTAGCCTTTCCACCTGCCACTCATCGGCAAGAGCTCAGGAGGTGCAGAGGCATCAGGAAGTGTCCTCTGATCACTCTGCTCCCTGAAACAAGTCAAGAAACCTGGGAAAATTTCTCTAGCCTTCCCCTGAAGCAGGTCTTAGGACCTTCATTCAAGAAGCGTCCTCCCTATCTACAGAGAGAAAGAACATTTTTGTCTCTGAAGACACAGACACAGAGAAGAATCTTAACACGCAGCCCTTGCTAAGGTCCGTCCCCCCAACTTCATTCACAGTAGTTCATGCCCTGCTGTCCTCCAATCACACTTCCACGTGACCACACATAAAAGTATAGTTTTCTGACTGGTCCTGGTGGCTCATGCCTGTAATCCCAATGCTTTGGCAGGCTGAGGCAGGGTGGATTGCCTGAGCTGAGGATTTCACCGTCTCTATAAAACATGCATATATAAATTAGCCGGGTGAGGAGGTGCATGCCTGTAGTCTCCACTACTCTGGAGGCTGAGGTGGGAGGATGATTTGATCCCTGAAAGTGGAAGTTGTAGTGAGCCAGGATTGCACCACTGCACTCCAGCCTGGGAGATAGAGCCAGACACTATCTCTCTATATATAATTTTTCCTGGGTCTTTGGATATTTATCCTAAAAGCTCCTGTATCACATAAAATTTATACTAAATAAATATGTATGCTTTCTCTTCTCTGGCTAATCTGTGTTTTCTTATCAGGATCTCAGCCAATAACCTTGCAATAGGTGAGGAAAAGATCTTACTTTTTATCTCCTACAATGTGTAGGAGGTAGGGAGTTTGTAAACCATGCAACAAGACTACCGAGGAGACCCGAGGAATGGAATGCCCTCTGAAGAATTGCCTCAGAGGCAGAGACAGCAAAGAGCAGAACAGAATTGGGGATTGCGGGTGGGACGAGGGACATAGACTATCAGAGGCAAATGATGAGGGCACTGGGTGCATGGCTTATCTAGAGAATTGCTCCCAGGGAGTATGTATTTTGGGGGAAGTGCAGGGCTAACCAAGATTTGCACTCTTGGCAGCTCAGAAGGCTTTCTGGGCTCTGGGGATGAGAGACTCAGCTGAATGTGCGATGGCCGTCCTGGCTCCAGAAAGAGGCTGCATGTTCAAGTTCCTTAGTGAGCTGCTGGGGAGTTACCAGGATCTGGCTAGAGACAGAAGCTGCCCTTCCTGGGACCTTGAGACAGAAGCTGCCCTTCCTGGGGACCTTGAGACAGAAGCTGCCCTTCCTGGGACCTGGAGACTCGTTGCCTCCTAGTATTCTGCAGGACAGAAATGTGAGCTGCCTTCGTGTCTTGCAGTGCAGGGTTATTTTCAGCAAATTGGCTGAGATTGGAGTGGCACCTCCTGAAACTTCATTTTGAGGACTCTCCCCAAAGACTGAAATTCCCTTAGCAAAGAACATTTTGAATGCAAACCATCTGCTTTAATGAAAAAAAAAAAAAAAACAGAAAAGAAAAAATAAATCATGACCTCAGTTTTCTGCAAAACAGACGAATCCTTGGTTTTCACCAAAAGGCAAAGTGCTAATTAATTTTTAAAATGCTGACCTCCTTTGAATTATTTTAGTCCATTAGATTAAAAACATGTGTCATGATTGCATGTGTTTTTATTATTCCACAGGCTTGAAACTCTGGGTGTTTGGGGAGGCTTTCTATACGTCTCGAAGCCCTTCATACCTCATTGTGAACTGGCATCTCAGGTTACTTTTCTCTTGAGTGACAGAACAAAGACCTGCATTGTGAGCAGGGGAGAGGCAAGGCTGAATTTTAAAGCATAAAGTGGTTAATTTAGAAGCAGCAGAGATTGGAGAGGGGGAGAGAAATTTATTTAGTTTATAAACTTTTCTGGAGCTGGCCAACGTATGCCAATTATATGACCAATTCAGGTAGAAATCAGACCTAGAAAAAGGAGAAAAACAATATAAAATGAACACAGGTGAGGTGATATTAGAGCTTTGGTAATGGGGATTCAGGGGCTCTAGCTGATTTTAAGAGTGTGTGTGTGTATGTGTGTGTGTAATTGGTGATCAAGAATTATCGGTCCTCAAAAATAATATTAATTCAAAATATAATTAGATTTGAATAAAGAGTGGCTTGTGTTAGGGAGGATTTATAACTTACTTCTCCTTGAGCGTGGCAGTCATATTCTTTTCTGGGGAAAAAAGCAGTAGCAGTATTTTAGAATAGGGTAAGAAATAAAAATAGAGTCCTGGAAGTAGATGTAAGCCAAGAGTTAAGCTTCTTTGTAACACATCTCCACAGTAACTGTATCTTCTTCATAAGGAACTGAATGAGAAGGAAGCTGGACTGCTGTGCACACATGAGTTAGTAATATCTTCTTTCTGTGATTTTTTTTAGATTTTCTTAACACCATTAATGTACAGGATCATCAGCAAGAAACACTGATGGCCATGAAGATGAATAAGGAAGGAAAAGTGGTCTTGATTGGTGAAATTGATTATGATTTATGTGTTTTTACCATAGGGGGTGCCTAAGCTCTGCAATTCATATTGTCAGATCTGATGGTCTAGAAATTCAACCACTTCTTGCCTGTACTAGAAAAACGCCAGACACTGTGAGCCCAGGCAAATCATGACTGACTAAAATGTTTGAGGAACAGGCATCTCCAACACATAATGAGAACATGTTTGGTTTTCCCAGAATTGTTTTTTGACTAAATGGAAAAAAGAAGAAAGAAAAAGGAATTTGTTAAAGAAGCTACAATGTTTACATCAAAGCCCAAAATACTTGGAGCTCTAAAAAATGCACTTAACACTTTAACCCAGGGGGAAATGTTTGTGTTTCAAAAGTGAATTATGGTCAGGTGCCGTGTCTTACACCCGTAACCCCAGCACTTCCTGAGAGGCTGAGGCGAGAGGCTCACTTGAGCCCAGAAAGGACAACATGTCAAAACTCCATATCTATACACAAAAAATACAAAAATTATCTGAGCATGAGGGCATATGGCTGTAATCCGGGCTACTTGGGAGGCTGAGATGTGAGATTCACTTGAGCCATGGAGGTCAAGGCTGAAGTGAGCCATGGTCATACCACTGTACTCCAGCCTGGTTAACAGAGTAAGACTCTGTCAAAAAAAAAAAAAGTGAATCAGGAAGATCAACGATTTAAGAAAATGAAATTTGACTGAGATTTGGGGAATGTGCATTATTCAAAAAAAATTGCAAAATGTTATTCCATTGTAAAGATGTGCTGGCATTATTTAAATATTAACATTCTCAAGGGTGATACATCTTAGAAAAAGAACAGTAAGAGTGCTTTCAGGGCTGAATAATTGCTTTGGCAATTTGAACTGATCAAATTGACCAGATAATTACCAAACCTCACCTCATTTTGCATGTACACATGATGACCATGCCCAGGAAAACTAGAATGATGGCATAAACTATCATATATATGGTAGACTCCATGTCCACCTGGACCACTGGCCCCAGGACATATACTATCATATATATGGTAGGTTGTACTTCCACTTGGAGGCCTGGAAAGGGGACAGGTATTATCATATATATGGTAGAGTTCATGCCCACCTGGAGGAGTGTAGCCAGGACATATTCTATTATATGAAAGATAAAATCCACTTTCAGCCAGGCACAGTGGCTCATGCCTGTAATACCAGCACTTTGGGAGGCCGAGGTGGGCAGATCATGAAATCAAGAGATCAACACCATCCTGGCCAACAGGGTGAACCTCATCTCTACTAAAAATACAGAAAAATTAGCTGGGCGGTACACAGCTGTAGTCCCAGCTACTCAGGAGGCTCAGGCAGGAGAATCACCTGAACCTGGGAGGCGGAGATTGCAGTGAGCCGAGATCGCACCACTGCACTCCAGCCTGGCAACAGAGCAAGACTCCATCAAAACAAAACAAAACAAAACAAAACAAAACAAAACAAAGCCAAACAAAACAAAACCCACTTTCATCTGAAGGAATGGAGTCAGGGCATATGCTAGCATATATACATTAGGCCTCATTTTCCCCCATAATATTGGACCCAGTGCATATACTACTATATATATGGTAATTTCCAATTCCATCTGGAGGACTGCCAGGGGGCTTATATTATCATCTATGTGGTAGATTTCACATCCACCTGGAGGACCAGCAGGGAGCATATATTATCATATACATGGTAATTCTTATTTCTACCTGGAGGAATGGCAGAAGGTCATATATTATCATATATATGGTAGGCCCTACTTCCACCTGGAAGACCAGACCCAGGACATATAGTATTATATATATTGGTAGACTTCCTCTTACACCTGGAGGAATAGACCCAGGACATATTTGATCTTATATATGGCAGACTCCCCTTCTACTGGGAAGAACAGACCCAGGGTATATATTATCATATATGTAGTAGACTCCTTCCACCTGGAAGACTGGACCCAGTGCATATAGTATTATATATATGGTAAACTCCCCTTCCACCTGGGAGACTGGAATCAGGGAATATATTATATATGGTAGACTCCTTTCACTTAGAGGAGTGGAGCCAGGGCATATATTATCATATATATGGTAGACTCCTCTTCCACTTGGAGGAATAGACCCAGGGCATATTTTACCTTATATATGGTGGTAGACTCCTCTCCTACCTGGAGGAATAGACCCAGGGCATATATTATCATATATATAGCAGACTCCCCTTCCACTGGGAGGACTTAACCCAGTGTGATGGTTAATACTGAGTGTCAACTTGATTGGATTGAAGGTTACAAAGTATTGATCCTGGGTGTGTCTGTGAAGGTGTTGCCAAAGGAGATTAACACTTGAGTTAGTGGGCTGGGGAAGGCAGGCCCACCCTTAATGTGGGTGAGCACCATCTAATCAGCTGCCAGCTCATCTAGAATATAAGTAGGGAGAAAAATGTGAAAAGAGAGACTGGCCTAGCCTCCCAGCCTACATCTTTCTGCCGTGCTGGACACTTACTGCCCTTGAACGTTGGACTCCAAATTCTTCCGTTTTGGAGCTTGAACTGGCTCTCCGTGCACCTCAGTCTGCAGACAGCCTATTGTGGGACTTTGGGATCATGTGAGTCAATACTTAATAAACTTCCATATACACACACACACACACACACACATTTCATTAGTTCTGTCCCTCTAGAGAACCCTAGTATATTATTATATACATGATAGACTCCCCTTTCTCTTGCAGCCAGGACATACATTACATTACATACAGCAGTAGACTCATGTCCACAATGACACCATTAAAGGCACCCACTGAGGTTTTCTGTTCTAGTGTTGACTGCATGTAGATTTGGTCAGCAAAGTCCCCATAACCTACAAATCCACTGGATGTCCTTTGATGCTAAAGCCCACTGACTTGGTACAAAACTCTCAAGTTGTGAAATAGAGTCACATAAAAATGAACCCTCAGCCCCTCATCTGGAATTCCATAATTCTGAATATGTCCTTTTCGGGCACTTCCTTGGACCATGTTTCGAGTGACTTGCCTGCACAGCTTACCTCTTCCTTGGACGCTACCAAGGCTATAGCATTTGAGAGGATGGGTCAGTCGTTTTTGTTTGCCAGTCGTAGTCAGGGTTCTCCAGAGAAACAGAGCCAATGGGATGTACAAGTACATACAGATTATTTTATGGAATTGGCACATGACTATGGGAGCTGGAAAGTCTAAAATCTTCAGGACATGGTGGGAGGCTGGAAATTCAGGCAAGACTAGTTGCAACCTCGAGTTCTAATTCTGCAGGGTGGTAGGCTGGAAACTCAGGCATAATCTCTATACTGTATTCTTAAGGCAGAATTTGTTCTATGGAAAACCTCCGTCTTTATTCTTTTTTTTTTTTTTTTTTTTTTTGAGACAGAATCTCATTCTGTTGCCCAAACTGGAGTGCAGTGGTGTGATATCAGCTCACTGCAACCTGTGCCTCCCAGGCTTAAGCAATTCTCATGCCTCAGCTTCCCTGATAGCTGGGATTAAAGGCATGGGCCATCAATCGTGGCTAAATTTTGTATTTTTAGTAGAGATGAGGTTTTTCCATCTTGGCCAGGCTGGACCCTAGTCTTATTCTTAAGGCTTTTAAGTGATTGGATGAGGCCCACCTACACGATGGAGGGTCATGTCCTTTATTTGAAGTCAACTGATTGTAGATGTTGATCACATCTACAAAATAACTTCACAACAACACCTAGACTGGTTTGAGTAAACAATTGGGTACCACAGCCCAGTGAGGGTGACGTATAAAATTAACCAATGCATCCCAGGGACACTCAATAGGTCCAGTCCTTTGGGTGGAAGAAGAGTCTACCATATGTAACATAATACATGTGCTGGGTCTATCATCTATGTATCTTACCTATGTATCATCTATTTATGTATCTGTCTACTAAACAAAAAAATCAGGGCTAGGCGTAGAGGCTCATGCCTGTAATCCCAAGACGTTGGGAAGCCAAGGCCGGAGGACTGCTTGAGCCCAAGATTTCAAGATCAGCCTGAGCAAGACGGTGAGACCCTGTCTCTATTTAAAAAATAAATAATAACCTTAAAAAAGGAAAAAATCAGACTTTTAAATAATTAGTTTTATTCAGTATCTTACTGAAAATTGCAATTCCAGGATCTTTGAGAGAGTTTCTGTTAGACTGCAGCCAACAGCTTAGCTACAGGCAGTGGAGTTTCCACAGGTGCTCAGAAGTTACAACACATGTGCTCAGAAGCCATAAAAGTCATATGTTCTCAGAAGTCACCTAGAATGTGTTCAGATGTTACATTAGAGCCACTTCTCATCAAGGTTTGGGTGCCAGGGAACAACTGGTTATAGATGACAGAGGCACAGTCATTCATCCTGTAGGACATTATCTTATGTGTTGGAAGGCACAGGGGCTAGGAGCACTGAAACCATCTTTTCTAAAAATGCAGTGATTCAGGCAAGAGATGTGGGAATCTATGATCGATTTATCCCATTTATCACCCTCAGGGCATTCTTCCACAGGACTGGGCTCTGTCACTGAATCAAGGACTTTGTGACAGTCCCCTGGCAAACAGAAGGCACTAATGTAGCTTGTGATATTTGCTACTTTTTCTCACATATCTGTCTATCTCCTCCTGGTTCCTATTGGTAGTTTCTCTGGAGAACTCTGGCTAACACAGGAACTCATGCTATTCTTAGGAGGAAATTCTTAGCATTTCCTCCTAAGAATAGCACTCAATGATAACATTTTACAGCTTATGTATCTCACACCTGGAGGAAGAAGTGGCTGTGTAAAGGAGAAAAGGGGATAGAATGCCTTTCAATGCTTGGCTTCCTGATCCCTGGAAAGGTTGGACAGGTGAGTGCAAGCAGACACAAGGAAGGATTTGGATGGAGACAGAGAAGCTCTGTCTGGTGAACATCATTTTGATAAAATAATTACGACCGATAATGAAAGTTTACCAGCCATTAATCAGGACACCATCCCTTTTACAAAAAATACTGCTACAAATATGGCCCGATGTGCGTTAAGGTCTTCATCATCATTCTTGGTGATTACTAGTATCCTCATTTGTAAATTTTTTTTGCCAGTAAAAGGAGAAGGCTTAGAGAGAGGAGCAAGTGGTCCCTGTGCGGCCAAATGTTTTGTCTGCAAGCTGAAAATGGATTACATTTTCATTAGCCTCCTGATTAGTCATAGTCTCTTAAAAGATAGAGGATTCTGTTTATATGTTGAACCCCTCTGTTTTCTTTTTTAATGAGTAGTTTCCTTTCTGCTGTACAAACCAAGAAAAAAGGCGACTGGTTTGGATGTAAAATTATAGTTGATCTGCTTTCATGAATAAAGAATATTCATAAGGCAAAGAGGAGACACATCATATCCCTTCATAGGGAGTTAAAAAAAAATTGCTTGCAAGGGTCTCTCTGTGTCGGCAAACTTCAGTTAGAAAGCAGTATTCCTAATTGAAGTAGATTATCATCTAATGAGGAAAATGAAGCCACATAAAGGTGTTGAATCCTTGGGTTGGATTCCTTCATAGTTATGGCCTTCTTTTTGTGTGCTGACTTCCTGCGAACTTTTCAGGCAGCCCCACAGTGAGCAGGAGGAGAACCCTGGGGCTTAATCACCCATGAAACTCTCCAGCAGTGCTCGGGCTGGGGAGGAGGGCTTTTACTGGCACATAGGGAGGCGTGAGCACCATTGAACTCTTTGGCTGCAGAGAATCTACATGTACTAGAGATGAGGCCTGAGAGCAACTCAGCATCTTCATTTGTAAGCTAAGTTTTCTAGTAAAAATACAAGTACACAAATAAAGGGCATTCATTTTTCTTGTTTTGGTTTGCTTTAAGGTAATAGACTTTATTTTTAGGGCATTTTTAGGTTCACAGAAAAATAATCAGAAAATACAGAGAGGTTTTATAAACCCTTGTTGATGAAAAAAAGTCAAACTTTGTAAAATATTTGAAGAAATTTATGCTGAGTCAAATATGAGTGACCAGTGGACCATGACACAATTACAGAAAAGGGGTCCCGATCCAGACCCCAAGAGAGGGTTCTTAGACCTCATACAAGAAAGAATTCAGGATGAGTTCATAGAGTAAAGTGAAATCAAGTTTATTGAGAAAGCAAAGGCATGAGAGCATGGCTACTCCCTAGACAGAGCAGTGGTGTGGGCTGCTCAACTGCTTATACTTATTATTATCAAGACTTCCTGATCACATGCTAAACAAGGGGTGAGTTATTCATGAGTTTTCTGGGAAAGGGTGGGCATTTCCCAGACCTGGGTTCCTCCCCTTTTGGGACCATATAGGATAATTTTCCAATGTGGCAATGACATGTGTAAAGTGTCTTGGCGCTGGTGAGAATGTCTTTTAGCCACTAATGCATTATAATTAGTGTATGGTGAGCACTGAAGACAACCAAATGTCATGCTTGTCACCATCGTCATTTTGGTAGGTTTTGACTGGCTTCTTGACGGTATGCTATTTTATCAGCAAGGTCTTTGTGACCTGTATATCGTGCCAACCTCCTGTCTCTTCCTGTGACTAAGAATGCCTTACCTTCCTGGGCATGCAGCCCAGTAGGTCTCAGCCTTACTTTACCCAGCCCCTATTCAAGATGAAGTTGCTCTGGTTCAAATGCCTCCTATAACACAGCCCTCAGGAGGTCCTGAGGATATTCATCCCAGGTGGCCAGAACACAGCCTAGTTTTATGCATTTTAGGGAGACATGAGACATCAATCAAATACATGTAAGATGTGTATTTGTTCAATTCAGAAAGGCAGGACAACTCCAAGCTAGGGCGGCTTCCAGGTCATAGGTAGATTTAAACATTTTCTGAATGGCAGTTGGTTGAAAGAGTTATTATCAACAGAAAAAATATCTGGGCCAGGCATGGTGGCTGTAATCCCAGCACTTTGGGAGGCCGAGGTGGGCGGATCACAGGGTCAGAAGTTCGAGACCAGCCTAACCAACATGGTGAAACCCCATTGCTACTAAAAATACAAAAATTAGCCAGACGTGTTGGTGTGTGCCTGTAGTCCCAGCTACTCAGGAGGCTGAGGCAGGAGAATCACTTAAACCCGGGAGGCGGAGGTTGCATTGCGGTGAGCCAAGATTGCACCACTGCCCTCCAGCCTGGGCAACAGAGCAAGACTTTGTCTCAAAAAAAAAAAAAAAAAGAGAAAAGAATGTCTGGGTTATGATGATAAGAGGTTGTGAAGACCAAGGTTTTATTAGTATGTGAATGAGGCCTGCTAATTCCAAAAGGGAGGAGGGTATAATGAGGCTCGTCAGACCTTACCTTCCCGACATGGCCTGAACCAGTTTTTCAGGTTAACTTGGAAAGCCCTTGTCAAGAGGAGAGGGTCCCATTCAGATTCAGATGGTGGGGAGGGGGAGAGGCTTTGAATTTTTTTTTTTTTTTTTTAAGACGTAGTCTTGCTCTGTCATCCACGCAGTGGCACCATCTCGGCTCACTGCAACCTCTGCCTCCCAGGTTCAAGCAATTCTCCTGCCTCAGTCTCCTGAGTAGCTGGGATTATAGGCGTGTGCCACCCCACCTGGCTAATTTTTTTATATTTTTGGTAGATACAGGGTTTCAACATGTTGGCGAGGCTGGTCTCCAACTTCTGACCTCAAGCGATCTGCCTGCCTTGGCCTTCCAAAGTGCTGGGATTACAGGTATGAGACATTCTGGCAATTTTATTTTTAATTTTATTTTTCATTTATACCCTCTCATTCAATCCATTTACCAGTCTCAAATTAGTATAATACATTTGTGACAATTGATAAAGCAATGTTGATACTTTGAACCCAAAATATCTGAGGCAGCTGTCAGTCAATTAGAAAGTTTATTTTGCCAAGGTTAGGTACACACCTGTGACACAGCCTCAAGAGGTCCTGACGATGTTTGTCCAAGGTGGTCAGGGAAGAACTTGGTTTTATACATTTTAGGGAGACACAAGACAGCAATCAAAATATGTAAGATGTACATTGGTTCTGTCTGGAAGGGTGGGACAACTCGAAGGGGGAGGGGACTTGCAGATCATAGGTAGATAAGAGAAAAAATGTTTGCATTGATTTGAGTTTCTGATTAGCCTTTCACTGAATGCAGAATTTACAGGAATTAGTCCCTTATGCCTCAGTCTAGCTTAATGAAATAATAGGGCAGAGGAAGCCATGAAATACCCACTTGTCTCACAGGAGCCAAGGGATGACTTTGAGTTCCTTCTGCTCTTTGTCCACAAAGAATTTCCTTGTTGGCAGATTGTGAAAGAGGTGTGCAGCTTTTTTTCTTTGCACTTATTTTATTTAGGAACAGAACGGGAGGCTTTCCCACTTCCGTTGTACACTCTCTGGCTTCTGACAAGTGCATATATGTTACTATGTCATTATAACACCATTGCAGATGTAACGCAATCCAGAGAATGTACGCAGAATTGATTTAGAATTCCAGTCTATGTGATACTATGTTTTGGTTGATTGGAGTCTTGCTCTCTCACTCTGTCACTCAGGCTGGAGTGCAGTGGTATAATCTCAGCTCACTGCCCCCTTTGGCTCCCAGGTTCAAACTATTCTCCTGCCTCAGCCTCCCAAGTAACTGGGACTACAGGTGCCCACCACCATGCCTCTCAAAGTGTTGGGATTACAGGCTTGAGCCACCGTGCCAGGCCACTATGTATTTTTTAAACCCCCTATTCAATTTCTCTGAATCAATTAAGAAATAAATCCACTGCTTCTAATAAAATAAAAAGGATTGAAGGTTTCTTGTTGCTCACTGTGTTAGTCTGTTCTCACACTGCTACAAAGAACTACCTGAGACTGGGTAATTTATAAAGAATAGAGGTTTAATTGGCTCACAGTTCTGCAGGCTATTCAGGAAGCATGGCTAGGGAGGCTTCAGGAAACTTACAATCTTGGAGGAAGGTGAAGAGGAAGCAAGAGTCTTACACAACCAGAGTAGGAGCAAGAGAGAGAGAGAGAGGAGGTGCCACACACTTTTAAACATCCAGATTTTCTGAGAACTCTATCACAAGAACAGTACTTGAAGGATAGCGCTAAACCATTAGAAAGGGCCCCGATGATCCAGTCACCTCCCACCAGGCCCCGCCTCCAGCTTTGGGGATTACAATTGAATTTGAGATTTGGGCAGGGACATAGATCCAAGCCAGATCACTCACCATCAAGGAGTCATCATCATCATCATCATCAAGGAAGTAATGTCAGTGGCCAAGGCAATAAGAAAAAATGGTGTGCCTGTTGGGAGTGTTTCATCTAGTAAGAACATACGTTGATAAGCACCAGACATTTGTAATATATGTAGGAACATAATGCAGTTTAAGAAATCAAACACAAGATCCTTCTGCAACACCCAAAGCCCTAGGATTGTCATGGAGCAAACCAAACTTCAGGGAGAAAAAAAGCCTTTTTTGTTTTGTTTTTAAAGAAAATAGCAAATTATGACTGCAGCTCTATTTTTGACTTCCATGAGAGGCAATTCCAAATTGACAAACTTTGTTTCCCAGCTTTGAGAATGGACTTTACTCGTGGGGTGACTGAGAAAGAAAATACCACAAATGCTCATTGCATAGAGTAGTGTTTGGCCAGTTAAGCAAAGGAAAGGATTTAGTTTCTATTTTAAGGAATTTTAGGCTTCCCAGGATTTTCTCTAGGCCTTGCCTTGTTTGCACAAACATGATAAAGGAACTGTTTCGTTGATGTCCTGGTGAAAACATCTTTGCAAAATTGTCACTGAGACAGAGGAAGAGATCTAACCTAACCAACTCCACCTTTCTAAGCTCTAAGCTGTCCTGGTTCATTCCTGGGTATAGGCTGAACTAACTTTGGGAGAAACTTAGTTTATAGTTTATAGTTTAAAACAAACATGATAACAGCCCTTTCCAAAGCAGACCTCCTTCTTCCCTGGGGACTAGACTGCCTTTTTAGGTCTAACAGCCACCAAGATTAGAAATTGTGGTTTAGGAGTCAGGCAGCTGGAGGCTACAAAATTCTGACCCTCCCTAAACTGCTCCTGAGATCAGTGCCTGAGATATTTTGCAGACTCTGCACTTGATGGATCAGCTGGCACCACTCAGATCAATAAACTGGCCCCCATCCAGGAACTGATTCAACTGTAAGACAGCTTCAATGCCCTATGATTTCAGCCCTGACCAATCAGCATTCCCGGCTCACTGGCTTCCTCCCACCCACCAAGTTGTTCCGAAAAACTCTGATCCTGGAATGCTGGGATCAGAGTTTGTAAAATCTCCCTGATTTTACTCAGATCAGGGGGACTGATGAGTAATAATAAAACTCCAGTCTCCCACACAGGCGCCTCTAGGTGAATTACTGTTTCTCTATTGCAATTCCCCTATCTTGATAAATCTGCTCTGTCTAGACAGAAGACAAGGTCAACCCTTTGAGCAGTTACACTGGGCTTCTCGAGGGAACTCATTTCCAACTCTTTGGCTTTTTTGTCTCTCTGTTGATGAGGTTTCATTTCTAGTCTGTGCGAACCTCCGTCTTCTGAGATGTCAAGCAGTTGCTGGGGAATTAGTTCATATTTATTACTCTGGCTGTGATTGCTCTCCCCAGGTCTAGGACTTGGAGGTTTCATTTTTTAAGTGATTGTGTTTTTTTAATCTGTATTTCCATGTGTCAATGGTAAGAGGAAGCGTGAGTGCATTTGCTCAGCCTCTTGTGTCCCTAGGATGAAATGACAGTGATCATTTAAAAGATAAATAAGGGCTGAGTGCAGTGGCTCACACACGTAATCCCAGCACTTTGGGAGGCTGAGGTGGGCAGATCAGGAGGTCAAAAGATCAAGAGATCAACAACATCCTGGCCAACATGGTGAAACCCCGTCTCACTAAAAAAAATAAATAAATACATACAAAACTTAGCTGGGTGTGGTGGTGCGCGCCTGTAGTCCCAACTACTCGGGAGGCTGAGGCAGGAGAATCGCTTGAATCTGGGAGGCAGAGGTTGCAGTGAGCTGTGATCACACCACTGCACTCTAGCCTGTGACAGAGCAAGACTCCATCTCAAAAAGAAAAACAAAAAAAAAATTTCTCAAATGTTAACATTGACTTTCTGGGTTGTGAGATCACAGATACTATATGTCATACTATATTCCTTAATTATATCTGTCATCTTACCATCTTGAGCAATAAAAAAATAATATTTGGGCTGGGCATGGTGTCTCAGGCCAGTAATCCTGGCACATTGGGAGGCTGAGGTGGGAGGCTTGCTTAAGCCGAGGACTTCGAAACCAGTATCAGCAACATGGCAAAACCCATCTCTACAAAAAATACAAAAATTAGCTTGGCACAGTGGCACCTGCCTATAGGCCCGGCTACTTGGGAGGCTGAGATAGGAGATTCACCTGAGCCCAGGAAGTCAAGGCTGCAGTGAGCCATGACTGCACCACTGCATTTCAGCTTCTGCAACAGAGAAAGACCCTGCCTCAGTCGTAAATACACACATACATAATTAAAATAATAATATTTGAAAAATGTAGTGGATACTATTGCCTGGAAATTATAATACCCTTAACTGAGTATCACAGGAGAGTAGCCAAGACTGATCACTCAAAATGACATTCTTTGGCCGTAGTAAAGGACATGTAAATTTGGGAATGATTCGTGAAAAAGAGAATGAGATATTTGATCAAAGATGAAGATCTCTGCTTCTGTTGGAAAATATCAGAGAACACCAAGACACATTCATTGTGATTTCAGGAAAGGTTTTACCGGGATGGCTTCAGAGAAAAACCGATTTCCAATTGCATAGATGGCTAGACCGCATTGTTGGTATGAGGGACTGAGTCAGTGGGAAATAAAAAGCTAATCTAAGACACCAACATAAAGCAACAAGGAAAGAAATGTGGACAGTGGTGCAGTCATAAGAAAATGTGTTTGATTTAGAAATGGGATCATTTATGGGAGCGACAGTCAGATTCACACAAGCACATAGAATGCACCCTACATGGCCAGGCACGGTGGCTCACACCTGTAATCCCAGCACTTTGGGAGGCTGAGGCGGGTGGATCACGAGGTCAAGAGATCGAGACCATCCCGGTCAACAAGGTGAAACCCCGTCTCTACTAAAAATACAAAAATTAGCTGGGCATGGTGGTGCGCACCTGTAGTCCCAGCTATTCAGGAGGCTGAGGCAGGAGAATTGCTTGAACCCAGAATGTGGAGGTTGCAGTGAGCCGAGATCGTACCATTGCACTCCAGCCTGGGTAACAACAACGAAACTTCGTCTCAAAAAAGAAAAAAAAAGAATGCACCCTACAGACAGAAAGCTGACTCACCTCACTTAATTTTGGATGTGTAATTTAGGGAGAAGATGATAGAATAATGGCGAACCAAATAGCACACACACACACACACACACACACACACACATGAAGCTACTATAGCAAAGAAAATAGACATAGCCTAAATTTTTGGTGCACAATTTTAAAAGCAGATACTGTAAAAGTAAATTTGAGCTAGCTGCCATGGCTCATGCCTGTAATCCCAGCACTTCGGGAGGCCAAGGCGGGTGGAACACTTGAGGCCGGAAGTTCAAGACCAACGTGGCACACATGCTGAGACCCTGTCTCTACTAAAAATACAAAAATATGCCTATTGCAGTGGTACATGCCTGTAATTCCAACTGCTCCGGTGGCTGACGCGTGAGAATCACTTGAACCCAGGAGGCGGAGGTTGCAGTGAGCTAAGGTGATGCCACTGCACTGCAGCCTGGGTGACAGTGAGATTCTTTCTCAAAAAGAAAAGAAAACAGGGATGGAAAAATATGATCGAGAAAGTTAATTAAAATATGAAAACCTTGAAAGCTGTGTATCATTACAGGTCAGGGATTAACTCATTAAGCACTATTCAATCTCTCTCTTTTTGGGGGAGACAGGATGTTAGTCTGCCACCGAGACTGGAGTGCAGTGCTACAATCACAGCTCACTGCAGCCTCTAACTTCTGGGCTTGAGCAATCCTCCTGCCTCAGCCTCTTGAGTAGCTGGGAGTACAGGTGTGCATCACCATGCCCAGCTAAGTTTTTAATTTTTTGTAGAGTTGGGAGGTGGGTGTCTATGTTGCATAGCCTGGGGTCAAACTCCTGGCCTCAAGCCATCTTTCCACCTCGGCCTCCCAAGGCTCTGAGATTACAGATGTGAGCCACTGTGCCTGGCCCCTTATTTTCTTAAAGTCTCAGTTGCACGAGACTCCCACCTACAGAGAAACAGGATGAAAAGAGATTAAGCCCTGATGAGAAGCCATTCAGTCTGGTGTGTTTCCTTCTTTGTACGATTCTGAACAGATCACCTTATCTCTAGGTTTCAGCTTTTTCAGCTTCAAAACAAAAAGTCAGATCTGAGTTATCTTGATTGTCCGTAATGAAATTCTTTGAGTCCCGTATAAGAAAAACAGCTACATAATTTTCCCCTATTTTGTTTTGCAATATAGAGAGATTCCATCCTTTCTATTTTTTGTTTAGAATACAGCTTTATGTTTTGTTTTGAATAAATATCTGAGAACGAGATGCTGACTTGCTGACTTCTATGGGTTATTCAAGGTGAATTTTCATTCAGGCATAAAAAGAATGATTCACTCTTGGGAAATGTTAGCTAAGTTGCCACTCCTTTTTAAGTCAGGAGGCAGCAGTAAAGTGCATTTTTATACAGAATGTTACCTATTCAATGTAAGTCTTTAATAAGGCATAATAGAGGGTTTTAAAAGAAATCCAGACTTCATGAAATGAGAATATCCAGAGAGAAAAAGGATTGAATTTAAAAAGAAAGAAAAAAAAGGAACCTTCAATAGTAATTGTATTCAGCCAAGGGGATCTGCTAATGGAATTATGAAATCCAGTTTGAGAAGTGAAGGGAACTTTCCCAGGCGCTGAGTCAAAGCGCAATACCCTAAAGTGCTTAATGGAGGCTGACCTGTGAAGGATTAGGAGTTTTAGACACGTGTTACTTAAGGTTTCTCATGCCCATAACCGAACTTTCTAGCAATAAAAGAAAGAACTCAGCATGATGGCTCCATCACTGGTCCGGCCTCAGATGGTACTGGTTCATAGTGAGGAATGGAAGGAATGAGAAATCTCCTAACGGATTCCACATTTCTGGTGTTGTTTTTGACTCCTCTGACTTTCTCTTTACCCCAATTACCCCGTAGCCTGATCTCAGTATTTCCCCTGAAATCCAACAGCTTTTCTCTAAAACACAACAATCCGTGTTCCCTTCATCGACAGATCACTGTTCCATAGCAAAGTCATTACTGAGGAAAGACGTGAAAGAGAAAAAGACTACTGCGTATGCCTGCCAGTCACTCTGTTATTGTTCTGATTTTCTTTTCTTTATTTTAGCCAATCTGCTCTTGTTTTAGGGAACCATTTTTCATGGAGCTGAAATCAAAATTTGTTTTTAACCAAGTTGTCATTTTTCATAGAATGTCAATGCAATAATACCTTCAGGCTCGTGGAGAAGATACAGTTTACAAAGGTCCATTTTGGTAGACAGGATCTTCTGTACATTTTCAATAGCTTGAGTTGAGCCACTGCATGCAAACTGGTGACCTTGCTAATGACGCTGGTTAGGTCAACTACCTAACGGTTCCCCTTTGTCTTGGTGAAAGAATGACGGGGTTTAAGTTAAGACCACTGGTCAATGCTGTAGCTGACTTACAAATACCTGGAAAAGTGGTGACATAGGATCAGTTATCACTGATAAGCTTCGCCCAGAACCTTATAGAAAATGTACTAAAAACGTTTTTAGTCCAGAAAATTGTGTTTTGCTGTTAGATTATGTTTTTTTAATCCAGAGAATGATATTTTAGGTTAAATGTGTACGTTCTATTTATCTACGCTGAATCGGGTCAAAATTAGGTGTTTCATCTGTTGAATTCCATGATACTATCTCACGCTGAATTCATTCAATTGCGGCCAAAAGATTCTGAATGACAACCCAAACGTCAGCTACCTGTTTATTCCAATGTATTTGTAATGTTAATTCAGTAAAACTTTTAACTGTTAGGCATCAGTCTAAGGCAATAATCTTCTCCTATTACGAAGTATGTATTCGAAACTACATTATAATTAGGGAGGTAATTTTTGAGTTTACGGAGTCAGAAAATGTAAGTGAATTGGGACATAATTTTTGAGTTGACAGAGTCATAAAGCATAAGTGAATTGAATGTTTGCTGACTCAAATGGATGAAGGGGTTCATTTCTATAAAAAGAGCTGCAAGTTCTTGGAAATGCAGGTTGCTCTCAGCTGGGCAGGGTGTTTTCTCCTCCAGCTAGAGTTATATTTTTTCAACTTGGACTGATGTCTTTTACTTGTTTTGTTTCATTTCGTTAGATGCTTTGGACGACACACTGCACGTATCTGGATATGTTCACACCTCCATTCAAGTCAGGATTTGTTGTATGAGTCACTCTCTTTACTTAAGGCAATGATCACTGTCTCTTTCCGTACCGAATATCTGATATTTTGGTTTACATTTTCCCTTTTGCAATTCCTCATTTTCCACTTATACATGTACGCTGCCCATGATCTCAAAAGAGGCAAATTAACTGCATAAATGACAACCGCATATTTGAAGGTTTTTGGAAGATTTTCCTGCATGGAAATATGTCAATGTTGTGTCATCACTGGGTTATTTATTTGTAACTCTATATCTAAAATCAAGAGGAGAGGGCAGGGATGTTCTTAGGATAAATAATAATAGAGTAAAATCTCTGACTCTGATGGTGGGTGGTGATATTATGATTTCAGGGAAAAGTAATCTATGACCGAGATGGTGGGTCATGAGCATCTTCATCCAGGAAAAGCAATTCTATGACTGAGATGGTAAGACTTGGGCATCTCAGCCCAGGAGAAACAGTCTGTGAACAGGACAATGAGTGCTGATTATCTTATTCCTGGTTTTATTAGAACAGGACTTTGCAAGGTTCCACCTCAGTCTCTAGCTCAAGAATGACTTGCTGATTAACAGGCTCAAGCTTCCTTGACAGTGGGGTCTTGGCAAAAATGCTGAGTAGGGAGCAGTAGAAGCTTGTCTGGGGGCTCTGGTAGCTGTTTCTTTCGGTAATCAGGCTTCCTCGAAAACACAACCCTCTGGCCTCACTCTGCCCATTTCAGATGTCCCACAGTGCATGTACTATGTGAGCAAGTCTTTCCGATTTTAGAAATGTTTCCCTTCTGGCCGCACGCAGTAGCTCATGTCTGTAATCCTAGCACTTTGAGAGGCTGAAGAGGGAGGATTGCTTGAATCCAGAAATTCAAGACCACCAGCCTGGGCAACATAGGGAGACACCATCTCAGCAAAATAAAATAGTTAACTGAGCATGGTGGTGCACATGCCTGTGGTCCTAGCTACTTGGGAGGGTAAGACAGGAGGATTGCTTGAGCCCAGGAGTTCAAAACCAGCCTGGGCAACATACCAAGACCCCACGTCTACAAAAAATAAAATAATTAGCCAGGTATGGTAGTGAGTATTCGCAGTGATTTGGGAGGCTGAGGCAGGAGGATCCTTGAGCCCAGGAGATTGAGGCTATGGTGAGCTGTGATCACACCACTGCACTCCAGCCTGGGGGACAGAGCAACACCTTGTCTCAAAAAGAAAAAAAAATAGAGAAACGTTTCCCTTCCTTACTGAGATCAGATCATACATGTGCCATTGCTGCTTTTTTGGGTGTTCCTCAAATCAGTGTAACACACTCTCATTAGTGGTTCTGGCAGTTCCTGTATCAATGTCTAGTATTTTCAGGCATTCTGGCCTCTAATACTGGAAACACGTTGCCTAGGCTAGCCACGAGGTGTAGTCGGTAAACAAAATAAAATAAAACAAAACAGGAACAATCTGAACTGCTCTTGGAGTCTCACATGCAAATGCTCCTACCCCTTTAACAATTCCACAACCCCCCTAATGTATGCAGTCCAGTTCCATGAGCAGAACTGAAGTGGACAGTCCTGCTTTAAATTGGTAGATGGGATTGAATCTGCAGGAAGACACTGAGTTCATTTTTTTCTCTCTCTCTGAATATAATGTCTTTTTTTGTTTTTTCTGAGATGGAGTCTCAGTCTTTCACACAGTCTGGAGTGATCTCGGCTCACTGCAACCTCCACTTCCCAGGTTCAAGCGATCCTCCTGCCGCAGCCTCCCAAGTACCAGTGATCACAGGCGTGCACCACCACACCCAGCTAATTTTGTAGTTTTAGTAGACACGGGATTTCACCATGTTGTCCAGGCTGGTCTCAAATTCCTGACCTCAAGTGACCCACCTGCCTCAGCTTGCCAAAGTGTGGGGATTACAGGCTGAGCCACTGCACCTGGCCAGGATACATGTTTTCTTTAAAGCAAAAAATAATCATGTGAACTTCAAGTTTTGAAGATAATGTCAAGAGAACATACACAGTCCAGGACTAAGCCTGAAGAAGAGAGATTTTTCTCAGCTCTGCAGGAAGCAATGCACAACTATAAGGCAGGAATGGGGGTCTCAAGAAACAGTAATGGGGCCCACGTGGGATAGTAGGGGAAGTCTGCCACACCACGGAAGGCTCTGGAAGGATGGGCATCAGAGATGCTCATGAACGTCTTTTATCCATCATTACTTGCAACATAATTTTTGGTGTTTGTTGGTTTTGTTTTTTGAGACAGGGTCTCACTCTGTTGCCCAGGATAGAGTGCAGTGGTGCAATTATAGTTCACCGCAGCCTCAAACTCCTGGGTTCAAGCAGTTGTCCTGCCTCAGCATCCTGAGTAGCTAAGACCACAGGCAGGTACCGCCACACCCAGCTAATTTTTGTATGTTTAGTAGAGACAGGGTTTTGCCATGTTGGCCAGGCTGGTCTTGAACTCTTGGCCCCAATGATCCACCTGCCTTGGCCTCCCAAAGTGATGGGATTACAGGAATGAGCCCTCATGCCCAGCAAGCCAGCCAACATAATCTTTGGAGGTCAAAAGAGTCCTGGAGATTTCACTTATGAGACAAAGCAAAGCATCATTCCCTATTCCTAAATTGACTTTACATTTGGACATACACCCTGAAACAAAGTTGACATTTAAGCAAATACCCATAAATACAATTATCTATTTATTACTTCCATTGGTTTTGAGGAGGATTCTTAGCAGAGCTGATGTTAAGATGTCTGTGCCGATGTTTATTTCACTACAGAGATAGATAAAAGAATAGAGAGTGCCTTAAAAAGTTAAAGACATCAAAATAGTGTTTGTAAGAAAATTGGGCTGGGTGCACAGTGACTTATGCCTGTGGTTGTAGTATTTTGGGAGGCCATTGTCAGGGGATTACTTGAGGCCGGAAGTTTGTGACTAGCCTGGGCAACGTAGTGAGACCTCATCTCTACAAAAAAAGTAAATATTAAAAAATTAACTAGGCATGGTGACACTCACCTGTAGTCTCAGCTACTCAGGAGGCTGAGGCAGGAGGATTACTGCCAAGCCTGGGAGGTCGAGGCTGCATTGAGCTGTGATTGCACCACTGCACTCCTGCTTGAGTGACAGAGTGGGACCCTGTCTCTAAAAACAAAAAGAAAAGAAATTCAGCTTAGTGGGGGTATTTTTAAACTATTACTTCATTTGGAAAAACTTCACTTTGGTATTGGTAAATAATACATTTATGCATACATATAAAGTTCAAATTCCCAGTGCCAGACATGGTGGCTCATGCCTGTAATCTCCCAAGGCATGCAGGTCACCTGAGGTCAGGAGTTCGAGACCAGTCTGGCCAACATAGTGAAACCCCGTCTCTACTTAAAATACAAAAACTAGTCAGGTGTTGTGGCCCGTGCATGTAATCTCAGCTACTTGGGAGGCTGAGGCAAAAGAATTGCTTGAACCCAGGAGGCGAAGGTTGCAGTGAGCCAAGATCACACCTCTGCACTTTAGCCTGTGGGACAGAGTGAGACTTTGTCAAGTAAAAAAAAGAGTTCAAATTCCCAATCATTGTTTTTCAACAGGTAATCTCATAAATCTTCAACTTCGGGCTCTGGTCTTTGTCTTAGGGATGCTCTTTGTACAAAGAGGACTGAATGCATAGAGTCTCATGTCCATCCTGAGAGTAACATGGCCTGAGCTACCAGCTTCTCCACACCCCTGGTTGCTGAAAGCCATGCTGTGAAACCTCAAATCTGGTTTGGAAGTCCTTCCCCAGCCACAGATGGAAATATCAGACTACACTGCAGATAATTCAGATATAAATAAGTGTTCTACCAAAAATGAAATATTGTGATATATACAATTCTATCACTTGGCACAATTGCTAATGTTCTTCTTTAAGGATAATATATGGTTATGGTTTGAATAGTGACCTCCTGTCCCCCAAATTCACATGATGAAGTGCTGATCCCCAATACCTGTGAATGTGATCTTCTTTGGAAGTCAAGTCTCTGTAGATGTCATCAAGTTAAAATGAGGTCATTTGGGTAGGTTTTAAATCCAAAAACTAGTGTTCTAATAAAGAGATGGAATTTGGGCTGGGTGCAGTGGCCCATGCCTATAATCCCTTCATTTTGGGAGGCCCAGGAGGGTGGATCGTTTGAGACCAGGAGTTTGAGACCAGCCTGATCAACATGGTGGGACCCCATTTCTACATTTAAGGAAATAAAAAGGAGGGGGGCAATTAGGACACAGACACACACCCAGGGAAAATGCCATGGGGAGATGAAGGCTGAGATAGGACTGATGTTTCTAAAACCAAAGAGTGCTCAAGATCAACAACCAACCACCAGAAGAGAGGGAGGAAGCATGGGACAGTCTCTCCTTCAGAGACTCTTAGAGGAAGTAACATGGTTTGCCTCTGTGTCCCCGCCCAAATCTCACCTCAGACTGTAATCCCTGTAATCCTCACATGTCAAGGGTAGGACCAGGTGGAGGCAATTGTATCATGGGGGTGGTTTCTCCCATGCTGTTCTTGTGATAGTGAATGATTTCTCATGATATCTCATGGTATTCTAAGAGTCTGGCATTTCCCGTTTGCACTAGCTCCATCCTGCCACCCTAAGAAGAAGGCACGTGCTTCTCTTTCACCTTCTGCAATGATGGTAAGTTTCCTGAGGCCTCTCCAGTCATGCAGAATTAAATGTGAGTCATTAAACCTCTTTTTAAAAATATAAATTACCCAGTCTTGGGTATTTCTTCATAGCAGTGTGAGAACAGACTAATACAGGAACCAACTCTGCCACCCTTTTTACTATATACATATATATATATAATATGTGTATCTATAGATATACATATATACATATTTTTGTATGTGTATGTATATATACATAAATATGTATATATATGTGCATTAAAGTTTGTGTATATATATATAAAATATATGTGTGCATATGTATATATATATATACATGTACTTTTTTTTCCCTCATAAAATCTAGACCTGCACAACCTTCCAAACCTTTGATCTCAGACTTCCCTGCTGACCTATGTGTCATTATGGCCAAAAGTTTTCTGTCCTCTCTGCTCTTATAGTTGAGCATCTTTCTGGGACAAAACCAAAGGATTGTTGTGCATACTATGAACTTCTGGAAGAGTTTATATGGATGAAATAAAAGAAAAAAAAAGAGATAGATCGAGGGGTGTGATATTTCAGCTTGTGTCTCAACCCAAGTGATATGGTCTGGCTGTGTCCCCACCCAAATCTCATCTTGAATTGTAGTTCCCATCATTCCCATGTGTTGTGGGATGGACCTGGTGGGAGATAATTGAATCAAGAAGAGATTTCCTCCATTCTCTTCTCATGGTAGTGAACAAGCCTCACAAGATCTGCTGGTTTTATAAGGGGTTTCCTCTTCCACTTGACTCTCATTGTCTCTTGCCTGCCACCATGTAAGACGTGTCTTTTGCCTGCCACCATGTAAGACGTGTCTTTCGCTTTCCACCGTGATTGTGAGGCCTCCCCAGCCATGTATAAGTGTAAGTCCATTAAACCTCTTTTTCTTTATAAATTACCCAGTCTCAGGTATGTCTTTATCAGCAAAGAGAAACCAGACTAATACACCAGATCAATGGAAATTGTGCAAGAGAGTTTGAACTCATCTTAGTTTCTTTGTGTAGAAGAAGAAATCTCAGTATAGAGGCAGAATCTGCTGCCCTCAAGATTAAGACAGAAGGGAATAGAGGCAGTTCCCCCTCCCTGAAGGCAAGTCAGAATGAGGACATGCTCAATTTGGGACCCAACTTTCCCAAGAGAAAGTCATTCCTTCCCCCCTGGGATGAGGAAAAGATGAGCATAGGAGTTCAAGAGATTTCTTAAGAGAAGTGTAAGTGGAGGGGGTTCTCCTATACTTTTTCCCTGGAGAGTAAAATAGCCACACCCCCATAGAAAACAATTGTTTCTTTCCTACAGCACGTCAGATTTGTTAACGAATGTTTTACTTTGAACTCGGGCCATTGCAAAATCATCAGCCCAAAAGAGTGGATACTCTTGCATTGGAATTCACTAATGTTCAGTTTGTTTACAATGTGGCTTTCCTGTCCAGTGTTTTAAAATTCCACATGTATAACTGACCCTTGGAGAACAGTTCCGTTGCTTAAAGAACTTAACAGGATGTCCAGCAGCTTTGCATACTGAACATCAGGCAGCAGGATGACAGTAGCTTTGCATACTGAGAAAGAAACAAAACAGATTAATAAATAGGGAAAGGCTTTGATGATGAACTCACCAATAGAGGTGGAGAGAAGGGAGGGAGAATTTCAAAAATGTTGGAAGCTTCTATCCAGGGGCTGGGAAGACTTTGATGAGGACACAGGCTCAGTTGGGTTCTGGCAGATACACTTAAGGAAGAATTAGAAAAAAGAAAAAGAAAAAAACAAAAAGGCCCTGGAGGTTTCCAAGGAACTGTTTCTGTTGCAATACTTTGGCTGCAAGATATTTTCTTTTGTCCCCAGCCAGAAGGAGCAATCCTGGTACTTAAATAAAAAGGCAGGAAGGCCCAAAGTGGCTCTTGACTTGCGAAGACAGTATTACGGAGAATTAAGTCCTACCTTAGGGCATGCTAGGAGCCTGCTGTAGGTGTTAGTATTATCGGAAAAGAGGGCCGACACAGATCCCAAGAGAGGGTTCTTGAGCTCGTACAAGAACAATTCTGGGTGAGTCCATAGAGTAAAGTGGAAGCAAGTTTATTAAGAGAGTAAAGGAATAAAAGAATGGTTACTCCATAAACAGAGCAGCCCCAAGGGCTCCTGATTGCCCACTTTTATGGTTATTTCTTGATGATATGCTAAACAAGGGGTGGATTATTCATGACTTCCCTTTTTAGACCACATAGGATAACTTCCTGACTTTGCTATGGCATTTGTAAACTGTCATGGCGCTGGTGGAAGTATAGCAGTGAGGATGCCCAGAGGTCACTCTCATCAGCACCTTGCTTTTGGTGGGCTTAGGCTGGCTTCTTTACTACAACTTGTTTTCTCAGCCAGGTCTTTATGACCTGTATCTCATGCTTACCTCCAATCTCATCCTGTCTTAGAATGCCTTAACTTCCTGGGAGTGCAGCCCAGCAGGTCTCAGCCTTACTTTACCCAGACCCTATTCAAGATGGAGTTGCTGTGGTTCAAACGCCTCTGACAGGGGCAGCAGAGAATGTTTAGGGCAGGGAAACTGTTCTGTATGAGGATATAATAGTGGATTTTACATGTGAGTATATATTTGTCAAAACCCATAGAATGTGCAACACAGTAAACCTTAATGTAAACTCTGGGCTTTGGGGTTATGTTACGAACCCAGTATGGGTAGCACAAATGTGCTACTCTAGTTGGGGATGTTAATAGTGGGGAGGCTGCTCGGGAAGAGGCCAGAGAGTATGTGAGAAATCTTTGTGCCTTCCACTCACTGTTGCTGTGAACCTAAAACTGCTCTTAAAAAAATTAGTCTTTTAAAAAAGAAAAAGAAAAGAAAAAGAGTACAGACATGTTGTAGCATGAGTGATCCCCAAAACAGAATGTTATGTGAAAGAAGTCAGTCACAAAAGACCACACATTGTAGGTTCCATTTACATGAAATGTACCAAAAAGGCAAATCTATAGAGACAGAAAACAGATTTCTTGGGACTGATGTGTGTGAGGTTTAGCCTTCCTATGGGCTGAGTCGCTTCTGGGTGGGGCCATGGGACCCGGATTGGCAGTCCCCGGTGGAGTCTTCAGGTCCAGGTAGAGCCATGGGTGTCAGACATGTTTTTTAAAAAAAGGCATCTCAAAACAATCTGAGGTTTTACAATAGTGATGTTCTTTGCAGGAGTAATTGAGGAAGTTGCATATCTTATTACATGCAATAGCCTGGACAACGTAGTGTAGAGGAAAAGAGTCAAACACTGAAATATTTGAAGAGATTTATTCTGAGCCAAATGTGAGTGACCATGGCCCGTGACATACCCCCAGGAGATCCTGAAAACATGGGCCCAAGGTGGTTGGGACGCAGCTTGATTTTATGCATTTTAGAGAGGCATGGGATATCAATCAAATACATTTAAGAAATACACTGGTTTGGCCCAGAAAGGTGGGACAACTCGAAACTGGGGGTGGGTTGTGGGCTTCCAGGCTATAGGTGGAGTAAAAACTTTCTGGTTGTCAATTGGTTGAATTTGTCTAAAGACCTGGCACAAATAGAAAGGAAATGTTCAGGTTGAGATAAAAGATTGTGGAGACCAAGGTCCTTTGGAAGTCTCATAGTGGCTGCCCTTAGAGACAGCAGATGACAGATATTTCCTAATCAGATCTTTAAAAGGTGCTAGACTGTCAGTGAATCTCTTCAGGACTGGGAGAACCTGGAAGAAAAAAGATCTAGCTATATGAATAAATGTTCTTTACGGATGCAAAATTTCTCCTACGAAAGATAGCTTTGCGGGGCCATTTCAAAATATGGCAAAGAAACATGTTTTAGGGTAAAATATTTTGATTTTCTTGTCTTGTAATGTAATGCCAGAGTCAGACTGGAATGTTAGTTATGATATATAGGGTTGAATAAAATCCATCTGAAGAGAATTTATGGTTTTTAGGGCGTGACTCCCCAGACCCCTTGGGAATTTGGGCTAGATAAGAAAAAAGTCAGAGCTTAGATCTCAATAGCAAGACCCATCTCTAAAATTTATATATATATATAAATGAACACCTGGAACTTCCTGCACTGATGGAAATGCTATACAACACATTATCTTTGTGGTGGTGGTCCAACTTGGTAAACTTAAAATTCATTAACTTATTACACTGAAAACAAGTGGGTTTTACAGCATGTAAATTCTACCTCAATAGTTTAAAGTGAACTACACCCAGGGCAAAGCCTAAAGGAAGAAATGAGTAAATAAGCCCACAGCCTAGATCAGAAGTTCCTCTGGGGCTCCAAGAGTCAGGCAAGCACTTACTAGCAGAAACCAGCTGCCTCACCATGCCTACAAAGGCAGTGAGAGTCATCCAGTCGGTACTTGAAAGCCTCATTTATTATTGTGAAACTGGGGACATAGTTCATTCTAGTTGGGTTTTGAAAGCAGACCGAAAATAAAATTCGAAGGTGCCCCCAGACATCTGAATGGACCCCTCCTCTCAGCGAAGGGCATCCCAAGTTAACCTGAAAAACTAGTTGAGGCACTGATGGAAAGCGGGGGTTGGACATGTCTCATGATGCCCTCGTCAGTTTCGGAATTACTGATAGAACCGACTCTTTAAGTTCTTTGACACTGACAACCTGTGCTCTCTGAAGCCTGCTGCCTGGAGGCTTCATGTGCATCATAAAACCTTGGTCTCCACAACTCCTTATCATAACCTAGATATTCCTTGCTACTGATAATAACCAATTGCCAATCAGAAAACTTTAAAATCTGCCTATAACCTGAAAGCCCCCACTTCGAGTTGTTTTTCCCTTTCATGTTAAACCAATGCACATCGTGTATGTATTTATTGACTGATGTCAAAGTCACCCCTTTGAGATGGACCCGTTTTCCTCTAGGGTATGGACCCAAGAGGTGCGCACGTTCGTAAGCTTGTGTACATCTTCCTCTTGTTAATCTGCCTTTTATTATGGGAATTCAGAAAAGATAGAGAAAAAGTTCTTTTTTCCTTCCTTGCAATGGGAAACACTGGTTGTGTATTTTGGAGTCAGTCGCACACCAAAAGTATATACACAATATATGTTGTATCTTTAAACAAGTCTATGTAGTGATGCTCAGCTCTGCTTTTACAATTACTTTTCAGCATTACCTGCAGGATACAGTATGTAGCTTGCTCCAGCCATTCTTTTTTAATGTTGACAGACACAGTCCAGGTGGAACAGTCAGTTTTCTCTGGAAGTAGCATGGTAATTAGAAGACCACAAAAGAAAGAGGTCATGAGCTGAGGGGCCTGTGAAACGCACATGGATCTCTGCAAGAGGAGACATCAACACGAGACGAGCTGATGTTGCTGTGCTTGACTCACAGCATATGGGTATAGCTTTGGGGTTATTTTAACACCTTTGAGTATTTTGACATAAACTGGATAGGTTTGGAATGTATTGTTAAAAGAAATTAAAATAAAAGAGTTGTTTCTTTGATTTTTGTTTTTTTAGAGGCAAGGTCTCAGTCTGTCACCCAAGCTCTGGAGCGCAGTGATGCAATGACAGCTCAGTGCAGCTTCAACCTCTTGGGCTCAAGACATCCTCCTTCCTCAGCCTCCTGAGTAGTGGGACCACAGGCATGTGTCACCACTCCCAGATAATTTTTCTTCTAAACTGTTTGTATAGAAGTGGTTTCACTATATTGCCCAGGCTGCCCTTTAACTCCTGGCCTCTTGGTGTGCTGGGATTACTCAGGGTGTGAGCTACAGCACCTGGCATATGAGTTTATTTTATAAGTTTTACATTTATGGAAAGATTATGAAGACAGTACAGAGACTTCCTGTATACTCACACTCAGTTTTTCATATTATGAACATTTGACGTTTATATGATAAATGTGTCACAGCGAATGAACTAATCATGATACACTGTCGTGAACTAAAGCCTGTACTTCATTTGGATTTTCGCAGTGCCTTTTTTTGTGGTCCAGGATTCCTTCCAGAACACCATAATTGCATTTAGTTGTCACTTCTCTTTAAGCTCATCTTTATTGTAACGATTTCTCAAATGTTTCTCGTTTTCAATGGCCTTAACAGTTTACTTCGTAGGCTGGCCCTCTAATGGTGATGTTTTTCTCATGATTAGACAGGCTTCTAGGTTCTTGGGAGGAAGACCACAGAGGTAAAATTCTGTCTTTAAACAATTCTGTGCAATGATGCTCAGCTCTGCTTTTAAAACTACCTTAGCAATTTCAGCATTATACAGTAGATAGTTTGTTTCAGACTCTTTAAAAAATGTGGCTGAGTGCAGTGGCTCACGCCTGTAATCCCAGCACTTTGGGAGGCTGAGGCGGGAGGATCACCTGAGGTCGGGAGTTCCAGACCAGCCTGATCAACATGGACAAACCCTGTCTCTAGTAAAAATACAAAATTAGCTGGGTGAGGTGGCGCATGCCTATAATCCCAGCTACTTGGGAGGCTGAGGCAGGAGAATTGCTTGAACTGGGGAAGCAGAGGTTGCTGTAAGCCAAAATTACACCATTGCACTCCAGCCTGGGCAACAAGAGTGAAATTCCATCTCAAAAAAGAAACACAAGTGATAAACTGCAATAACCCTTTCACGTACTTTGATAAACATGGTTTTAAACAGTTGGAAAGATTAAGAACAAAGAAAGCTTCTTTAAAAAAAATTTCAGAACCTCCAAAAGTTTTGAGCATTTCCTTATTATTATTTTGTCTGCTTTGCACTTGATGAAATCAGAAATGGGCTATAAGATAGAACTGTGATTCTGGCTTTTCAAGAAAAATAGTGGACAGAACCTGAAGACCATTTTCAGATGCAGCAGTTTTGTGGGTGATGCAGTGTGCGAGGGTTATGGCACCATTAGTCCTCGTACTGTGGGCTGGTGGGGACCAGCAGGGCCTCACGGCTGCCAGGTGGATTAAAAACCACAGTCTCAGATTTCGGGAACGGCTTCTTTCAGTGACACCTACATCCACATGCCATGTGGCCGGAAGAGCTGCGGATGGGCAAAAGAAACCATGTTTTAATTTGCTGCCTTGAGAAAGATGCACTCATGCACCTCAATACCATCGTTTCTGTAAACCCAGGCAAATATTTCAGAAGTGTGTGGTGAGTAGGTGACAAGTTGTGTTCATGGCTGAGTTATTGCTGTCTTAAAAGAGCTAACGTTAACTTGGCATAATTTTATGCTCCATAAACGCACTTTATTTTACCGACAAAATGGAGTCCCACGGCAATTTGGCTCTAGAAGAATCTGCTGGGTGAAGCAACACAATTCTGAGCCTCTTGCGTTGAATTAATCTTGGAGATTTGAAAATTCTGATGATTTGATCATTTTTATTAACTCAAAAATATTGGCCAGGTGCAGTGGCTCATGCCTGTAATCCCAGCATTTGGGAGGCTAAGGCAGGTGGATCACTTGAGGTCAGGAGTTCGAGATCAGCCTGGCCAGCATGGTGAAATCCTGTCTCTAGTAAAAACACAAAAATTAGCCAGGAGAGGTGGCACACGTCTGTAATCCCAGCTACTCGGGAGGCAGGAGAATAGCTTGAACCCGAGAGGCAGAGGTTACAGTGAGCCAAGATCTCGCCACTGCATTCCAGCCTGGGAGACAGAGTAAGACTCTGTCTGAAAAAAAAAAAAAAAAAAAAAACAACAACAACAAACAAAACAAAAAAATTGCCATATAAACATGATAATCAAGTATTTAGTTTTTTCACAATGGCCAGGGAGACATATCCAAGACAGCATGTAGCTTTTATATTTTCACTGCGAAGACATCTTGTTAGAGTCTACTCTCATGAAAGCATATCATGCTTGACAAGGCGCCATTGAAGACCTGTGCAGCTGTATTATTAAATAATGAGCTTATTACAATTCCTGAAGTCTCTGCAACATCAGATACAATAATCCAGCACATTGGTTCCTCAAAAGTAAATTCATGTCCAAATGCTGAGCTAGCACTTTCAGAAGATTACTTATGCTTTAATCTTAGAGGGGAGGAGTTAGTTATTGGCATTCATAAGTGTCTTTTCAAGTAATTGATGCAACATTTTGACATGGAAAACGGATTATAGAATTTTCCATGAGTAAATGTGAAGAAGGATTTGACTTTTTTAAGCGCATTTAAAGGAGCTAACATCAGTTTGGAATCGATCCTCTTAACCACAAATGTCATTGTTTTACTACAACTTAAGGAAAATAAAAATAAAATATGTCTCCCAAAACAGTTATGGCTTGAGAGAAAATCTGAGTGCAACAGATTTCATTCGTCTTCTCAGGTTTTGAATGAACCTTCATTAGTTTATTTCTGTGGTTAGCAAACAATGCCTTTATAATGTTAATTGAATAACCATTTTTCAGAATTCTGTCAGCTAAGAAGCCAAGTTGGTGGAGGATGACATCTTGCAAATGACTCAAGGAGACTGGACATAAAAACATTCGTGCATTAGAAATTAGGGGTTCAACATGCATGCATATATTCATCGTAGCACTATTCCTAATAGCAAAGACATGGAATCAACTGTGACGCAAAACATACAGGAAAAAGACAGCGATTAGAAGAATATAACGTGTGTGTATATGTATGTAAATAGGAATACATAATTATTTATAAATGAATATAATTTGACCACATATGCATATATGTATATGTCTATTTTATAACAAAATCTATTAATTTTATGAATATAAATAAAGCAAATTAAACATGATAAGATATATAACTTTATAAGTGTTAACATTTAAATACATATATTTCTACAATTAATTTACAATTGACCCTTGAACAACACAGGTGTATGGTGTTTTTCCTCCGACTCAGCCGCCCTGAGACAGCAAGACCAACCCTTCCTCTTCCTCCCCTTCCTCTGCCTCCTCAATGTGAAGACGATGAGAATGGAGATCTTGATGATGATCCACGTCCACTTAATGAATAGTGAATATATTTCCTCCTCCTTATGATTTTCCTAAAAGCATTTTCTTTCCTCTAGCTTGCTTTATTATAAGAACACGATACATAATACATATAAACATACACAATATGTATTCATTTACTGTTTATAGTATTGGGGAGATTTCTGGCCAAGATTTCTCCCCATTTCTGACATTCAAAAATGCTTCCTGAACACATGTTGTTCAAGGATCCACTGTATGTTAATTATATAATGTACATATTTATAAATTATAAATTAATAATCATAACACATCAATAACATACAATATTATATTAATATATAAGTTATAAAGTAATATAACTATATTTATAAACTGTTATATATGTAAATGTTAATGCATATATAGTTGTATAGTTAATGTTTAAATGTTTCATTTATATTTATGAAATTAAAATATTTTGTTATAAAATAGACATATACATACATGTATATATGGTCAAAGAGATTTTATATATATATGTGTGTGTGTGTGTGTGTGTGTGTGTGTGTGTGTATATATATTATATATATGAAAAGGTTGTTTGTACTTAAGTTTTGGGGGAGTCCAAAGTTATAGGCAGATTTTCAACTGTGCAGGGGTCAGTGCTTCTAACCCCACAGTGTTCAAGTGTAAATAATAACAATTAATACATATTAATTATACATCATATGTTTAGTGTATATTAATAGATATATATTTGAAAGAAAACATCTACTTACATCTTTGAATTGAAAAGTGTTACTAACTGATACTAAGAAAAAACGTGTAAGAAGGCTGACTACCATAGGTGGCAGAAAAGTCCACCATTCTCAATGACACAATGCATCAAGCGATAGAGTCATTTTCTTCTCCACTGAGTGTAGGCTTGCCCTGGGACATGCTTTGACCTTGAAATCCGGGGAAAGCAAGCTCACGCTGATTCCAAGCCTTGCTGCAACAGCTTTGCCACTTCCTTTCTCACTGAATTTGGAATCTAGCCACCATGTGAAGAAGTGCAATCCAGCCTGCTGCGTGAGAGACAACGGAGCCATTTCCCCTATTTCCCCAGCCAGCAGTCATTCTTCTCCCATAATCAGGGCCAGCTAGCTGACCAGCCTGCTGACCACAGAGAAGTAAGGGCCCTGCTGAGCCCTGCCCAAATTATCAACCCAGAGAAATGCAAGCTAAGCAAACCAGTGTTGTTTGAAGCCACTCAAATTCAGGGCAGTTGTTACTCAGCAGGAACTAGCTGTTGCAATGGTACAAGTGAAGATCTTTATTCTTCAAGATAAAAATAAAATTAAGTTACCCAAGTTGCAACCACAATCCGAAATCATGAACCTTCTCAACAGCAATGGTGGATGCTAAGAGACAGTGTTCAATGTATCCAGCTTCCTGTGAGAACATTAATTTTTCTTCTAGAATTCCAAATCTGGCCAGACTTGTGAATCAGTATGAGAGAAGAAAAAAGGAAGAGTTTTTCACATGCAAAAAGTTAGAAAGTTTTCATTCCAAAGCTCTTTTCTAAAAACAAGACAAAACAAAAAGTAAATACTTGATGTATTCCAGGTTCAGAGGAAGTAAGTGGTAAAATTTAAAGAGCAGCTGCATTAATCCACTTGGATTAAGGCAGAACAGGAAATCAAGGGGCTCCCAGAAGAATTTTGTCAGGAAGGAATTGCATATCTCTAGGCTAGAGGGGGATTCAAAAGTTTTTTATGTGGAGACGAAAGCCTGTGCTTCTTCAAAAAAGGAAGGTAATATTGGGGGGGAAATTACTTGCTGTTCAAGAAGCAAACCAAAATATGGAAGGTCTTTTTTGTTTTTTTATTTTTTCAATAATTAATCAAATATGAGAAACAATAATTCTAGAACAAAATAAACAAAACAGAATTCTTTCCTTGCCAGGCCATTCCCAAAGAAAGAAAATATCTCTTTGAATATATTAAATTCTCTTTGAATTAATAGCAAAGTTTCAATTAAAATAATGTCCTCATGTTGGCTGTAGTGATTTAGCACTTTATTAGATATATCACCTGTTCTTAGAGGATCGTCTTCAGGCTTTCAATTTTTTCTTCTTTAAAAAAAAGTTTAAAGAAATTTTTTTCTACAACTTTAAATGTAAAGCTTTTAATATTTTCTTCTCTTATATTTTTACATTTTAACCCAGTGCTCATTGGATTGTTTATTTAGATATTAATTCAGTCTTATAATTTTTTAAAGATAAAAACTGTATTTTGCTTTTTGAAATGCTAAGCTCATAAAACATTGCATAGTTTAAAAACTCACTATTTTCAGAGTTTTCAACATTCTTCTCAGCATCACTGTAGACATGATTGTTTTCCCTAGCAGCATTGATGACTGCATATCTCATTTTGTGATACTCAGTTTAGGTTTTTCTTTCCATTCAATAAAATATATTTCCTTTTAAAATAAAAAAATAGCATTAACAGTTATTTCCGAGTGAAGCAATGAGGGACAATTTTAATTTTCTTCTTATGCTTTTTGATTTTATGAATTTTATCTATTTTATCGTTTTTCAATTAGGAAAAACAATAATTAAAATTGCATCATGGAAGGTTTCCATGGTCTTAGAGAGGGAGAATTGAGTTTATCTCTGGGGCAGACTTTCATCTTGCATCTCACTTCCCATTGGTGAAATGCAGGCTCCATGCTAAACATGAGTCTATTTCCCTTACGTAACAGGGATGCAGTGCGAAGGGGCTTGGGGTGCAGGCTGGACTCATGACTTTGCAGGGACCCCTACCCTGATGATGTTGCTGACACCATAATCATCACTGCTGCTCTTGGAGCCTCCATGTTTATTTGCTAGATTTTCACACACTTATTTCTGTGTCGCATTGTCTACTTCCTGGCTTCACTGTTTTCTCTGCTAGACCATAAATATTGTCTGTGTTTCTGGTTTCATCTTTTAATGAGAAGACCATTGTTAAAGCAATGACCCATGGTGTATGATTTCCAAGTGTAGAGTCTCCCAAACTCACTTTTCTTGAGGTCCCTATCATACAATGATCAATCATCACTGTCCTGTTTGTTCTTCTTGATAAATTATCACTCTTTGACTAGGCATGGTGGCTCCTGCCTGTAACCTCAGTGCTTTGGCAGGCTGAGGTGTGAGGATTGCTTGAGGCCAGGAGTTTGAGACTAGCCTAGACAACATCATAAGACCCCATCTATACCAAAAGCATTCCCACCCTTTGACATTCAGTCCAAGGGATGCTTTCTCTGTACTTATCTTCCAACAGCCACATCTCTGTCCTTGAATGAATTTAGACCTTCTGTTTTTATCTGACAGCACAGTGTGGACAGGCTGAGCTTCTTATCTAAATGCTGCAGACAATAGAAGGTCTAGAAATGAATTTGATACTGCAGTTGGCATGACCAATGTGGTTGTTGCAGAGCTGACTATCGGATGTGCCTTTATCTGGTTCCAGACTACGAGGTCTGCACAAATAAAAATTATGTTTCAGATGATTTGGATTTCTTCCATCAGTTCTAGCTGAAACTTACATAAAATGTCAACCTAACCAATTCACACAATAAGGATGCACGTGATGAGAAGGTACTAGACATGGACTGATGAGACTCTGGCTCTTAATGGTAACTCTGCCTACATGCTAGCTCCTCTGGTGCTCTTCAGATAGAGACCAGATGTCTCAACCAAGTCTGACAGTGTCTGCAGGTGGCAACAAAGAGAGAGGGAACATTTGTTTTTCTTTTGAGACAGGATCTTGTTCTTTCACCCAAGTTGGAGTGCAGTGGCCCCATCTTGGCTCATTGCAACTGCTGCCTCTTGGGTTCAAATGATCCTCCAGCCTCAGCCTCCCAAGTTAGCTGGGACTACAGGCACACACCAACATGCGTGGTGAATTTTTGTATTTTTTCTAGAGATGGGGTTCTGCCATGTTTCCCAGGCTGTTCTCAAACTCCTGAGCTCAAGCAATCCTCCTGCCTCAGTCTCCCCGAGTGCTGGGATTACAAGTGTGAGCTGCCATGCCCAGGTGGGAGTAGAAACACTTCCTAACAGCACCTGATATGGCTTAGCTGTGTCCCCACCGAAATCTCGTCTTGAATTGCAAGCATCTCCATGTGTTGTGGGAAGGGCCTGGTGGGAGGTCATTGAATCATAGGGGCAGGTTTTTCCCCTGTTCTCTTGATAATGAATAATTCTTATGAGATCAGATTGTTCTATAAAAAAGCAGTTCCCCTGCACCTGCCCTCTTGCCTGCCACCATGTAAGATATGTCTTGCTTCCCCTGCACCTGCTGCCATGATTGTGAGGCCTCCCGAGCCATGTAGAACTGTGAGTCCATTAAGCCTCTTTCCTTTATAAATTAACCAGTCTTGGGTATGTATTTATTAGCAGCATGAGAAGAGACTAACACAGCACCCCAGGAAATCTAACCTTATGTGTCTTTAGACAAAGTGGTGTTGTAGGCCTATGTTCAAACCACATGTGGCACAAGAAATGAAACCACTCATGGTTGGCTTTGATCAACCAGCATTTGATCAAAAGCTTCTCTTGGAATATATGACCTCAGAGAAGTAGAATGTTACCCCTCCAAAAAAACTTGGACCCTGCCAGCAACAATTACGCAGAGACAGGATGTAGGTTGGGGGGCTCAGTAAGGGTTTTCTGAATGTATGTGGTATCTGTGTCCTCAAAATTATCCTCATGTACAATTATTTTGCTGAGGAGCTACCAGGACCAGAACAACCAAGCTTTTTCTAGGACACACAGTTGACTGGAAGAATCAACAAAGCTTTTTTTTCCTCTCTTTAGAAATCCTTTGACCTATTTCCATTTTCTTTCTTAGTAACTTGTTAAAATTACCCAGAACTTCTGTCAGGGCACTTGCCTTGGGTAATTTCGAAATATTGTGCATCGAACATCGTGAAAATTCCACTTTATATTAGATTGAATAAACGTAGTCCACACAGAGGGGAATGTTAATGCTGGAATTCCTTTGAGTCCCGATTGGAAAAATGTGGCCCATTTCCACAGTTCTTGCATCTTTAAATCCATTTGGTTTCAATGATAGTCGCTATCTTTTGACAGAACTGAAGTTTGGGCAGCTAGCCCAGCTCTGAGGTTAGGTTTGGGTGCAAAGGTAATGGGAGATGAAGATTCAAATTTCCTTTGTATGAAACACAAACTTTCAAACGATGTCCTGTGACTTTCCATAGTGATTTCTATTTGGTCACAGTTTGCATAGGCAGGAAGAATCTCTATACTTCATACCAATATTATCTTTAGATAAGAATGGGAGCAGAGTTCATCTTTTCAGGGTTTGAAATAAAATAATTTTCTTCTTCTAAATGAAAATTCCTGCTGAGGGATAGGAATAGCCTTTTCACACATAATAATACAAAAACAGTACTTCACATGATCTGAAACCCCCCAAGTAATTCCATCTTTATTTGTGTCTCAATGTTTGATTATGCAATTATTTGGATATTTAGTATTTTAAAATTGAAGGAAAAATTGGATTCTATTGCCAGTAAAGCTTGTAAGTCTATCTTAATTGATACGTATTGGAATCTGTTTTATGTGACATATATGGTCGTATGTGGTACATGTTAGAGACCATAAAAAATACAGTCTGAATGTTTAATAAAAAGAAATATTTTAATTCTTGGAGGCTATGGATTATGTTTGCTAACTCTCCCAATTTAACCAGGGTCCACATTGACTACATACTTGTGGGGTGATTGATTTCTTTATATCCTTTATCATTTTTTTTACAGATACATTTTCTGCTTTTGATTTCTTTACATTTCCTTGTAAAATTAAGCACAAGTCCTAGATGTAATGACTAGGAGTTCAATGGAGCATAATAATTAATACCTGTGTCCTTGTACCTTACAGAGTGTCCTATTTTAGTTTTTTGGAGACAGGGTCTCACTCCGTCACACAGGTTGGAGAGTGCAGTGGTGCAATGGCAGCTCACTGCAATCTCCGCCTCCTGGGTGCAAGTGATCCTCCAGCTTCAGCCTCCTGAGAAGCTGAGAATACAGGCAGGCACTATCATGCCCAGCTAATTTTTGTATTTCTGATAGAGATGGAGTTTTGCTACATTGTCCAGGCTGGTCTTGAACTCCTGGGATCAATTGATCCACCTACCTTGGCCTCTCAAAGCACTGGGATTGCAGGTGTGCTTCACCATACCCAGATGTGTCTTATTTTGAAAGTCCATTATCTTTAAACTTAGTTCTCTTTTTATCTCAGGCGAGAATATTGTATAGCGTTTATTCTCATTAGTTCTTAAGTTTGAATTCCCCTTTATCACCTTCTAATAAATTTAAATACGTACATGTCTATACTACCTAGTCTAGTGGGTTCAACATTGGCAGCCTGTTTTCTTGACTGTAGCATCCTGATTATTTATAGATGATAAATAAATCTATCATCATAAATCTATATCTCACGCTTTGTGATTTTTCCCTGTCTTATTTGCAGTAGAAATATGTATAGGAAAATCAGAGATTGTGACACACTGACATTCCTGTTGGCTCCACTATGGGTGGGCATTGATTTTTATATCATGAATGCATCATTTTCAACAATTAACATTGCAGGGAATGTGTTGGAATAAGTGGCTTGACTTTTCCATCACCCACCCAAGCTACCCCATGAGAAATGTGCTATCTGGAGGGTACACGTGGTGTGACCAACACTCAGAGCCGCCATAGGGATGGTGATAATTGGTTGGTTGTCGTCTTTTGTGACCTTCCCCTAAGGAAAACAGAGGGCAATTGAGGCTCTCCACTTCTAAGTACTCATTTAATGATACTTCTCTTTGAATTACTCTTCTAAAATGTTGGGTTTATGGAGCCAAGGCAACAATATTTTAGGACCCTTCTCTCTCTGGAAAAAAATTAATTTTTGATCTGAAATGAAAGCACTGAGTCAAGAGGAAAGAAAATGTGAAGTGACTCATGTTCCTTGGGTATTGGTGACAGTCTGCCCTTGGTTTCTTTCCCAGCAATGTGGTGGCCATATTTTCCCAAGCTCAACCCACACGCCACGGGCCTGGGAAGGTACAGGAGAAAGATAGATTTAAAACCAGGAAGACCCACATTGGAGATCTTGTCCTGGAACTCATCTTTTCTTTCTATGATATTTGCTTTCCACTTGCCCTTTAAACCTGCATCTCCTCATCTATTGAGTAAGATTTGTTATACATGCTTGCTACTTTTTGTTGTATTTACAATTCGATTCAGGATTTGGTATGATTTAGGATTCAATAAATGCCTGCCTCCATCCATTCCTTTCTCTTCCTATCATCTTTCTCTTCTTTGAGCAATTCTCATCTTTTCTTTTTTTCCTCCATATGGGTAAAACGAGGTTACTTTTTTCTTTCTTTCTTTTTCTTTTCTTTTCTTTCTTTCTTTTTTTTTTTTTTTGAGACAAGGTCTTGCTCTATCACCCAGGCTGAAGTGCAGTGGTGTAATCACAGCTCACCGCAGCCTGGACCTCCTAGGTCTACCTACCTCAGCCTCCCAAGGAGCTGGGACCATATGCATGAACCACCAGGCCCAGCTAATTTTTTTATTTTAGGGACAGTGGCTCCCTGTGTTGCCCAGCCTGGTCTTGAGCTCCTGGACTCAAGCTCCTGGTCTTAAGCAATCCTCCCATCTTGGTGTCCCAAAGAGCTGGGACTACAGGAGTAAGCCACCGTGCCCTATCTGAGAAAATATTTTAAATAGGGATTGACCTAAAACGTTCTGGTCATGTGGCCCTCAAATTAGCAGCTACTCTGTCTCCTTCTTGATAGGAATTAATTTGGGAGACGCCTTTTGGATTCCTCGCTGTCATCATATAGACCCCTGCTCTTGGGCTGGGAGACATTTATGAACTGATTTTTTATTAACCTGGGTAGGTTGCATATTATATTTGAGGATAGAGTCATGCTCATAACTAGACCCAGAGAGTTTAGCAATATAGAAGTTTGTGCTTCTATAGAGTGAGAATCTCAACTCAGGCAGGAAATGTCATGAATAGCAATAAGAAGTTGGCTTTCCATATGCTGTATGGGTAGGGGCGCTTTGTTGAAAGTGACCAGCTATGCTTATCACATAGTCCTCACCTAATTAGAAACAGAGAGATTTGCTTGTGAAATACAGTTTTCCCTTGGTATCCATGGGTGATTGATTCAGCCACCTCCTAGAGATACTAAAATCCATGGATGCTCAAGTTCTTGATATAAAATTGTGTAATATTTGCATATCACCTCTGCAGACCTCTTACATACTTTAAATCATTTCCAGATTACCTAGCATACTTAATGCACTGTATATGATATTTAAATAGTGGCTGTACTGTATTATTTACAGAATGATGACAACAAAAATACAGCCTGCACTTGTTTAGTACAGATGAATTTTTTTTTAGTATTTTCGATTCGTGAGTGTTTGAATTCACAGAATGGAGGGCTGATAGTGAAATTAATTATTGCTATCCTCTTTTCTTTATTGTGAAACTTATGTGGGAGGATTGCTTGAGCCAGGAGTTCAGAACCTGCCTGGACAACATGGTAAGACTCCAAATCTTTTTCTTTTTTTTTTTAACTTTTTTTCTTTTTTCTTTTTTTATTACACTTTAAGTTGTGGGGTACATGTGCAGAGTGTGCAGGTTTGTTACATAGGTATACACGTGCTGTGGTGGTTTGCTGCATCCATCACCCCATCATCTACATTAGGTATTTCTCCTAATGCTATTGCTCCCCAACACCCTCACCCTTCCCTGTGATCCCTTCCCTAGCCTCCCATCCCCCAGGCCCCAGTGTTTGATATTCCCCTCCCTGTGTCCATGTGTTCCCATTGTTGAACACCTACTTATGAGTGAAAACATGAGGTGTTTGGTTTTCTGTTCTTGTGTCAGTTTGCTGAGAATGATGGTTTCCAGTTTCATCCATTTCCCTGCAAAGGACATGAACTCATCCTTTTTTATGGCTGCATTGTATTCTGTGGTGTATATGTGTTGAGCCTTCTTTATCTAGTCTATCATTGATAGGCATTTGGGTTGGTTCCAAGTCTTTGCTATTGTGAACAGTGCCATAATAAACATACGTGTGCATGTGGCTAAGACTCCTAATCTACAAAAAAAAAAAAAGTTGGGCAGAGTGGTACATGCCTGTGGTCCCAGCTACTTGGGAGGCTGAGGTGGAAAGGTTGCTTGAGCCTGGGAGGTTGAGGCTGCAGTGAGCTGTGATTGCACCACTGCATTCCAGCCTGGGTGCACAGAGAGACCCTGTCTCAAAAAATATTATATATAATCTGGTAATAACTATAAAACTCCTCTGTTAGATCCATAAACTTCTTTATACATTATTTAGAGGGAATTATTTTGTTAGTTACCTTCTATTAATTTCTTAAAGAGTACACACGCACACAAAAGGTTGAAGAAGGTTAACGCTAGATCCGATATTTTCAGTGATTTATTCTATTTCTTTTTTTCTCTTCAAACATAACACTCTTTTCCTTCTGAAACCATCATCAGGTGGTGGAGCATTTGTTGTTCCTGCCAGGTTATTTTCTCCACTGTTTCAAGGGAGAAAATGAAAGACTGGGTGACATGTTGCCCAAGGCACTTCCCAACTCCTGGCTTCATTCTGTTCATTACCACTCACCTGGTCCCCTGTAGCCCACAATCTCCTGGCCACACAAGCGTGATCCAAATCATATTCTGTCAGCAGTTGCCCTTGTCACAGCTGCACTGCTGTTCCTGTTTCCCCAGCATCTCCTAGCCAGTGCCCAAATTGTCATGGCCAAGGTTTTCCTCTGGTGTTCTTGGTCTCCCCCGGGACCTCAGATGCCCTTTGCCATGGAGGAGGAAGGATGGCTTGCCCAAGCACAAAAGATGTGGCTTCACTGCCACATGCTCCCCATTTCTGGGCTCCTTTTCTTTCTTACATTTGCCCACTACTCAAGGCTCTTCCCCATTAAGACCCAACCTCCAACCACATGCCAGTTGCAAGATTTCTGGTGATGAAGTGTCACTGAAGTGAGCCTGATTGAGGAAGGTGAGGAATTGGCACACAGAATAAGAACTTCAAGTGTTCATATCAAGAAAGGGAGGGTTTTTTTTTTTCTTTTATCTTTTGCAGGGAATTGATAATGAAATGGTGAGGAGCCTCGAACTACACACTTTGGCCTCACCCTGCATTAACTCCTGAACTCCCAACTGTGTTTCTGCCTTCTCCTTGTACTGGAGCCTACGACTACTTCATAAGGAAGAAAAGATAAGAGCATGCTTAGCCATGCTGAGAAACAGAAATGTTCCAAGCTCTTTCCAAAATACGCACATAGATATGAGATAGCCATATCTATCTCTAACTCTATCTAGCTGTATGTCTACCTGTCTCTATCTCTCAATCTATCAAGTATCTATTTATTCAATCATCTATTTACCCATGTATCTTCCATGTATCTCATCTATCCATCTATCATATCTGTGCATCTATTCATTTATCATATCTCTGTATCTATCCATCTATCATATCTCTGTATCTATCCATCTATATCTATGTATCTCATCTACCTACCCATATATTATATCTCTGCCTGTGTCCATCTATTCTTTTATTTCTTTCTTCTTTCTTTCCTTCCATCTGTCCATTCATCTATCTATCTATCTAATCTGCCTGTCCGTCGACCTATTCATCTATCCATCCATCTATCATATCTATTCTATCTACCTTCTATCTATCTCTATCATCTATCCATCTATTATCTACCTAGTTATCTATTAACTGTCTCCTCTATATAATCATCTATCATCTATCTATAATCTGTTTACTCACCTACTATCCTTCTCACCTATCTAGCTATAATCAATATGCCATTTCTAGAAAGTTTCAAAGGGACAATTTGGAAATTTGCAAGTGTTCTCTCCACTAACCTGAGAAGTCAGAATGGGATGAAACCTTCCTTTGTGGCAGCTCTTGTTGGAAGAAAAATGCAGGTGGTAAAATTTGTGTGGCTTAGGCATAGTGCACAAACCATCACTCAAAAAAGAAAGACCTTTCTCTGGACCAACAGCCTCGTGTCAAATGCAATTCTGTCTTCCAATCATCAGCATTTGTAATAAGCATCTGGAGAGCTAAACTTCACCTTGGAGCCTGCTTTGAAGAGAACTCAACCACTCCCAAGTCCAATCTGCCTCTCCCACAGTCCATTTCACACACTGCTCTCTCTGGCTACCCTGTAGCTGGAGTCTCTCGTGTCTCCCAAGATTCTTATTTGCCATATGGGAACTGCTGCATCTGGATTACAAATTTCCCCATTTTTTCCTGCCATCCCCAACTTAAAGCAAGCTGTTCCCTCCCCCCCAGTAACGTCTTATAACACCTTGTTCACAAATAGCTCCAAATTCTTAAGTCCTGTATTCAGTTGTAACTCATGCACATCTTCTCTCTTTGCCTCCCAGATATTCTTCCTCTTCTTTTCTAAATTTCTTCTTTTAAAATCCAGTTTATTGGGAAGCCGAGGCCAGTGGATCACGAGATCAAGAGATCGAGACCATCCTGGTCAACATGGTGAAACCCCGTCTCTACTAAAAATACAAAAAATTAGCTGGGCATGGTGGCGCATGCCTGGAATCCCAGCTACCCAGGAGGCTGAGGCAGGAGAATTGCTTGAACCCAGGAGGCAGAGGTTGCGGTGAGCCGAGATAGCGCCATTGCACTCCAGCCTGGGTAACAAGAGCGAAACTCCACCTCAAAAAAAAAAAAATCCAGTTTAAATCCCTTTAGAGTTTTCCTCTCTCAAGCATCCCAGAGTAAGCTGGTATCTGTACCAGATCCTCTCTGAAGCTATATAGTAAAGCACATAATGTGAATCAATGCTTACATTTTTGTTGTTATTTTTCTTAAAATATGTATTTTATTATTAGTTTATATTACTATTATTGTTATTTTTGAGACAGGGTCTGACTCTGTCACCCAGGCTGAGTGCAGTGGTATGATCACAGCTCACTGCAGCCTCAAACTCTCAGGCTTAAGCGAGATTCCCACTTCAGCCTCCCGAGTAGCTGGGACCACAGGCATGTGCCACCAAGCCCAGCTATTTTTAAAAAGTTTTTGGCAGAGGCAAGATCTCCCTATGTAGCTAAGGCTGGTCTTGAACTCCTAGGCTCAAGCAATCCTCCCACCTCAGCCTCCCAAAGTGCTGAAATTACAGGTGTGTGCCACTATGCCCAGCTTATATATTTTTATTATTAAATACAATAGAAATAGAGAAAAATACAATGTGGGTTAGGGTTAGTGAATTATTAGAAGGCAGACACAATAAAAGACACAGAACTTGACCAACTCTCCTGAAGGCCCTTCATGTGTCCATCCCAATCTATTTCAGAACCTAAATCGGCAGCTTGTAGTATTATGGTAAATGGCAAACCCGACCGCAAATGCATGTGCATGTTCCCTGGTGAAGTGTATCAGATATTTTGGCAGGTTTTTCTAAAGGCCATACCCTCCATTCTCTCTAAAGGTTATTTGAAGCTGACAGCTTTCTTGATACATAACAGTCCTTTCTCAAGTTTTTCATGAGCAAAGACATTTTACATGGTTTTCATTTTTTTCCAGCCATCGTTTTCTTGGCTTGAAGGTGTGTACGTAGATGAGAAACTTTAAATATCTTGTGTTTCAGCATGTTTATCCTAAAAAAATTAATCACAGTCTTATTAATAAAAAATATATTATTTTACAGAAATATTCAATTCACAGTCTCATACTGAGCATTGAACTGGAATAAACAGAATGGAAATAGAAGGACAATTTTCTGGGCAGTCTGTGATTTGGGCAGAATTTCTACAACATAATCAGACTTCACAAGATGCATATATGTCATGGAATAAAAGCTTGCAAGAATGCTATAGCTGTTTACCTTTGCAAAAAATAGTTTGTTCTATTTAATTAATTTATTTATCTATTTAATTTTCTTTTTAAGAGACAGGGTCTTGCTCTGTCATCCAGACTGGAGTGCAGTGCATCACAACCATAGCCCACTGCAGCGTTGAACTCCTGGGCTCAGGCAATCCTCCTGTCTCAGCCTTCTGAGTAGCTGGGGCTACAAGTGTAATCTAGTTCGGACGTGTGTTCCTGCTGAAATCTCATGCTTAACAGTAATTCCCAGTATTGGAGGTGGGGCCTGGTGGGAGGTGATTGTATCATAGGGGCGGCTTGTCACGAATGGGTTAGCACCATCCCCTTGGTGCTGCTTGCATTGTGGTGCGTTCTCACGAGATCTGGTTGTTTGAAAGTGTGTAGCACCCTTCAGCTTGCTCTTGCTCCTGATTCTGTCATTTGAGATGCCTGCTTCCCCATTCCTTCTGCCATGATTGGAAGTTTCCTCAGGCCTCCCCAGAAGCAAAAGCCACTATGCTGCCTGTACTGCCTGCAGAACTGTAAACCAATTAAACCCCTTTTCTTATAAATTATCCAGTCTCAAGTATTTCTTTATAGCAATGCGGGAATAGACCAATACAAAATGTGTGCACCATGCTTGGCTATTCTTTTTGTAGAGATTGGGTCTTGCCATGTTGCCCAGGCCAGTCTTGAACTTCTGGCTTCACATGGTTCTCTTGCCTTGGTCTCCCAAAGTGTTGGGATTACAGGCATGAATCACTATGCTCAGCCTGTGTTGTGTTTTAAATGCAATATTTGCCATATAGAAAATATGAAGTATATCAAGCATAATAATATAAGGAACTGCAAAATACCTACTGTTCAACAGGATAATGATACTATTAACAGTATCTTCTATTTTATCTGCTTTTTTTCTGTTTCTACCTGGCATTCACCACTATCCTGAATTAGATTTTATCATTTCCTTATTTTAAAAATTGTATTACTACATATTCTAAGAAGTCTAAACTGTAAGTGTGTGTGTATTCATGTAGATGCATATATTTGATTTTAAATTAGACGTACATCTACACTCTTAACAGGTAATATAGAATTTGCTTGATTTTACATTTTTGAAAACGGTATCATAGAACTACCATTCCACCCAGCAATCCCAGTACTGGATATTTTCCCAAAAGGAAAATCATGTCACAAAGCCACTTACACTCAAATGTTTATTACAGCATATTCATAATAGCAAAGATATGGAATCAACTTTAGTGTGCATCAGTGCATGATTGGATAAAGAAAATGTGATAGATACATATATATATACACACACAATGGAATACTACTTAGTCACAAAAAAGAATAAAATAATTTCTTTTACAGCCACACAGATGGAGCTAGAGGCCATCCGCATATCTTTGGTGAAACAACACAGAAACAGAAAGCCAAACACTGCATGTTTTCACTTACAAGTGGGAGCTAAATGATGCGTGCACATGGACAGTGTGGAATCATAGTCATTGGAGGCTTGGAATGCCGGCAGGGGGATGAGGGATGAGAAATGGCTTAATGGGTACAATGTAAGTTATTTGGGTGATGGTTTCACTAACAGTCAATACTTTATCACTATGCAGTATGTCCATGTAACAAAATTGTACTTGTACCCTTTAAATTTAGACAAAATACGTGTGGGGCTTCATACCTAGGTGATAGGTTGATAGGTACAGCAAACCACTATGGCACCTATTTACCTGTGTAACAAACCAGCACATCCCTGCTCATGTGCCCCAGAACTTAAAATATAATAAAATAATAATAAAAAAAACAGAAAACAGTAAAAATAATATCATACTTTACAATAGTTTTGTGGACATCCTTTTCCACTCAATTCTCTTTCATTTATATTGATTCATATCTTTGCATGTGTCTGTATTTTATTTTTTTCTGCATTTTTTTTTTCCTACAAATCTTTCTTTTTTTTTCGGCTACAAAATACCCCATTGAGTGAGTGGGCCACATTATATTTGTACATTTTCCTTTGATGGGTATTTGGATCCCTTCCAGGGTTGGCTATTTACCAAAAGGGACACCATGTGGTACATGCATTTGGAGGCATGCCTGCAAGGTTTTTTGGTTTGGTGTGTGTGTGTGTGTGTGTGTGTGTGTGTGTGTGTGTGTGTGTGTGTTTTGAGATGGAGTTTAGCTGTCATTGCCCAGGCTGGAGTGCAATGGCGCAACCTCAGCTCACTGCAAGCTCCGCTTCCCAGGTTCAAGTGATTCTCCTGCCTCAGCTTCCCAAGTAGCTGTTATTACAGGCATGCGCCACCACACCCAGCTAATTTTTTGTACTTTTAGTAGAGATGGGGTTTCACCACATTGGTCAGGCTGGTCTCGAACTCCTGACCTCAGGTGATCCACCTGCCTCAGCCTCCCAAAGTTCTGGGATTACAGGCGTGAGCCACCATGCCCGGCCCACCATGCCCGGCCCACCATGCCCGGCCCACTGGATACCAATGATATCCAGTCAAGCAAGGAAGTGCTGAAACATAGGCACGTGACTATAGCTGACATGATGCAAAAATAGTTTTCCGCCAGGGACAGTGGTTCACGCCTGTAATCCCAGCACTTTGGGAGGCTGAGTCAGGTAGATTACTTGAAGTCAGGAGTTCGAGACCAGTCTGGCCAACATGGTGAAACTCCATCTCTACTAAAAGTACAAAACTAGCTGGGTATGGTGGTGCTCATTGTAGTTCCAGCTACTTGGGAGGCTGAGGCAAGAGAATCACTTGAACCCGGGAGGCAGATGTTGCAGTGAGCCAAGATCGCGCCACCATACTCTAGTTGGGGGACAGAGTGAGACTCTGTCTCAAAGAAAAAAAAAGTTTCCAAATAGGTAGCATTAATTTGCACAAACAATATCATTACCTAAGTATTCTTTGTTGATCTAGATTCTCTTCAATGCTTGACATTTTCAAAATGTTGAAATTTTCGCTAATTAAATAAATATTTATCACATTGTGGTTTTATCTTTCCCTAAATTAACAAAACCAAGCATGACTTCCAATGTTTTCAGGTCTTTTGCATGAAATGCCTCCTCTTTGTGTCTTTTCTATATATCTGAATCTTTGTATAGGTCCAGGATATAAATCATTTGATTTCTTCTTTTCCAAAGACTCTCTGCAGAGTTTTTCCTCCTAGATTGATATTTCCTTCACATTATATTGATGGAATCTTTCGAAAAACAAAAGTTCTTAAGGGTAAAGCTGTTAGCATGGCATTTTCTTCAATGGTTAATATTTTTGTGTCTTTAAAAAAGAATCCCTTTGCACTGCAAGATGAGAGAGATATTTTTCCTATATTTCCTTCCAGAATAATAACTTTAATCCATCTGGAAATATGTGTATGTGTAGTGGAGGAGGGGATTCGTATGGTTTTCATGTTTTCCATATGGAAAACCAATTGTCCCAGCTCTATTTATTGAATAGTTCCTCATTTGCTCACTGATCTGTAATGTCATCTCCTCCCTGTTTTATATTATAGCATATGCTGACCCTAATGCTTCCAACAGGGAGTCCCTGTGCTTCTTTGCTTGGGGTGTTTATCTGACCCATGGAGCTCGACTATTGAACATACCTCAGTCAAGCCAGAGTGCTGGGCATCTAGGAGCTCTCACAAAGAACTGCCCTCAGCTAAAAACTGATGAGTGTTGAAGGGCAAGTACTCTCACTCGCCCATCCCACAGCTGGAGAGCATATTCTACTCTCTTTCCAAGGCTCTCAGCACTGCATCCTGATCTCCCCTTCTTCTTTTTTTTTCTTTTTTTTTTTTTTGATGAAGTTTCACTCTTGTTGCCCAGTCTGGAGTGCAATGGTGTGATCTCGGCTCACTGCAACCTTTGCCTCCTGGGTTCAAGCGATTCTCCTGCCTCAGCCTCCCGAGTAGCTGGGATTACAGGCACGTTCCACCACGTCCAGCTAATGTTTTGTATTTTTAGTAGAGACAGGGCTTCTCCATGTTGGTCAGGCTGGTCTCAAACTCCTGCCCTCGGCCTCCCATAATGCTGGGATTATAAGCCTGAGCCACCGTACCTGGCCCTGATCCGACTTCCCCTTCTTATGAGGTGTCTTAGTCCTCTTCACAGAATACCATAGACTGGGTGGCTTGTAAACAACAGCCATTTATTCTCTCTGGGTCCCGGAGGCTGGAAGTCTGAGATTAAGGTCTGAGCAGGGCTGCTTCCTCCTAAGGCCTCTGTACTTGGCTTGTAGATTGTACATGCCATTTTCTCCCTGTGTCCTTCTGTGTGTGTGCAGAGGGAGATCTTTGCTATTGTTTCCTCTTCTTATAAAGATTAAGACCCCTTTCTTACAATTTTGCTAATCACCTCCCTAAAGGCTCTGTCTTGACATAATCTCACATGAGGGTTTCAGGCTTAAATCCATGAATTTGGGGCAAAAGGGCATAATTCAGTTTGTAGTAATTATTCAACCAAAGTAGGTGATTGGCTCCTGGTGGGAAAGAGGGAATAAAAATGGAGAGAGTATTATATTAGAGAAAGAGAGATGAAAGCTTCACGTACAACTTTTAAGAAATGGGAGGGCCTGGGAGTGGGTGATTTAGAGAGTCGAGATGATGGAATATCATGTGATCTTTGGGTTGAGTGTGCAGGACGGTGGCTAGGTGCTTTGAAATTCTCAAGAGCAACTTTGAAATTGGAGCTTACTTCACGGTGGTTATCTGTGCTGGTCACCTGCTTGGTGACATCCCAAGGATGTCATTCAAGGACTGAAGCTCATTTCTCCACTTTCTGTTGGTGCTTCCTGGCTCCTCACCCAAATAAGCTCCTTAATGGAATCTTTATATTAGCATTCAGTAGGTTAGGTGTATTAAATGCATTTTAGACTCACAATTTTGGTTTTTTCTTTTCTATTTTTTTTTTTTTTGAGACAGGGTCTCACTCTATTGCCTAGGCTGGAGGACAGTAGTACAATCATAGCTCACTAGAGTCTCAACCTCCTGTACTCAAGCAATCCTTCTACCTCAGACTCCCAAGTTGGACTACAGGTGTGCAGCATGCCCAGTTATTTCATTTTTCTTCTGTAGAGACAGAGTCTCAGTATGTTGCACAGGCTGGTCTCAAACTTCTGGGCTTAAGTGATTCTCCCATGTCTCCCTCCCAAAGTTCTGGGATTTCAGGTGTGAGCCACTGCATCCAGCCTAGACTTACACTATTTTCTTTTTTTTTTTTTTTTTTTACTTTTTTTTTATTGCATTTTAGGTTTTGGGGTACATGTGCAGAGCATGCAATACAGTTGCATAGGTACACACATGGCAGTGTGTTTTGTTTGCTTTCTCCCCTTCACCCACATTTGGTATTTCTCCCCTGGCAATCCCTCCCCACCTCCCCCTCCCACTGGCCCTCCCCTTTCCCCCCTATAGACCCCAGTGTTTAGTACTCCCCTCTCTGTGTCCATGTGTTCTCATTTTTCATCACCCGCCTATGAGTGAGAATATGCGGTGTTTCATTTTCAACTTATAATGGGTTTACTGGGGTGTAGCCCTATTGTTAAAGTCAAGGAGCATCTGTACTTTGAACAGTTCTGGACAAGAGATACACATTAAGTGACTGAGAAACTGAAATCCTTTTTTGGATAGAGTGTTGCTGTTACTGTAGAATGAGTCACCTCATTTAGCAAGAGCAAGCCATGAATGCACTTGAGTTACATTTTTAATAGTTTCATGGACTCCTAAAAATCTCCAGTTCTTAGTTCTCAATTCCAAGAAGAGCCGCCTTGTAGACTCGCAGCTGAGAGGCAGGCTACGGCAAACTCAGACCTGGAGAAGATGGAGGGACTCCAGGGAGAAATGGCAAATGATGAAAGCTTTGGCAAAACGGTGGGAAAGTGTTCAAAGAATGTTTAAAGAAAAAGAAATGAACAGCAACAACAAGTTAGGAAGGAAATGGAACTGATTAAAAGCATCATCTCTACTCCACTTCTGTGCCATGGAGTGGAGTCCCACATAACTTGACATTTAATTGAAACTTTAAAAACTCTGCAGCTCAATCAACTTCTCTTGGCAGTGAGCCCACGGAAAACGCAGAAGAATCTTTTCAGAACTATTTACGAGCTGTGCTACAGTCGATGAAGGTCTGCTTGAGGGCGGTGACAGAGGAGAGGAATGAGTGCGGGCCGGAGGCTTAAAGAAGAGCATATCCATCCATTAGGGTTGTCGTAACAAAGTCCAACACACCTGATGGCTCAAACAACAGATATCGATTCTCCCACAGTCCTTGAAGCTGGAAGTCCAAGATCAAGGCATAGGCAGGGCTGATTCCTCTGGAGGCCTCTCTCCTTGGCTTGTAGACGCCATCTACTCCTTGCGTTCTCATAGAGTCATCTTTCTGTGTGTGTCTGTGTCCTCATCTTCTTATTAGATGTCTTAGTCTATTTCAGGATGCTATCACAGAATACCATAGACTGGGTGGCTCATAAACAACAGACATTGATTCTCTCACAGTCCTTGAAGCTGGATGTTTAAGATTAAGGTGTGGGTTCTTCCTGAAGCCTCTCGCCTTGGCTACGAGACACCATTTTCTCCCTTTGTCCTTACACGCTTGTCCCTCTGCGTGTGCCTGTGTCCTCATCTCCTCTTCTTATGAGGTGTCTTAATCCATCTCAGGCTGCGAGGCTTAGACCACAGACATCTACTTTCCCACAGCCCAGGAAGCTGGATGTCTGAGATCAAGGCGTGAGCAGGGCTGACTCTTCTGAAGCCTTTCTCCTTGGCTCATAGATATCGCCTTCTCTCCATGTCTTTACATGTTTGTCCCTCTGTGTGTGTGCAGAGGGAGAACTCAGAAATCTTTTTGTCTTCTTATACATTTGCCAGCTGTATCAGATTAGGACCCTTCCCTTACGATTTTACCTAAGCCAAATCACCTCCCTAAAGGCTCTGTCTTCACATAATCTCACATGAGGATTAACGGCTTAACCACATCTGCAGAGACCTTTTTGCCAGATAAGGTCACATTCTGAGGTTCCAGGTACTTGACATGGGCATTTCTCTTCCAATAGTCTATGGTAAGGAAAAGTGGAAAAAAAGCAAATACCAAAACCTTTTCATAAGAACCCGTTTCTTCTCCATGTAGAGCTATGCTATGAGGACTGCTGTAAGTGGAAGATATCATCTCCATTGCAACACACAAATTAACATTCAGAAATGTAACTTTGCAGAGAGAAGAAAGTTTCTCTGAGTTCCTACACTCGGTTTTATGTAAGATTGGTTTTTTTGTTTTTTTTTTTTAGGAAGGGAGGAAGGCAGGAAGGAAGGAAAGGAGGAAGGGAGGGAGGAAGGGAGGGAGGGAGAGAGGGAGGGAGGGAGGGAGGGAGGGAGACAAGGGAAGGAAGGAAATCAAGCAATGAGAGAGACATTGCCGACCTGGATCTAGAGGTCTATGAGTTGATTTCTTTTTTTTCTTTTTTTGAGAGAAGGAAAGAAAAAAAAAAGAGTGAAGGAGAGGAAGAAAGAGGAAGAAAAAGAGGGAGAGAGAATGAAAATGTTGCTTTATTAAAAAAAAATGGGTATTAATAATGGCCAATCAATGTTTCATTTAAACCTATGAGTAGGTGTGATGTGGTATTGACAAGAATGTATATTTTGTGTATTTAAAGTGGAGAGCTCTACAAATATTTATTAAGTTTACTTGTTCCGGATCTGAGTTCGAGTCCCTGATATCCTTATTAATTTTCTGTCTCATTGAGTCTAAGTCTCTATGTATCTGGGTGTTAGGATCGTTAGCTCTTGTTGTTGCATTGATCCTTTTACCACTATATTTTCGTTGCTTTAAAATCTATTTTATCAGATACGAGAATTGCAACTCCTGCTTTTTATTTATGTATTTATTTTTGCTCTCCTTTTGGTTGGTAGATATTTCTCCATCCCTTTGTTTTGAGTCTTTGTGTATCCTTGCATGTGAAATGGGTCTGGATGTAACATGCCGTTGAGTTTTGGTTGTATCTTTTGATTGGGGGATTTAGTCGATTTAAATTTAGGATTACTGCCATTTGATGTTAACTGGCTGTTTGATCCATTTGTTGATGTAAATTCTTCTTTATGTTGTTGCTCTTTACTTTTTGGTATATTTTTAGAAAGGCTAATTCTGGTTGTTTCTTTCTATGTGTAATGCTTCTTTCAGAAGCTCTTGTAAAGCAGGCCTGGTGGTAATAAAATCTCTGAGTTCTTGCTTGTTCATAAAAGATTTTATTTTTCCTTCAGTTGTGAAGCTTAGTTTGGCTGGATATGAAATTCTGGGCTGAAAGTTCTGTTCTTTAAGGATGTTGAATATTGGCCCCCACTCTCTTCTGGCTTGTAGAGTTTCTGTTGAGAGATCTGCTGTAAGTCTGATAGGCTTGCCTTTGTGGGTAATCCGACCTTTCTCTCTGGCTGCCCTTAGTATTTTCTCCTTCATTTCAACCCTGGTGAATCTAACGATTATGTGCCTGGGGTTGCTCTTCTTGAGGAATATCTTTGTGGTGTTCTCTGTATTACCTGGGGTTGAATATTGTCCTGCTTTGCTAATTTAGGAAAATTTTCCTACAATATCCTGAAGAATATTTTCCAGGTTGGATTCATTCTCTTCGTCACATTCAGGTACACCTATCAAACGTAAATTTAGCCTTTTCACATAGTCCCACATTTCTTGGAGACTTTGCTCATTCCTTTTTATCCTTTTTTCTCTAATCTTGTCTTCTCGTTTTATTTCATTAAGTTGGACTTCGACCTCTGATATCCTTTCTTCTGCTTGAACAATTTGAGTGTTTAAACCTGTGCATACTTCTTGGAGTTCCTGTATTGTATTCTTCAGTTCCATTAATTCACTTATATTCCCCTCTAAGTTGTCTATTCTCATAAGGATTTCGTCAAACCTTTTTTCTTAGTTTCTTTACATTGGGCTACAACATGTTCTTTTAACTCACAGAAGTTTCTTATTATCCATGTTCTGAAGCCTGATTCTGTTAATGGGATGCACTCGTTCTCCATCAAGTCTTGTTCCCTTGTTGATGAGGAACTGTGATCCTCTTTAGAGGGAGAGGCATTCTGATTTTGAGTATTCTCAGCCTTTTTATGCTGGTTTCTTCCCATCATTGTAAATTTATCCACCTGTCATCTTTGTAATTACCAACTTTCAAATTAGGTCTCTGAGTGGACGTCCAAGTTGTTAATTCCCAGGGCCAAAATACGAGCAACCCACTGCACCGGCCAAAACAGCGGCATTAAGACTGATGGTGCTTTTCTGCCCGGGAGTCTTCAGTCTGGCTTCCTTCTTGAGTCCGTAGTAGGTGACTCTGCCTTCCCAGAGCTCCAAATCTCGGTCAGAAGGGGAACCAGTCCCGTTTACTCTGCACCAAGAGCTGCCGCGCCGAGGTGCCAGTGAAACCGCTGCGCCGGCCACAAGAGTCGTGCTGTCGACCCGTGCAGCTCCTCCACTGGGAATCTTCTGCTCTGTAGCAACCAAAACTTGTCTGAAAGTGTGGCATCCTCTTGTTCTCTGAGCTTTCACTGGGAGCTGCAATCCCGAGATGTTAGCGATCAGCCATCTTGGATCGTTCTCCCTAAGATTTGTTTTTTATATTTTCTTTTCAAGACAGGGTTTAGCTCTGCCACCCAGGCTAGAGAACAGTGGCACGACCAGAGCTCACTGCAGCATCAAATTTCTGGGCTCTGTCACACAGGCTGGAGTGCAGTGGCATGATCTTGGCTCACTGCAACCTCTACCACATGGGTTCAAGTGATTCTCCTGCTTCAGCCTCATGAGTAGCTGGGATTAAAGGCACCTGCCACCCCGCATGGCTAATTTTTGTATTTTTAGTAGAGATGGGGTTTCACCATGTTGGCCAGGCTGGTCTCAAACTCCTGACCTCAAGTGATCCGCCCACCTCAGCATCCCAAAGTAATGGAATTACAGGCATGAGCCACTGAGCCCAGCCAGTATAGGACTATTGTTTGGAAAGGTGCATGGTAAAAGCTGCTCTTGGCAGAGAAACCTGAGCAAGAATCCCCTTTGAAGCTTAGAGGGATATTACTGGGATTATTGCTTAAGCCACGGGAAACTGGTTGAAAAAAAAATTGTGAATGGTTCGCATAATGTAAAACAGGAAAGATGCACTCAGGGAAAGTTAAAACAGCCACGGCAGGTCAGCCTTTGTTGCAGTCAGGGAAGATGGACAACTGGGTTGTCGATTACCTTGAATTGAGCTTCAGAAGAACAGGCCACTGAAATTTATCAGCAACTTGATTTAATGGAGATTTTCTTGTGCATTTGGGAGGTTTTTATCCAGCATCCCAAGCTGTTAAAATTAATGTTTGACGGCCCAGAATGAAGACAAGTGTTTTTGTAAGCAGAGCCTCTGTGGCTCCATGCTGAAGACATCAGGGTGTCAACGTTATATGTCAGCAATTAATGATGGAAACAGATTTTCTACTCCTATTTTCTTTTACTGATTCATTTGCTAAAGACATGTAAATGTAAGCAGAATTCTCCAAAGGTGTTTAATCATAGAAGTGATGGCTAAAAGAAGCCAATGATTCTGAAACGTCCTAACGGTATATCTGGCCATTTAGGTGATTTCACTACCTTCTTGAGACAGAATCTTTGAATGGAGAACAGCATTTTCACTCCATATTGAATGGAAACATCATCATCTCCACATTATGCTAAGCCACTCAGTCACAAAACCAAGAGTGCACTTCTGAAATATTTTAATTCCATGCAGCTCTAGTACATTTTCTTTCTTTCTTTTTTCTTTTTTGGAAACAGGGTCTCGTTCTGTCACCCAGGCTAGAGTGCAGTGGTGTGATCTTAGCTCACTGGAGCCACCACCTCCCAGGTTCAAGTGATTCTCGTGCCTCGGCCTCCTGAGTAGGTGTGATTACAGATGCCCACCAGCACACCTGGCTATCTTTTGTATTTTTAGTAGAGACGGCATTTCATCATGTTGCCCAGGCTGACCTCTACCTCCTGAGCTGAAGCGATCCTCTCGGCTTGGCATCCAAAAGTCCTAAGATTACAGACGTGAGCCACCTCACCTGGCCCTAAATTTTATTTCTACCATGCTTCCTTAGAAATGTAGACTTGTCAAGGTTGTAAAATCATTAGTAGAATATAACCTAGCAATGCCCTTGTGAAATGATTATATTTATATTACACATAACATCCTACTAAATATTTGTATTATGATTTAATATGTCAAAGGAAGAAAAATAAGCCAATGTTCCTGAAATAGGTTCAAAGCCACACAGCAAAGAAAACCTGTGTTGTTTCTTCTCCAGAAACTCAAATGCCTGTTTTCTGCCAAAAGTGTAATTTGAACAGGAAAAAAAAAGTTAAGTGTGTTTCAGACATCTGTTATCAGACTTTGGCAATGGATAAGTGGAAGAAACACCACACAGGGTCAAGGACTTCTTAGGATCCTTGGTGAGAAAGTGATTCTGAGATCATTTGCTATGGTCATTCAAAGACCCACCAATACACAATCAAGTGAAGTCATGTTTGGAAGAGACACTCACGGGTTGATGTGAAAATAGCAGAACAGTACAAGAGCAGAACGTGATGATGTTTAACAAAGTAAGATTTTTTTTTTGTAAATTCTGGAAAGTGACACTCTAAGTCAGCGTGTTTCTTCAACTGGCTGATCAAGTTCAGAGCCCAAGAATTTGCCCAACTTCCTTAGATGTCCTCCTTTCTAAACAATTGTAAGGGTAACGTTATGAGATTCATGAAAGGAAAGCCAGATTGCTTATCAAAGATGTGTGCCCACTGTGCCTTTCCAAGCTCCTTACTCTGAGATGGTCCAAGATGTGTTTCTGAGAAGGCTATTTTGATTGCCTTTGGTGACACCTTATGCAATGCAGACATCATTTCCATCAATGCATCTAGAAAATCTGTGCATAGGAGTGTGTCTCACTTTCCCTGCTGGTGACCTGGAGGAAGCATTGCATTTTTGTAAAAGACACACCCATGCCTGCCAACTTCCATTTATTCTCTTTGAAGATGCATGACAGTCCTTTTCCTTGGTTCTTCAAAACTCTCAAACAGGAAGCAAGGCATGCTTCCTGGTGGTTTCACTTGTGTTGTATCTAGTCTCAAGCCTCTGGCATCTTCTCCACCCCAAGGCTGTCTGGACCTGTGTCCTGGAGTTTTTGTAGGGTCTGGTCCCATCATTATAGTGAACTACAATGCAGGGAACTCAACTGGACCAAGAAAGAGTCCCCGAGATGCATCCTTATGGCTGAATACCTCTGGGGTTAGCAGAAGAAATGAGGATAAGCAAATTCTAGGTAAGACCCTGACACGAAGACATGGCTCAAATTTAGCCTCTGATGTCGTGTGGCTGTGTCTTTACCCAAATCTCATCTTAAATTGTAGCTCCCACAATTCCCATGCGTTGTGGGAGGGACTTAGTGGGACATAATTGAATCTTGGGGACTGGTCTTTCCAATGCTAGTCTCATGATAGTGAATATGTCTCACGAGATCTGGTGGTTTTGTAAAGGGAAGTTTTCCCACACAAATTTTCTTCTCTTGTCTGCCACCATGTGAACTGTGCCCTTTATCTTCCACCATGATTGTGAAGCATTCCCAGCCACATGGAACTGTGAGTCCATTAAACCTCTCTCTTTTGTAAATTGCCCAGTCGCAGGTATGTCTTTATCAGCAGCATGAAAACAGACGAATACAGCCTCTCTAATTTACCAGTGAACACTGGGTGGGACCAGGATTCATGTCAGAGAATGTCCTGTGTATTTGAATCGATGTGGATTCTCTCACTCTTCTGCCCCAGCTTGGCGTTTTAAATTTCTATCTCTAAAATCCTTTTCTGCCCACACATATTTGCTCTTGCAAAGTTCAGTTTGCTAGTGTATGGAGAATAAACACATGGTAATTACAGCCTAAGCTTTACCATGCAACAACAATGGAGAATGGAGCGGGCTGTCCTCCCTCCCTCTCACCCTCCTTCCCAGCAGCTTAATGCAAATAAACTTCTGCTGTTGCAGAACTCTCTTTTTTGTTCTTGCCTGATCCTTTGAAGTCAAGAGTTTTGTTATTATTACGATCACTATTAAAATTCCTCTTCCAGTCATCTGCAATAATAGCTTCTAGAACAAAATTCTTAGCTAATCTCAAAGTCCCTTCATTTGCATGTTGCCCATGATGACAACAGAGGAGTTTTGGTGGTCAGGACCCCACAGGATGACCCACAGGTTTTTTGTTTGTTTATTTGTTTTGAGACAGGATCTTGCTCTGTTGCCCAGGCTGAAGTGCAATGGCATGTTCATGGCTCACTACAGCCTTGACCTCCCAGGCTCAAGTGATCCTCCCACCTCAGCCTCCCAAGTAGGTGGGACTACAGGTACCTGGCACCATGCCTAGCTAATTTTTGTATTTTTAGTAGAGACAGTATTTTGCCATGTTGCCCAGGCTGGTCTCAAACTCCTGGGCTCAAGTGACCCACCAGACTCAGCCTCCCAAAGTCCTGGGATTCTAGGCGTGAGACATCATGTCTTGCCAAATCCACAAGTTTGATTTAGTTTTTCAAGAGCAGTTTAAGAAAAAGCAAGACTTTTTCATTTTGACATTTTGCCATTTTTAGCATCAAGAAAGCTTTGCTCCTTGCAGAAGCGGCATGTCATCTCACCCTGGGACAAATGGCATCTGGTGAGATGCTAAGTAGCTGAGGTTATTGGTGTTATTTGCAAGGGATGGGTGCTGATGATTGCCATTACACTGGGTTTCCCTGATGTTCAGATAACTCCAAAGGAGACACTGAGTGAGGGCCATGAGTAGGGATGTGGGAAAACCCCACGGCTGGGATGCCAAGAATCCCACCTGGGCTTATGTGCGCTCTGTTCTGGGAATTGCCCACCCTTTTCCCCAAAAAATAATGAATATTTCACCCCTTGTTTAGCATATAATCAAGAAATAACTATAATTATCCTTTGTCCAGCAGCCCAGGCTGCTGCTGTGGCCTATGGAATTGCCATTCTTTACTATTGCAAACTCCACCTCCCAAGTTCTAGCTATTCTCCTGCCTCAGCCTCCCAAGTAGCTGGGACTACATGTGTGCCACCATGCCCAGCTAAGTTTTGTATTTTTAGTAGTTACAGGTTTCACCATATTGGCCAGGCTGGTCTCAAACTCCTGACCTCAGGTGATCTGCCTGCCTTGGCCTCCCAAAGCACTGGGATTAGAGGCCTGAGCCACTGTGCCTGGCCACTCCTTTACTTTCTTAATAAACTTGCTTTCACTTTGCTCTACAGATTCACCCTGAATTCTTTCTTGCATGAGGTCCAAGAACCCTCTCTTGGGGTGTAAATGGGGACCCCTTTCTGGTAATACTCAGAACAGAAAATGAGTAATTATGGGGATCTTACTTGTTAAACCAAAGCAAGACAAGATATGTGATTACTAATATCACAGTTTCCTCTTAAACTGTGTCACACATTTGTGAAATAAAGACTTAAAATAAGACCTTACGGGTTCTCCTCAATTACCTAGGAATTCCCTGGAAAGTAGATAATTATGAAGTTATTTATAGAAAAGAAGTTTTGCTTGTCAGCCATTGTTTTATTTTTCCTAGTGGAGTCTTGTGTTTGTTTATGTATCCCCTACACACACACACACATACATGGAAACTTACATGTACACGCAAATACCAGTTTTCAGTTCTGGGGAATGTTGTGTTTAGTATTAGCCAGTGAGTTTGTTGGGTTCCAATCATTTGTCTAGAGGTGAGCAGGTGACCCAGTCTAATCTATGTCTAAAGATTGAAGAGAGGAAACCTAGGATTGGAGGACAGGGAAACAGCGGGGACAAGGTGCAGGAGATGGTCATGGAAACCAACCAGAGTCCTGGCCTCAATCCACACCTCTGTTTACTGATGTGGATTTGAATCCACTTCCATCCATGGATATCCAAATGAAAAGTTTCTGAGACAGATTTCAAGCAATTTAAAAAGTTTATTTTGCCAAGGTTAAGGATGCACCTGTGACACAGCCTCAGGAGATCCTGAGAATATGTGCCCACGGTGGTCAGACTACAGCTTGGTTTTATACGTTTTAGGAAGACATGAGACATCAATCAATACATATCAGATGTGCATTGGTTCAGTCCAGAGAAAGGCAGGGCAACTTGAAGCACGTGCTTCCATGTCATAGGTAGATTTAAAGGTTTTCTGATTGGCAATTGATTGAAAGAATTATTATCAATAGAAAGGAATGTCTAGGTTAGGATAAGGGGAGACCTAGGTGTTGTCATGCAAAGCCTCCAGGTAGCAGGCTTCAGAAAGAATAAATTGTAAATGTTCCTCATTAGAATCTGTTCTTTCAGTAATTCCAAAATGGAGGAGGGTATCATGAGGCATGTTCAGCTTCACCTTCATGGTCTGAACACATTTTTCAGGTTATCTTTGTCATGCCCTTGCCGAGAGGAAGAGTCCTTTCAGATGACAGGGAGTGAGGACTTAGAATTTTATTTTTAGGTTTGTAGATAAAACTATTCTATCTATGCGTACAAAGAGCTATCTGTGATACAAGAAGGACACCCAATGGGCAGAGTATCATTGTGTAGACATTTGACTCTAGAATTCACTCTCATTTTTCTGGCTAAAGGGGCTTCTCATACAATCCACTAGGCTCAGAAAGATTCACCAAGAAATACAATGGGTTCTTCGTAAAAGGCAAGAGTCGAATGCTACGTTGATAGCTGTTTTTAATCATACAAGAGCTGTGTTTAAATTGAATAATGGGTGTGTAATAATATAATCTCTTCTTTATGACCTCACATCATTATGAAATATGAGCTCTGGCTAAAGCTCTCCCACATGGGAGAAAATTAAGGTGGTAAAACCAGTTTCTAACATAATGGACAACTGAGAAAAGTTTTGGGATCTCCATTACGGCAGATTTTTTAAAGATTCAGTTAATGTTTTCTGCAGGCTGCCTTAGCATTCCTAAGTTCAGTTGAGTACCAGGACATTATAACGCTTTTCTGTTTATTTTTCTAATAATCTGTTTTGGAGAACCTTCTCTGCCACAGCCATTTTGCTTGGGGCCAAGAATATAATGATCACACGGATGACACATTCACTCTCTCTATGAAGTTTACACACACACTGCAAGTAACAGAGTAGACAAAGAATTAATGTCAGTAAGGAGACTGACTCCAGAGGAAAGTCCTGATTCCTTAACTACCTAGGAAGCAGCAAATACAGATCGCTTTTGTTTGAAGATGTCTTTATATCTGGAGAGAGTCAGGAAAACCCTCAAAATAGTACATTGAAAGTCTATTAACGTGGAAAGTCTATCACAAGCCAGTCAATACCATTTGTAATCTGCATTGTGTAGTGCACAGTTCTGCTTTCCTAACTAGTCTTTTTTTGATTAGCAGGTTTGTGTATTAGTCAGGGCTCTCCAGGGGGCAAAACTAATAGGGTCTATGAATATATGAAAGGGAGTTGGCCGGACACAGTGGCTCATGCCTGTAATCCCAGCTACATTCTTATTGTGTCCTCACATGGCAGTGGGCAGAAGGAGAGAGAGGAGGGAGAGAGGGGGGAGAGAGAGATAGAGAGGGAGAGAGAGAGACAGAGAGAGAGGAGGAGAGAGAGAAAGAGAGAGATAGGGGAGAGGGAGGAGAGAGAGAAAGTGAGAGAGAGAAAGAGAGAGACAGAGAGAGAGAGAAAGAGAGAGGAGAGAGAGAAAGCCCAGAAAGGGGGAGACATAAGCATTGAATCAACAGCACCCACATTTAAGGTATTGGCCATTTGGGTGCTGATATTTCGAGGGAATTTTACTTCTAATTCAAAATTAGATCTGTCTTCTATGCAGAATCCATGTATTTTCTGTTTTCATGGATTAAGTCCTGCTTCTTCTAGAGAAATGAAGACTCAGAGAGCAGGAGATGAGTCTGTTGACTTAACTCACTCTGAAGGGCAAGCAGAGTACAGTCTTTTTAAAATTAGTATTATTTTATATTTTTAATCACAGATTGAGGTTGTGCAGTTGTTCAACTCAGCAGTACTTTTACTTGGCATTAGGAAAAGGTCCTTTGAAGTTTTATTATTATTTTATTTTATTTTTTAAAAAAAGGTCGTTGAGAGGTTGGATGGACTCTCATGTAGCACAACAGAGCTTTTTCTTCTTTGCAGAAAAGCCTGTTGCTTGAATGCATGTCTTTAACTAAACTTAAAAGCAAATGCTATCAACATTTTAGATAAAACCCTTTTAATCATCCTCCAAGCTGAGCTCTGCTTTGCCGTGGATTCGCTGTTGCTGTGTGTGATTTGCTGCACTTCACTCTGATAACCTTGAACTATGTTCTCATCTTATGATGCCAAAAAACAATCAAATTATACAGCAGTTTATTTTGTAAAATGAGTCTGATTATTGCTTAAGTCAAAGTCATGTTTTCATGTTGGTATACTCTTCTCTCTGTGAAATCACGCATTTTTAATACCTAAGAATAGTAGCATATATTATTCTACATTTTTGCTACCCACACATTGAGTAACATAAAGATGACTTCCTATAGTCCATGTATTTTCTTCTGTGCTTACTTTAAAAAAAAAAAAAACACTAATTAGAATCTATGTTGCCAGAAAACGTGTTGTTACACAAAACCTGGCCTGTGTTCTCATTACAGCACATGCATTTAAAAAGAGATGCTTTCTTCTCCATTGGGGAAGAAGATATGGCTGATACTGACTCTATCTTCTCTCGAGTCTTTTTGTCACCCCACTTCTCATATCTCTCTTCTTTTAACTTGAAAGAACGGGAGTGGAGGTTGCTCCCAACACACAGCATTCCAAAGGAAAGAAATTCTTAGATGAGAACACACCAGGCTTCTCACTCTCTGTTTCCTTCCAACGTTTTCATAAACGCCCAGATTTTTCTTTTTGGTATAAAGTCATTTTTCATGGGAAGCCTGGAAGTGTTGTTGAAAGAATATGTAGTGCTGTTTTCTCTATAGCTCTGACTTAGTTTCTGCAGGACATTTAGGTTAAAAATCTTAGAGTTCTAAGGGAGGAAGCCGAGGAAGAGAATGAACCAAAACCTGGGAATTATAACCATCGTGTGAAGTTTGTTTTGAGACTAACAAAAACTCTCAGATTGGTGCAAAAGTCATCGCAGTTTTTGGCCAGGAGTGGTGGCTCACGCCTGTAATCCCAGTGCTTTGGGAGGCCAAGGAGTTCAAGACCAGCTTGGCCAACATGGAGAAACCCTGTATCTAATGAAAATGCAAAAATTAGCTGGGCATTGTGGCGCACACCACTAGTCCCAGCTGCTCAGGAGGCTGAGACAGGAGAATCGCTTGAACCCAGGAAGCGGAAGTTGCAGTGAGTTGAGATGGTGCTACTACACTCCAGCCTGGGTGACAGAATGAGACTCCATAAAAAAAAATAGTAATAAGTCATTGCAGTTGTTGCAATTACTTTTAATGGCAAAAGCGGCAAATACTTTCGCATCAACTTCATAATTCAACAGTAGAATATGAAATGGAAATAGTGTTAATTAATCAAGTGTATCATAGCTAAGGACATGAATGTTAAACTCAGCATCTGTGACTGGCCTTTTTGAGTATTTCAGTGCCACAGTTTCTTCTTGTCTTCAGGGAAATATGTTTTAAGATAAATACCCTGGACAGGCCAGGCACGGTGGCTCACGCCTATAATCCCAGCACTTTGGGAGGCCGAGGCGGGTGGATCACGAGGTCAAGAGATCGACACCATCCTGGTCAACAAGGTGAAACCCCGTCTTACTAAAAATACAAAAATTAGCTGGGCATGGTGGTGTTTGCCTGTAATCCCAGCTACTCGGGAGGCTGAGGCAGGAGAATTGCTTGAACCCAGAAGGCAGGTTTCAGTGAGCCGATATCGTGCCATTGCACTCCAGTCTGGGTGACAACAGCAAAACTCCGTCTCAAAATAAATAAATAATTAAAAAATAAAATACAATACCCTGGACAAAGGAACGATTTGCTCTCTCAGTGGATTGAAGCATGATGGTGTGAGATTTCACCACAGCACTCAGAATGGTGCACAATTTAAAATGTATGCATTGTGAGGCCAGGCATGGTGGCTCATGCCTGTAATCACAGCACTTTGGGAGGCTGAGGTGGGTGTATTACCTGAGGTCAGGAGTTCAGGACCAGCCTGGCCAACATGGTGAAACCCTGTCTCCACTAAAAATAAAAAAACTATCGAGGTATGGTGGCAGCACCTGTAATCCTGGCTACTCAGGAGGCTGAGGCACAAGAATCGCTTGAACCTGGGAGACAGACAGAGCTTGCACTGAACCGAGATGGTGCCACTGTACTCCAGCCTGGGCTATAGAGTGAGACTCTGTCTCCAAAAAAAAAAAAATTTAATAAATAAAAAATAAAATGTATGCATTATTTCTGGAATATTCCATTTAATATATACAGACTTCAGTCAGCCATGGTAACTTAAACTGTAGAAAGTAACACCAAAGGTAAGAGGGGAATACTGTAATTCATGAGTTTAAAATACTTATTGAAAAAGCATGTGGATTCTAGTTTTTTTTCCTATCACTGTGGTGGTGTGAGCGTCTCTGAGGTTGAGCTTCCATGCACATCAAATAGAAAAGCAAACCGTATCTAAGGTTATGCTTGTATCATTTCATCATCTCTACTGCAGGTAAATGGTTCCAACCCAGACCATTTTTATTAAGCTTGCAACTATAGTAATCAGCATTTTTAAAACTCATTGTCATCTTTAAAATTTTTTAAACCAATATCAGAAGACACCTGCAATAAAAATGTAAATAAGAGGTTTCAAGTAAAAGGTTAATTTTTAACCTGAAGCCCTATGCCTTTTTATATTATAAAAAAAGTGTGAAATTATTCTGTTTATCTTGGAAAGTAGTACTAGATGATAGAAGTGGTTAAATCTTACTGTTTAGAGTGAACTGAATATATTCAAACATTTCACTTCTGCTAAACACAAAACAGATTTTGCAAAGAACTATTTCCTTCAATTTTTAAAAAAAGTTATACTTAGGTTATTTTATTTCCGTGTTTTTAAATTTACAGCTAACTCATCAAAATATTGTTTTCTAGATATCTTTGATATCCAAGAGAGATTTGAGTTCTGTTTACATAAAAAGAAAATATCATATTTTCCAGAATTAATGAACTTGAGTACACTCAGGTTATTTTTTTAAGAAACCAGACATCCAAGGAGTTTGATTAAACTGTGTCCTGATTAAATTATTTATTCATTATTATTATTATGTACGCTTCACCATTAAATAAATTGTGTGAACTTGCTGATAAAATCAGGATTTCTTTTCTCGTGAAACAGGGTCTCACTCTGGTGCCCAGGCTAGATTGTGACACAATTATAGTTCAGTGCAGGCTGGAACTCCTGTGCTCAAGCATTCCTCTTGCCTCGGCCTCTCAAGTAGCTAGAACTGCAGCTGTGTGCCTCTACACACTGCCAAGTTTCTTTAAAAACAACAATAACAACAATTTTTGTTAGAAACTAGGTTTCTGTGTTGTCCAGACAGGTCTCAAATTCCTAGTCTCAAGTGATTCTCCAGGTTCAGCCTAGCAAAGCTCTGGGATTATAGACGCAAGCCTAGCCAGAATGTATTAATATTTTTGATATTTTCAATATTCTTCAACTAAAGTATGGTGATGATCGTATTTCCTTAAACCAGACACTCCCCTTTATAATTTCTGAGTGCTCACAATCATGGCCAGATGCCCACACTTGAAATGTCAACATAGCACATGATCAATTTCTAAGAAGTTACCCTGTGCTATGGTCTGAATGTATCTCCCAAAATGTGTGTGTTAAAAGCTTAATCCTGGCTGGGTGTGGTGGCTTAAACCTGTAATCCAAGCACTTCGGGAGGGTGAGGCGGGCAGATCATTTGAGGTTAGGAATTCAAGACCAGCCTGGCCAACATGGTGAAACCCTGTCTCTACTAAAAATACAAAAACTAGCTAGGCATGGTGACTCACACCTGTAATCTCAGCTACTCAGGTGGTTGAGGCAGGAGAATAGCTTGAACGCAGGAGGCAGGGGCTGCAGTGAGCTGAGGAGATTACACCACCACTGTACTCCAGCCAGGGTGACAGAATGAGACCATATCTCAAAAAACAAACAAACAAAAAAACCCTTAATCTTCAGTACAAGAGTGCTTGGGGTGTGGCGCTCTTGGGAGATATTTAAGTCATGAGGGCTTCACCTTTATGAGCAGATAATAAAATAAATGAGAGGAAAGGAGTTTGATTCCTCTCTTGCTCCTCTCCCTTCTACCACAGGAGAATGCCGCAAGAAGGTCGTTGCAAGACACTAACACCCTGATCTTCAACTTTCCCGCTTCCAGAACTGAAGGAATAAATTTCTGTTCTTCATAAATTACCTAAGTCTGGAGTATTACACGATAGCACCACAAAACAGACCTAGACACCATGCCCTCCAGTGTCTCCATCGACAAAGGGATTTGGTGCAATCTTCATAGATCAGTCTTCCCAAATTGCTGTTTTGCTCTTGCCAATTCTCATTTCCAAAATGTTTTAGCAATTCCCTGCTGACTAACGGATGGAAGTGCAGATGAAAGTTGAGAACTAGAAGACACCATAGGGCTATGCTCTCTAACCCTGCACATAGAAATGAACAAAGCATTCTGCTAATGAAAAGTCCTATTTGTTGGCTAATATTATGATTATATCTTGAGATTTCTTAGTGGTGATAAATGGTGCATTACTCCATGTGAACTGGCCGGCTGACTTTCTGTGTCCTTCCACATTTTACTTTTTCTCCTCTTAAAAGTCAGGATCTCACTCTGTCACACAGACTAATGTGCAGTGGTGCAATCAGAGCTGACTGCAGGCTGGAACTCCTGTGCTCAAGCAATCCTCCCACATCAGGCTCCTGAGTAGCTTGGACCACAGGCTCACACCATTGTGCCCAGCTAACCTTTTCTTATTTTTTTGTAGAGATGGAGTTTCACTATGTTGCCCAGGCTGGTCTCAAACTCCTGGGCTCAAGTAATCCTCGTGCCTTGGCCCCCCAGAGTTCTGGGATTACAGACATGAGCCACTGCGCCTGGCCTTGTGTTCTTTCACATTTTAGCAACTTCGCCTGAAGGTGTGACCTCAATAATGTTCAAACAGTAACTTTTATTAAAAATAAGCATTAAGTGTCATAGCATCAATGTATTCTCTTTTAATAACATTGATTTCCTGCCCTTAATTTTCTCTTTATAAAATGTATATGTGGAATATAAACACCTTTGCAAAATCAAACATCACCCTACCAAATACAAAATGTTAATGATAATAATAGCAATAAATCAGAAATAAATAAAATATGTAATCCTAAAATAAATTTCTTCCATAGCCTCATATAAGTCAACTCAAAAGTGATCTTGGCTGAGTGCACTGGCTCATGCCTCTAATCCCAGCACTTTGGGAGACTGAGGTGGGAGGATCGCTTGAGCTCAGGAGTTTGTGACCAGCCTAGGCAACATAACAAGATCTCATGTCTACCAAAAAAAGTTATCTCACATGCCACATGCCTTTCAGAATCTCATATACTATACTGATAATCAGCTCTAAATTAACAATGTAAGACAGGTGCATAGTACAAGTTTTCCCCAATTCAATCAAATAATAATCCAAAATCCGAAATTCTGAAAGAACAGAATAGTTTTGGGCACCAAACCATGCTTTACAAAATACTCTTAGATGGCTTGAAAAATCTATGGATCTTCTTATAATACTAGATTTATTAGATAGGTCCAGTGGACTAGTAGACTTTTTTTTTTTTTTTAATTTTTTATTGGATTATAGGTTTTGGGGTACATGAGCAGAGCATGCAAGACAGTTGCGTAGGTACACACATGGCAGTGTGCTTTGCTTTTCTTCTCCCCTTCACCCACATTTGGCATTTCTCCCCAGGCTATCCCTCCCCACCTCCCCCTCCCACTGGCCCTCCCCTTTTCCCCCCAATAGACCCCAGTGTTTAGTACTCCCCTTTCTGTGTCCATGTGTTCTCATTTTTCATCACCCACCTATGAGTGAGAATATGCGGTGTTTCATTTTCTGTTCTTGTGTCAGTTTGCTGAGGATGATGTTTTCCAGATTCATCCATGTCCCTACAAACGACACGAACTCATCATTTCTGATTGCTGCATAATATTCCATGGTGTATATGTGCCACATTTTTCCAATCCAGTCTATTATCAATGGGCATTTGGGTTGATTCCAGGTCTTTGCTATTGTAAACAGTGCTGCAATGAACATTCGTGTACATGTGTCCTTATAGTAGAACGATTTATAGTCTTTTGGATATATACCCAGTAATGGGATTGCTGGGTCAAATGGAATTTCTATTTCTAAGGCCTTGAGGAATCGCCACACTGTCTTCCACAATGGTTGAACTAATTTACACTCCCACCAACAGTGTAAAAGTGTTCCTTTTTCTCCACATCCTCTCCAGCATCTGTTGTCTCCAGATTTTTTAATGATCGCCATTCTAACTGGCGTGAGATGGTATCTCAATGTGGTTTTGATTTGCATCTCTCTGATGACCAGTGACGATGAGCATTTTTTCATATGATTGTTGGCCTCATATATGTCTTCTTTCGTAAAGTATCTGTTCATATCCTTTGCCCACTTTTGAATGGGCTTGTTTGTTTTTTTCCTGTAAATCTGCTTGAGTTGTTTGTAAATTCTGGATATCAGCCCTTTGTCAGATGGGTAGACTGCGAAAATTTTTTCCCATTCTGTTGGTTGCCGATCCACTCTAGTGACTGTTTCTTTTGCCGTGCAGAAGCTGTGGAGTTTCATTAGGTCCCATTTGTCTATTTTGGCTTTTGTTGCCAATGCTCTTGGTGTTTTGTTCATGAAGTCCTTGCCTACTCCTATGTCCTGGATAGTTTTGCCTAGATTTCCTTCTAGGGTTTTTATGGTGCCAGGTCTTATGTTTAAGTCTTTAATCCATCTGGAGTTAATTTTAGTGTAAGGTGTCAGGAAGGGGTCCAGTTTCTGCTTTCTGCACATGGCTAGCCAGTTTTCCCAACACCATTTGTTAAACATGGAATCCTTTCCCCATTGCTTGTTTTTGTCAGGTTTATCAAAGATTGTATAGTTGTATGCATGTTGTGTTGCCTCCGGTGCCTCTGTTTTGTTCCATTGGTCTATATCTCTGTTTTGGTACCAGTACCATGCTGTTTTGATTACTGTAGCCTTGTAGTATAGTTTGAAATCCGGTAGTGTGATGCCCCCCGCTGTGTTCTTTTTGCTTAGAATTGACTTGGCTATGCGGGCTCTCTTTTGGTTCCATATGAAGTTCATGGTGGTTTTTTCCAGTTCTGTGAAGAAAGTCAATGGTAGCTTGATGGGGATAGCGTTGATTCTGTAAATTACTTTGGGCAGTATAGCCATTTTCACGATATTAATTCTTCCTAACCATGAACATGGAATGTTTCTCCATCTGTTTGTGTCCTCTCTGATTTCGTTGAGCAGTGGTTTGTAGTTCTCCTTGAAGAGGTCCCTTACGTTCCTTGTGAGTTGTATTCCAAGGTATTTTATTCTTTTTGTAGCAATTGCGAATGGCAGTTCACTCTTGATTTGGCTTTCTTTAAGTCTGTTATTGGTGTAGACGAATGCTTGTGATTTTTGCACATTGATTTTATATCCTGAGACTTTGCTGAAGTTGTTTATCAGTTTCAGGAGTTTTTGGGCTGAGGCGATGGGGTCTTCTAGGTATACTATCATGTCGTCTGCAAATAGAGACAATTTGGCTTCCACCTTTCCTATTTGAATACCCTTTATTTCTTTTTCTTGCCTGATTGCTCTGGCTAGCACTTCCAGTACTATATTGAATAGGAGTGGTGAGAGAGGGCATCCTTGTCTAGTACCAGATTTCAAAGGGAATGCTTCCAGTTTTTGCCCATTCAGTATGATATTGGCTGTTGGTTTGTCATAAATAGCTTTTATTACTTTGAGATACGTTCCATCGATACCAAGTTTATTGAGGGTTTTTAGCATAAAGGGCTGTTGAATTTTGTCAAATGCCTTCTCTGCGTCAATTGAGATAATCATGTGGTTTTTGTTTTTGGTTCTGTTTATGTGGTGAATTACGTTGATAGACTTGCGTATGTTGAACCAGCCTTGCATCCCTGGGATGAATCCTACTTGATCATGATGAATAAGTTTTTTGATTTGCTGTTGCAATCGGCTTGCCAATATTTTATTGAAGATTTTTGCATCTATGTTCATCATGGATATTGGCCTGAAGTTTTCTTTTCTCGTTGGGTCTCTGCCGGGTTTTGGTAACAGGATGATATTGGTCTCATAAAATGATTTGGGAAGGATTCCCTCTTTTTGGATTGTTTGAAATAGTTTTAGAAGGAATGGTACCAGCTCCTCCTTGTGTGTCTGGTAGAATTCGGCTGTGAACCTGTCTGGACCTGGGCTTTTTTTGTGAGGTAGGCTTTTAATTGCTGCCTCAACTTCAGACCTTGTTATTGGTCTATTCATAGTCTCAGCTTCCTCCTGGTTTAGGCTTGGGAGGACACCGGAGTCCAGGAATTTATCCATTTCTTCCAGGTTTACTAGTTTATGTGCATAGAGTTGTTTGTAATATTCTCTGATGATGGTTTGAATTTCTGTGGAATCTGTGGTGATTTCCCCTTTATCATTTTTTATTGCATCTATTTGGTTGTTCTCTCTTTTATTTTTAATCAATCTGGCTAGTGGTCTGTCTATTTTGTTGATCTTTTCAAAAAACCAGCTCTTGGATTTATTGATTTTTTGAAGGGTTTTTCGTGTCTCAATCTCCTTCAGCTCAGCTCTGATCTTAGTAATTTCTTGTCTTCTGCTGGGTTTTGAGTTTTTTTGATCTTGCTCCTCTAGCTCTTTCAATTTTGACGATAGGGTGTCAATTTTGGATCTCTCCATTCTCCTCATATGGGCACTTATTGCTATATACTTTCCTCTAGAGACTGCTTTAAATGTGTCCCAGAGGTTCTGGCACGTTGTGTCTTCATTCTCATTGGTTTCGAAGAACTTCTTTATTTCTGCCTTCATTTCGTTGTTTACCCAGTCAACATTCAAGAGCCAGTTGTTCAGTTTCCATGAAGCTGTGCGGTTCTGGGTCGGTTTCTGAATTCTGAGTTCTAACTTGATTGCACTATGGTCTGAGAGGCTGTTTGTTATGATTTCAGTTGTTTTGCATTTGTTGAGCAGTGCTTTACTTCCAATTATGTGGTCAATTTTAGAGTAGGTGTGATGTGGTGCTGAGAAGAATGTGTATTCTGTGGATTTGGGGTGGAGAGTTCTGTAAATGTCCACCAGGTTTGCTTGCTCCAGGTCTGAGTTCAAGCCCTGGGTATCCTTGTTGATTTTCTGTCTGGTTGATCTGTCTAGTATTGACAGTGGAGTGTTAAAGTCTCCCACTATTATTGTGTGGGAGTCTAAGTCCTTCTGTAAGTCATTAAGAACTTGCCTTATGTATCTGGGTGCTCCTGTGTTGGGTCCATATATGTTTTGGATCGTTAGCTCTTCTTGTTGTATCGATCCTTTTACCATTATGTAATGGCCTTCTTTGTCTCTTTTGATCTTTGTTGCTTTAAAGTCTATTTTATCAGAGATGAGAATTGCAACTCCTGCTTTTTTTTGCTTTCCATTAGCTTGGTAAATCTTCCTCCATCCCTTTATTTTGAGCCTTTGTGTATCCTTGCATGTGAGATGGGTTTCCTGGATACAGCACACTGATGGGTTTTGGATTTTTATCCAATTTGCCAGTCTGTGTCTTTTGATTGGTGCATTTAGTCCATTTACATTTAGGGTTAATATTGTTATGTGTGAATTTGATACTGCCATTTTGATGCTAAGTGGCCGTTTTGCCTGTTAGTTGTTGTAGATTCTTCATTATGTTGAAGCTCTTTAGCATTCAGTGTGATTTTGGAATGGCTGGTACTGATTGATCCTTTCTATGTGTAGTGCCTCTTTTAGGAGCTCTTGTAAAGCAGGCCTGGTGGTGACAAAATCTCTGAGTACTTGCTTGTTCGCAAAGGATTTTATTCTTCCTTCACTTCTGAAGCTCAGTTTGGCTGGATATGAAATTCTGGGTTGAAAGTTCTTTTCTTTAAGAATGTTGAATATTGGCCCCCACTCTCTTCTGGCTTGTAGTGTTTCTGCCGAGAGATCTGCTGTGAGTCTGATGGGCTTCCCTTTGTGGGTGACCCGACCTTTCTCTCTGGCTGCCCTTAGTATTCTCTCCTTTATTTCAACCCTGTTGAATCTGACGATTATGTGCCTTGGGGTTGCTCTTCTTGCGGAATATCTTTGTGGTGTTCTCTGTATTTCCTGCAATTGAGTGTTGGCTTGTCTTGCTAGGTGGGGGAAATTTTCCTGGATGATGTCCTGAAGAGTATTTTCCAGCTGGGATTCATTCTCTTCATCCCCTTCTGGTACACCTATCAAACGTAGGTTAGGTCTCTTCACATAGTCCCACATTTCTTGGAGACTTTGTTCATTCCTTTTTGCGCTTTTTTCTCTGATCTTGGTTTCTCGTTTTATTTCATTGAGTTGGTCTTCGACTTCAGATATTCTTTCTTCTGCTTGGTCAATTCGGCTATTGAAACTTGCGTTTGCTTCGCGAAGTTCTCGTATTGTGTTTTTCAGCTCCTTTAATTCATTCATATTCCTCTCTAAGGTATCCATTCTTGTTATCATTTCCTCGAATCTTTTTTCAAATCTTTTTTCAAGGTTCTTAGTTTCTTTGCATTGATTTAATACATGATCTTTTAGCTCACAAAAGTTTCTCATTATCCATCTTCTGAAGTCTAATTCCGTCATTTCGTCACAGTCATTCTCCGTCCAGCTTTGTTCCCTTGCTGGTGAGGAGTTTTGGTCCTTTCTAGGAGGCGATGTGTTCTGGTTTTGGGTGTTTTCCTCCTTTTTGCGCTGGTTTCTTCCCATCTTTGTGGATTTGTCCGCTGGTCGTCTGCGTAGTTGCTGACTTTTCGATTGGGTCTCTGAGTGGACACCCAGAATGTTGATGATGAAGTATTTCTGTTACTTGGTTTTCCTTCTACCAGTCTAGCCCCTTCACTGTATGACTGTTGAGGTCCGCTCCAGACCCTGCTTGTCTGGGGCGCACCTCTAGTAGCCGTGGCACAGCGAGGGATGCTACCAGTTTCTTTTTCTGCTCTCTTTGTCCCAGGATGATGCCTGCCTAATGACAGTCTTTTGGATATAGAGGGGTTAGGGAGCTGCTTGAGGAGACAGTTTGTACTTTATAGGGGTTTAATTGCTGAGCTGTGCACTCTGTTGTTCATTCAGGGCTGTTAGGCTGCTATGTTTGATTCTGCTGCAACAGAGCTCATTAAAAAACCCTTTTTTTTTTCTCAAATGCTCTGTGTTGAGGGGTTTGGGCTTTATTTTTGGATGTCCGATCAGGTGTCCTGCCCAGCTCAAAGGCAGACTAGCCACTGTTTGGCTGCCGAGGCTCCGCCCTGCTGTTGTGTGATTCGCGCTGTTCCTGCCGGCTCTGCTGTGGTCTCCGCCACGCCCTGCGGCGGAGTCTCTTCGTTGTAGCGTGTTGCCTCAGCAACGGCAGGCTGCGTCAACAGTGGGCGTGTATCTCAGTAGGGACGGGTTGCCTCGGCAACGGCTGGCTGCGTCAGCAGTGGGCGTGTATCTCAGTTTGGGCGGGTTGCCTCGGCAACGGCTGGCTGCCTCAGCAGTGGGCGTGTATATCAGTTGGGGCAGGTTGCCTCCGTAGTGGTGGACGCCCCTCCCCCACAGAGCGTCTCGGACCGTCTGCCCGGGATAGTTTGAAATCGCGGTTTTGTTCGTCCCACTGGGTATCCCAAACGATCTGTCCCTGCAATCCCCTGGGCTGGGCTACTGTGCAAGTCTCGTTCAGTCTCAAGTCCAGCCCTCTCAAGTCTCAGGTTGCCGGTTCAACAAGGCACCCGGACAAGCGCGCCCTGTGGGGATTGCTGGGTAGGGCCGGCCGCCGCCGCCCCGGCTGCCGGCTTCGCCAGGCAGACCTACTGCCTGGCGTCCCGTGTCTTTTTATACTTGGGAGTTTCCCCGTTCTGTGGGCAACAAAGATCGGTCTGGAAATGCAGCACTGACTCACCGTTTGCGAATTCAACGCGGGCTCCAATCCTGGGTTGTTCTCACAGCGCCATCTTGAGTCCCCTCTCTGGACTAGTAGACTTTTTATGGTTGTATGCATTTTCCCTTTTTTTAATTTTAATTTTTATTTTGAGTTCTGGGGTACATGCGGAGGATGTGCAGGTTTGTTACATAGGTAAATGTGTGCCATGCTGGTTTGCTGCACCTGTCAGCCCATCACCCAGGTATTAAGCCCAGCGTGCACTCATTAGTTTTCTTGGTGCTCTCCTTCCCCTGCTCCTCCCCACACAGACCCCAGTGTGTGTTCTCCCTGTGTCCATGTGTTCTCATTGTTTTGCTCCCACTTGTAAGTGAGAACATTCGGGGTTTGGGTTTTTGTTCCTGCATTGTTTTGCTGAGGATAAAGACTTCCAGCTCCATCCATGTACCTGCAAAGGACATTATCTCATTCCTGTCCATGGCTGCATAGTATTCCACAGTTTATATGTACCATGTTTTCTTTATCCAGTCTACCATTAATGGGCATTTCGGTTGATTCCATGTCTTTGCTATTGTGAATCATGCTGCAGTGAACATAGGTACACATGTATCTTTGTAATAGAATGATTTCTATTCCTTTTGGTGTATGCCCAGTAATGAGATTGCTGGATCAAATGGTTTTTATGGTTCCAGATCTTTGAGGAATTGCCACACTGGTTGTGTGCATTTTCTACTGCTTCATAACAAATTACAAACTTGGTGGCTTGAAACAGTCCCCATTTATCATCTCAGCATGCTATAGGTCAGATGTCTGGACATGTCCTGGCTGGATTCTCTACTCAGGGTCTCCCCAGACTGAAATAAAGGTGTTGTCAGGGTTGCAGTCTCATATCAAGCTGGGGGCCCTTGTCCCAGCTCCCAGGTTGTTGTCAGAACCGAGTTCCTAGAGGCTGAAGGAGTATGCCTCCAACATCTCGCTGGCTGTTAACCAGAGCTATTCTCAGCTTCTACAGGTAGCTGGCCCTGTGGCCCTTTCCACAGCATGACAGTTTTTTGGTAGGCAAGGTCAGCAGGGGAATTTCACTGCTACTTTGGATGTCTGACTTCCGTGTCTCTGACTCTAGACCAAGGTTTAAATGGCTCATGCGATTAGGCCAAGCTCCCTTTCGTCCACCTATTTGGAACATTAATTATGTCTGCAAAATCCCATCACAGCAACACCCAGATTTGTGTTTGATTGAACAATGCGTGTGCTCACCAGGGCCCAAAATCTTGGCAGCCATCTTTGAATTCTGCTTCCTATAATTGCCTATTCACACAATGAAATATTACACCGCAGTCAGGAAGAATAGATAAAAGCCACCAGGAGGCTGGAGACCCAGGGAAGGGTTGATGTTGCAGCTTGAGTCTGAAGGCATTGAAGGCAGAATTCCCTCTTCTCCGGGGACCTCACTCTTTTCTCCTAAAGCTGACTGGATGACACCGATCCCTACATGAAGATCTAGCCATGGATTCAGGAGTCTTGAAGGGCTGAGAACCACTTTCATTGTGGGAGACCATGTAGAGGTTGGACACAATGATTTAAACATCCAGAGTCATCTATCATTTTGTATCATAAATAGCTTGTCGAAGTACAGTGTCTATCAAGCTGGTAACTGGTGACTGTCTAGCCCATCAGTTGGCATGACCACAGAAAGGTGCTAAAATCCGGGACTGATGACCTAGAAGGACAATGGCAAACATCACCTTTCTTCTTGGGGGCATTTCCAGCAGAAACACCGTGCATTCACTGCTCTACCTCCCTAACTACCCTTTACGGACTGACTTGTGTTCCTACTAAATTCATATGTGGAAGCCTAACCCCCAGGACCTTATTTAAAGATAGGGTTCAAGACGCTATGACTGAGATGACTGCATTTGAACATAGGGTCTTTCAAGAAGTACTTAAGGTAAAATGAGGTCGCTAGAGTGGGCCCTGATCCAATAGAACTGGTGTCCTTATAAGAAGGGGAAATGAGGACACAGACACATAGAGAGGGACAACCACATGAGGACACAGGGAAAAGATGATGTCCACAAGCCAAGGAGAGAGGTCTCAGGAGCAGCCAGCTCTACCTACACCTTGCAGATTTCCAGCCTTCAGAACCATAAAAAGACAGATTCTGATTTTTAAGCCACCAAGTCTGTGAAACTTTGAGACAGCTCTAGCAGACCAGTGTGCTACCCTCACCAGCAAAAGACAAGTCTAAGTTCTCGGCCAGGTATGATGTTGTGGTTGAGTCTGGGACTCTTGAGAGGGTGCAGCCACATGAATGGGGCTAGTGTCTTAATAAAAGCGATCCCTGAGAGCTCCCTTGCCCCTTCTACCATGTGAGGTCACAGTGCAAGGTGCCGTCTATGAACCAGGAAGTGGATCCCCACCCGACACTGAATCTGCCCAGCCTTGATCTTGGACTTCTGAGCTTCTGTAACTGTAAGCAATAAGTTTCTGTTTATAAGCAACTCAGCGTATGATAATCTGCTATAGTAGCTGAAAAAACTAAGAAGCAAGTCTTAGAGCATGACTTTGCCTTATATTATCAAAATTAGGACAAATACTTCTTATTATATGCCTGCAACTGACAAAACAATCTCCATTAAACAAAAATTAAATCGTTAGCTATGATGACCAGTGCTGACAAGAGTGAGGGAGTGGGAAGACAGGACTCATAATGAGAAACGACTTAATGGATGTGAGGTACGTTACTCAGATGATGGATACTCAAAAGCCCTGACTTCATCACTATGCAATCTATGCCTGTAACAAAATTGCACTTGGACCCCATAAATGGACACAAATAACATAATTGAATTTGCTTTTAAATGCTCTTTAAGCATTATTTTATTTATTTTTTTTTTTTTTTGTGAGACAGAGTCTCACTCTGTCACCAGGCACCAGCCTGGAGTGCAGCAGCACGATCTCGACTCACTGCAACCTCTGCCTCCCGGGTTCAAGTAATTCTCCTGCCTCAGCCTCTTGAGTAGCTGGGACTACAGACACACCAACATGCCCAGCTAATTTTTATATTTTAGTAGAGATGGGGTTTCACTATGGTGGCCAGGATGGTCTCCATCGCTTGACCTCGTGATCCACCCGCCTCGGCCTCCCAAAGTGCTGGGATTACAGGTGCAAGCCACCGTGCCCAGCCTTAAGCATTATTTTTAATGTTGTCTTCACTCAAGTTAGAAAATGTTTGGTGTCAAGTTGAAATAACTCGCAAGGATTTAGTGAAAGCATGGTAGATCCAGGCCTGTATGTGTGCTCGGTATTTCATTAGCTATCTGGCCTTACGAAAGCCGTTTCTACTGGCATCAGTTTTTTTTCAGCTGCAACATGAAGGCATGCATCAAATAACTCTTCAGATGCATTGCAACTATAAATCATTTGATAATTTCCTAGATTCACTTGGAATTCCATTTCTTGCATGAACTTGCATTTAGTTCCATATGTTGGAGGAAGTTGGAGGGGCGAAAATGAGATTTTATTCCAGGGAGGGATATGAAGGGTGTTGAACATTTTTTTGCTACGTAAATATACAGGTCAGCTTTGCAGAAATTTTCAACATTTTGCAATGGGAAGCACAGGCTGTTTGGCATCTCGAGAGAACATCTGTAAACTTTGGTAATATGGGAAGAATCACAGGGTTTTCAGGTTTGCAGTTTTAGGAGGCTTAGAAGATTATGATGAGAATTTCTTTAGGCTCCAGAAAAAATTGTCTCTCTTTTTTCACACCTGCTTTGTGGTGTTTCTTTAGGGTTTATTTTAACAGCCATGTGCACTCGTGATTTTATTATAAGCCATGTCAAATCCTTTGATTCTATGTGGAAGTACATGGAGTGTAAATTATGTATAAATGAGCACACATTTGGCTATCCTAGGCAGTTTTGTGGTTTGTGGCAGAAAATTGCTGTGTGTGAGCACCTAAGAGGAGAGATGTGGCGTTTGATGTCCAGACACAGATAGGGCTCAGTAACCAGTAGGCACGGAGGAGAAGGAAGGTCATTATGTTTTCTTTCTGCAACAGCTTTCTTGGGATATAATTTACATATCACACAATTCCCCCATTTATTTCTTATTTAGTTTTATTTTTTATAGCTGGCTCTTACTGTAAAGTACTGAGATTACAGGTGAGAACTACCACATGCAGCCCAGTTCTCCGATTTAAAGTATACAACGCAATCATTTTTAGGACATTCGCAGTTGTGCAACAATCACCACAATCAACTTTAGAACATTCTCATTAATTCAACAAGAAATTCCACCCTCTTTAGCTATCCTTGCATTATTTCTCCAATTACCCCTCATCCCACATCCCTTGGCAACCACTGATCTGCTTTCTGTCTATGGATTTGCTTATTCTGAACGTTTCCTGTAAATGGAATCATACCACATATATGGTCCTTGGTGATGAGTTTCTTTGACTGAGGTTAACGTTTTCAAGGTTTATACACATTGTAGCCTGTGTCAAATCTCCTTTTTTTCTTTAAGGCTGAATAATATTCTATTGTACATGGCTAGAACACATTTTCATGATAACATTCAAAGACTCAGAAACAATTCTACAGGCTATCCAGGTCAAATTCTAGATGTGATTTCTCTTGGCAAAGCATTCTCCCTGAACTCCCATAGCTGATGGCTGTATCAGGCCCTGGTTCCTGGAAATGACAGAGAGTGACATCAACTCACCTCTCTTTCTTGGGTCTCACAGTTGTCTGTGTGATCACTTTCAGCACACTGTGGAAGGGAAGTCTTGGTTTGGCTGACTGCAACATACACGTGGCTCAGATCCTGATCAAAAGAGCTATTTCATTAAAGACAGGGCAGGTGGAAAAGCAAAGGTCTTATAAACAAATCATGACAGGCTGCTCCCTTTCATTTTCTTCCTTCCTTCCTTTCCTTCCTTTCTCTCTCCTACTTGTCTTTTTCTTTCTTCCTTCCTTCTTTTTCCTTTCTTTACCTTCCTTCCTCTCCTTCCCTCCCTTTTTTCTTTTTCTTTCCTCCCTCCCTCCCTCCCTCTTCTCTACTTGCCTTTCTTTCTTCCTTCTTTCCTTTCTTCATTCCTTCCCCTCTCTCTCTCCCTTTTTTCCTTTCTTCCTTCCTTTCTCTTCCTTCCTTCCCTCACTTCCTCACTCCTTTTCTTTCTTTCCTTCCTTTTCTTTTTTCTTTCATCTCTTTCTCCCTTTTCCTTCCTTCCTTCCTACCTTCCTTCCTTCCTTTGTTCCTTTTCCTACTTTCTTTCTTCCCCCATCCCTCTCTGCCTTCTTTCTTTCTTTCTTCCTTCATCTTTTTTTCTTTTTTCCCTTCCTTCCTTTCCTTCCCTCCCTCCCTTCTTCTCTCCCTTATTTCTACCTTTCTTTTACCTTCCTTCCTCTCTTTTTGTCTCTTTCTTTTTTCTCACTCTCTTCTTTCTTTCTTTCTCTCTTTCTTTCTAAGATGTTTTCACTCTGCTGTCACCCAGGCTGCAGTATAGTGGTGTGATCATAGTTCACTGCAGACTCAAACTCATGGGCTCATGTGATCCTTCCACCTCAGCATCCCGAGTAACTGGTGTGTGCCATCATGCTTGGCTAACATTTTTACTTTTATTTTCATAGAGGCAGGGTTTCACTATATTGCTCAGGCTGGTCTCAAACTTTTACACTCCAGTGATCCTCCCACCTAGGCCTCCCAAAGTACTGGGATTATAGGTGTGAACCACCTTGCCTAGACCCCTGTCTTTCTGAAGGACTGAACACACCACTCAGGTCAGCCAAGGCAGAAAGATGTCTTGAGGCCAGTAAAACAAGCAAGGAACTGAGCCCTAAGAGGAGGGACTTAAGAGAGGGCCACAAGGCCACTCTCACTTCAGACACCAGTTGCAGGTTGAGAGGAGTTCCCAAAGCTACCCTCAAGTTTAATAGTTCCCTAGAAGGACTCACAGAACTCAATGGAAGCTGTTATACTCACATTTGTGGTTTATCATGGTGAAAAGATGACAGATCACAGTCATTCAATGGAAGAAGTGGATGGGATAGGGGTCCAAGCCAAGTACCAGAGAGAGCTTGTATTATCCTCTCCCCTTGGAGTCAGGGAAGTGTTGGTTTTTAGGCATCAATATATGACCATATGCATGAAGTGCTGCCGACCTTGGTGTAGTAGTTCACTTCTGCCTTGTTATAAAGAAAAAACGGAGTCTGGGTCATTTATAAAGAAAAGAGATCTAATTGGCTCACAGTTTTGCAGGCTGCACAAGAAGCATGATGCCAGCATCTGTTTCTCAGGAGGCTTTCAATCACAACAGAAGGTGAAGGAGAAGCAGGTGTCTCACATGAAGGGAGCAGAAATGAGAGAGTAAGGAGGGGGCTACACACTTTAAAGCGACCAGTTCTTATAAGGACATACTCACTATGACAAGGACAGTACCAAGGGAAATGGTGTTAAACCATTCATGAAAAATCACCCACAGGATCCAATCACCTCCAATCAGGCCCCACCGCCAACATTGGGAATCACATTTCAACATGAGATTTGACGCACATCCAAACCACACAACAGGGCACATCACCTGAGCCTTGGGATTCAGAGCACTTGTTGAGGCTCAGTTATGATTGATACTGTTTATGTGGCTGGTCATTCTCCAGTCTCACTGGAGGCCTCCCCATACCATGGAACCTGAATTGCATTGTTACTAATGGATGTGGCTACCTTTGCTCCAAATCACATTGTTGGATGACCCAGCGTGAACCAAGAAACCTACAGAAACAAAGACACTCCTGTCTTTGTTTGGCAGACATTCCAAGGGCTTAGATGTCAAGTTCTGGAGCCAATGCCAAAGCTCAGACCTCTCCTTGAGCAAGGTTAAATTCTTTACCTCAAGGTCTGCAGAAGTGAACAGGTTCAGGTAATGCAAAGAGGGGTCTCAGGAGTAAAACAAGGTATCAAGTGGTCCCTCAGAAGAGGAGATAAAATAACCATGAGGCAGCAATTTTTCCCAGTTGTAATGGAGGCTTCATTTTGTATTTCTCTATAGCTGGAGGTGGGCAACTCACCTGCAGCTCTCAGAATGGTGAATTCAATCAACCCCATAGCTAAACTGCTTCCTGGGATGAAAACTAATCTTTCATCCACTTTTCTTCATAAATTACATCCAAACATTGTTTGATATAATGCATCAGAGCTTGTCCGTGGGCCCAAATGTTGGCATAAATGCTCCCAACAACATGAATCCAGCCATGGAATAATGCCCCAATTTGATGGTTGTGAATATCCCTCTATTAGTAAGTTTTAGAGGAAATTAAGCATCTAAAATGGGTATCCTTTGCTGGTGTGAATGTAAGTTAGTACAACCTCTGTGGAACACCATACGAAGATTTCTCAAAGAACTGAAAATAGAAATACCATTCCATCCAGCAATCCCACTACTGGGTATCTACCCAAAGGAAAATAAATCATTGTATGAAAAAGATACCTGTGCTTGTATGTTTACTGTAGTACCATTTCCAATAGCAAAGATATGGAATCAATGGAAGTGTCTATCAATGGAGGATTGGATACAGAAAATGTGATTTATCTACACACAATGGAATACTATTCAGCCATGAAAAAAAATAAAACCATGTTTTTTGCAGCTATGTGGATGGAACTGGAGGCCATTATCTTAAGTGAACAAAGCCAGACCCAGAAAGACAAATATCACATGTTCTTACTCATAAGTGGAAGTTAATGTGTATATGTGGATGAAAAGAATGGAATGAGATGAAGGAGACTCAGAAGAGTGAGGAGGTGGGAGGGAGACAATGGGAAATTAGTTAATGGGTACAATGAAATGGATTACTAAAAGCCCTGCCTTGATCATTATGCAGTCTATGCATGGAATAAAATTGCACTTGTTAATAATTAATTATTATTTATTTAAAATTAGAAAAAGATAGAGAAAATGTGTACCCTATCTTTGTTAAAACCCACAAATATTAAGACTTTTTTTTTCTCCTCTATTTCAAATTTTGTTCACCCTCACCTATGGCAGTCTACGTCAGTGCTTGAGAGGAATTGGAGCTCACCTTGAAGGTGCATTTGAGATTGCTTCTCAGGAAAAAGAGTCGGATGTCTTCAGCTCATATTTTTAGAAGAGAAAAATCTTCTTGGTCTTAGCCTAACCATAATGCAGGAATGAATATAAAATCTGCAGGAAAACTGTTCCATTGTGGTCAGCTGAATAACGACTACCCCAAAATGTCCACGTCTTAATCCCTGTTCAGTAGACAGACAAAAAGGCCCCAAAGACGTCCATATTAATCCCCATGTAGTAGACAGAATCGGCCCCAAAGATGTCCCCAAAGATGTGGTGGGCAAAATAATGTCCCCAAAGATGTCTGAATCCTAATCTCCATGTAATAGACAGAATAAGGGCTCCAGAGATGTCCACATCCTAATCCCCATGTGGTAGACAGAATAACGGCCCCAAAGGTGTCCATGTCCAAGGAATACGTTGATTTACATGGTAAAGCAGACTTTGCAGATGAGATCAAGTTAAAAATCTTGAGACGGGGAGATTATTATGGATTATTTGTGTGGTTCCGATGGTTCTTAGAGAAGGGAGGCAGGGATTCAGAAAAAGAGAAAGAGGAGCAGTGACAAGGAGACTGGAGGTTGGTGTGATGGAAGAAGGAAGAAGGCATCAGAAGCCGAGGAATACGGCAACCTCTAGAAACTGGAAAAGGCAAGGAAGTAGATTCATCCATGGAGCATCCAGAAGAACCGTTCTTGCAGACATCCTGATTTTAGCCCAGTGAGACTCAGTTGAACTTCTGTTTTGGCCACTGAAATGAAGCCCCTTCCTTGCTAAGGCACAATACCTAGGCCAGCAGCCAAAGGTGTTATGATTTAAGGTCCTCAGTGGCCTGTGAGTGTCAATGTTGGTACCTTTGGCTGTACCTACAACCAGCAGCTGCAACCCCATGTCATGGCATAAGCTGCCGGAAACTTCAAGGTCACAGTCACATGCAGCCAGAACTTTGCGCATGGGACTACACAGGAGACTCTGATATTTTGAAACAGCTCAGAGTTCATTGTTTCTCAGCATCCTTGTCAGGGTCTCCTAGATGATGACTTTGGGGCCTCTGAGATGCAGTTCATGCATGCCCCACCCCCCACTGGATTAGGAGCCCACTGCAAAGTCTACAGGGGGCTTGGGGAGAAACAAAGACTTCTGTCTGTCACTGCTCCAGTTACATTGGAAAGAGAGTTTGTCACATGCCCAAAGCAAGCTCCCCCGCCCCCTGCATATGAGCCTATGTTGCTGAGTGGAAGGAAAAGAAGCTCGAAGCTGCCTTCTCTTAATATCCTTCTCCGACTCTGACTCAGTGATCCCCACCTGCAGGTGGAAGATGCTGAGAGGGCACACACCTCTTGTATGGAGGGAGGGAGAGAGAATAAGGGAGGGAAAGAGAAGAATGAAAAAAGAGAGAGGGAGAGAAGGAAAGGAAGGAAGAGAGAGAAGAAAGGAGAAGAGAAAGGGAGAGGAGGAAGGAAGGAAGGGAGGGAGGGAAAGAAAGGAAAGGAAAGGAAAAAATGAAAGGAGGCAGGGAGAGTGAGACAGAGTCAGAAAGAGAGAATGAGGAAGAAAGAGAGTGGAAAAGAGAGAATAAGAAGAGGGGAAATGGAGAAATATAAAAAACCAAAAAAAGAAAGAAAGGGGAGGGAAGAAGAGAAAAATAAGGAAGAGGAGAAGAGAGAAAGAAAAAGAGGAAGCAGAGGGGAGAAAGAGAAGGCAGGAAGAGAAAGGAAAAGAGGGTGAGAGAGATAAAGGAACTCATGGTAAATAGAGAGAGAAAGAAGAGAAAAGGGAAAGAGAGAGTATACTGGGAGAGAGATGAGATAGAGAGATATGAATGGAGGAAGAGAGAGAAGAATAAGGAGAAGAAGAAGGGAAGAAGAGGAAGAAGGAGGAGGAAGTGGAGGAGGAAAGGGAGAGAGAAAGAAAAGAGGGTGAGGAAGAAAGAGAAGGAAGGAAAGAGAGCCCAACAGAGAGAAGCAAATGGATAATCAGAGAAAGGAAGGGATGGAGAACAAGAGGAGAAAAGGACAGAGAGGGAAGGAAGGAGGGATGGAGGGAGGAAGAGAGAGAGCATGTGCTTTAAAAAAAGTTACAGTACCAGCTATCATTTCCTCCAGAGGCCAAGAAAACTCTCTCCACTCGCCAAACCCCACTGAATATATTTGAAAGAGCTAGTAAAAGACAAAATAAAATTTCTTTGTGATTACACCCAATGAGACACACCAGTTACATATCCTTTCCTCCTAACAGCCCTCAAGAAATACCAGTCCTATAATGTAATACAGTTGAATCTCTAAGAGCTGTTTAGGAGCAAGAACTCAGCTGACAGGATTTCTGGAAAATTTCTCCTGGCTTGTCTCTGATCAAGCAATGTCACCAAGAGGCGATTGTTAACCCCACTGGTGTTGGATTCCTCATTTGGAGAAATGACGGAATGAATCTGGTTCATCCTCAGAGCTCCTTTTATTGTCAAAGTTCTCTCTCCTAGGTAAAGATTAAATTTCTGTATTTTATACTAAACAACACCAGGGTTCTAGTGGTGTTTGTCTGCCCATCAGAATATCTTGAACTTGCTGGAAGAAGTTAGGGATCATTCATGGTCTCCATCCTAGGTGTTTTGGGGGGTCTGTAGGAGGTTGGGGCTGTTGTGCTACGGAGACCATGATTGACTTCATGAGGCTTGTTCTGATTGTTCATAACAATGGGGTTTGAACAAGAAAATGAAGGTGATGTGACAGGGTTAGATCCTGCAGAAACTCAGCTCACTTTGGACAGAGAATGGGTGTAATGTCCCCTGAGACTCTGGACTTGAGAGTAGAGGGCAACCCGTGCTTGGACTGGGAATACTCAACACATGTGCAATTACATGTCATTGACCTTAACATGAGATGTTCACCTCTCAGCCCAAATGTGTTACCCAAACCTTTCTGGGTTTGTGGGGTTGGAGGAATAGCTCTTGGTGGACTGGCTTATTGGTTTGGTGATTGGGTTTTGCATCTCTAATACTCTGTTCATCTTTTGTCCTTCTGGCTTGAATTTTGGGTTGAGGTGTTCCACAGTGGGCAGGCCTATGGAAACCTACCCCCAAAAGTCCCAGAAAGCTGAGAAGCCAATGAAAGAGGCAGACACATCTAGTTTCTTAGAGAAAAAAACATTCAATAGGTACTTAGAAACAGAAACCATGTTTGTGTCTTGGGTCGCAGAGAGACAAGATGGTGGATCTCCACACCATTACCCCCAAATAACCCAGGGCTTATATACCATGGGATAAGGGGTGTGTAGGATGATTGTTTAGGGGCAGGATTTATGGCAGGGACATGCTCTTAAACAAGGAACAGTTGATAGAATAGAAATTGTAGCAGTATGCCTGGAACTAGAGTCAATCAGAAGTCAACATGGTGGATTAGCATCCAAGATGGAGTGACTTTAGACTCCACATGAAGATGAATGATGCTCCTGTCCTAAAACGTGGGAGGGCTGAAGCCTTGCCACTGGCCACAGTTTTGTCTTCAGGACTCTCAGCAACTTCAGACCCCACAACTACAGGAAGAAACTTCCTACTCATGTTCTCTGGCACTCCAGAGCCTCTCTGTTTCTGAACTGTACTGACAATCCCTGAGTCTTTACATGAGTTCCTCACTGCTTCCCTCATCCCAGCCGTGACGCTTCTGCATAGGCACAACCACGTGATTATATTATCAAAGTCTTGCCTTCCAGCTGAAATAACCTTATAGGAAATTGTTTTGACAGTTCAATAAATAAAACCTCTTGAGGAGAACCCAACACAAATAACCTTTGTATTAAATTCTGCTGTGCTATGGTAAGATAATCATAGGAGTACACTTCCAGTCATTGAAACTTTAGGGAAGAAAAGGGGAAATCTTACAGTATAAGCCCACTCAGTTCATGCATTCCTAGAAGGAGAGGTTGAGTTTACACAGCTTGGCTTTTTCTCAAGTCCAAGTCTAGTCAAGAGGCGGTCTTTATAAACAATGATACACAACTTTGCTGGGAAAATATTTGTTTGAAAAGAAATGGAGGATAATTCAAAGGAGGTGATTGAAGCCTTAGTACGATGGGCTTTGAATGATGTGTTGTGTAGTGTTTATTTCTTCCTGTTGATGGAGGAGGGTGATTAAGGGCTTTTCCTACCTTAAAGTGATCAAAGTGGTATTTTCATAAGATTAATCTGGCAGCAGAATGCGGATAGTTCTTAGCCTCCCCACCTGTCCTGGGTGTATGTAGAGCACCTGGGGCCACGTAAGTCCAAGAGAGAAAAGCATACATGCAAAGTAACACTTTAATCGTATGTCTAAGACTAAATATAACTCAGAGAAAGACAATATTGGGAAGAGCACCAAGAACTTAAGACATTTGCACACACTCCACATGAGCCATCTTTTAGATCATCTCTAGGAGCATGAGAGCTCTTTCACTTAATTTTGGCCAAATTAGATACAGTTACAGTTTACCTTCACAATATTAGGGCCATATAGAGCCATTTCCCAAAATGAAAGAGTTTATACATTTGATCCATCCCTGGTTGTGTTCAATGTCTAGTTCATGCTTTGATGGTTTCCTCAGATGCAGCTGAATTTATAATCATTCTGAGATGTCCCATAGATAAAGGATTCAACCTGCTTAATTTCAACTCTTCCACCTAGCACCCTTGCTTACAAAATGACATGTAACCTATGAGTTGGTTGAAGTTTTCTCATTTAAAAAAAGCCATGTCAAAAACCAATTTATAGGTTCCAAAGCAGAGAGTATTACACGGATGTACTCATTTGCACTTTGAGACACTGAAAGACTTGGTGTCTAGGCAGTCTGGGATAATAGCCTAGTTCTAAGCACATTGTCATTGATGCATTTATTGGTCATAGACCTCCATGTGGCTGGCAACTGTAAAGAACACCATCCACCTCAGTGGAAAGCAGGTGAAAGGGAGAGATGCCTCAACCTGCTCAGCATTAGTAATAGGATGGAACCAAATGAATAAGCCCTGGACTTACTCCTTAGGAGACAACTTAAGAACTTACCTTCCTTTTACATTTTTGATTCTGTATTGAGATTGCTTTCTGCTAGTCTACCAAGATATATGTCATCCATTTTTAATGCAAGAAAAAATACACATACAAACCTAATACAAACACACACATTTGTTTATGTGTGTGTACACATATGTGTGTGTATGTGTGTATATATATGTGTGTTTGTGAGTATTAGGTAAGTATGTGTGTATGCATGTGTGTTTTTTCTTGCATTAGAAAAAGATAAAATCTCTGACCACAGGGTTTTGGGTAAAATACTCCTTTATTTTATGGAATAACAACCTATTAAAAGAGGGTGAATGTTCAAAGTTATAACGTCAGAATTCTTTGAGGATCAAAGACTTTTTCAGCCCAGCAAGCATCCAAGAGTAATTCAATAAGAAAATGGGATTTCTTTCCCTTGTGGGGGTTTCTCAAAGACTGTTTCCTCATTTAAGTGACATTTGGACAGGAATAAAATGGGAGAGTACCTCACACCAGTTAGAATGGTGATCATTAAAACGTCAGGAAACAACAGATGCTGGAGAGGATGTGGAGAACTAGGAACACTTTTACACTGTTGATGGGAATATAGATTAGTTCAACCATTGTGGAAGACAGTGTGGCAATTCCTCAAGGATCTAGAACCAGAAATACCATTTTACCCAGCAATCCCATTATTGGGGATATACCCAAAGGTTTATAAATCATTCTACTATAAAGATACATGCACACGTATGTTTATTGCGGCACTACTCACAATTGCAAAGACTTGGAACCAACCCAAATGCCCATCAATGATAGACTGGATAAAGAAAATGTGGTACATATATACCATGGAATAGTATGCAGCCATAAAAAAGGATGAGTTCATGTCCTTTGCAGGGACATAGATAAAACTGGAAACCATCATTCTCAGCAAACTAACACAGGAACAGAAAACCAAACACCACATATTCTCATTCATAAGTGGGAGTTGAACAATGAGAACACATGGACACAGGGAGGGGAACATCACACACTGGGGCCTGTTGAGTGATGGGGTATTAGGGGAGGGATAGCATTAGGAGAAATACCCAATGTAGATGACTGGTTGATGGGTATGGCAAGCCACCATGGCACGTGTATACCTATGTAAGAAACCTGCATGTTCTGCACATGTACCCCAGAACTTGTATAATAAAAAAAAAATGGAAGAGTACATGATACTTCCAAAGTTCCTGAATTTTCAATGCAACCATCTTGGAGGTGTTCTTTTGTGAACAATGTTCCCACAACTAGTAAAGCCAGGCCTAATTCAAATCTGTAAGATAGAGACCATGCATACAGACATCTGATAAATATTCGCCTGAGTTGGTAGGTTGCAGAAGGAGTCGCTTTGAATAACTAAATTTGGTGATCCACAGTGGATTGAGTGGATTGCTCCCAGAGCCTCTCCAACCTTTATGGTCAGTAAATATGTCCAACCAATTGGTATGGAAATGGCCATGCGGATTTAACTGTAAGAACAAGGCACATGCAGTGGACTTCTTTCATCCTGAAAGAAATTAGATCAATTTCAGCATTGACAATAACATCTGAGCTTGGGTTGCTTGGCTTTCACGGAAGCAGGTTCTTTGGTGTGCAGACAGAGGGTAGATATATATAATTTTGTGTTTGTTTTGTTTTGTTCCTGCTTGGGAGGAGGGAGTGGAAGAGGAGAGAGAAGCCAAGAATTGAATGCCAGGGTTATCCCTGGATGATGGGGCCAATGACAAATCGTCACTAGTAGAGAGACTAAAAAGAACTTAAGGGAAAATAATATTTTATATCAAATTTTTAGCCATCCGTGTAGATTGACTATTCGTGTCTCCCTCATTCTCTAAACCTTCTCAGCAAAGCCTGATGCAGACAAAGAAGTCTTGTATGAATTATTTCATTTGATTATTCCTTAGTCCTTCATTCATTTCTGGAGGAAATAAAAGAGTCGGGATTCTGTGACTGGTTCGGCAAGGGGCAAAGGAGAGACAGTGCATGGATGTTGGACATATGGTCAACAGAATGAACTAATGAACTCCAGACACATCCCCTTACCCCCATCCATACTTTTTATTTACTGGAATCCTGAGAAAAGCATCCACTGCTCGTCACTCACAGAATGGGACTTTGAGTGGAACTTAATCCAGGACTTAATATGAGCACACCTGGAATGTTCATTAGAGCACCTCTTCTCCAAATATGATATCATGGGAGTGAATGAAGCAAATCATTTTCTTGGTCACTTGGTTTGTAGGTCATTGTATCTCATACCTGGAGAAAAATGTCAGCCTCACTCTATGGTGAAGTCTTAGGATAACATCTCTTATGTAGAAGATGTGTGTTTGCCTCCCAGCTAAAATAACCTTATAGGAAATTGTTTTGACATTTCAATAAATAAGCTCTTTGAATAAGAGCCAGTACAAATAACCTTTATATTAAATTCTGCTGGTCTATGGCAGAAGGTTAATCATAGGAGGTTACTTCCATACACTGAATAGTCAAAAAAAATATCAAAAGTTCTCTGAGAACATAATAAAGCTCATCCAGCTCATTCATATCCAGAAGAAGAGGTTGAATTCATGTAAGTTGGCCTTTTTCCAGGTCCTTGGCTGGTCCTCAAATCCAGCCTGCATTTTCTTTACCTTCAGTGGTACTAGAAAAAACATCTGGCAGGTTTAGAATATGAATAACATCAGAAATAATCAGAGAAAATCCACCGGCCATAACGAGGTGAGAACCAGCTATACATGATAAGTTTGTACCAATTTTCGTTTCCTAAGGGCAGCTTTTATAAAAGGCATTATTTTATCCCATTAAGAGCTTGGGGTGACATGAATACATCCCATAAATCCTTTATCATGATTTGACCCCATTTTGATGATTTATGACCACAAATATTTTTTGAGCAGAATTTCAGAGATTTATTTGGAAAGACAAATTCTGATATAAATTGAAATTCACTGAAACATTAATATATACACATACATACATATATACACGCATATATATACTGTTTAATATAGATACTGTTTTTAAATATGCTGTTTTACATATATATATAATCCTACAGTTCCATGTTAACGGTGTGTGTGTGTGGAAAGAGCATGGCACATGTATGTGTGTGTATATGTGTGTATAAGTAGTACATATACATGTGTTTGTATTGTACATATACATGTGTGTCTATAGTACATGTGTGTATATAATACATATGTGTATATGTGTGTTATATATAGTACACATGTCTATATATGTGTGTTATATGGTACAAATATATTTGTATGTGTATATGTGTGTGCATATATAGTGCATATGTATGTGTATATGCATATACAAAGTAATATATATGGGTTTATATGTGTGTGTGCATGTGTGCACAGCATATATGCATATATACACACATACATATGCAAACACACATATACACCAATATATTATTTTATATATATACACACACATACATATGCACTATATATACATTATAACTATATATTTCATATATAATAGTATATATGTGTCTGTATTTGTGTTTATAACATATGTATGTAAATATTAGTACATATGTGTGTATGTAAAGTACATATATGTGTAAACAAGTATGTGCTTATATAAACTACATTTTATGTGTATATATGGGTATCCATAAAGTACTTGTGTATATATGTGTTCATATATAAAATACATATATGTGTGTGGTATATATATGTGTATATGCACATATATTACACATTTGTGTATATTAGTACATGTGTATATATGTGTTTGTATGTATGTGTGTATATGTGTGTATATAGCATACATCTATGTGTGTATATAAAGAATATATATGTGTGTATATATGTGTATGCATGCATAGACAGTACATGTGTATGTGTGTATATATAGTACCTATATGTGTGTGTATGCCTGTATATATACATAATACCTATATGTGTATATATTAATATATGTGTATGTGTGTGTGTGCATGCAAACAAAATGTCAACATTATCAAGTATTGTGGGGTAATAGACCTAGGTTCTGCTCCTGTGTTTGATTTTGAGGCAAATCTTCGTGTAGTCCATGACTAATAATAAAATATGCATAAAATAAAATAATTATCATAATCCAAGGACCAATGCAGGGTTCAGCTCATCACAAACCCACATGCATTCACAGTTTATGTTTGATTGAAGGCTGAAGTTGGGATCTGTTCACTTGTGTTTAATCTGCTTCCACAACATCTGATCCAAACTTCACGTGCTTTCAGTGAATCAAGACAAGTAAAGGGACATAGGCCTGTGGGGTTTCTGAGAGCAGAGCGGCCCCTCAGAGGCACTCACTGGAAGCCTGGATGGCCTGTGTCTCCTCAGGGTCTCACTCAGTAAGGCTGATGCTTCCCCACGCTGATTTGTGATAAACTTAACTAAGAGGTTGCTTCATTTTTGCTATTCGTGGAATTGAAATTATGCTTATTTTTGGTTCCAGTTTCAATAAAATATTGTTTTCAATCACATTTCTAATTGAATTTTATTGTCTTGTTTTTTTTGCTCCCCCAAGAAAATCATGAAAGCCACAATATATCTATTTGAAAATACATATATTCAAATCGAATCTCGAAAATTATAATAAGAACTGAGGTCACAAAAAAGAGAAAAACAAAATGTTTCTATTTTTCAGTATTTCAGAATCTAGTTGGAAAAAGTGGTGTTCATACAACCAATAAGGAATCAAAGACTATAAGGTTAGTAAGAGGGGTCATGAACAGACACCAGGGGAGTGGAGAGCAGCGAGAGATGAGTTTTGATTTAGGGAAATTAAGAGGCATTTTAGGAGGAGCTGGCACTAACTAAGGCCCTAAAGTCGGAATGAAAATTTACATAATAAAAAGAAACCAGAGACTCCTCAAACTGGAGGTAGCAGAAAAAAAGAGCAGCACAGAAATGTGAGGCCCCACACTAAGAGAGAAGAGCAAGACTGGGTGGCCAGCATGGTGGAGTCAAGGTGGGTGCGGGGGATGGTCAAAAAAGACAGAGACAGAGAAAGGCAGAGAGAGAAAGACAGAAAGAGAGAAAGACGAAAGAAAGAAAGAAAGAAAGAAAGAAAGAAAGAAAGAAAGAAAGAAAGAAAGAAAGAGAGAGAAAGAAAGAAGAAAGAAAGAAAGAAAGAAAGAAAGAAAGAAAGAAAGAAAGAAAGAAAGAAAGAAAGAAAGAAAGAGAAAGGAAGAGAGGGAGAGTAAGAGAAAGAAAGGTAAAAAAATAAATAAAAGAAAGGAAGAGAGAAAGAGAGAGGTAGAAACAGAAGGCATATGTGTGTGAGAAAAAGGGAGACAGGACAGTCAGTGCCAAAGAGAAAGAATGAGAAAAACAAATAGAAGTAGAGAAAGAAAGAAAAACATAGACAAAGATAGAAACAGTGAGAGAGGCAGAGAGAAAGAAGGAAAGGAAAAAAGAGAGATAAAGACAGAAACAGTGAGTGTGTGTGAGAGAGAGAGAAACAGAGAGAGACACAGGACCTATAGGGCACTGGAGCACTAGCTGTCTGGAAACTATTACAAGCTATTTATTCTTTCTTTATTTTTCCAGAAGGTCCAGCATGTAATTGAAGAGATTAACATTGTGTAAGGGAATTCTTTATCTGTTAATCCTTTTTTTTTTTAAAGAGAGCTTTGCTCTGTTGCCCAGGCTGGAGTGCAGTGATATGATCTCAGCTCACTGCAACCTCCACCTCCCGGGTTCAAGCGATTCTCCTGCCTTGGCCTCCTGAGTAGCTGGGATTACAGGCACCCACGACCACACCCAGTTACTTTTTTGTATTTTTAGTAGAGACGGGGTTTCACCATGTTAGCCAGGCTGGTCTCAAACTCCCAAGTGGATTAAGAAAAGATGGTCCATCTGTAGAATGAAGTCTTACTCAGCCAATATTAGGCCATTTTCGCACTGCTATAAAGAAATACCTGATACTGTGTAATTTATAAAGAAAAGAGGTGTAATTGGCTCAGGGTTCTGCAGGCTGCGCAGGAAGCATGATGGCTTCTGCTTGGCTTCTGGGGAGACCCCAGGAAAATTTCAATCACGGTACAAGGTGAAAGGGAAGCAGGAACTCTCGAACATCTTACACGGCTGGAACAGGAGCAAGAGAGATAATGGGGCAGTGCCACATGCCTTTAAACAACCAGATCTTGTGAGAACTCACTCACTAAACAGTACTAAGGAGAATAGTGTTAGATCATTCATGAAAGATTCACCCCATGATCCAAGCACCTTCCACTGGGGATGACAATTCAACATGAGATTTGGGTGGAGATACAGATCCAAAGCATATCACAGCCATAAGAGGAAATGCAGTTCTCACATGGCTACAATAGGATGAACCTTGACCACATCTCGTATGACTTCACTTATATTAATTGTCCTCCATTATTTTCTAACACTATCTATACATTGATTAGAGCTTTTATACATATTGATATATACATTGATAGTTGCAGAGATAATTGAACAAAGATGCAAAGAACTGTCCAGGCATGGTGGCTCATGCCTGTAATCCCAGCACCATGGGAGGCTGAGACGGGCAGATCACTTGAGGTCAAGAGATCGAGACCAGCCTGGCCAACATGGTGAAACCCCATCTCTACTAAAAATACAAAAATTAGCTGGGTATGGTAGTGTGGGCCTATATTCCCAGCTACTCGGGAGGCTGAGGTAGGAGAATTGTTTGAATCCAGGAGGTAAGATCATGCCACTGCACGCCAGCCTGGGTGACAGAGCAAGACTACATCTCAAAATAAAAGATGGAAAGAACCAAGGAGATCTTTGTCGAGTACATTTCCTGCAGAGGGAAATGTATGACCTTCCCTTTAATGGCCAATGGGTTCACTTCCACTTTAGGTTGAAGTCTTCAGAGAGTTCCTGTTTCTTTTCACTTTTCAAATGGCAGTGTCTGGGATAGATGATGTCCAACTTACTATGCCAAATGAGGTAAGCATTCTTTTCCAGGAGGGTAGATTAGGCAACTATATGAAAGAGGCTGCACTACATTCTGTAAATGATGTGAAGCTGAGAGGATGTGCCCTTTGGCCACCTTCCAAGCCAGAAGGGAAGCCAATTCCACCATTGCCTTCACTCTGGTCTGTCTTTTTCCTGCCAATTCAATAATCTCCCCAAGCTCTTATTTTTTCATAGAACTCAGATATTTTCCTTTGTCAAATTTATAAAAATTGTAAGTACAAATTTTCTATGGTTTTCTTAAACAAATCTCTCTTTTACTGCTCTGTAACGTCCACAAGGTCTCTGTTGTATGACCAGTTACCAGGAAAATGCTAGGCATGTGATGACCTTAGTAAGCATCTGTTGAACGGGTGAATTGATGAATGAATGAAGAATGAATGAATGATATAATTAATCCCTAATAAGACCCAAGTGCACAGAATCAATCATGTATAATGCTGCCATATTAGAGCTTTGTTATATCCCAAAAGAGTTAACCCAGGGCACAAGGAGGGAAACGCATTTTATCTCACCTGTGCCAATTACTCATATAACCTCTCAAAACGGTTTAACATTCACAATGTAGCCAAGTAAACATGCCGGTAAACTCAACTCCACAAAACGTTTCACTCAGAGACGGAGACACATTGTTTTATCAGAGTTTCAGGATACTCGCTGGGAATCACTGAATTCTAGAGCAGCCAAGGGCTGTGTGTCTCAGCCCTTTCAGATGTGGGGTGTTCTGTCTCTGGAGAGCCCTGGCTTCCACAGTCCTGGGACTTGCGGTTGACTAAGCCTGGCTGGTTTCTCTGGTAGTTCTTCCTGGATGTGGTCAAATGAACTCTGTGTAGATGGGTTAGTCAGAGTTCACTGAAAGGAAATGTATTAAGGAGAATTGACTCACACAATCACAAAACGAAGTCCCACAACAGGTATTCTGCAAGCTGAGGAGCAAGGAAGCCAGTCCGAGTCCTAAAACCTCAAAAGTACGGAAGACGACAGTGCAGCCTTCCGTCTGTGGCCGAAGGCCTGAGAGGCCTTGGCAAACCACTGAGGTAAGTCCAAGAGCTTGGAGTCTGATGTTCAAGGGCAGGAAGCATCCAGCACCGGAGAAAGATGAAGACTAGGAGACTCAGCACGTTTGTTCTTCCATCTTCTCCTGCCTGCTTTATCCTGGGCTGGTAGCTGATTAGATGGTGCCCACCTAGATTGAGGGTGGGTCTGCCTCTCCCAGCCCACTGACTCAAATGTTAATCTCCTTTGGCATCAACCTCACAGACACACCGTGGAACGATACTTTGCATCCTTCAATCAATCAAGTTGACACTCAGGATTAACCATCACAGTAGATTTTGGTTGCGCCCAAGTCCCTGAAGGCTGTGTGTATCAAGGCCTGCACATAGATCAACAGGACAATTGACAATCACAACTGGATAATGGAACATTTTCATGTCTCCTCCACTTTCTTTTGAAACCCATTTTTAAAACACCTCAAATTCTTTGATTTGAAAGACTTTTCTCAAAATCCCATCACCAACAGTGAAAAGGATTCTGGCACCAACGGCACTGGAATTTGGTTTGTGCTAAGTGGCTGTCTTTTTGAAATCTCCCCTATCTCTAACCACTTCTCCTCTCTGTGGCTTTCTGTCTGCTTCCTTAAACCCTGGGCTTTGGAATTTGATCATTTTGTTCAGGATATCTGAGCAGTTTCCCTCTACCAAGAATATGACGAGGAAGGGAGACCACAGACTCCTCCAGAAGAAAGAAATAAAGCATTGCATGAATTCATAAAACTCTGGTTTCAAAGACGAATTGGTATTTATAATTATCTCCAGTGGGGTTCATCCCCCATCCTGTGTTCTATATAAAAATGAGTGAGACTGCCAAGATCCTTATCTTTCATGTTCCTTCTTTTCCTGTGAAAAAAACAAGTGCCAAAACTTGTTAATTCAGCACCATATACATGCTTCTTGTCCCATGAACTCCCTGGGACTTCATGTGCCTATGTCCCTTCTGACTCAGGGATAAGAGATTCTATTTTCAGCATGAAGTGCACCTGTTTTCAGGGTGAAGTGCATCTGAACGTGTTTTCTGGTGTCTCATGAACGAGGTCCTATTGAACATGCTTTATAAGCTGAAAAAATGCCTTTGACATATGGCAGTGTCTATATGGTTAAGATTTTTCAGCTTTAACAACTCTGAGAGTAGTCTTTGAGAAGTTTTAAGGATTACAAAATGAAGACAAAGAAATTACTTTATCAAAGCAACGTGCTAAAATAATTCATGTTGGTTTGCATGAATTATTTACATCTGGTGTGCATTGGAAATGCTTTCTTTTTCAGTGAGACTCGGTTTTCTTAGCCTTGACTCTTCAGAAAAGATCACTCCTTATGTTATAATTCTGTGCCCATTGTAAGGTATTACTGTGGCATTTTGCCAACTAAGGAGGGGCTCCTAGAGGTCTGAAACCTCTGCATGTTCTTCTGCACTTTTTGCTTCCTCTGTGTTTACAAGGCAAGTGTGTAAGTCTCCATCTTGTTGGAAAAATAATCCCCTTTCTTTCCCATGAGAGGTATGTGGAAGTTACTATAGAAGCACACACACAGAGTGTTGTGTTTGAGTTTTCTGGGGCTTCTGTAAAAAAAGTGCCACACACTGGGGGGCTTACACAACAGAAATTTATTCTCTCCAAGTTCTGAACACCAGAAATCTGAAATCAAGGTGTCTCAGGGTCGTGCTCCTTTTGGAGGCTCTAGGGGAGGCTCCTTCCTGCCTCTCCCAGCTCCTGGGGACTCCAGCATCCCTAGGCTTGTGGCCGCATCATTGCAGTCCTGCCTCTATCTCTATGTGGACTTCTCTTCTCTCTGTGCCTTCTCTTCTGTCTCTTATAGGAACACCTGCCATTGGATTTAAGAGACCCCTCTAAATCTAGAATAATCTCATCAATAGATTGTCAATTGCAGCTGCAAAAACCCTATTTCCAAATAAAGTCCCATCCTTCTATACCTGGTGTTAGGATGTGGACATATATTTTGGGGGCTGTTATGCCACCCACTATATGGACACTTCCTAACTGATGTCAGAATACATGCACTTCCCAATGGTTATATGCTTTCCTGTACTTTGATGGGCTGTTGACTTTTGGGTGTGAGTAAACCCACACGTCCAGAGCTTTATCTATTCCACAGAACTCAACTCTTACTGGGCTCTCTCTTTTTATGTTATTCTAAAACAAACTTAAACTGTTTGAGTGTTATTGTGCAAGTTTCTTTTTATTTTCTTACAGTGTAAAGCCTGTTAATTCATGGTTAGTTCATCAAGGAGTATCAAATTCAATTATATTAACACTGATTTTCCCCCGAACAAATTCCCTTCTATTAAAACCACACATAGCAATAGCAATGGCGACTGCAACAATTACCCCAGCTCTACTTAAATCACTCGCATCCCCCTCTTACCAATGTCAATCACCTACGGCCACTGGAAGGTTAGGGCATCACATGTACTGCTGTTAATAAAAGATTTTGCTAAGGACATGGCTTTTCTCCTCCTTCTGCTATGATTGTAAGGCCTCACCAGCCATGTGGAACTGTGAGTCAATTAACCTTTATACTTTATAAATGACCTAGTCTCAGGAATGTCTTTATTAGCAGCTTAAGAACGAACTAATACAGCACATTCTCCCCAAATCCATATGTGAAAGCCCTAATCCCCAACGGGATGGTCTTAGGAGGTGGGGCCTGTAGGAGATATGTACGTTTAGATGAGATCATGAGGGTGGCACCCACATGATGGGATTAGTGTCTTTATAACAAGAGAAAGAGACTCAAAGTGCCCTCGCTCCTCCCTGTGAAGGTACAGAGAGATGGCACCATCTGCAGACCAGAAAAAGAAAGGAGGCCTTCAGTAGACACCAGATCTGCCAGCACCTTCATCTTCCCAGGCTCCAGAACTGTGGGAAATAACATTTGTTGCTCAAGCCACTGAGCTTAAGGCATTTTGTTATAGGATCCTGAACTGATCAAGACACCGTGAATGTGATCTTCTAAGGCATTAGGGGTTTTGTAGATGTAATTAAGCTAAAAGTCTTGAGATGAAGATGTCATCCTGGATTATTTGGACAGAGCTACCTTTAATGCCATAACCAAATGCCATAAACTGTGTGGCTTAGATAAAATATGCACAAAGGTCAAGAGAGACAGAAGAGGAGGAGGTGATGTGACCATGGAGGTAGATGTTGGAGTGATATGGCCACAAGACAGAACATCAAAAGCCACCAGAAGCCAGAAGAGGTGGAGAGTGGGTTCTCTCTCTGAGTCTCCAAAAAAGGTACGTTGCTGCTTTCACCTTGATTTTGGGCTTCTGACTTCCAGAAGTTTGAAAGAACAAATTCTTGCTATCTTTAAAAATTTGTTTTTTCATTTCCATAGGTTTTGGGGAAACAGGTGGTATTTGGTTACATAAGTTCTTTGGTGGTAATTTGTGAGATTTTGGTGCACCCATCACCAGAGCAATATACACTGAACCCAATTTGTAATCTTTTATCCCTCACCCGCCTCCTGCCCTTTTCTCCAAGTCCCCAATGTCCATGGTATCATTCTTATGCTTTTGCAGCCTCATAGCTTAGCTCCTACTTATGAGTGAGAACATATGATGTTTGGTTTTCCATTCCTGAGTGACTTCATTCAGAATAATAGTCTCCAATCCAATCCAGGTTGCTGTAAATGCCATTAGTTTATTCCTCTCTATGGCTGAGTAGTATTCCATGGTGTGTGTGTGTGTGCGCACGCGCACACATATAAAATCGTTTCTTTACCAACCTGTTGATTGATGGGCATTTGGGCTGGTTCCACAATCCACCCAGATTGTAGTAATTTGTTACAACAGCCACAGAAAAATAACACAAGAGGTGTATGCATATTTTAGGTTTTGTGGTTGTCATTCATTTTAATGACTGGAACAGACAATTGGTCAAAATAAATATTAGTAATGCAATTGCCTTCCTAGAGTTTCATCGAACTGGATGTTGGAGAACTAATTATAATCTCGGTTCCACAATGGCTATTTTATATTATGTTCAGCCATGATTTAGTACAAATATTTTATTCATTTTATTTCTCCATGCCAGTGTCACACTACCCTAATAACTGTGACACCTTTTGCATGATGACTATGTGGAATTAATGAAGTCAGTCTCCTCCTTACTCGTCTGATGTATAAATCTAATTTTAATCAAATGCCTATGATAAACCCAGCATCAGAACAATCATCAGCAATGGAGCAATGGGAAAACTCCAGGCTTCTGGGTTGATCAAGGTCACCATTCAGCAAAAATAAAAATTGAAATTACATTCAATTCCCAGTATTTGTGATAGCTATGTTCTATAAAGTCACCATAAACACTGAATTAGCAAATTGTAAACTATTGCTCCTAGGGAAAATACAAGATTAGGTTTCTACGATGTCTGGTCACAATTTCATCAACCAGTCAATGCACAATCTTGTTTTATGTATGTTTCTGTTTAAGAAAACCTTTCTGAGTGGATATTGTTGACTCGTTCACATTGAACTCATGTCCAGCAGTACCATGACTCATGCCTGAGTAATGCTTCTCTAACACAGAGATTGTGAGGCATATTGCAGTCTTTTTCCCAGACAACACTTCTGCTCTGTTCTTCAGGCCATTTTAAACTGCAAAATTACCAACAAAAAGGATAAACATGCAAAAACACATGGTACTCAATGGACCGCAAAAATTTCACTTGTTTAAAGTATTAAGAGCTGAAACAAGAAGGTAGGGCATGGCCTTGTTCCACTGTAGCTGGGAATGTGAGCTTTGAGCAATTTACATTTTTTTCCAGCTTTATGTGTCTGCAAATGACTGCAAAAGGGCTCTATTGATTTCAAGTTTACAAAGTTTCAGTGAGTAGGCAAGTTCAGAAAGACAAAATTTATAAATAATGAAAATCAACTATGCTTAGAAAAACAGAATATAATCTCGGGTCTGTAAACTTTTATAATTACACATGGCTAACTCTTTAGACTATTAGTCGAATCAAATTTTTGTTGTATTTGGTTATTTTCTAACGAGCATATTGGATGATAGCCATTGAACTAAGCATTTTTTATAAAGCACGGCTTTCTTTGAGTTTACTCCATGTACACCACACTGAGTAGTTGCTACTCTGGTGCAAATAATTGTAAAAACAAAAAACAAAAATAAATAAAAGATGAGACTTAGAGGAATCGAGAAAATTGCCCATGCTTGAAAGTGGTTTCTCTGGAACTTGATCTCAGTCCAGACAAACACAGAGATTTATTAACAAAGTTATAGAGAAGTCAATGGCCTCTGCTTTTCCAAGTTCCCTTCTCCCTTAGACTCAGTTCAGTTTTTCCTCTTGTTCTGTCCTTTTGCTTTTCTTATCTCCTCCCATCCTCCCTGATCTCATTCTCACTTTCCGCTCTGGCCCCATCTCTACATGCTGAACACCCACACATTTGAAGTCCCAGGTCAAAAGTCATTTGTTCCTGAAATCTTACTAAGTTGCTTTAACTGAATTAACACTTGCTCTCATTTTTCTTTCTATATGATTTATTCACCTTTTTTTTTTTTTTTTTTTTTTTTGAGACAGAGTCTTGCTCTGTTGCCTAGGCTGGAGTGCAGTAGTATGATCTCGGCTCACTGCAATCTCCACCTTCTGGGTTCAAGCAGTTCTCCTGCTTCAGCCTCCTGAGTAGCTGGGACTACAGCTGCTTGCCACCATGCCTGGCTAATTTTTGTATTTTTAGGAGAGACGGGGTTTCACCATGTCGGCCAGGCTGGTCTGTATCTGACCTCATGATCCACCCACCTTGGCCTCCCAAAGTGTTGGGCTTACAGGTGTGGGCCACTGTGCCAGGCATTTACTTAATTATGTAGGTATTTATTTATTTATTTTGAGAAGGAGTCTCACTTTGTTGCTCAGACTGGAGTGTAGTGGCCTGATCTTGGCTCATTGCAACCCCCACCTCCCTGCTCAAGTGATTCTCCTGCTCAGCCTCCTGAGTAGCCGGGATCACAAGCATGTGCCACCATTCCCAGCTAAGTTTTGTATTTTTAGTAGAGATGGCATTTCATCATGTTAACCAGGCTGGTCTCAGACTCCTGACTTCAAGTGATCTGCCCACTGCAGCCTCCCGAAGTTCTGGGATTACAGTGTTAGCCACCACACCTAGCCTTATTCATTTTTTATATTGCTCTTCTGCTATGGTGTGAATGTTTGTGTTCCTCCAAAAATTTCTGTGTGAAAATCCTAATACCCAAGGTGATGGTGTTGGGAGGTGGCGTGTTTGAAAAATAATGAAGTCTTGAGGGTGGAGCCTCATGAATGGGATGAATGCCCTTATAAAAGAGACCCCAGAGAGCTCCCTCACCCCTTCCACCGTGTGAGGACACAGCGAGTAGGCACCGTCTATGAAGCAGGAAGCCAGATATCACCAGACATTGCATGTGGCGCGCTTTGATCTTGGACTTCCAGCTTCCAGAACTGTGAGACATAAACGTCTGCTAAGTCTATAAGCCTTGAGTCTTTGGTGTTTTGTTATAGCAGCTGCAATGAAAGAAGACAATATCCGAAACCCCCTTTGTGTCTGTTGCCTGTGCCTCTTTGTCAGTAGTAGCTTCATTTCCCTCCACAGAGAGTAGTCTGCCCAGGAGCAACAGTGTTGTCTACATGTCATTAGCTTTGACATGCACAGTGATGTGTTTTAAGTCAATACATATGTATTCCATTGATTTAAATGTAATGTGATAAAGATAGAAATATGTAAGATGGGCTCAAAAATACTTAACTCCAGGTTGCACATGTGTGAAATAATCTAATATATGAGGAAGAAGACTATGATAATGCACCCTATGAAGACACCAAGAAATGGCTGTTTTTCACCTGTGCAGAGACCAGGATGCTGGCAAGAGTTTTTAGCATTCCTGGCTAGCTAACTGGGTTTGAATCCTGAATGCATGTTTTCTAACTGGCTGACCCTTGGCTAGTTGTACCAGTAACCTAGGCTGTTAAACAGAGATAACAATGGATCCTTATCAATACTGATAATGCAGATTAAATAAAAATATGTAGACCTCAAACTCCAAGACTCCTATCTACATTCAGAGGGCTCCACCCACATTGGCCCATGCAACTGTTAGTAATATATCCAAGACTTGCTTGCCTGGGGGCACATATCTTAAAGCCTTCCCATTGAGAAAGCATGTTCCTTCTATTTAAACTGCTAGGTAAAAAGAAATGAACATGGTTTAAAGAATGGATTTCTGCTAACGTGTCTTTAATAGAGCATCCATAGCAATAGGCAAATGAGCTCCAGGTGTGGCCTTCTCCTTGGCATGGCCTCTGATGTCTATCCACTGTAGTCTGCATCTCCTCTCTTCTGATATAGGCACGTGATTATTTCCTCTGCTTCTCATTGAACCAGCAGGAAGGACTTAAAATCATTTAGCAAGCTATCTTGCAAGTGACTTTAGAGTAAAATGTATGCATTGATGTATGTCTACCAGTATCCTGAGAAGAGGGAAAGACCATTTTTTGGTACCGTATGTTTTAAGAATTGTGTGAAAATACACCTAACACAAAAGTTATCATCTTCATCATTTTAAGTGGACCGTGAAGTACATTCACATTATTGTGCAACTGTTGCCATCATCTTCAGAGCTGGTTTTCATCTTACGAAACTAAAACTTTCTACCCATACGTCCATTTGTTTTTAAATTAGTGCTTGGTGCACCCATTACCCGAGCAATATACACTGTACCCAATTCATGATCTTTTATCCCTCACCACCTCCTATCCCTTCCCCCAATTCCCCAAAGTCCATTGTGCCATTCTTACGCCTTTGCATCCTCATAGCTCAGCTCCTTCTTACCAGTGAGAATTTAATGATGTTTGGTTTTCCATTCCTGAGTTACTTCATTTGAAATAATGGCCTCTAATTTCATCTAGGTTGCTGCAAATGCCATCCTTTCGTTTCTTTTTACAGCTGAGTAGTATTCCATGGTATATATATATCAAGTTTCTTTAGTCACTAATTGATTGATGGACATTTGGGCTGGTTTCATATTTTTGAAATTGCAAATTGTACTGCTATAAACATGTACCAAAATCTCACACAACACCGTGAAAGACCTTACTCATGTAACCAAACACTATCTGTTCCCCAAAAACCTATGGAAATGAAATAAATAATAAATAACATAAACTCCTACAGAGACTATATCAATCAATAGTGCTTGGTACTCAAAATGTGCAAAAATATTTTTTAAATACTTCTCATTTTTATTTTAATAGTTGTGAGGAGTACAGGTGGTTTTGGTTCAGTTCATTAGCGGTGATTTCTGAAATTTTGGTGCACACACCACCCAAGCAGCGTACCCTGTGCCCAATATGTCGTCTTTTATCTCTCACCCCACTCCCAGCCTTCGCCACCTCCCTGAGTCCCCAAAGTCCATTATATAATTCTTATGCCTTTGTATCCACATAGTTTAGCTCTCACCTGTAAGTGAGAACATACTACATTTGGTTTTCCATTCTTGAATTACTTCACTTAGAATAACAGCCTCCAGCTTCATCCAAGTTGCCATAGAAGACATTATTTCATTCCCTTTTATGGCTGAGTAGTATTCCATGGTGTATAGCACATTTTCTTATCCACTCATTCGTTGATGGACACTTAGATTAGTTCCATATCTTGCAAAAATATTTTTGATCCGTGTTCAAAAAGAAATGTTTTATCCTTTGAAAGTCGATCTTTACTACTCATAGTAAAAATGTGGGCATGCTCTTTCCACTAATAACATACTTACTCCTGAACCCCACAGACCCCTATGTAGTTCTCTGTTCAATATGCCAGTCTTGCTAATGTAGGTCAATCAACAGAGACCCAGAAACTAGAAGACGGATTGGTCACCAAGCTCAAGGGGAGATCTTTGTATGTGTCTGCAGACTAGGAGACAGACACAGCTACTCATTAAAATCTAATACATGAAGGGTGTGATTTCTAAGGCAAAGGCGAGGTAGAGGAATAGAAGGGGAGAAAGGGAAACACAGGGTTGGGCCCCAGCGGTAGATCCATATTCTCTTAGATGGTCTAAGCCTGTTCACTTCAGTGTGAAAATCTTTACTGACATTCTTCTGTCCTTCGAGCTTATAACCTTGGCATAACTTTTTCTCCTAATTTAACAGAAGTTAACAAAATATACCCAACTACTCCTAACAATTACCTAAAATAGACACACGTCTCAGCCCTATTCATTAGAGGGAAAAAATAAATATTTGTTCAAGTTTGTCTATTTCATCGTATGTTGCAAACTTTCAGGGCAGTGGAAGATAGTGCCAATATTCCCGATGATCTGTAAAAGATGCTGAGGTATCCAAACATATAATAGATCAATTTTTTTAACGAAAAACCATAGAAGTGTATAAAATAAGACTGAAGAAACACATCATATAGTTAAAGCAAGTTTCCAGTATTCTAACAGAGTAACATTCTCTGATCACTGTGACATTAGATTATTGACTCTCAAATACAGAAAGATTATAAAAAGGGATGTGAGACTGTAGAAGATTGTAAAGGCATTGTAAGGGACATGAAAACAGACAAATTACACACAGGCAGACACATGAACAATCTCTGTCATTTGAGAGTTTACAGGCTGGTTTAGGAGCCAAAGACCCAGACACACAAAACTTTTTTTTTCTTCTTACTTTTTTATTTCCATAGGTTTTTGGTGAACAGGTGGTGTTTGGTTACATGAATAAGTTCTTTAGTGGTGCTTTATCAGATTTCAGTGCAGCCATCACCTGAGCAGTGTACATTGCACCCAATATGCAGTCTTTTATTGTATATATGAGATGTATATAAAATATATTTTGTTCTATAATATAAAATAAATATATAAATATCTATATTATATATGCTTATATAAAATATATAAAAGAAAGATAAAATAAATATACATAATGTATATTATATATAATATATAAAATAAACATGTTGGATATATATCACACTTATGTTTGTGTTATACATTTCATGATTCATATTGTTGTGATATATATTCGATATATTTCTATGTATAACACACTCATTTTTTTAAAAAAATTATTTTTTTTAGCTCAATAGGTTTTTGGGGAAACAGGTGGTGTTTGATTACATGGATAAGTTCTTTAGTGGTGATTTGTGAGATTTTGGTGCACCTGTCACCCGAGCAGTGTACACTGCACCCAATGTGTAGTCTTTTATCCATCTCCCACCCTTTCCTCTAGTCCCCAAAGTCCATTGTGTCATTCTTATGCCTTTGCATCCTCATAGATTAGCTCCCATTTATGAGAGCATACTATGTTTGGTTTTCCATTCCTGAGTTACTTCACTTAGAATGATGGTCTCCAGTTCCATCCAGGATGCTGCAAATGCCATTATTTTATTCCTTTTTATGGCTATAAGTAGTAATAATAAGCCATAACTATTTATGACTATAAGTAGTAATCCATGGTAACATAAATAATTACATATATATACCTCTTACATTTCCTTTATCCACTCAATGGTTAATGGGTATTGAGGCTGGCTCCATAGTTTGCAATTGTGAATATACACTCATTTTTGAGGTGATTATGCTCTATAAAGCCACCACAAACGCTGAATTAATGAATACTTCACCCCAAAACTCATGGCTAGCAGAGCTATAATTCATGCCTGAATGAAGCTTCCCTAACAGAAGTATTTTCTATGTAAGGCACGTCGTAGCTTTCTTTCTTGCACTTAGGAAGACTAAACAACACTACAGCACTATGCTTGCAGGACGTTTTGTTTTCAATTTACTTATTTATTTTCCAGGGATGTGTTCTCACTCTGTCACCTAGGCTGACGTGCAGTGGTGTGAGCATAGCTCACTACAACCTCAGCTCACTGTAGCCTCAAACTTCTAGGTTCAAGTGATCTTCCCACCTCAACCTACCAAGTAGCTGAGAGTGCAGGCACATGCCACCACATCTGGCCCATTTTTAAAAACTTTTTGTGGGGATAAGATCTCAGTACATGGCCCATGCTGGTTCAAACTCTTGACTTCAAGTGATCCCCCTGTCTCAGCCTCCCAAAGTGCTGGGATCATAGGCATGAGCACCCAGCCAGGGTCCATTTTCAACAGTAAAAGTCATGGACAAAAAGCACAAAAATGCAAAAAACGTAGCACTCAAAAGATCATGATAAGGGCACTATCTCCCTGTGCGCGTGTGTGCATGCATGCGTGTGTGTGTGTGTGTGTGTGTTTCATGCATGCGCATATGTGTGTGTGTTGTGTACTTTCTGTGAAGGAGGATGTGGCTTTCATTAGGTTCTCAGAGAGGCTTATTGCCTTCTAAAGGCTAGGAACTGCTGTTAAGCCATCCTCCTTGTTTTAAAGGCTAGAAAACCAATTCCTGAAACCTGAGATAATTTTGTGATGTCACAGATAGATACAATTTTGCAATGTCACACAGCTTGGGACAAAGCGAGGCCCCCTGGTCTCCTCACTCTGTTTTGTCAGAGCACTGAGAGTGAAAACCTGAAATAAGCTAGCGTTCTCTCTCTCTTCCATGTTTTCCAATTTACCACTGCATTTATAATATGGGGAGCTAACCGCATATGATAGAATTACCCTCCATCCTTATATTTATTTTTCCCCTGATCCATATACATAAGAAAGAGTCAGTATAGGAACTAGGATCTTGCAATATGGTGAACAAAAAGTCACTGGCGACTGTCCTATAAATTGGAGGCATCTGTAGCTGCTGCTAGAACAAGCTTTGAAAAGGCAGGAAAGACCCCTCTTCACTACTAATAGCTCCACAGAGTTTTTTCGTTGTCAAGATGAGAGTTTTCTTTAAGGATCTTAATGCAGACAATGGATAAAGACCATACTGGTGGACAATGAGAATTAAGTGAGATAATGTATATAAAACATCAAAATCTTAATAGATTTCCATTCTCTCTCTCTCTCTCTCTCTACTTTCCATGGAGTTTGTCATTAATCATAAAGTCTATTTGTGATTAGCATTTTTCCTCCTTAAACCAAAATTACTTATTGAAACTGCTGAATAATATTAAAAACATCTAAGTTTACATATTTCTTTAATTGAGGCCAAAATTCACCAAAAAGCTCACCATTTTAAAGTGTACTACTGAGTTATGTTTAAGACCCTTGCAAGGTTGTACAATCATCATCTCTATTCAGTTCAAAACATTTTGACTTGATCTTGGCCAAAAGGCCTAGAAGCGATAGATCAAAACATTTTCATCACTCCAAATGGAAATCCGTTAAGCAGTTAGTTACACCTCATCCCGCTTCCCTGCAGCAGCCCCTGGCAACCAGAAGTCTGCTTTCTGTCTCTGTGGATTTCTCTATCTGCGCATCTCATGTAAACGGAATCACAGAGTATGTGACCTTCTGTGTCTGGCTTCTTTCACCTGCAGTATAATGTTCTCAAGGCTCATCTCTGTCATTGTATGTATCACTGCTTTCTTTATCCTTATAGCTGAATAATATCCCATTGTATGGATGTACCACATTTTATTTATTTATTCTCACAGGTTGATGGACATTTTGATTGTTTCCACATTGTAGATTTCGTGACTCATGCTGCCATAAACATGCATGTCCAAGTATTGCTGAATACTTATTTGTTCTATTTTCAAGCCTGACTCACCTCCTGAATTCCAGAACTGTCATCCCAACATGTTTTATATTTTTCCTTGGCCTTCCTCTGCACTTGAATATAATTCAAACTCCTTGGATAGCCAATGAGTTTTTGCATTTTCAGGCTTCTGCCCCCAAAATGCGGCTGCTCCTTGTGCCTGTCATGTAATTGCCAGCAGGTCAACCGCTTTTCAAACTCTGGCTTTCTGCTCTTGCAGGTTTCTCTCCCTGGAATCGTTTCAACTGGCTCTTGTCATGTTTAGCTGATTCTAAGTCTTCAAAGAACAGCTCAAATGTCACCTTCTTAGAGATGCCTTCTTATGGGACCCACGTGGCAGGACAGCTTCTCTTCCTGATTCCTCCACTTATTTATTTTATAACTCCCATAACATCTGTGATTTTCTACATAGATTCTTTATTTACTATCCGCTTCTCCTCACAGGAGTGTTAGCTTCCTGAAAGCAGAGATGTAGCTTTGCACCTTGCCTGGTACATAGTATATGGTCAAGAAATGAAAGAAATAATTTTCTTATGATGACCTTAACTTCAACATTTTCATGTCTAGACTTGATAGTTTCTCTCCAAAACTCATGTAGTTAGTACCAATGGTCAGAAACCAACTGAACTGATTCCTGAAGAAATAGAGCACTTGTCAATTAGCTTTGGAAGCCTATGCTTTTTTGAGAGATGCAAATGCAGCATCTCAGCTTGGACCCTGACTCATGAGGGTGCTTTGTGCATAATTTAGGAGGTCTGAAATGATGATAAAGATAAAGAAGGAAAAAGTAAAGAAATAACAACATAGGAAGGATTGAGAAGCTCCTATAATTACCTAACAAGTCTGAGAAGGTCAAATTTTAATATTTTTCCTAATGCGGTATGTTTTCCAATATAACAAACACACAAAGTGGACTCTGCACAGTAGAACAAATCTTGACTTTGGCAGATGTACTAATTTGATTTGTTTATATGATTCTTATATTCTTATTCCTCCTCCTTCCTCGTTTCTCCCCCTCCTCCTCCTCCTTCTTTTTTTCTTCTTCTTCCTCTTCTTCTTCATCCTCTTTTTCCTCCTCCTTCTTCTTTCTACTTCTAGACAGGTCTTGCTCTGTCACCCAGGCTGGAGTGCACTGGCGTGATCATGATTCACTACACTATCAACCTCCTGAACCAATGCAGTCTTCCCACCTCAGTCTCCCAAATGGAATGTGTATCTTTTTTAATTTCCATTTCTTAAAAAAATAGAGATGAGGTCTCACTATGTTGCCCAGGCTGGCCTTGAACTCCTGGGCTCAAGAGATCCTTCCACTTCAACCTCCCAAGTAGCTAGGACCACAGGCATGTGTCACCACACCTGGATTATTTATTTATTTATTTTTGGTAGAGACGGGGCCTTGCTATGTCACCTAAGCTGGTCTTGAACTCCAGGGCTCAAGGGATCCTCCCACCTTGGCTTCTGAAACGATTGGGATTACAGGCACGAACCACTGCACCTAGCCAGTTTATGTCATTTCTATGTCTGCTTAGCATCACAGGGTCCTGCAAACTGCAAACAGACTAGTTCTATAAGAACAAAGACACCTTGTCCTTATTCAAAATATCGGATTCTGTGGTAGCTTCAGGAGATGTGGGGAGTGTCTTACTTACAGTTCCCTTTGCAGCTTATCTAAAAGCACAGTGTTAAGGTAACAGGGTCTTTGCATCAGAGCACTTTCCTTTTTAGGATAGAAACTCCTCTTTAGATGTAACAGCCAAGTTTATCTCTGTACCTGAACTCAGGTTGTCAGGATACACTGTGTATTTTCTTCTTTTATTCACTGTGATGCTGTTGTACCAAACTGAGTGTTTCATGAAAGCAAATGCATAAATTGTCAATAGAGTTGTCATGTTTTCCACCAAATAAGCATGTAGACAGACTCTGCAGTCACAAATATTACCATAATACCTTCTGAGTAGTAAAGAAAGTGTGCGTGAGCTGCCCCTTTTCAGGCTTTTAACCTCGGTCTATGCAGTGCCAGCCTTGTGCAGAGACAACTTTCTTTTTACTAGGTCTTTCATTCGTGCCAGTAGTAGGGGGCTTTTACTGGAAGCCCAGAGAGATCTCATTTGTAATAGAACTGTTTGTGCCGAAAGGGAAATTATCCTTGTCACTGAGAGCTTGCTAGAGTAGCACAGTAAAACCCCGGAGATGAATTACAGCTCTAATAATGAGCTTACTCTTCCTGTCCCAGTTTGTCTGGGGAATGTGGGGAGCTGACAATGTGAGCTATGCCTACGGACATCCCTCGCGTTGATAAATCTGCTTCTCCCTGCAGCTCTTTCCAACATAGCATGTGTTTAATTTATTACCCCTTTGGCTTTGCTTGGGGAGCACTGAGTTCTGCCAGTTAGCATGACGTTAAAGCCATGCCAAGCTAATGTGTCCAGAGTTTCCAAGTGGCTTTCGAGAGGGGTCGTGGAGACAGGCAAGAAAACACACAAGGTGGCATTGTGCAAACTCAGTGTCAACTCCTTGCATCTGCCCCACATCCCTTCCTAATTCAAGGCTGCTCAGCTCATTCCAGCAGAGACTTTCGTTCCAAGGTGGCTTTCCACCTTCCAGTGGTACCTCTGTAGCTGCCCTGAATCACCATCAAAAATGCACCATCAAAAATCTCCTTAAATGGAACCAGCCTGTGAATGCACTCAGCGAGGTCCTGCATGTTGAAGCCTGCAATCTGCAAATCTGCTGCCTGCTGTTTATATTTTGAGAGGAGGATGAGGTTAATTACTGGAGGTGGAAAATAAATATCGCAGAGCAGCTGGACATGTGGGAGCTTGCAGCGTCAGCAAATCATGGACACTCACCCTGCTACCCAGAGAGAAAAGGGACCCCTGGAGACTTGAGCAGAAGGTTAAGTGTTTATAAGAAATGCCTGTGTGGCACTCCGGAGCCACCAGTAAATATTTCCAAGGCAGGCATATTTTCCATAACGGATGGCTGTTTGGGTGGGCAGGAAGTGGAGTCGCTATGAGTAGTCAGAATAACATTCCAGGACTGTAAATGTTTAATGAGCGTCTGCACGTGCGCGTGCACACACACACACATACACCCGTGCGCATACACACACACACAGAGAGAGAGAGAGAGAGCGAGAGAGACCAAATGCACCACCTTCCTCAAAGACAGGAAGTCCTTAATCATTGAAGAAACCAAAATAAAATTATTGTGGTTTTCCCCATGTCCTCTTGCATTGTAAGTAAATACCTTTATAGACATGCTATTTCTCCAAACCCTATTTGTTCCCCATTCCTTGCAGATAGATGTTGGTGCATTTGGACCCCAGGAGGCACAGCCATCCCAGAGTCAAACAGCAATGGATATTTAAGAATACGGTTTTTTTTTTTTTTTTTTTTGAGACAGGGTCTCCCTCTGTTGCCCAGGTTGGAGTGCAGCGCTGTGATCTTGGTTCACTACATCGATCTCTTCAGCCTCCCAAGTAGCTAGGACGAAAGGCATGTGCCACCACACCTGGCTAATTTTTTTGTATTTTTTGTAGAGATGGAGTTTTGCCATGTTACCCAGGCTGCTCTTGAACTCCTGAACTCAAGCAATCCACTAGCCTCAGCCTCCAAAAGTGCTGGGATTACAGGCATGAGCCACCACACTTGGCTGCTTATTTGTAATTTTTTAAAAGCATTTTTAATTTTTATTTTTATAGATTTAGGGGATACAAGTGCAGTTTTGTCACATGGCAAGATTGTAGAATGCTGAAGTCTGGGCTTTTCCTATAACCATCGCTCAGATAGTGTACACTGCATCCACTAGGTAATTTCTCATGCCTCACCTTCCTACCCCCTGCCTCCTTTCCCAGTCTCCAGTGTCTGTTATTCCACTCTCTGTGTCCACGTGTACACAGTGTTTAGCTCCTGCTTGTAAGTGAGAACATATGGTGTTTGTCTTCCTGTTTTTGAGTTGTTTCACTTAGGATAATATCCTCCAGTTGTATCCATGTTGCTGCAGAAGTCATGATTTCATTCTTTTGGGGGGCTGTATAATATTCCACAGTGATATGATTTGGCTGTGTTCCCACACAAATCTCATATTGAATTGCAGCTCCCACAATTCTCACGTGTTGTGGGAGGGACCAGGTGGAAGATAACTGAATCACAGGGGTGGACTCCCTCATAATGTTCACATGGTAGTGAATAAGTCTCACGAGATCTGACAGTTTTATAAGGGGTTTCACCTTTCACTTGGTTCTCATTCTCTTCTTGCTTGCTGCCGTGTAAGACATCCCTTGCTCTACTGCCATGACTGTGAGGCCTCCCCAGCCATGTTGAACTGTGACTCCATTCAACCCGTTTCCTTTATAAATTGCCAAGTGTTGGGTATGTCTTTATCAGCAGCGTGAGAGCAGATTAATACACATGGTGTATACACATTTTCTTTGTACGTTCATGCACTGACGGACACTTAGGTTGATTCCATATCTTTGCTATTGTGAATAAACATATGAGTGCATATATCTTTTTGATAGAATGATTTGTTTTCCTTTGGGTAGATACCCAGTAAGTGGGATTGCTGGATGAGATGGTAGTTCTCATGATAAGACTTTCTAAACCCAATAAAACCAAGTTTTTCTCAAAGAAAGCAGTCCCATTGCTACAGATGACAGGGTTCCTTCCCCCTTTCCTGTGAAGATGGCCCAATTATGGTCTCCTTTGCAAATATTTGAGAGATGGAAAGATTTTCTCCACCCACTCAGTGATGTCAAGAGTCAAATCCCTAGGTAAAATGAGCTGCCAGTGTATTGTGTTGAGCATTTTAGCAACATCCAATGGTGCAGTGGCATCAGGAGCCTGCCAGAAGGGGAATGAGAAGGTTTCTTCCCAGAAGAATTTCCAATCACCTGGATATTGACAGGCCAGGGCATTTGGTCCTGTGAATGACTTGAGTTGCTTCATCCAAACAAATGCTGGAAAGAAGTTTATTCTCATCTGTTGTGTAGAAGACCACTCTCCACCCCCAAGTCTCTGGTCTTTAAAGACCCATCAAGCTCACTGTGTGCCTCAGAGCCAGATTCCAAAATGCTCTCAGGCTGTCTTCAAGCTTTCTGCCCATAGCTCTGTAGCCAATTTAGGGCACGTGTACCATCCACACCCAGCAAGTGAAAATGCCAGTTAAATAGGCAGGCATCTGAATTCAGTAGGCATGCATTCTCTTTCCATAGAGCAAATAGGGGATGCAATGGGATGAATGTCTGTGCCAACTTCCACAAATTTATATGTTTTGGAATCACAATCTATACCATCATGGTACTATGATATGAACGTCTGTGTCTTCCAAATTTCATGCACTGAAATATTCACCTCCAAGGTGATGGTGTTAGGTGGTGGTGCCTTTAGGAGGTGATGAGATCATGAGGGTGGGGCCTCATGAATGGGATGAATGCCCTTATAAAAAGGGACCCAGAGAGCTCCCTTGCCCCTTCTACCATGTGAAGACACGGCAAGAAAATAGTGTTGTCTACTATGGACATAGCACCATTTATGAACCAGGAAACCAGTCCTCACCAGACACTAGATCTGCCACAACTTGATCTTGGACTGTCAGCCTCCAGAACCATGAGAAATCAATTATTGTTGCTTCAGCCACTCAGTGTATGCTATTTTATTGTAGAAGCCCAAGTGAACAAAGGCAGGGAGGTATATTATCCTGGTTTGCCAATGGTTGTCATTAAAGACCCATAAAGCCTTCTGTATGCCTGAGAGCCAGATTCCAAAATGCCCTCAAGGTGTCTTCAAGTTTTCTGCCCATAGCTGTGTAGCCAGTTTGGGGTATGTGTACTGTCCACGCCATTCCATTCCCTGCAAGTTGGCATGGAAAACAAAAATTGCATAACCTCCCTCATACGTGGAATCTAAAAAAGTCAAAATCATAGAACTAGAGAGTAGAATGGTGGATGCCAGAGGATGGAGGTAAGGGATGTATGTAGGTCATACAAAGTTTCAGTTAGACAGGAAGCATAAGTTCTGGTGATACATTGCACAACAAGGTGAGTACATTTGCCTGTTCTGGCATTGCTATAAAGAACTGTGTGAGACTGGGTAATTTATAAAGAAAAGAGGTTTAATTGGCTCATGGTTCTGCAGGCTATACAGGAAGCACAGCTGGGGAGGCCTCAGGTAACATACATTCATGGCGGAAGATGAAGGGGAAGCAAACATGTCTTACCATGGTGATGGAAGAGAGAAGGAGTGAGGGGGGAAGTGCCACACACTTTTAAACTGTAAGAATTCATGAGAACCCCCTTAATATCACAAGAGGAGCAAGGAAGAAGTCTGCCCCCATGATTCAGTCACTTCTCACCAGGCTGCTTCTCCAACACTAGGAATTACAATTCGATATGAGATGTGGGTGGAGACAGAGCCAAATCATATTGGTGACTGTAGTTAATAATATATTGTATGTTTTAAAATTGCTCTAAAAATTGGATTTCAAATGTTCCCAACATAAATGATAAGTATGTGACTTGATGATTATTTTAATTAGCCTGATTTGTTCATGTTACAATGTATAAATATATAAAAACATCACATTGTACATATAATTATTTGTCAATTAAAAATAAAAATAAACTGAAAACTAAAAATAGCAAGGGGAGTTGCCTCTATGAAGGATCAATGTGTACATGTCATAGACTTAATTTTGACAGTAACAAAACAAGAAGATTGCCGTAGTCCAAACATTGTGTGATAAATGATTTCTCGTAAAAATGTTTTTAGAATTGCCTCAGTATGACGGAACGATCCAAGATGGCCAATCGATAACAGCTCGGGATTGCAGCTCTCAGTCAAAGCACAGAGAGCTACAGGACGCCACACTTTCAGACAAATTCTGGTCGCTCACGGAGCAGAAGATTCCCAGTGGATTAACTACACGTGTTGCCAGCACGACTCTTGTGGCCAGCACAGTGGTTTCACTGGCACATCGGCACGGCAGCTCTTGGAGCAGAGTAAACAGGGCCGGCTCCCCTTCTGACCGAGGTTTGGAGGACCCACACGGGTCCCCAGCACGACTCCTGAGACCGGCGCAGCGGCTGTGGTGGCACCTCAGTGCAGCAGCTCTTGGTGCAAAGTAAACAAGACTGGTCCCCCTTCTGACCGAGGTTTGGAGCCCAGGGAAGGCAGAGTCGCCCATTACGGACACAAGAAGGAAGCCAGACAGGAGAATCCTGGGCAGAAAAGCACCATCAGTCTAAACGCCACCATTCTGGCCCTGGGAACTAACAACTTGGACATCCAATCAAGAGACCTAATCTGAAAGTTGGCAATTTCAAAGACGACAGGAGGATACATTTACAATGATGGGAAGAAACCAGCATAAAAAGGCTGAGAATACTCAAAATCACAACGCCTCTCCCTCTAAAGATGATCACAGTTCCACATTAACAGTGGAACAAGGCTTGACGGAGAACAAGTGCATCCCAATGACAGAATCACTCTTCAAGGAATGGATAATAAGAAACTTCTGCGAGTTAAAAGAACATGTTGTAGCCCAATGTAAATAAACTAGGAACTTTGAAAAAAGGTTTGATGAACTCCTATTGAGAATAGACAACTTAGAGAGGAATATAAGTGAATTAATGGAACTGAAGAACACAATACAGGAACTCCGAGAAGTATGCACAGGTTTAAACACTCGAATTGTTCAAGCAGAAGAAAGGATATCAGAGGTCAAAGCCCAACTTAATGAAAGAAAACAAGAAGACAAAATTAGAGATAAAAGGATAAAAAGGAATGAGCAAAGTCTCCAAGAAATGTGGGACTATGTGAAAAGACCAAATTTACGTTTGATAGGTGTACCTGAATGCGACAAAGAGAATGAATCCAAGCTGGAAAATACCTTTCAAGATATTATTCAGGAAAATTTTCCTGAACTAGCAAAGCAGGTTAATATTCAACCCCAGGTAATACAGAGAACACCACAAAGATATTCCTCAAGAAGAGCAATCCCAAGGCACATAATCATTAGATTCACCAGGATTGAAACAAAGGAGGAAATACTAAGGGCAGCCAGAAAGAAAGGTCAGGTTACCCACAAAGGGAAGCCTATCAGACTTACAGCAGATCTCTCAGCAGAAACTCTATATGCCAGAAGAGAGTGGGGGCCAATATTCAACATCCTCAAAGAACAGAACCTTCAGCCTAGAATTTCATATCCAGCCAAACTAAGCTTCACAACTGAAGGAAAAATAAAATCTTTTATGAACAAGCAAGTACTCAGAGATTTTACCAGCAGGCATGCTTTACAAGAGCTTCTGAAAGAGGCATTACACACAGAAAGAAACAACCAGTATTAGCCTTACTAAAAATATACCAAAAAGTAAAAAGCACCAACATAAAGAAGAATTTTCATCAACGAATGGATCAAACAGCCAGTTAACATCAAATGGCAGTAACTCTAAATTTAAATCGACTAAATCCCCAATCAAAAGACACAGCCAAAACCAAACGGAATGTTACATCCAGACCTGTTTCACATGCAAGGATACACAAAGACTCAAAACAAAGGAATGGAGAAAGATTTACCAACCAAATGGAGAGCAAAAATAAATAAATAAATAAAAAGCAGGAGTTGCGATTCTCGTAGCGGATAAAATGGATTTTAAAGCATCAAAGATATAGTGGTAAAAGGATCAATACAACAACAAAAGCTAACGATCCTAACACCCATATAGATAGAGACTTAGATTCAATGAGACAGAAAATTAATAAGGATATCAAGGACTTGAACTCAGATCCGGAACAAGTAAACTTAATAAATATTTATAGAGCTCTCCACTTCAAATACATAAAATATACATTCTTGTCAATACCACATTACACCTACTCATAAGTTTAAATGAAACATTGATTGGCCATTATTAATACCCATTTTTTTTCAGAATAAAGCAATATTTCCGTACTCTCTCCCTCTCTCACTTCCTCTTTCTTTCTCTCCTTTACTCATTTTTTTTTATTTCCTTCTCTCAAAAAAAGAAATCAACTTGTAAACCTCTAGATTCAGGTCGGCAATGTCTCTCTCATTGCTTGAATTCCTTCCTTCCTTCCCTTCCCTTCCCTTCCCTCCCTCCCTCCCCCCACTTCCTCCCTTCCTTCCTTCATCCCTTCCTTCCTCCCTCCCTTCCTGCCTTCTTCCCTTCCTCCTTCTCTCCCTAAAAAAAAACCAAACAAACAAACAAAAAGGAATTGCCTCAGTAAGCTAGGACATAAGTTACACTCTATTAGGTAGGAGTATATTCATTCAGTGGCTCACAGATCTACTCATGAACAGCTTCATCCTATTTACCCAAGAAGGTTGTTTTTATGAAGACTGCTCATCTGAATAGGTTTGGCTTCAATTACTTATTATTGAAAGTAATAGATGTCTACTGTGGCTGTCTGTTGTTCTGAGTATTGAGCACATATTCAAGTGGGTTTCATCAATGACTAAAGCAAGGCTCTATCAACCTATTTACAACCAAGATGGCTGCCCACTGTGAGACTTCTCTCTCCAGCCTCTGGTAACCACCATTCTACACTCTATCTTCATGAGATCCACTTTTCTGAGTTCCCACACAGGAGTGAGAATATGTGCTGTCTTCCAGCAATTGGCTTACTTCACTTAACATAATGACCTTCAGTTCCACCCATGTTTGAACAGTTTTAATCAACATGAAATTCACAAGAATGCAAAACAGTGGAAAGAGGGGACTGCAGTCAATTGCCTTGATCAGAATCTGATCAAGAGCTAGTTACCACTTTGGAAAACGCCATCTATGGAAATTCTCCTGCTGCTGTTTGAATTGCCAACACAACACACTGGTGTTGGGAGTTCTGCTGCTTATCTCAATGAGTCTATCTAGAGAAAGCCTGTGGGTCTTTTGCTCCATCCTTACTTTATCATTTACCTATTAAAATGTCACGGTGTTTTAAAATAAGAGTTTTCTTTCCTGTTACATTTCTGTTTTATATTGCAGTTGCAGTCTCAAATATGTGTTTCAAAATTATTTGTGCAGGTGTGTTCATTATCATTGGTTTTCATTACATTTTTGTAAAAGGAATGCTATAAAACATTCACCATGAAAGAGAGTCTAAGTCTGAGAAAATGATCCTTGGAGTCATTAACCATTTTACAACCAAGATGGCTGCCACTGTGAGACTCATGAGACTCATGGTGGGCTGCCATCTTGGTTGTAAATAGGTTAATGGAGGCTTGTTTTAGTCATTGATGAAATACACTTGATTGATTTACAGGTGTATGTTATTTGCTGCTTGCTGAATGGGGAGACATACAGAGGTTTAGAAACTAGTCCATGGACCACTACCTCTTCTTCTTTATATAGTTATAGCTTGCCCAAGTTATATTCTGATACCATTCTTTCAATTTTGTTAGATCGCCTCCTTTGTTCTTTTAAAAATTTTATTATTATTATTATTAGTAGTAGTAGTAGTATTTTAGATACAGGATCTTGCTTTTTTCCCTTGGCTGGAAAGCAGTGGTGCAAACATGGTTCACTACAGCCTCAAACTCCTGGGCTCAAGTCATCCTCCTGCCTCAGCCTCCCAAGTAGCTGGGACTACAGGCACATGCCAACACACCCAGCTAAATTTTTTAGTTTTTTTATAGACATGAGATTTCACTATGTTGCCTAGACTAGTCTCAAATTCCTGACCTCAAACAATCCTCCCACTTTAGCCTCTCAAAATGCTAGGATTTACAGGCATGAACCACCTTGCACAGCTTTAGATTTTCTTAAAGCCTGGAAATGTTTGATCTCTGTGTCTTATATTGTAATGTTTTAATTTTTTTAAGTCCCTGCGTGGATTTAATCTGCAACCCCACCATAATATGTTCAGTCCTCACAGTATACTCATAAACTGGCTACTCCTTTCTGAATTCTACCCATTTAGTCAGCTAAAACACAGAAAGCTTTGGTACACATAAAGAAAAAATGTAGGTTGGTCCAGGAATGACTCACAGTCTTGTTTGCTAATTAGGTCATGATCTGAATGAGATTTGGTGAGAGAGATTGCAGTCCTAACCAGTGGTTCTCAATGTCGAGGGAGCATTAGAACCTTATGGAGGGCTTATTAAAACAGAGAATGCTGGGTCCCACTCCTTCTCATTTAGTGGTTCCAGGCAAGGATTCTAGAATTTGCATTTCTTTTTTTTTATTACATTTTAGGTTTTGGGGTACATGAGCAGAACATGCAAGACAGTTGCATAGGTACACACATGGCAGTGTGTTTTGCTTCCTTTCTTTCCTTCACCCACATTTGGCATTTCTCCCCAGGCTATCCCTCCCCACCTCCCCCTCCCACAGGGAGGGGAGTACTAAACACTGGGGTCTGTTGGGGGGAAAAGGGGAGGGCCAGTGAGAATTTGCATTTCTAACAAATTCCCAGGTGATGTTGTTGAGGCTGATCCAGGTACCACACTTTGAGAATCACGGGGAGACTAAAGAAAGTAACACAGGATTTTTTCTAATATATTTTATTTGTAACCAATGAAGAAATCTTACACTTCCCTCTTTTGAAACTCTGTGTGCAGACAAGCAGGACCTGAAAGATTTACCCAACAACAGCTGTCTTGGAGTATGTGTTATAAGATCACTGGCTCTGTGTGCCCACTGTGCAGTAACAAACCAATACACAGAGACAGCAGTGTTTGCAGCAGAGAAAGAGCTTACTTGTTGCAGGACACTGAGTGAGAAAATGGGAGGAGATCCTCAAATCTGCCTCCCTGTGGAGTTCTGAGCTGTGGTTTTTAAGGAGACTGTAGAGATGGAAACTGTATTCTTTGGTGAGTTAGCTTCTTGTGGTATCCTTCAGACCAGCTGGCATCAGTAGTTTCATCAGTATGCAGGACCTGAAAGAATATCTCAAAGGGAAAACTTGTTTCATAATGTTGAAGTTGTTATCTACAGAGCAGTTAAGGAGAACTATAATCTAGGGTCTACGTAATTGTAAGACAAGAGGAACAAAACAACTATGACAAAGCAGGTCAGGGAGCAAGCTAACTTCAGGATGAACATTGAGTGTGCTGTGAGCTTGGTTTATTTTCATTTCTCCCCCTTCTTTTTTCCCTGATAAATCTTATAAAGTTTATAGGGATGATTTCACATGTGTGTTGATAGTTCAAGATGTAGCTCTTCCCTACTATGAAAAGTGCAGAAATCCTTCTCACAATGACTATAGAATGAGTAAAGGTTTGGAAAAGTGGATTCAAGGGAGGTTACCTTTCAAGAATAAAACTAGGTGGTCAGCAAGACAAGACCATATAACAGATCCAGATAACCACATGTTGGCTAAGGAACATGATATATTACCTGTTCTGGGTTCTGATATCACCAGGACATAATTTAGGAACCAAACTTTAGAAAATAGCACAAAAATTTATGGAGGCAGGAAGGGAGTAATATATTAACAAATTGGAATCAAACTGAAATTTTATCTTTCGCAGAGATGTGCAGAAATGATAGATTCCAGGGTAGAGATCAGGTATGGCCAACAATTTTGGAGTGAGCTCGTGAAGAGAACACATTGGTTAATTATGAGAAAATTGCTATTAATTGCACACAGAATGCTGAGCTAAAATGATAGTAACTTGCATTTAAAATGTATAAAAGTTAGTGTTCAGGCACTGATTTGAATCATGGAAAATGAAACTTTCCTTCCCTACAACTTGGCCTGAGATCCCACCTTGCTTGATTTATGTTTTTTCCCCCCTGGATGGTTCCACCAACATTCCTTGGGAATGTTTCTTGGGAGCCCTTCCTCTTAGGGGCTACTTCTGAGGAATTAGACATAAATTACACGGATATAACAATGCTTACAAATAAAATGAGAGGGAATCTGAGTATTTTTTTAAATATAATTGCATTTTTAATTCTATTTTAAAGAGGAAAATTTAAAACGGATGATAATTGGGTTTTGCTTTTTCTTTTGAGATGATTTATTGAATAGTCAGATTTCTGTTTTTCTCTGGGAAGTTTACCCATGAGAGGCAGCTAATACTGGCCATGGACCAACAAGAACTGCACATTTATTCTAATTTTAATCCAGGATCTGCAGAAGTACAAGGCTTTGCCATGGTGCTTACTCAGAGGTTGTCAACTGAATAAACAGAAAAGTTGAACTCAATATTGCACCTTTCCACCATACAAAGCATTTTTCCCTCCACCATGGCTCCAACAGCAGGAGAAAAAAACAAATACTTAATTCAAGAACCTTGCTCTTTCTTTTGTCAAGCCACAAGGCCCATTGATGGAGGAAGCCAGACACACCCAAAGCTCTGCTTATACAGAAGGAATAGACAAAGAAGTTTTAGAGACCTAAAGAGGACAGTCTTCATGCCCATACTTTTTAGAAAATAATTTTCACCTTTGTCTCGGCAAAGGAGATGACACTGTACTTCTTTTAAAGAAAGGTAATCTTTTAGATTTAACAAAATTTAGTTTTTCATAGTTTATCTTGATTGGTACATATTTTTTAATAGACTTTTTTCTAGAGCAGTTTTTAAGTTCACAGCAAAACTGAACACAAGGTACAGAGAGCTTCCCCGACCCTCTGTCCCTATAAATGTATAGCCTTCCTCATCATCAATTTATCAACAATGGAATATTATTCAGTGCTAAAAAGAAATGAACTATTGAGCCATGTAAAGTTATGTCTCTTTGTTGTACCAATATCTATCTATATCTATTTTTAAACATATAAAACATATCTATAAATATATTGAGATTTTATATATAATATTAGCATGGAATATACATTGGAATAAAATATTTTCTATATATATTTATATATTTCATATAAATATATATTAACATATTAAATCTATAATATAAATGTCATTTATAACATATATTTATATATTTAATATAAATACATTTAGATATTAAATATGAATATCATATATAGTATAAATATCACATATATATAACCTAGATTTGCCTAATGGAATACATGAACATACATCTTAAAAGTCTGTTATGAGTATCTGCTACAGTTGAATGTGTCTCCTAAAAAGCATGTGTTGAAAACTTAATCCCTAATGCAATAGTATTGGGAGGTGGGGTCTTTTGGGAGGTTTAGGTGATGAGAATCCCACTCTCATGAATGGATTATAAAAGGCTTTGAGGTTGTGAGTTTCATCTCTTATTTGCTATCACCATGTGATGCCTTCCCCATGTGAGGACACAGCAAGATGGCCCTCACCAGATGTGGCCCCTTGATTTTGCACTTCCAAGCCTCCAGAACCATGACTAAAATAAATGTCTGTTCATTATCAATTATCCAGTCTGTGGTATTCTGTTATAGCCGCACAGAACGGACTAAAATGTTATCTCTTAGTTGACCTGCCCCTTAATCATGGCTCTCATCTTTTCTATCCAGGCAAAGTGAAGCTTTCAGCCATGAAGAAATGTTCCCTATCTTTCCACCTTCTCAATTCAAGGACCTCGCCTTTCTTGCTAATTATTCTAGTAGTTTTTCAATGCCCTCTCAGCAAAAGTAATGTATATTATGTGGCCCTATATTTGCATAAATCACCTCATAAATTATTCAATGCACAATTAAAAACTTTATTTCTGCATTGCTTAAAATTGTGCATTCAGAATACATCATCTGGAGGGTCATCCACATTGTTGCCTTTCATTATAACTGACATGCCAGGAACCACACCAGAAATCCTAAAGGTGATTATAATTATCATTCACTTTGGAATAAACCCAAAACATTGTTGAGATTTGTTGTCTACAGGCCAGAGTGCAAAATGCAGCTTCACCTCTTCTTAGAAGTGCAACCTAAAACTAATTCCCGTCTCTCCCTCAACTTGGGCTTGGGGCCATGTAGTGCATGCACACCTCCGGGGTTTTCTGAAAGACTCTGTAGACTTCAATGCAAAATGCCCAGCCCAATGCTTAGCTCAAGGTACTCAGTCAAGAGCCATTAGTATTGTAAGTAATATTAAGGAAAATATCAGAAAATGCACATTAAAATATGGTTATTAAGAAAAGGTCCAGAATGGAGCCACTTTATTTGACCGAACAGAGACATGACATATTTAGAAGCCTTCTCTGCATGAACTATTGGGAAAGCAGCTACAAGTTGATGCTGGATTCTTGTTAAATGCTGAAGTACATAAACTGATTATCCTGTTTCTGTGTCAGACCCTCTGCAGAAGGATCAAGAAGTAATAAAAAGAGCAGAATATCTGCAGCTTCCAAGACCTCTGCTCTAATTCTAGATTTGCAGCCCGTGGCTGTGCAATGGGCACAAGAACGAACCAATGTCACCACCAAGGAAAGTGGTACAGCTGAGCGGTACCCAGGTCGGACTCCAGGGGATCAGCTATCGACAGCTATTTACATCATCTAGTTTCTGTGAGTCCTGATCTGCACGTGGAAAATGGTCAGATATTATCCATTTCATCAGGCATTCCTGGTAGGTAGAGGAAGCACTGGCCAAAATCGTTCACTTAGCATACTGGAGTCATCTTTCCATTTTCTTAATTCAAGAACCTTGCTCTTTTTGCCAATTATCTTAGTAGATTTTCAATGACCCCCCTGCAAAAGCAATATATTTTGTAGCCTTATATTTTGTACGAATCACCTTATAAATTGCTTGATGCACAATTAAACAAAGAAAGCCTTTTTCTGCATTGCTCTAAGAATATATATTTCATTTGTTATAAAATATGACAGCATTCAGCTAAAGCTCATACATTTATTTAATTATATATTTATTTTTAATTTACCTTTTCTCTCCAATTTCTATTTCAGTTCAGAGAGTTCATGTACATGTTTGATAAATGGATAAATTACACATCGTGGGGGTTTGGTTTACAGATTATTTCATCACCCAGGTAATAAGCATAGTATCCCGTAGGTAGTTTTTTGATCCCCACCCTCCACCCTCAAGTAGGCATTGGTGTCTATTGTTCCCATCTCTGTGTCCATGTGTACTCAATGTTTAGCTCTCACTTATGAGTGAGAACATGTGGTATTTTGTTTCCTGTTTCTGTGTTGATTCACTTAGAACAATGCTTTCCACCTCCATCCATGTAGCTGCAAAGAACATGATCTCATCCTTTTTATGGCTTCATAGTATTCCGTGGTGTATAGGCACCACATTTTCTTTATTCAGTTTACTCTTAACAGGCATCCAGGTTGATTCCGTATCTTTACTACAGTGCTGCAATGAACATACACATGCATGTGTCTTTATGGTAGAACAATGTACATTCCTTTGAGCATATAATGAGTAATGGGATTGCTGGGTTGAATGGTAGTTCTGTTTTAGTTTTTTGAGGAGTCTCCAAACTGCTTTCCACAGTAGCTGGGCTAAGTTACATTTCCACTAACCATATGTGAGTGTTCCCTTTTCTCTGCAATCTTGCCAGCATCTGTTGTTTCTTGACTTTTTAATCATAGGCACTCTGACTGATGTGAGATGGTATCTCACTGTGATTTTAATTTGCATTTCTCTGATTATTAGTAATGTGGAGTATTTTTTCATATTTTTTGGCTGTGTGTATGTCTTCTTTAGAGATGTGTCTGTTCATATCTTTTACCCACTTTTTCCTCTTTTTTTTTTTTTGAAATAGTATCTTGCCCTGTCACCCAGTCTGGAGTGCAGAGGTATAGAGGCGTGCTCTTAACCTCTGCCTCCTGGGTCCAAGCAATACTCCTGCCTTAGCCTCCCATGTAGCTGGGATTATAGGGATGCATCACCACACCTGGATAATTTTTGTATTTTTAGTAGAAATGGCACCTGGCCACGTTAGCCAGGCTGGTCTTGAACTGCTGAACTCAAGTGATCTGCCTGCCTCGGCCGCCTAAAGTGCTGAGGTTACAGGTGCGAGCCACAGTGCCTAGCTGTTTGCCCATTTTTTAATGTGGTTGTTGGACGTCTCTTTGACATCACCACTGTACACTGCAACAGTATTGGTAAGTGTTTATAAACATTATTTTGATTTTTTTGCATCAAAATAGTGGTCTCTTATCTCTTTCGTTAAAAGATTCCCTTCTGGCTTTTGTTCAATCTCTTAGTGGCCTTGGTCTACGTGGCTTCCATTATTACATATCTCCTAATAAAATGAAAAAAATTATAATGAAGGGTTTTTCAAATCTTATGGCAGTACTTCTTGTTCTGCCTGACCTTCCTTTGTGCTCCCATGGTTACAGTTACCGAAAAATAAAATGAAAAATCTGATGGACTGCAACTGCATACTAGTATATAATTCATCTCGACCTCTTACTTTACTAGTGCACTTACTAGAGATTTCAGCTCCAATGTGATTCATTCTATAGGCATGTGGAAAGAGCTTTAGAGAGATTTGGGAGAAAGACAAGCTTTTGTGGGCTCCACCCTTAACAGTGAAGCCATGCACCAAGCCTGAACGGGCCCAGCTTGCTTTATTTATCCTGGCAAATTAACTGGCAGTGGGCGGTCGTTTTGTGGGCATAAGGCCTGCACCAAAATCAATTAAACCTTTCAACTAATGAGAATTTCCTTCATGTCATTGAACATACCCCATTTGTGACGATGGAAACTGAACATATTGAGTCTCTCTTCTCTTGCAAGGCAAATGTGATTTTTTTTAACCCTTCTCAATTTTTCTCTTGCTGGTTTTGTGGCTGACAGCGGGAGAAGCAGAGTCTGAGTCATGTCCATGGGCTCATAGTAAAAGCTTTGCCCTGAGGTTGTCTTCATACCTCTGTGAGTCTTTGTTGTGAATACCCGCAGGGAGCCATGATTTCTGCACTTTCCTTGCAGTAGGCTGTGGTGTTCACAATTCTCGCTGGACGACCCCGTGAGCCATGAATCACGGTGGGATCTCAGCAGTCAAGGGTGCAGTTTTGCGGGCCAGCTGGGACTGTTCCTCTGGCCAGTGGTTCGCTAAGCTTATTTGAGTGCACTTTTTGAAAAGGTAGATTTTCTTGTTTGAAGCTGCATTGCCTCATTTTGATCTAATTAAGGAAGTATTTATAGGAAGCTAATAAACCTTTCACCAATCTGCAACCAGTGCACACTTGGGATTATAATAATGGGATCTCAAAACCCAAATAAAAATTCCCAGTGTACTTGCTTCAACACTTTGCTCTGTGTCTCCAAATCCTTTTTGTACTTGGCTACAATTTCATTTTTGTCCTCAGAGTTCTAGCTTTCTTCTCTTTATGTCTTTATCTTCAAACATGCTAATAAATCTTTAACAGTCAAAGAAGTTGAAATTTAAAATAATGGAAAAACCTATATGTGATTGTTTCTGAATCTGGTGATATTGAATGGGTATCTGTCATTGTCATTTTTAACTGTTTGCATGATACCTTCAATTCATTATCTAGAAAAACAGCCCCCCTTTCAATCTCCCCACGCTGGTTGAATGAGACATGTTACTCATAGTCACTCAGATTCATATATTTTTTTGATACTGATATTTTCTCTTTTACATGCATACAAACACGAAATTCTAGAGAAGCTCTCTTATATTTCACAACTATTTTTCCTAATTTATGTTTTCTGTAGAACCACTTTATGTCAAACTTTAATTAATCCTTATCTAAATTGTGACAAACACCTGCTAACTAATTTTGAGCAGGAGGCCAATGAATTTTTCCTAATGGAAATCAATCCAATGCAAGTCCCTATTAATTTTCCTTAATTTTCTCACTGATCTGATCACCTCTTAACTAATTTTTATAAGGAGCCAATTCATTTTTAATGCAAATCAATCTAAGTTGCCATGCTCCTTTTAATTTTTTTTAAAATTCCTTGCTGATTACATACTCCATAGTATCTTGCTAAACCAAACAAAAACCCCACAACCATTTCTATCCAATTCATTCCAATATGGAACATGCTTTGAAATGCAGTACAGTGGCTGGGAATAGTGGCTGACAGCTATAATCCCAGCACTTCGAGAAGCCAAGGTGGGAGAATCACTTGAGGCCAGGAGTTTGAGACCAACCTGAGCAACATAGCAAAACCCTGTCTATAAAAAATGTAAAAAGTTAGTCAAGCATGATGGTGTGCACCTGTAGTTCCAACTACTTGGGACGCTAAGATAGGAGGATCACTAGAGCCAAGGAGGTCAAGCCTGCAGTGAGCTATGTTCACACCACTGAACTCCAGTTGGAGTGGAGTGAAAGTGAGAGCCTGTCTCTAAAAATAAATAAATAAAATAAAATAAAATGCAGCACAACACTTCCAGCATCTTCTTCCACCCCAAACCCCATACAGCCCATCTTTAAACCAATCTGAACCACTCATTCTTTCCCAAAAACACCCAGACCACATCCCTGGGTCTGGCTCCACCTGAAAATTGTCTGCCAACGAGGCTTGTACAAATCATAGCCATCCTTGAGTAACTTTTCTTCTAAGACCCCGTTTTTAACCTAAATGTATTCCCTTTGCAGTTCACTCATCTACCTCTGCTAGTCAACAGACAGGAGGTCATCTAGCCCGTCAGCACTCACTGGGGCATCTGTCTCATTTCTTCCAGCAAATGGTGAATCATTTTCAATGGTAGGTATTCACTAAATATGGGAAAGTATAAATGAATGAAATAAAAATATATGGAACAACATTGAATTATCACATCCTTCTTTGTTCAAAACGTCATGCAAGGTCAATTATACTTGGAATTCTGTCACTAAGAACTAAAGTTTGAGTTCAGTTAAAAAACAACTCATTCATAAACATGTTGTCCTGATATTTCATCAGCTATCTTTACAGCAAATACAATAGAAAAATGGTGGTTCTATTGCATAGAGGTAACATAAACAATGCTTGGTAAAGTAAACCCTGTTGGCACCTTGGGTTATTGACAAACTCAAAGCAAAAAGGCAGTCGTGGAGGAGGAAAATTCCAAGAACCGACTTAAATACGTATGTAGAATTTGGGTGGGAAGTTAGAAAATATGAACTACTCCAAGTTATACTTTCATTTCGTTTCTTTTCAAATCATGTGAAATTCATTAGTTTTTTCAAACGTTTATTTTAGCTTTGAGGGTAAATGTGAAGGTTTGTTGCAGTAGTAAACTTGTGTCAGAGGGCATGTTGAACAGATTATTTCATTACCCACATATTAAACCCAGTGCCTAAGAGTTCTTTTCTGCTCCTCTCCCTCCCTCCCTCCCTCTGTCATCTCCTTCCTCCCACACTCCCCCATCAAGTAGACCCAGTGTCTGTTGTTTCCTTCTTTGTGTTTATAATTTCTTACCATTTAGCTCCCACTTATCAGTGAGAACATACAGTATTTGGTTTTCTGTTCCTGCATTAGTTTGCTAAGGATAATACCGTCCAGCTCCATCTATGTTCCTGCAAGAGACATGATCTCATTCTTCCTATGGATGCATAGTAAGCAGAAATACCCTTCAACCCAGCAATCCCATTACTGGGGATATGCCCAGAGGAATATAAATCATTCTCCCATAAAGACACATGCATGTGAATGTTCATTGCAGCCCTATTTACAATAGCAAAGTCATGGAATCAACCTAGATGCCCATCAATGACAGATTGGATAAAGAAAATGTGGTCCATATACACAACGGAATTCATTCGTTTTATTTTCTGGGGAGCAGTCTGCCACACAGAGAGAATTATGTATCTGATCACCAAACGACCAGACTTGGTGGTCACTTTACTTGTGAGAAAGCAAACCTGGGAAGTCTTGAAATGGCAAACCTTTCAGAACAGATGGCAGAGACTCTCCTAGGTGTTCCACTCTCAGTTGTTCTTTCCATCTCAGATCTCCCTCCCACCTGTCAATATTTTACTATTCAATCCTGAGGCTTGGACGTACCCACAGAAGTGAGTTCTGTTGATTGCAGTAAGCTGTTAGAACAAAATATGCTTTTCCTGAATGTGATGCAGGTCAATACAGTCAGGAAACAACTGTTTATGTATTTATGGGTTGGACCAAGAGTCTTCAAAGTGGCAAGGTCAAAGTTAACATGTCATTTCCTTGGGGAAATCTTGCATCAGATTTCACCACACATCTGTTTTATAAACTCTGATGGCATCTGATATTTATAGTACTCATCATAACTGTATTATCAATTGGCTATTGGTGTAATTATTCATTGAAAATGTGCATTCATTATTGAAATTTTTATTAAACTTTTTACCTTGTTTGGCTTATAGAATATACCCCTTATTAAATGAAGGTATAGATAATATTATCCAATAGGTGGTGTGCTAAGCAAACCAGCTCTCAAAATACACTCACATTGATTAGTGGTGTTTGCCAATTTACATGGTGTAAATTCTCCCCCTCTGGTTCATTTCAAGCTACAAACAGTTGGACAGATTGTTCACGCAATTCCTGCACATTTAATGGTTAGCTCCTAAAAGTCAGAATGAGCCCATTCCAGAGCACCACTTATGCATAAAGGTGTGAGGACACCCTCGCTCAATTTCAACAACCCTTCTCAAAAACAGAGCACACTTAGTAATCTAGACCTGGGAAGATTCTTCTTAAATGTGATGAACATTTTCTTTTGGCTGCAGGGTGTACATTTTCTTGAACAGAGAAGTCCCTGTTGTTTTATGTTTTAGACATCTGCTAAAATCAGAACCAGCGTTCTGAAAGTTACCTACAAAAAGTTGTTCTAGGGATATTTTTCTTCTCTAAGAATCAGAAACATTGCCAACCACAGTTTGGAAAGTGGCCAGTAGAATAAAATAAGAAAAAGGAGCCAAAGATATGACTATGGGAAGAGAGGGAAAGTTATAGTTTTTCACAGGCAATATGATCAATTAAGTAGCTCAGCTAAAAATGATGCAAATAAATAAGACCTTCCTGAGAAGGTTTAGCAAAAGTGTTCAAGGCTTCTACGAAGATGCTGAAAACCTGGAAATATACATGTCTTTGCACTGGAAAACACAATGTTATAAAGAATATATACTAAAAATTTGATTCATCTTTTTTAAAAATCCAATTAAAATCTTAATGACTTTTGGTGATAAATATTTAGTAAATGAAATGTATCTAAAGACAAAAATTAGTATTAATACATATAATAATATGGAAAATATAAGAAATCATGAGTTGTTATATTAAAATATGCTGTAAGACACCCTACAATAAAACAGAGAACAGAAACTCACATGGATATTTAATGTGAGTAACGTTTGTGGTCACTGAGGAAAGAAAATACTTAAGACATGGTGCAATATGGTTTGGCTGTGTCCCCACCCAAATCTCATCTTCAATTGCAGTTCCCATAATCCCCACATGTCATGGGAGGGACACGGTGGGAGGTTATTGAATCAGTGGGGGTGATAGTTTTATAAGGAGTTTTTCTCCCTTGGCTCGGCTCTCATTCTCTCTCCTCCCTCCCTGTGAAGCGGTGCCTTCCACCATGATTGTAAGTTTCCTGAGGCCTCCCTAGCCATATGGTACTGTGAGTCAATTAAACCTCTCTTCTTTATTAATTAACCAGTCTCGGGCATTTCTTCATAATAGCATGAGAACAGATGGGAAGAGACCAGAAGAGCATTCCGCTTTGTAGCTATCAAATTATGAGCTGTTAAAATGATCGTAATTCTTGGGAAATATGGAGGTAAAATGTTCACTCCCATAGGATAGCATTGTGACAATATAAATTGGAAAAATATCTTTGAAGGGCATTTTGGAAATGTTTTGCAAGAGCGTTGAAATATGCTCACAGACTTCACTGTGGCCATTCCATATCTCAGAATTTCAGAGACTATGGGGATTCTTTGCAGAGGTGGGCAAAGTTGTGAAACAGTCTAGATGTCCCCCAAGATGGTGTTGAATAGTTAATGACACATCTATACATCCATAGGAAGGGGCTGACTAATGTTGAACTATACAAATCACATGTTGGGGCTTTGAGGTTGGGGTGAAATTTAAACCACATGATCTGATTTATAATCCAAACTGCAATTACGTAGTGTGCATACAAACTAACCAAAACCTGGGCATGTTCAGAATATTTACCTTTGAAGATGCAAATGATTTTTATTTATTCATTCTATTCTAATATATATTACATTATATGGAATGTTATATTCTAATATATTTCTCTGTCCTGTTATTTATAACAGTTACACTATGAAATAAAGGCTTTTCACAAAGACAGAGGCTACTTCCAGCTATGCATATGAAAATGCTGGAAACTTGTGTTCCCTCTCCAAGCAGAGAGGAAAAACATCAGCGTGGGTAGGTTTTTGTGCCTGCTCTTGTTTCAGCAAGGAAGATGTCAAGACATTATTTTTCTCTGTTTGAGAACGTATTAAATGCAGTATTTTCGGTAGAAAAATATCAGTGGTTATTTCTTTTCCCGTTAGTTTAAATCCTAGCCTAATAACGTCTCACTTTTCCAGAATGAACAATAAAAAAAATAAAACTGCAGTGGGTTTTAATCCAGTCATCTGAAAATCATTTTTTATCCCTTCCTTTCAGTACTTACTACTTAAAATGAACCTCGACCTCCTACCATCATCCAGAAAGTAAGATAGAAAGTGTTCATACACATAAGCGTTTTGTTTTTTTTTTTTTTTTTTTTTTGAGTCAGAGTCTCGCTCTGTCAGTCACCCGGGCTGGATTGCAGTGGCACGATCTTGGCTGACTGCAACCTCCACCTCACGGGTTCAAGAGATTCTCCTGCATCAGCCTCCTGAGTAGCTGGGATTACAGGTGCCAGCCACCACACTCATCTAATTTTTGTATTTTTTGTAGAGACAGGGTTTCACCAGGTTGGTCAGACTGGTCTTGAACTCCTAACCTCATGATCTGGCCGCCTCAGCCTACCAAAGTGCTGGAATTACAAGCGGGAGCCACTGCACCTGGCCCATAAACTATTTTTATAATGATTCAAAGGCAAATCTTGAGGAAAAACTATACACTTCAATCCCTCAGCCAGGGCCAGAAAATGTATGATTGCATTATGTTGACATATTTCCCAAAAGCGTATATAACATTAAATAATGAAAGAAAGACCATGTGAGCCTTCTGTTATACGTGGAAACTCGGATTTCTTTTTGCTTGTTTTTTTGTATTGTCTTAAAATTCACGTTGCTGGACATTAATGAAAAATAGCTTTGCATTTCTTCTTCCAAAAGTCACATGTCCTTATTTCTTTTTCATAACAGAAAATTGAAGCTAGATTCCACTAATAATGCTTCACTATTCTTCAATCTCTTTTTTTATTGCATTTTAGGTTTTGGGGTACATGTGCAGAGCATGCAATACAGTTGCATAGGTACACACATGGCAATGTGTTTTGTTTGCTTTCTCCCCTTCACCCACATTTGGCATTTCTCCCCAGGCCATCCCTCCCCACCTCCCCCTCCCACTGGCCCTCCCCTTTTCCCTTCTATAGACCCCAGTGTTTAGTACTCCCCTCTCTGTGTCCATGTGTTCTCATTTTTCATCACCCACCTATGAGTGAGAATATGCGGTGTTTCATTTTCTGTTCTTGTGTCAGTTTGCTGAGAATGATGTTCTCCAGATTCATCCATGTCCCTACAAATGACACAAACTCATCATTTCTGATTGCTGCATAATATTCCATGGTGTATATGTGCCACATTTTCCCAATCCAGTCTATCATCAATGGGCATTTGGGTTGATTCCAGGTCTTTGCTAATGTAAACAGTGCTGCAATGAACATTCGTGTGCATGTGTCCTTATAGTAGAACAATTTATCATCCTTTGGATATATACCCAGTAATGGGACTGCTGGGTCAAATGGAATTTCTATTTCTAAGGCCTTGAGGAATCGCCACACTGTCTTCCACAATGGTTGGACTAATTTACACTCCCACCAACAGTGTAAAAGTGTTCCTATTTCTCCACATCCTCTCCAGCATCTGTTGTCTCCAGATTTTTTAATGATCGCCATTCTAACTGGCATGAGATGGTATCTCAATGTGGTTTTGATTTGCATCTCTCTGATGACCAGTGACGATGAGCATTTTTTCATATGATTGTTGGCCTCATATATGTCTTCTTTCATAAAGTGTCTGTTTATATCCTTTGCCCAATTTTGAATGGGCTTGTTTGTTATTTTTCTGTAAATCTGTTTGAGTTCTTTGTAAATTCTGGATATCAGCCCTTTGTCAGATGGGTAAACTGCAAAAACTTTTTCCCATTCTGTTGGTTGCCGATTCACACTAGGGAAATTCAAACCATCATCAGAGAATATTACAAACAACTCTATGCACATAAACTAGAAAACCTGGAAAAAATGGATAAATTCCTGGACTCCTGTGTCCTCCCAAGCCTAAACCAGGAGGAAGTCGAAACTATGAATAGACCAATAACAAGGGCAGAAGTCAAGGCAGCAATTAAGAGCCTACCACACAAAAAAAGCCCAGGTCCAGACGGGTTCACAGCCGAATTCTACCAGACACACAAAGAGGAGCTGGTACCATTTCTTCTGAAACTACTCCAAATAATCCAAAAAGAAGGAATCCTTCCCAAATCATTCTATGAGTCCAACAGCATCCTGACACCAAAACCCGGCAGAGACCCAACAAGAAAAGAAAACTTCAGGCCAATATCCATGATGAACATAGATGCAAAAATCTTCAATAAAATACTGGCAAGCCGATTGCAACAGCACATCAAAAAACTTATCCATCATGATCAAGTAGGATTCATTCCAGGAATGCAAGGCTGGTTCAACATACGCAAGTCTATAAATGTAATTCACCACATAAACAGAACCAAAAACAAAAATCACATGATTATCTCAATTGACGCAGAGAAGGCATTTGATAAAATACAACAGCCCTTTATGCTAAAAACCCTCAATAAACTCGGCATCAGTGGAATGTATCTCAAAGCAATAAAAGCTATTTACAACAAACCAACAGCCAATATCATACTGAATGGGCAAAAACTGGAAGCATTCCCTTTGAAATCCGGCAATAGACAAGAATGCCCTCTGTCACCACTCCTATTCAATATAGTACTGGAAGTTCTAGCCAGAACAATCAGGCAAGAAAAAGAAATAAAGGGTATTCAAATAGGAAAGGTGGAAGCCAAATTGTCTCTATTTGCAGACGACATGATAGCATACCTAGAAGACACCATTGCCTCAGTCCAAAAACTCCTGAAACTGATAAGCAACTTCAGCAAAGACTCAGGATATAAAATCAATGTGCAAAAATCACAAGCATTCCTATACACCAATAACAGACTTAAAGAAAGCCAAATCAAGAACGAACTGCCATTCACAATTGCTACAAAAAGAATAAAATACCTTGGAATACAACTCACAAGGAACGTAAGGGACCTCTTCAAGGAGAACTACAAACCACTGCTCAACGAAATCAGAGAGGACACAAACAGATGGAGAAACATTCCATGTTCATGGTTAGGAAGAATTAACGTCGTGAAAATGGCTATACTGCCCAAAGTAATTTACAGAATCAACGCTATCCCCATGAAGCTACCATTGACTTTCTTCACAGAACTGGAAAAAACCACCATGAACTTCATATGGAACCAAAAGAGAGCCCGCATAGCCAAGTCAATTCTAAGCAAAAAGAACGCAGCGGGGGACATCACACTACCGGATTTCAAACTATACTACAAGGCTACAGTAATCAAAACAGCATGGTACTGGTACCAAAACAGAGATATAGACCAATGGAACAAAACAGAGGCACCGGAGGCAACACAACATATCTACAACTATACAATCTTTGATAAACATGACAAAAACAAGCAAGGGAGAAAGGATTCCCTGTTTAACAAATGGTGTTGGGAAAACTGGCTAGCCATGTGCAGAAAGCAGAAACTGGACCCCTTCCTGACACCTTACACTAAAATTAACTCCAGATGGATTAAAGACTTAAACATAAGACCTGGCACGATAAAAACCCTAGAAGGAAATCTAGGCAAAACTATCCAGGACATAGGAGTAGGCAAGGACTTCATGAACAAAACACCAAAAGCATTGGCAACAAAAGCCAAAATAGACAAATGGGACCTAATGAAACTCCACAGCTTCTGCACGGCAAAAGAAACAGTCACTAGAGTGAATCGGCAACCAACAGAATGGGAAAAAATTTTTGCAGTCTACCCATCTGACAAAGGGCTGATATCCAGAATTTACAAAGAACTCAAACAGATTTACAGGAAAAAAACAAACAAGCCCATTCAAAAATGGGCAAAGGATATGAACAGACACTTTACAAAAGAAGACATACATGAGGCCAACAAACATATGAAAAAATGCTCGTCATCACTGGTCATTAGAGAAAGGCAAATCAAAACCACATTGAGATACCACCTCAAGCCGGTTAGAATGGCGATCATTGAAAAATCTGGAGACAACAGATGCTGGAGAGGATGTGGAGAAATAGGAAGACTTTTACACTGTTGGTGGGAGTGTAAACTAGTTCAACCATTGTGGAAGACAGTGTGGCGATTCCTCAAGGCCTTAGAAATAGAAATTCCATTTGACCCAGCAATCCCATTACTGGGTATATATCCAAAGGATGATAAATTGTTCTACTATAAGGACACATGCCCACGAATGTTCATTGCAGCACTGTTTACATTAGCAAAGACCTGGAACCAATCCAAATGCCCATCGATGATAGACTGGATTGGGAAAATGTGGCACATATACACCATGGAATATTATGCAGCAATCAAAAATGATGAGTTTGTGTCCTTTGTAGGGACATGGATGAATCTGGAGACCATCATTCTCAGCAAACTGACACAAGAACAGAAAATGAAATACCGCATATTCTCACTCATAGGTGGGTGATGAAAAATGAGAACACATGGACACAGGGAAGGGAGTACCAAACACTGGGGTCTATTGGGGGGAAGAGGGGCGGGACAGTTTGGGAGGGAGCTGGGGAGGGATAGCCTGGGGAGAAATGCCAAGTGTGGGTGAAGGGGAGGAAGGCAGCAAAACACACCGCCATGTGTGTACCTATGCAAATGTCTTACATGTTCTGTACATGTACCCCAAAACCTAAAATGCAATTAAAAAAAAATAATCACCAGGGAACTTACACAAATACCAACACCCAAAATAGTCCCTAAACTAGTTAAATGTGAATTACTAACAGCAGGGTAAGGGGAAGAGTGAGATGTTAGCAGACATCAGATTTCTTAAACTCTTATGATGCTTTCAAAGTGCATCCCAAATTAAGAACCACTGATGAGATTTATCAGGGTTTGAGATTTCCATTGCCTTAAGGAATGCTGATGTTTGAAGTTTTATTGTTCCCGTTTGCCCCATCCTGTATGATATTGCCTTTCATTATCTTCTATTCCATGTTCATGTGACAAGGTTGTACAGAGGTTGAGGTAGTGGGATGTAGAGCAGAAACTTCCTAGGTTCTGAAGTTCTCATAAAACTGAAGAGGAACACGAATAAAAAGCACAGACTTCCTATATTTAAAGGTCTCATGAAGAAACTAGGGAGATAGAGTGGTAATTCTACCATTTTTAGAACTGAATGATCAAAGGTAAGCTGTTCAAACTCAATGTGCCTCAATTTCCTACTATGTAAAATGGGAGCAGTGGTATTGGCACCAACTTTGCAGGGTGGTTGTGATCATCAAATGTGTAATATACGGAAACTGGCCAAGACTGTCAAGGCTCTACATAGACACCAATTATTATCATCACTATTGAATTTGGAAGATGAAAGAGATAAGTTGAATTTGAGATTGGCACAAATTCACTCAGTCGTTGAGACAGAAGCCTTCCAAGGTCATACGTTGGCAGGTAGAGTTGATGGAGAATTTTGCTGGAAGCTGGAGACTGAAGGAAGAGGAAGCACATTGCAACCCAGTGGCTATGAGAACAATTATTCACCTTTCTCCCACCAAAGCACCTCAGAATAGGAAGTAGCTATGGACTTTCAGTAGTCTGTGGGAGAGTACCTAAATCACTCTACTGGGATGTTTAAGTGCAGGGCAACCTCCCAGATGGAGGACCTAAGTCATTTGGATGACATGTATAATGAGCAAAGGCATTTTTTGAGAATTCTAGAGGCAGTAAAAGTCAGGCATGTAGGAGAAAGTGGTATAATGGAACATTATTTTTAAGTCACCATCATAGAACAGTCAAAGGTCATAAATATGTGAAGGAATAAAGACATGACATAGAAAATTATGCACCTGAGAGTTACAAACAGCTGCTCACTGAGCCTGGAAGACCCTTCTAATATCTAGCTTCTGGAAAATATATTAATGAAATGAACTTTCAAAGAAAGAAAATAAACAAACCAGTACCGGTTTTTTCACATTTGTCAACAACTGATAATTGTTTTCATAATATTTGTCCCTTGTACATACATCCTTTGATGCTTATTTTACCATGTTGCAATTAATGTCTGAATCTACAACTTGTATTTTAAGTTCATTGGGATACAGGAATTTCATGAAATTCATGTTTCATTCCACTGTCTGACACAGGGCTTGTCGCAGGCTACATCTCAGTAAATGTTGACCAAATTCTGAGAGCACGGTGAGAGTAAGGAAGACAAAGAAGGCCGGGCATGTTGGCTCACGCCTGTAATCCCAGCACTTTGGGAGGCCAAAGTGGGTGGATCACGAGGTCAGGAGATCAAGGGCATCCTGGCCATCATGGTGAAACCCTGTCTCTACTAAAAATACAAAAATTAGCTGGGCCTGGTGGCATGTACCTGTAGACCCAGCTGCTCCGAAGGCTGAGGCAGGAGAATCACTTCAACCAGGAGGCAGAGATTGCAGTGAGCTGAGAGCATGCCACTGCACTGTAGCCTTACAACAGAGCAAGACTCCATATCAAAAGAAAGAAAGTAAGAAAGACAAAGAAATCTTTTACAAAGTCTGTGATTTTCATTTCTAGGTTGCCCAGTATGCCTGAAAGAGGCAAAGCCTTACTTCCAAAGGGAAGCCTTTGCAAAATTTTACCTCTGCTGGTGTCTAGTCTAAGCCTGCATTGTCTGAAAGTGTGATGGCCAAAGGGAGAGAGGAGTAAGAGGACTGACCTTGCAGTTGATAAATAGGATAATAATGATGATATCAATGGTGATGGTGATGATGGTGATGGTTGTGATGATGATAACAGTGATGGCGAGAAAGGTCTTTGATAGAGGGTCACAAATATCTGGGTGACAATAATAATCCTTCTGTGTTAAAAAATGGAGGAAATGGAAGACTTAAAAGTTAGTTGAAGGCCTTGTTTACTAATCCAAAGTGGTGGCGTTTATTATGTAAATTTGAAGATCCAATCTGAGGATTTTTGACTGAAGTAGCATGACTGGAACTCTACAGCAGAAGACTAGCTTAGAGGTATTGTGTGTTGAATGCATTAAGGTGAAGATCAGTAATAATCCAACTGAGATCTCAAATTTGGTATCAGCACCAGAGCAGTGATACACCAGGAATAGGGAGAAATAGAAGGATAAAAATCAATGTTACAAAGCAAGAGAGAGTAAGTATCATCAAAACATTCTAGGTTTATGAACTGAAAGAGGTGGTGGCATTAACAGAAATAGTGAAGGAGAGAAATCTAAATTTGGAAGAAAGATGGTGTATATGTCAGCTACTGCTGCAGTAACAAATAGCTCCAAATCAAAAATAAATGTGTTTGTGTGACAGGAAGGCTGCAGGTTAGGTACAGCTCAGTTGGGCTCTGCTGGGTTTAGCCAGGCTGATTCCTATTTTGGAACCTAAAGAAGCATGTCATGCTGCCCTCATTGTGGAGGGCAGGAGGTACAGGGCTAAGGAATGTCTTGAGTTCTCTGCTTGGATAAAATTTACGTCATGTCCACTTACATTTCACTGGTCTAAACATGTCATATGGTCATAAGAAAATCTGTGTAATTTCCTTCTTATCTGAGGAAGCAGCTCATTGGAAATGTGATCTAATTTGTCTCAGATGGTGAATGCAGTTTGGAACACAGTGGAAGATTCTAGTGGATACAGAGAGGAAGAGAGAGAGACAGCAAGTTGCAGAAAAACAAGGAGAAACAGAACTCAGGAAAAAGTTAGAAACATAATTAAAATCCCTTAATACATAAAAGTTATGGTTGAAGCTAGTGGGATTCATGAGTGAAGAGAGAAAAGAATGGACTAGCAATAGAAAAGGAAGAATATTAGGTAAATGAAAAAGAAGAAGACAAAAGACATTGGAGTATAAATAAATCAACAGTGACAGCTATGGTGGGACCCTACCACAGAACAGATATAAAGAGTAAAGGAATTTGTAGAATTTCCACAGTGTTCTCAAAGGTCCCTTGGTCCTAAAAAGATTAGGCAATACTATGGATGTTTGCATCACAGTTCTACTCACTTGCCCACACGTGCACAGAATTGGACTACTGTAAAAAGCTCATATGAAAATCACCCTTGCTTTTCTTATATACTGTAGTTCATTTGAGTGGGTTTCAGGTGCGAAGGGAGAGAGAGTAAGGGCAGGAATCATTTCCTACCCTTATGCCATTCTACAAGCATCACAAGAAAAAAAAATGTATCCCTGAAGATACCCAGCAGATAAGCATAACATTGGGTTAAACGGCAGTGGATGCTTTTCTGGAATCAAAGAAAAGATGATAGTGGGAAAGGAATATCCTTATTTATAAGAACTCATTATGCGGCAGACATGAGATAAGGGTTTTATACCCCAATCTAAGGATTTCCAGTTTTTCCAGCTTTCCAGGAACTACCCTTAATTAAATGACTGCATACATTGAGTCAAGTTGAATGTCAAGCAGATTTGCAGTCTTTCCCAGTACTTCCAATAATGTACAGGCACTGTTTACCTTCTTAATCTGGATCTTGGTAATCTCTCAGGTTTTTATATCATGTTTATTCAGGTTGTTGCTCTTCCCTCTCGAAGTCTTCATCAACAGAAGAGAAAGCTGCCATCTCTCTTCATGCCCCAACACACCACCAACCCAAGGTTGCTTAGTATCATGGAACTGTAGCAAAGTTTTGCAAATATTGGACAGTGAAAATTGTACATATGTGGGAACAAAGTTAGAAGGAATTATAAATATAACAGTCCATGTGATCCTCATTACTCCCATAAAGCTCAGAACTCAAGCCCTTTCCCAGAAGAAGATGAAGTCAACTTCAGAATCATCTCCCAACCCAAGAGAAAATGCAAATACCTTTGTTATAGCCACTCAAGACATTTTTTAGTATCCACCACGTTCCAGGCACTGGCCAGGTCAATGTGCACACAGCACTGAAGAAACTAGACAAATGTCTTCAACCAGGCATTGTGAGTAACGGTTCTCTTCTATACCAGCTCTCCTGTCACCCTTTTACTGGTCTATTTACTGTATATCTTTAGCTCTGCATGGCAAGGAGGATGTCCCCAACAGAGGTCCTATCAGCTGGCTTGCTGCTGAAGTCAGCAATGGGTAAGGGTAGCAGGAGTTTGGAGGAAAAGTGGGAGGAATGGAGGGTTGGTGCATTTTCTCTGTTTCAGCTTTGGGCAGCAACATTGCAGCCACAACTGATACATCATCACTCTGCAACTCACTCTCTGGGGTGCCTACTGCTCTACTTGAGCTCCTCAGCCCTTCTTTCCTCTCTGTAGACAACACTATATAGCAATTCCCCTTGACTAAAAACATTCCAACTATTTAGCCCCTGAAGCTTTTTCTGTTTACATAATTAGAAAGCATCATAGAGTGTTTTCTAAAACAAAAAAGATACATTTTTCTTTCAGATAATGTATGCTATCCTACGAGGGAGTGGACATAACTTCCGTGTTTTTTTTCTTTTTTTAATGGAATTTTCAAGTTCTGTCCCACCATCTATAAACTATCTCAGCGGTTTTCTCAATGATCTGGTAAAGTGAGTGCTGTCATCCCCATTTGACACACACAAAGAAACAGAAGCTTAAGTAGATGACATTCCCACAGCTATTAAAGAACAGGACCTGAATTCAAGCCTGTGTCTCATCCACTCAAAGCCTTGTGTGATCGGCCATGTTTTCCCAAAGCTTCCCATCCACCCAAAACCTTGTTTGATTGGCCATGTTTTCCCAAGGCTCTTCATCCACTCAAAGCTATGTTTCATGGACAATGTTTTTCCAAGGCTCCTAATCCACTCAAAGCCTTGTTTGATCAGCCATATTTTCCCAAGGGTTTTCATCCTCTTTAAGCCTTGTTTGATTAACCATGTTTTCCCAAGTCTCCCATCTACCCGAAGCCTTGTTTGATAGGCCATGTTTTCACAAGGTTTTCCATCCACTGAAAGCCTGGTTGATCGGCCATGCTTTTCCAAGGCTCCTCATTCTCTCAAACTTGCCTGATTGGCCATGTTTTCCCAAGTATCCTCATCCACTCAAAACCTTGTTTGATCAGCCATGTTTTCCCAAAGCTCCATGGTTAGGCACAACATAGCACAGCACACACATCGGTTCTAATTTTGGTTTCTAGTTCTGGTTCTGCTACATGGCTTAGGATGCATAAGCCGCAGCTGAAATTGGATGGTGTAGGATTGGACCTACACCAATGCTCCAATTCTACACCATTGCAGTGGTCATAGCTAAGCACCCTTTCTCAGAATTCAACTCTCCCGAGAATGGTTGTGATGCTTAACTTGAATGTAGTTTGGAAAACCATCACTTTTAAAACTAGTGGAGAAATGACAGAAATAAATATGGAAATAACCAACATATACTGAGTACTTGTGATGGCACAGGCTTTGTTTTAAGAACCCATATTCTACTTTTACCATGGCCTTATGAGGTGAGTGCCTCCTCTTTCCCCCAAATCTGAAAACAGAAGCATGCAGAATTTCAACAACACCCCAAGGTTCTAGTGTCTTCATGGGGGAAGGTACCACACAATATGGTACAAATTAGCACAATAGGTTGCCCCACAGAGGGTTAAATGATAAGAAGTATGTGATGAGTCACAGTATATTTTTGCCAAACCACTTCAGGAACAAATGAGTTCCAGCGCTAAACACACCACTTCCTCATCACATTCCTGCTGCACTTTGTACTCACCCAGGCTTCTCTCCCAGAGATTCTGATTTGTAGGTCAGAGATATTAATAAGTCTGGTGTAGCAGGTGGAATGGTGACCCCCAAAGATGTATCTATGTCATAACCTCTGGAACCTATACATGGGAACTTATTTAGATAAGATATAATTGACTTAAGTATCTCAAAATGAGATCATCCTGGATTAGATGATCCCTAAATCTATGGGCAAATATCCTCCTAAGAGACAGAAGACTGGGAGGCTGAGGAAGAGAATTGCCCGAACCCAGGAGGCAGGGGTTGCAGTGAGCCAAAATCACATCATTGCACTCCAGCCTGGGCAACAACAGTGAAACTCCGTCTCAAAAAAAAAAAAAAGAGAGAGAAAGAGAGAGACAGAGAGACAGAAGAGGAGATGCAGACACAGAGGAGAAGGCCATGTGGAGGCAGAGACTGCAGTGATACCGCCCCAAGCCCAGGGATGCTGACAGCCCCCAGGAGCTAGGAGAGGTAGGAAGGACCCTCCCCTAGAGCCTCCAGAAGGAACTGGATACAATTGTAATGGATTGAACCATAGTCTCCCAAAAAGATATGTCCACATCCTAATCTCAGAACCTGTGAATGGAGCCTAATCTGGAAATAAAGGCTTTACAGGTATACCTAAACAAGGATCTCAAGAAAAGATCATCCTGGATCAGTGTGGCCCTAGATGAAAAGACAGGTGTCCTTCTAAGAGACAGAAGAGAAGACACAAATGGAAATGAGGAGGCCACATGGACAAGAACGGAGACACTGCAGTGATGTGGCCGCAAGCCCAGGGATGCCTGTAGCCCCCAGAAGCTGGGAGAGGCAGGAAGGATCCTCCCCAAGAACCTCCAGAGGGAGCACAGCTCTGCCCACACTTTCACCTCAGACTGCTGGTCTCCAGAACTGTGAGAGAATCAATTCTTGTTGTTTTAAGCTACCAGTTCTGTGGTCATTTGCAATGGCAGCCCCAGGAAATGAAGACACTTGGACATGGGAATGTTTAAATCAATCCAGGAGATGGTAACATAAAGCCAACAAGAAGCACAGGTTTCTTATGTTCCAAGGTTGAAGTAAAAAAGACTGCTAAAAAGGAAGCTGAACAGCTTCTCAGGATGAAGGTAAACCAACGTTTGGGTTTACCTTCAGAGGTAAACAGAGTCAGTTCGTGCCGGCCATCCAGGTGCTCACTAACACTACCCTTCTTAGTTCCATCCTTAATCTGTTACTTAACTTCCACCTCCAAAATACTTGAGTCCTTTTTTTAATTTTTGGAGACACTCTTGCTTTGTCACCCAGGCTGGACTGCAGTGGTGCAATCTCGGCTCACTGTAGCCTCAACACCTCGGGCTCAAGTGATCCTCCTACCTCAGCCTCCAGAATAGTTGGGACTACAGGCATGCATCACCACAAACAGATAACTTATGTTTTCTGTAGAAACAGGATCTTGCTATGTTGCCCAGGCTGGTCTTGAACTCCTAGGCTCGAGTGATCTGCAGACTTCGGTCTCCCAAGTTCTGGGATTACAGGTGAGACTTGGGTCTTAAATTACAAAAGTGCAGCAAAGGATCTTGTGGGGTTCAGTGTCTTTCAGATGGAATTCAGCAGCAGGGTTGGGGTCTTCCTCATCTTGTCCCACATTTGGCCTACCTTCAGTGAAACAAGAGCTGCCTTTGCAATTACAAACCAGACTTCAAGGACTACAGCCTGGTTAAAGTTGTTTTTTTTTTTTTTTTTTTTTCAGTGAGGGCCTAAGGGTAGTAAGATGGCGAAAATGAACTGTTAGCTAGGGATTTTGCTTGTGTCCACAGATTTACAAGCACATATGCCAGATGTTCGAACTTAGCCAGTTAGGGAGAAAAAAACAACTATTTTTTAGTTACTATACTAATTATAAATAATGATACAGCCACATGTGATTCTGATTAATGATCTGCTCACATCATACACCTTTGTGTTCTGGACAAATACTGGTTTAAATGGCTCTCATTTTACTTAAGTCATGAGGTGCTAAGTACCTCTCATCATGACCATCTCTACAAGAAAAATTTTTTTTTCCTGTTGTTATTTATTTTTTTTTTTAATTTTTTATTGCATTTTGGGTTTTGGGGTACATGTGCAGAACATGCAAGACAGTTGCATAGGTACACACAGGGCAGTGTGTTTTGCTTCCTTTCTCCCCTTCACCCACATTTGGCATTTCTCCCCAGGCTATCTCTCCCCAGCTCCCCCCCGCTGGCCCTCCCCTTTTCCCCCCATTATTAATATTTGCACTTATTTCTCAGGGCTTCTCTAACCAATCACCTCAAAATAGGGGGGGTTAAAACAACAGAAATGAACTCTCTCACAGCTCTGGAGACCAGAAGTCTGAGATGAAGCTGTCTCAGGTCCACGCTCCCTCCGGAGGCTCTAGGGGAGGCCCCTTCCTGCCTCTCCGAGCTCCTGGGGGCTCCAGCATCCCTGGGCTTGTGGCTGCATCACTCCAGCCTCTGCCTCTGTCTCTACGTGGCCTTCTCCCATGTCTGTGCCCCTCTTTTGTCTCTTAAACTGACAGCTGTCATTGGATTTAGGACCCATCTAGTCCAGGATGATCTCATCTCAAGGTCTTTACCTTAATTACATGTGCAAAAATCCTGTTTCCAAATCCTATTCCCCGGTTCTGGGAGTCAGAATATGGCATATATTTTGGGGTCCACCGCTCAATGTACTGCAGTTGTATGCAGTTCCCTCTGGGTGTTCTACGGGAGGATCCTTCCTGCCTCTCCCAGCTCCTGGGGGCTCCAGCATCCCTGGGCTTGTGGCCATGTCACTCCAGTCTCCACCTCCATCTCCACATGGCCTCCTCCTCTGTGTCTGTGTCCCCTCATTGGTCTCTTATAGGAAAGCTTATTGTATTTAGGACCCATCCTTATCCACAATCTCACTTCCAGATCCTTCACATGATCACATCTGCAAAGACTTTTTCCAAACAAGGTCACACTGACAGGTTCCAAGTAGAGATGACTTTTTTGCAGAACATTATTGAACCAACTACAATATCCTACCACGTTCAACCCCAAATGAAACACATTTTAGACAACTATGTCTATTATTTTAAAAGTTAGTTATTACTTTGTAATATTCTGAGAGAGGGTCTCACTTTATCACCCAGGCTGTCCTGCAGTGGCGTAATCATAGCTCACTGCAGCCTCAAACTCCTGGGCTCAGGTGATCCTCCTACGTCAGCCTTCTGAGTAGCTGTGACTGCTAGCCTGCATCACTATTACGTTTTATCTGTCACTAAGCCCCAGATCTCCCTGCTTGAGGGTCAAACTTTCTTCATGATGTTTTGCTGCCAGGAAAACACGTCCTCCCATTTGTCCATATCATTCTGCCCAGCCATTCTTCTCTTGACTCTGTAAACATGCTATCTCAGTCATAAAAATATAGCTCTTTTTTAATGGGCTACAATCCACCCTGTTTTTTTAATCCTCTAGAATCTGAATGATCTCTGAACTACTTTTAACATTTCCAAACCCTCTTCAGACCATCACCTCATGTGAATGCAAAAATTTGGGTTGATAGGATGTATTTACCATTTTTTTTCCAGGTAAAATTGTATCAAGGTATGTCGTGCAGAAACATTCTCTACACCTAGATGAATTTACCTCCCTGGATCTCATTTTCCACATCATGCACTGAAGCAGGCAGTCTGAATGAACGCGTTTCTAAAACACCCTGCTGCATATATTAATCTAGCACAGTGTTTCCCAACTAGGAATGGGGCAGCCTCATGGCGGTCATGTGGCTATGTCTAGAGACATTTTTGGTTGTCACACTGGGGTGGTGAGTGCTTATGGCATCTGGTCAGTGGAGCCCAGAGACACTGCTCAACACCCTACAGTGCTCGGGATGGTCCCACCACAGAGGATCTCCAGCCCCAAATGTCCATAGTGCTGAGGCAGGAAATCCTCAGTGAGAAACTTTATTATCCATCCTGTCATTCATTATCTATCTGTCTGTCTATCATCCTTCCATCCATCCATCACCAACCATCCATCATCTACTTACCTATCTACCCATCCGTCTATCATCTACCGAACTACCTATCTAATCCACCCAACCATCTATTATCAATCTATGTATGTATCTATTCATCTATTCAACCATCCATTATTTGTCTATTTATCTATCATCTATCTACAACTCATCTAAACATCCATCATCTACTTATCCATATACCTATCTATTGTCCACCCAACCATCCATCATTTGTCTATCATCCATCCATCCATCTATTATCTATCAACCTATCTTACTCCTATATATCTATTATCTATTTGTATCTATCAATAATCTATCTGTATCAATCATTGTCTATTTATCTCTCCTATGTATATCTATTATTAACCTATCATCTATCTCTTTATATCTGTCCATCATTTATCTGTCTGTCATCTATCTACCATCTATCTATATCAATCATCTGTCAGTTATCTATCTACCAATCTAATCTGTCCTCTTTGTCAGTGGCTCTCAGCTAGGAGCAAGTTTGCACCCCCCTAAAGGGACATTTGGCAATGTCCAGAGACATTTTTGGTCATCACAATTTTGGGAGGCCAGGGGGTACTAGCATCTGGTGGGTAGAGCCCAGATATGCTGCTCAACACCCTACACAGGATACCCCATCCGAGAGAATAATCCAGCCCCAAATGTCATTCATGTCCATTTTGAGAGACGCTGCACCATCTGAAGAGCCTGTCTATTGAGCATAAACACTCCAAGCATCACCACCTCCTTCACCTCTCTGCCCTCCTCAGGCCTCTCTTGATATCCAGCACACAGTAAGGGCTGTGCAGGTATATTTAAGAAAATAAGTGGATTCATGAATGAGAGACAGGCTCTATGCCTCCCACAGAGTTAAAAAAAAAACAAACCAGAATTCTTTAGTTTCCATGACCAACATTCTTTAACAATTGGCGACACTGCATTTCTTGAAATGCTGACAGTCATATTTTTCCCAAATATTTATCGTGTTTGCCTTTCTCCTTCCTCTCAGGGAAGCGAAAAAATGACAGTTTTGAGTATTTGTGGAACACCAGTACATGTATTTCCAGATGTCTCTTTGACAAAAATTTAAAAAGAAAAATCCTGAAGGATTTCCTAGAGCACTGCTTCTCAGTCCCCGGACTGTCTTGCTGCATACTGAAATTGTCACTACATGCAGGTGGCACTCGAACCCTGCCTTCCTGCCTGCAAATCTGTCATCAGAAGCATTGCCTTTGACTCAGTTTCCTTGCCTGTTAAAAATGTATAGAGAAGAGAATCGAGAGAAGGTGAATGAAAGCAGTTTTTTCAACTGCTCTGATGGAAATCCAAATTCATGTGACCCTCTTTTGTCCTTGAAAATAGCATTGTCACCACTGCACAGTTTTTGGAAGGATATTATTTTATTATCAAATGTACAGTATATTGACCTTAAAAATACAGTAAAGCAGTAATGGAAATAACAGGTCTTCTATTATTCATAGGCACAGACTGATCCATGGCCAGGGAAGCAGCAGCCACCCTAGACCGGATGGTCAGTTCAGATATTGTAGAGAAGTTTTGGGGGTTTTTGGGGAAGACTCTAGATTCAATTCTGTAAAGTTATGATGCAGTTTTCTCCTTCCCCTCCTCTAACATCCTCTGAGTGCAGCTTTCAACAAAAACTTTGCATACAAGGAAATCTAATATGGCAGTCTTCCCTCTGCAGAGTTTCTGGAGAAGTTAATATAACAGTGGTTACTAAATTGAAGGAGGTTGAAGAGGAATTTTTAAAAATTTTATTTCCATATCTGCTATAATGTATCCAAGTCTTGTAAAGACCAATAATTTATTAATTTTAATGAGACAGAAAGTATTTCTCCTTCTAGTCTCATCGTCTGATTTGAAAGAAAAGGATCTACATATAAAACACTATGTAAAAAGTGAGTTCCAGGAAGAAATAAAATGGTAGCTATATGTATATAAGTCTATTTTTTTTATAAAATGGTAGCTGTATGTATGTAACTCTGAATTTAAAAATACATGTATCAATCACTCTGGTTCTAAATCCTTATCGGGCAAGCTGGAGTTTTGAAGTGACAGAGGAGATAACTGAAAGATGACTTGTCAATCTGGAACAAAATCGATCGGATAAAAACTGCAGCAGGTTAACTAGGTGATGCGTCTTCAAGGGGGCAGTGAGGCATGGTTCATGTCTATGGTTTATTTTTGGCAACTGTTCCTTAGATATCCTGTGGATGCTTATGAAGGCAGTCGAGTGGCATTTGCAGAAAAAGAAAAATTGCAGTGAGAGCACAGATACCCTGAATGAAGCTTCTGGCATGATGTAAACACAAAAGAAAGTTCCCAGAGAGGCTGAGTCCTCCTTCTTGTGTCTGTATTGCTTCCTTTTCCCAACAATCTTAGATCAAGGTCAGCCTCAAGTTGAAACCCCCCAGGGGTCACCATGCACTGTGACACAATATTTAAGAGCTCTGATTCCCCAGCATGGCCTCCCTTACCAACCCTGCTTTGTTGTCAGTTCCTAGGTAATTTTTCTGGAATCCACATTTCAGAAGACATGAATGTAAGTTGTTTTTGAGTCACTGCCAAGAATGTTTTTTGCTGTGCACTTATAGAAGCCAGCATCTCTCTGTGTGGCATGCTGGATGGTCAGTGATCCCTGGGGGTGAAGAAATCTGTTTCCATATAGACGAGCCTGCACCCCCGCCTTCAGATGCGACTTATCCGGTAACTCCCACATGATGTCAGCTTTGGGAATTCCCATAGCCATGCAGTTCAGCTTCACAGTGCTCCCAGGCCGGGTGTAGATGACCGGGGTGGGCTCACTGGTGATCCGGGGAGGATAGGCGATCACGATCACCGGGATGCTGGTGACCGAAGGGCCGTACTCTGTCTCCATCCTGCATACATAGGTACCCCTGTCAAACACCGAGGTCTCACGGACTGTGAGAGTGCCATTGTCCAGAAGAGAAAAGCGTCCCAGGGCTTGGGGGCTCTCCAGACGCACGCCACTGGGGAGCGTCCAGGAGAAACGTCCCTGTCGAGCCCCGGGAGGGATGCAGTGGAGCTTCAGCGTCTCACCGTTGATGATGCTGACCAGGTTATGATACTGCTTGTTTGCTTCTGGCTTCAGCCCCACCTTCAGGGAGACCAGCCTCTCCGTGTGGCCAGCAGCATTGCGGGCCACGCAGCGGTAAGCACCAGCATCCACCGAGGAGAGACCACTAATGTGTAGCATGCCGTCAGCCTTGTGGTAGAAGCGCTGCAGTTGCTGTCCACTCTGCAGATCAGTGCCATTGGGAAGCACCCACACCAGGCTGGGTGTCGGGGTCCCCGTGGCCGAGCAGTTGAGGCTGATGGTGTGGCCCGCCATGGCCGTGATCTTCTCGCTGATCGGGTCGTTGAAGATGGGTTTCTCCATGGGCTCCAGGACAGTGAGCTGCACAATCAACTTGGCCTCCCCTCCCTCGTTGCGGGCCATGCATACCACCTGGACAGAGTCGCTCTTCCTCAGACTCCTGATGTCCAGGGAGCCGTTGCCATGGACAGTGACCCGGTTTCCATAGTATGGGGCCGGCAGAACCACGCCCTCAGGAAAAGCCCATAACACCCTGGGGGTGGGGATGCCTTCAGCTCTGCAGTCAATCAGTTTCCGAGTGCCCCCCGCTGCTATCTCCCGCACAGTGGTGATGGGGTTGGGGTTACCGTTGATCTTGGGTGGCTGGACGTTGACGTGAATCCATACCGTCTTCCTATCCTCTCCAGCACTGTTCCTGACCAAGCAGGTGTAGTTGCCGCTGTCTGAGCGCTGCGCTTTCTGAATAAGGAGAGTGCCATCTTGGTATATCTGATACTTCTCAGAGGAAGCGGGGATCACCCTGTTCGTGGGGGACAACCAAGTCACCTTGGGCATGGGTTCTCCTTTGGCCTCACAGGCTACAGTGACCACGCCTCCATAGGGCACCTGGACCACCAAGTGAGTCTTGTTCCGGATGGCGGCGGGCGCCGTCACCACCTTGACTCTGACTCTCATCTCATCCTTCCCGACCTGATTTTCCGCAAAGCAGGTGTAGTCTCCTTCCTCCCTCATCCCCACTTCGTTGAAGTAGAGTGTCCCATTGTTGAAGACAACATAGCGCTTGGTGCGCCCGCCGCTGTCATCTGACTGCATTAAGGAGTTCACCAGACTCCCATCCGGAAGGCTCCAGGAGATCTCGGGATTGGGAAGCCCGGTGGCCACACAGTCCACTTTCAGGTCACCCCCGTACAAGACTTTGTGGTCGTTCTCCTCCTTGTGCTCAATCTTGGCCGCTTTCATTACCACATCTACCTTGAGCACCACATAGTCGTCACCAACCTTATTCCGAGCTACGCACAGGTAATCTCCGGCATCTTTGTCCGTCACTGATTTCACCACCAGGGTCCCATTGGCAAACGCCTTGATTCTGCTATCAAAACTACAGAAAAAAAGAAAAAGGAGTAAGACGTCAGTTTCCCAAATGCTCTACCGTGGCATTAGGTCACTGGAATAACACAAAAATAGTGGTCCTGTGATGCTTTAGCCCAGGTGGCTGCTATTGCAAAATGCCCAATGGTTTTTGCAGCCTGGATAAGATTGTGGAAAGTGATTGACTGCAAATAAAAACTCCCTGTTGAATCTGATGTTAGGCTGGCCTGACCATGGGTTCAAGGACATGAAATATAGTCAAAGACGTCAGTCCTATTCCTGCAAGTTGTGTGGATCACGTAGTTGGATGGCGGACATTACAGAGCTTATTGTAACAACAAAATCAGATAAAATGCTACACTCATGGAGATGGTGAATCTGAGTCAACCTTATAAAGACATTTAAGTTCTTCCTGGAGATAACACTTTAGACACTGTTTCCACCCTTGGCAATTTTTTTTAAAGCTGTTGTATCCCAGTTTCGGGCAAGAGTCAGAAAAGCAACTCTAATATAGGTCATGCAATTGTGGTTATACCAAGAGTTTCAAAGCTAAACATGGGCTCTTCAGAAGTTAGCACTATTGGTGTAGCAGGTTTTCTAGATTTTGTAATTAGAGCTGAATAACACTCACTAGCTAAGACCCCAAGGCTGGTGTGTCACTCTTCCCCATGAAGTCCAAGCACTGCTGAGTTAACAATTACAAAAGAGTTTAAGTTTAAAGGAGGCAACCTAGAAAGGATGGTAGGAAAATCTTCATTATGTATGTGAGAGCTTTATAAATACTGCAGTATCCTATAGTTATTCAGAACTAATATGTTGAATAATCCAGTGAAAAGATTGAGAAGGTTCTGACTTTTAAAATTGTCCCTACTGAATTCTCAATTACACATACATTGTATTTTTAAATAGTCCCAACATGTAGGCATGACAGAGCCCACTCTTTGACAAAATGCACATGGTTTGTTCAATTACACTTTGCTAAGAATATAGTCAGAATTTACTAAGAATGAGGTGACAGAAATAATGGTTTATAATTTATTTAGGATTTATATGGAGATATTAATAGAATGACTCAAAAATCCTGCTGGAACTGCATTATTGTACTGTTATCCATTTAAAATCGCCTCCGCTATGGCAAAATCAATGGAAAACAGTTCTGTAAGTGGCAGCACATCTGCTAAGCTGGAAGGCACTCCTGGGTAGATTGGGTACATGGTTCTTCTGGATTGATTGTGCAAGCTCTTCAGGGTACCACCCAGCCATCTAAAGTATAAAATACAGGCAGGGGAAAGGCATCTCAGCCCTTTTCTTGAATTCAAAGAATCCTGGAAGGCCAGACACTACTGTGCAGAAGAAACCCTGGAGAGCGATCCACCATAAGAGGCTTTTCTGCTTGAGCTGCTGAATGCTGAAGACAACACAATCCAGGGGTTCCCCACTGTGAATTCAGTTAGACTCCATTCCACCTTTCTTTTGCTGTCTGAGTCCTCTATATTTTGAAATTCTTATTAAAGAAATATTAGCTCATTTTTGGTATCTAGTCAGGGTTTCTCAACCTTGGCACTAGGGACATTTGGGGCTAGATGATTCTCTGTGATGGGGCCATCCTGTGAACTGTAGGTTGTTGAGCAGTGTCCTGGGGCTCCACCCCTCAGATGCCAGTAGCACCCAACCCATTTGTAAGAACCAAAAAATGTTGCCAGACATAGCCAAGTGTCTCCCGGGGATAAAATCTCCTTGGTTGCAAACAACTACCATAGAGAGATAGAACAATCGATAGATAGAAATGGATGGATGGATAGATGGATGGATGGATAAATAGACAGATACATAAGAGATAAGAATGGATGGATGGATAGGTTAGGTAGATAGAAATAGATGGATGGATAGGTAGGTATATAGATAGATAGACCAAGATGTTCATATTAAGATAGGGTTTCTTGGCCTCAGCACTATAGATATTTAAGGCAAGATGAATGCTTATCTGTGGTGGGGTTTCCTGCGCACTGTAGGGTGTTGAGCAGCACCCTTGGGCTGCACCCAGCAGATGCCAGAAGCACACCCTCCACCACAGAGTCATGATGACCAAAAATGTCTCTGAACATCCCCAAGTGTCACTTGGGGAGTAAGAAACACTTGCCTGGTTGCAAACCACAGCCACAGAAGATGGATGGATGGATATGATAGATTATACATAGATAGATAGATAGATAGATAGATAGATAGATAGATAGATGAAATAGGTAGATGGATGATGGATGGCTAGATAATAGATAGATAGATAGATAGATAGATAGATAGATAGATAGAATCTTTCATGCTAATACATGCTTACTTGACCTCAGCACTACTGAAATTTAAGATAAGATGGATGACTCTCTGTGATGGGCCATCCTGTGCACTGCAGGTGTTCAGCACCGTCCCTGGGCTCCACCCACCTGACACCAGAAGCACCCACTGCCCCATATGTGATAATCAAAGACATTCAGATATTGCCAAGGGTCGTCTAGTGGCAAAATCACCTGGGTTGAAAGGTACTGCCATAAACCTATATATCTGGGAGCTGATGGCACTTGACTAGAAGGCGGCTTTCTTCATAGCCCAAGTACATTTTGATCATTTGAAGTGCACTATATTGGTGTGGCAATGATGCTTTTAAAACAATGTATACACTTCGACTGTAACAATAATGCCATATTCAAATAAAGCCTAACATGTCTATGTATTTGTTGAAATCAATAATGGAAACAGAAGCAAGCCCAGTTGTTTGTCCTAATATTACAGTTAAACATATGATCATTCAATCAGAAGTTTCTTGGTTGGTTTATTGTTTTTTCCTTTTTTGTTTTTTGAATGGGGCAAGAGAGGAGAAAGTTAAATATTTGTTAAGAAGTTAAGTATTTGTTCTGTATCCAGTTTAGAGAGACAAAATTTCATTGCATAAAAATCACACACGGGGCCATGCACGGTGGCTCAAGGCTGTCATCACAGCACTTTGGAGGGTCAGGGCAGAAGGATTGCTTGAGGTTAAGTGTTCGAGATCATCCGTGGCAACACAGCAGATCCCATCTCTACAAAAAGTAAATAATAATAATAATAACAACAAGCTTTGCCTCATGGTACACATCTGTAGTCCCAGCTACTGAGGGGGCTGAGGCTGGAGGATTGCTTGAGCCCAAGAGTTTGAGCCCGCAGTGAGCTATGATCACACCACTGCACTCCAGCCTGGGTGACAGAGTGACACCCTCTCTCAAATTAATGAATTTGTTATTATTATTATTTGAGGTGGAGTGTCACTCTATCGTCCAGGCTGGAGTGCAGTGGCATGCTCTTGGCTCACTGCAACCTCCACCTCCTGGGTTCAATCAATTCTCTTGCCTCAGCCTCCCGAGTAGCTGGGACTATAGACGCCCACCACCATGCCCCGCAAATTTTTGTATTTTTATTAGACACAGGGTTTGACCATGCTGGCCAGGATGGTCTTGAACTCTTGGCCTCAAGTGATCTGCCGGTCTGGGTCTCCCAAAGTGCCGGGATTACAGGCGTGAGCCACCGCGCCCTGTTATTTAATGTCATTTAATTTTACCACACTCAGGGAGCAATGCATGTGCATACTCATCCAGAACAAGGACTCATATTCCTTGGGGCCACCCTCCGGGTGATTTACAACAAGCCACGCAGAGCCGCCTACCTGAAGAGCGCGTCAATCATCCTCTTGGACGGCAGCCTCCAAAGGATGCGCGGCCATGGGTCCCCCGAGGCGCTGCAGTCCAGCTTCAGGGTCCCTCCGTACCTGACGTCCGTCCTCCGCGGGGAGGTGCCCGTGATGCGCGCGTTGGCTGCTGCGCGCTGCACGTTCAGCTGCACCGTCCTGCGCGCGGAGCCTACCATGTTGGCGGCCACGCACTCATAGCGCCCGCTGTCTTTCGGCGCTAGGTTGCGGATGTAGAGCGTCCCGTTGGGGAAAACGAACAAGTTCCCGTGGAGGAACTGCGAGGGTCGGATCTGGGTACCGTCCCCCAGCACCCAGCGCACGCTGGGCAGGGGCGCAGCCTTGGCAGTGCAGTGAATGTGAATGCTGAGCCCCGGGGGCAGAGAGATGTTCTCTAGCTTCTCCTGGTGGATAACGGGAGGCAGTGCCGCCACGTGCAGGCGGATGGCCAGGCTGTCCGCCCCGGCTGCGTTGCTGGCCACGCACTTATAGACGCCTCTGTCTGAGAAGGACGCCTCCTTGATGGAAAGGGTCCGGTTTTCGTGCAGGCTGATGCGGCCCTCCACGGGGGAAACAGTTTGCCACACCCTCCTGTCGGGGAAGATCCAGGAAATTTGGGGAGCTGGGGTCCCTTTGGCCAGACACTCCATTGCAATGGTGTCTCCCAGATAAACCGTGACGTCCTGGTAGTGAGAGGCTAGGATTTGCGGCTGCTGCACAGTGACCGAGAGCAGAACCACCATCCTGTCCAGGCCGTGCAGGTTGCTGGCCGTGCACATATACTGGCCTCGATCTTGCACTTGAACCTTCCGTATCACTAAGGTACCGTTCTTGAGAACCTCAAAGCGTTGTATCCTGGTATTCGGAGTCATAAGAGCTCCTGGAAAAAATGAACACAGTCACCTTTGGCATAAACTGTGCCCTTCTGATAATGCCCAAACAAGCACTATTAGTTAATTAAGCTAATTCTCCACCTTATCACCCAAGCAGCAAAAGTCAATGCAGCAGGTAGAATGTTTTCATATTTTTGAAAGTATTTTTTATGTTTATTTTCTTTGTTAGAGACACGGTCTTGTTCTGTGTCCCAGGCAGGGGTGCAGTGATGCAGTCATAGCTCACTGTGGTCTCAGCCTCTTAGACTCAGCCCTCTAAGTAGCTGGGACTACAGGTGCAGGCCACCACTCATGGATAATTTAAATTCTCTCTCTCTCTCTCTCTCTCACTCTCACTCTCTCTCTCTCTGTGTGTGTGTGTGTGTGTGTGTGTGTGTGTGTGTGTGTGTGTATAGATATAAGGCCTTGCTGTGTTGCCCAGGCTGGTCTTGAACTCCTGGCCTCAAGTGATTCTCTTGTTTTGGCTGCCCAGAGTGCTGGGATTTCAGGTGTGAGCCACCATACCCAGCCTGTTTTGGTCCTAGCCATTGAAGAAATGTGAAACTGAGATACCACCTCATGCCTACTGGAATGGCTATTATCAAAAAGACGAAAAACAACAGACACTGGTGAACATGTGGAGAAAAGGGATCCCTTGTACACTGTTGGTGGGAACATAAATTGGTACAACCACTGGTGAACATGTGGAAAAAAGGGATCCCTTGTACACTGTTGGTGGGAACATAAATTGGTACAACCACTATGGAAAACAATATAAAGGTTCCTCATAAAACTAAAAATAGAGCTGCCCTGTGGTCTAGCAATCTCACTACTGGTTATGTATCCAAAGGGAATGACGTCAGTATGTTGACAAGACATCTGCACTCCCATGTTTATCACAACAGCCAAAATATGGAATTAACCTAAGTGTCCATCAGTGAATGAATGGATAAAGAAAATGTGGTACCTACATATGCACAATGAAATACCATTCTGTCTTTTCTTTTTACTAAAAAAAAGGAAATTCTGTCATTTGCCACAACATAAATGAACCTGGAGGACATTAGGTTACATGAAATAAACCAGACACAGAAAGACAAATATTGTATGATCTCACTTATATGTGCAATGCAAGAAAGCTGGACTCATAGAAGCAGAAGCAGATACTGGAATGGTGGTTACCAAGGGCTGGAGGTGGGAGAAAAGGGAAGATATTAATTAAGGAGTATAAAGTTTGGTTAGGAGAAATATGCTCAGGTGATATTATATTCATGGAAGCTATAGTTAATAACGATTTAGCTTATACTGGAAAATTGTTAAGAGTAGATTTTGTGTTGTCATCACACACACATGAAGTAAGTATGCTATAAAAAAAAAGGATAGAGAACAATAATGTTGTGTTTCTCTTTTTCATTTTTATAATAGTCCCAGAAGCAGGGCCATCTTCAGGCAAAGGATGGCAAAAGTATATAATATAAAATATATATAAAATCCTCGTGCATTTTATACAGAATTCTGAAAGCAGGCATGAGTCCCAGTCACTTCCAAGGTGAGCTAAGATGCCACAAGCTCAATTACTAGAGATACAGCCTATCCCTTATTTATTTATGCTTATGCTGTTCTCCTGAATTCCTTGGACTAGCTGGCTGCACTGACATCTCAGGCTTGCAGTGGCCAGCTAGCCCTACGCAGAGAGGTCCTTGAGTCCACAAGAAAGGTCAATTAATCCCAGAACCTTGGGAGGCCAAGGCAGCGGGATTACTTGAGCCCAGGGGTTCCAGACCAGCCTAGGCAACATGGCTAAACTTTGCTTCTACCAGAAAAAAAAAAAAAAAAGCTGGGCATGGTGGTATGTGCCTTTGATCCCAGTTACTTGGGAGGCTGAGGTGGGAGGATCACTTGAGCCTGGGATACAACAGAGGCTGCAGTGAGCCATGATCATCCCACTGCACTCCTACTTGAGCAACAGAGTAAGACTCTATTTCAAAAAAAAGAAAGAGGAAGAAAGAAAGAGAGCGAGAGGGAGGGAGGGAGGGAGGAAAGAACAAAAGGAAGGAAGGAAGGAAGGAAGGAAGGAAGGAAGGAAGGAAGGAAGGAAGGAGGGAGGGAGGGAGGGAGGGAAAGAAAAGAAAGATGGAAGGAAGGGAAAGAAAGAAAGAAAGGAGGGAGGAAAGAGAAAGAAAGAAAAAGGAAGAAAGAAAGAAAGAAAGGAGGGAGAAAGAAAGAAAAAGAAAGAGAGAAAGAAAGAAGAAAGAAAGAAAGAAAGAAAGATCGAATAGATTGATGGGGTCATTCCCTGCTTGAGTTGAGCATGAACTCATGCTTCTCAGTGACATCTGACCTCTCATCACTCTAGCCAGTGGGTGGAGTCAGAGGACATAGGTCCTTATTTCTCTCCACTCTCTGTACTCTCTGTATTTCACTCTGTGACCTCCTGGGACTCTGCCATCGTCCAAGTCTGTATTAATTGTATTTCTGATGCTCTGGCATCCAGGGTTTTGCTGAGCCTGGGGAAACTGCTTGTCCCAAAGCTAGATAATTGCTAGAGACAGCAAACCAGTCAGTTGTGAGTGCACCTGGCACGTGTAAACCAATCAATCTGGAGACCACACCCTAACCACTTCCTTTATTGGGCTGTCTGATTCCAGGTGACTAGCCTCTAGCCTTAACTACCCCAGGGTCAGGTACCACACAACTAGAGACAGACCCATGTGCTCCAGAGCCTGCTGACATTTTTCAAACTACTCAATTCTAAGCCTTACCTGCTTCTTCCCATAGAAACCACACACACAAAAAAGGTGCTTGCCCACCCTTTCCCCCATCTCTCTGCTTCCTAACCAAATGTGAGGCTTCCCTCTGTGGCCCTGCATGATGTTATGTGAACTGTGAGTAACAAACTCTCTTTTCAATGGCAGTCATCTCCTGATCTGTTGGCCTAACCATACAGGCATGCAATGAAACTGTACATGAGACCTCAAGCTCTCATAACATGGACTCCCTGTGACTTACAGAGATGCCCAAATTTATAAAACAGAACCAAGCAAACATGGCAGAGTGAGAGAACAGCAATCCAATGCTGTTTGTTTTTGGAGTAGTATCTCTTGACAGGCAGCTTGCCAGAGACTTCCAGTATGGGGTTTGGAAACCACCCGATCAGGGCTCATCTATTTGGACCAGTCAGAACTAAACAAGTTTGAATTCTTAATTTTGTAAATGTACCTGATTGGGAACCAGTGCAGGAGGTGTCTCTATTTTCTTTGTTCTTCAGAGAGCACACTTTTCACTTGCACTGAAGGCTATATCCACTCAATCTGCAGATTGTGTCTTTTTCATTGAAAATAAAACTCCTCCTTTATCTTCCACAGATGTCATGTACTTTTGTTAACAATAAAATATAATAATAAAACCCACATGTTTAAACAGGGGAGCCCAAGAGAGCCCTGAATTTTAGGATTCCTTCCTTTCTTCTCCCATGTTACTGAATTTTCCTGGGTCTGGACTTCTCCTGTGCACTATTCATTTCATTCTGATCAGTGCCTCAGACTCTTTTGCTAATGACTTTCTCTAAGATGGGAGTTCACCCTCTGAATGAAGCTTTCAAATCCTGCAAGCTTGCAGTCATTTCCATCCTCAAGAGGAACTCATACTCTCTGAGAAGGTATCTAGTGTTCACCCATCTACAAAATTACTTGCTTTCGCTATGAAAATAATTTCATAGTGGATGGATTATTCCAGCACAGAACAGACATTGCAAAAGGGCCACTACTATGATGTGTTTACAGAAGCAACCAAGACCACAGCTGTCTCCTCTAAAATCAGGATTAGCAGCCAGGTGAGTCTGCCCAGCCCAACGGGTCTTAGAGAGCAGGTATTGCTTGGTGCTGATATCATCTCCCTACTTTTCAGGCAATGCAGCTAAGATGCCACCTAGCTCGGTGGCTGAGCCCTCCCAAATAACAGGTGACCAGGGGCATGGGCATTGGCACCCACCTGCTGACCCTCACTCATGGAGTCCCACCTTCCCACTGAGGCATTTTATGATGCAGTGGTACAAGAGCGCCTGTCTTTCATTTGGCTTGGGATGAAAGAGAAGCACCACTGAAACCTGCCAATCATCCTTATAGCTCCTGGAGCAGTTATAGGGTAGCCTTCTATTTCTCTCTGATGCCTCAATAAGAGAGCTTACTTTATCTGAAAACAAAGGCATGATAAAAATCATGCCATCCACAGCATTCAACTTCAACACTTTTGGATGTGAGCAAATCTCATTTGGCCATGCATTGAGAGAAATAGCTCTTGTCCAAAAACAAGAGCTAACTAACAAATGAGCTGCCAGCACTGAGAGCTGATTATGGGACATGTAGAAGAAAAATGTGCATGAATGTCTGGTGAGGGGCATGATCCAAACATGCTCTGAAACGGCCCAGGGTTTGAGGGACCCTGAGGACTTATACAAATGGGATTTCCCAGAAGGAGAATGGGTTCCTTCAAGGACATACCTTTTTGGAATAAAAATCCTATGGTGTCTCCCATTTCCTGCTTCAAGTAAAATTTATTACTAAATTATTATGAAAACCTATGACTTCAAGTGCTGAGCTTATCAAAGAAGTAAACAATCGCCCTAGGCTCAGAGTTCTGTGAACCTCTGAGATACTTCCAACATTTGGGAGGTAACACAGTACAAAGAAAGTACAGCTAAGTGCTAGTAGCATAAATCATTTCTGTAGTATCCAAATGAAGGCAAAACACACACACACACACACACACACACACACACACACACACACACCCCTCTGATCAGAATCCAGGGCTGAAGATACATTTGTCTTGAGAGAGAAGGAAAACGAAAGGAGAAAATGTATGGTCTTTTGTACAGGCTGTGACTCTCCGCTTTCATTTTCTTTTGTAACCTAGAAATTGTCCTGCCATTCAGAGAAAGCAGATGGTCAATTTAGGAAGCTGGCTGCCCTTCGAATGTCTGTCTCAGGATTCCAGGTATAGACCATTTTTATGGGCTGAAATGTGTCCTTCCCAAATTTATACGTTGAAGTCCTAACACCAAGGAACTCGGAATGTGACTGCCTTTGAAGATAGGGTCTTTAACAAGGTGATTAAGGGTAAATGAGGTAAGTAGGGTGGGCTCTAATCCCATAGGACTGGTGTCTTGATGAGAAGAGAGTAGGACCCAGACAAACAGAAGTTTGACCATTCAAGGATGTAGGAAGAAGACAGAATCTACACACCAAGGAGAGAGGCCTCAGAAGGAACCAATCTTACCAACACCTTTATCTTGGACTTCCAGCATCCACAATTATGAGAAAATATCTGTTACTTAAGCTGTCCAGTTTGTGGTACTTTGTCATGGCATCCCAAGCAGGCTAACACAATCATATGTCTAGGTTCAAATCTAAGAAGCATCTGATTAGCACTTGGAAGCCTAGAAGCTGATCTCTAACCAAGTAGGGTTTACCTTTGCAAGCTGTTAGAAGGGAACGGGGGATTTACAGACCACCTCTTACATCCACTTAGCCCTCACCTGGGTGGTTGAAGGCTTTTATACTGGAACCAACTGAAAACAATGAGAGGCTCTCTCACGGAATATTTCAGACGTGGGTTATTCTCTAACTAAAAGACCTGTTAGATGTTTCCATGACTCCAATTAAATCTCACATTCATTCTAGATCCTAGCTTCCTGTCCCTGCAAAGAAACAGGCTTAGATCTAAGTTTTCAGATGACTCCTCTCATCCTACCAATTCATTCTTTTCTGAGTTTCTGGTTGTGCCTCAAGTAAGACTCCAGTAACTTTCTCCTAAACGACCTCTCTTTCAGGTGTAGATCGGGTACACATGGACATAAAGATATGAAAAATAGACACTTGGGACCACCAGAGGAGAGAGGGAGGGGTGGCAAGTGCTGAGAAAACCACCTTTTTGGTGCCATGCTCGCTATCTAGGTAATGGGATCATTTGTACCTGAAACCTCAGCATCACACAACATATGCGTGTGAAAACCTGCATGTTTTGGCATCTAAAATAAAAGTTGAAATTATAAAAATAAAAATAAACACTTATTCAAGTAAAAAAATCCTCACAGGTGTTATAAAAATTCTGCTAATGTGTTTATGTTGTTTACCACATTCTTTTTTAATGTATTATATTGCTAGCCAATAAAATAAAAATTGACCAAAAAAAGTAGATGCTTAAACATGTTACCTGTGGAAACCTTTGTCCAAGTAATGAAAGGCTTGGGTTTCCCTGTTGCCTCACAGGGGAACACAGCGTCTGTCTCTGCGGTGGCGGACACAGTCTGTGGGAAATTGGTGAGGATTTGGGGCTTTTCCCCAAGCGACCAGAATTTGGAGGCAGGTGGTCCTCCCGCAAAGAACTTTGAGCCACTCTGGTGGAAGCTTCCTGAGGACTGGACAGAAGATGTTATGAAGGAGACAGAACTCTGGGTGGACGAGACCAGGGGGATATTCTGGAAGTTCGTTGAGGGTGATGCTGTGGTCCGCGGAGCGTGCAACAGTGGAGGTGCTGGAGGGCCGAAGTCCAGATGGAAGGTGCTATGGGAATGTATCCTGTTGTAGAAACCTGGATTAACTTTTCTCTCTCTCGTTACTGGGGCAGGAGAGGTGGGTAACTGGGGTTTCAGGGTGACTCCCAACTGTGGAAAAGAAAGAGTCCTGTTGGTAAAGAAAGGGGATCTTCCATTGGGATAATGAGGAATTCTTGGACTTGGAGGCTTTCCAACTGGGTTTCTTGCCTCAGGGATGTTATTTCCAAAGACTTTGGAGTAGCCATTGAGTTGCTCAGTTCTTCGGTCGGCAAACTTACTAGAAATGCTGGGTTTGGACATGTGTGATGGGAGAGGAGTTGTACTTGATAATCTTGGAGTGGTAAGCTGTTTGCTGTCTGGCAAAGCCCTAGAAGGATATGTACCTACTTCTGGTTTGTTGGTCCAGTGACGAGGTGGCTGGAAAGTTACAAAGTATCTGAAGGCGCTTTCTGTGGAAGTTTCAGGCGGCCTCACTGTTCCCCTTGGTAGGATGGGTTTGGCAGGGACTCTGGCTGGTTGATGAGAAGTATGAACTCTTCCATCCTGGTGGTGGCTATCTGGGCTAGGTGGTAGAATCTTACTATCAAATTCTTGCTTTTCCAACTCCTGCTTTGTAAGCAAGTTAAATGCATCCTGGTTGGAAGAGGGAGTTGATAATTCATTTGGCCCTGACATATGCTGTGTTCCTTCATTGTTCACTGGGGCTGCTTTGGTTTCTGGATTCCCCACATAATTCAAAAAAGTATTTTCCTTGGAATCTCTAGATATCTGAGATGTTGTTGGACTGAGAAGTGCTGACTTTGTGGTGGTGGTTTGTCCCAAAGACACGAAAATCGTGGGTGGGGATGGGGATTGGGATGCTGGCTCCTTCATCCCGGCAGGAGTAGGGATGTGATTCTGTGGTCTAGTTTCAGAATGGAGAACAGCCACCATGGTTTCATGATGATCTGGACCACTGGTGGTGGTTTCTGTCTGACTTGGAGACACCTCCACTTTTATGTTTGAGAGAGTTGTGGAAGAATCAGGTTCTTCCTGTTGAAATGGTGTGGAGAGTGTCACAGAGGACGAAAACTCAGAAGTAAAATCCACCTCCTCCAGCTCTTTAAGAAGGGGATGGTCTGTAAGGCTTTCCCCAGAAGTGGTAACAGGTATGTCTGTCTGCAGCCTTCCAGGCTGGGTTGTCCTTGTTGGGGTTCCTGGAAAGCCTACAGAAGAGGATTCTTCCTTAAATTCTCCCACAGTGGAGACCAAGGAGGGAGAAGTTGGTAGGACATTAGTGATTGATCCACCAGGGACTAAAGTGTCACTTTTATATTTATTGACATTTGTGGAAACATCATCCTTCATTTCTTTTCCATCTGATGTGGGTTTATATGTGATTGTAAGCGTCTCTTGGACTTCATGGTAAGATGAATATATTTTTGTGTTGGTTGTCATGTAATCTGAGGAATCATAAGGATCCTCAGCTTTCAGAGAAACAGTTCTAGGCAAAAGCATAGTTTCTGAACTGGGAGTAACAATGTTTCTATGTTTATTTTCTGGAGGAAAAGAGCTGGGTTTGGATGCAGATGCTCTTGAACTCACTGTAGAAGGGGTATGTTGATGTTTATTTGGCCTCTTCCCGTGTTTTCTCCGTGAGGTTCCCTTGGATGTGGGTTCTGCATTCTTTTCCATTTCTAGCTGTTTGGGAGTATTAACTGTGTTATCCACCCAAGATGTAGGAACCAGAGAACTCTCCACTTGATTTGAACTCTTCATTTCAGGTGCTTGAGTTGGTTGAGTAGAAAAAGGCTCTGATGGGGCAAAAGTTGTGGGTGGGGTTTGCTTGTGCCGGTGGCGGAATTTGTGGGGACGTAATCTTCTTCTCCCATTGGGTCTCCTCCGAGAAGGGTGACTGGTCATAGTGGATGATGAAGCAACTTTTTGCCTTGGTGTTTTTGCTGTTGTGGTGTCTTTGTCTAGCAGGGCGCCAACTGTGGTTTCCGCAGGCTTCTTAACTGGAGACATACTGCTCGTTATACCCAGTGTGGAGTTAGGTAAAGTGTTGGATTTGCTCTCTTTCCCCCCACTCACAGAACTTCTGGAGTGTGTGCGGTCTCCCTCTGGCATATCTCCTCTCTGTGGTGTCTGAAACTTCTCTTTCATACCCTTTTTAATCAATAAGATATCTTGAGTGCTTAAACTACTTTTCGCAAGCTGGATGTTGTAGATGGATGTCGGTCCTTGTAGATGTAATTGGCCTGGGACACCTGGTTCCCCCACAGTAGAATCCTCAAATGACTGTAATGTACTGGAGTCAGCCACCCACACGGTGGGGGTTGGAGTAAGGTATGCAAAGGTGTCTTCTTTCGTCTTATCCTCATCTGGTTGTGAATTAGTCTCCAAATCTGGGTCAAAGAATTGTGTGGGCTCAGACTCAGCCAAGGAGACAGTATCCAGTGGAGGTTCATACTCACTGGATGTGGGCTCTGGCACGGATCCAACATCTGCTGTAGACCAGCCCTCTGTTGCCATGTCTTCCTGGGTGGTCTCTTCATAGACTGTGTCTAAGGTGTACAGAGTAGGAGATGGTTCATATGACTCAGATATAAGTGTAGGGGCTGCAATCCACTTCAGGTCACCATTGGTGGAAGTTATCTCCTTAGTCTTCTCGGAAAACTCATCAAAAACTTCTTCCAGAGGTGTGCTTGTTACTTTGCGTTCAAAAAGAATAACTCCATTGTGGTTGTGTTCTAGCCCCATACTGGCTGATGAAATGGCACTCAAAATGTGTTCTTCTTCACCAAGTAGAGGTACATCTGCCGAGGATTCTTCAGCACTGGCTGCCGTCTGCACAGATGTTGAGGGGGGAGAAACAGCAGCCAAAGGTGGTGTGACTTCGAGATTTAAGGATGGAGTTGTGGTTTTAATGACCTGGGGTACTTCTGTGCCCTTAGGGAGACTTTTCCCACGGACTTTGGCTAAAATATCAGCCCAGCGCTCTGGATTAATCTGTTTGTTTGCCATGTTTATCCTTCGTCTAGATTCAAACCCTCTGCGACCTTCTGCAACATTGGTCTCTGGTTCTTTTTCCGAATGTTTCCAGAGTTTCAGCTTTCTTCTCCCTTTCTTGGCTTTCTTATCTCCATTGATGGGATCATCCTTTCTTTTCAGGAACATTTCTTGGTCCTTTGGACGTAGAAGTTTTCTTGCAGTGTTCTCTTCATCTCCCATGCCTGAGCCTCCTTCATCCTCCACAATGTCTTCTCTCACTCTGGGAAGAGCCTTTGCACCGGGGCGTCTGCCTTTTTTGGTTGAAGAGCCAGACTCTTTCTTGCTCACTGTGATTCCCACCATAAAATGGTCTGCCCCTTGCTGATTAACAGCCACACATGTGTAGTAACCACTATCACTGACTTGGACCTTTGGGATCGAAAGAGTTCCATTTGGCAGCATGTATACGTGTGATGTGTTAGCCAAATCATTAATTATCTTTCTGTTTGGAAGAATCCAGCTAAAGTGGGCTTCAGGTATTGCTAAAGCATTGCAAGGCAACGTCACCATCTCCCCTGGGTTCTTGCCAATTGTCACCATGTCTCCATCGGCTGGCTGAGTGGAGGGAGACTGCACAAATACCCTATATACCATGCGGTCCATTTCATCCCTCACTTGAGCAATGCACTGGTACATGCCAGAGTCGGATGGCTCCATGGACTTGATCCTCAGCCAGCCACTGCTGAGAATGGAGAACTTGCTGTCTGAATCATCCATGGGTGCTTTCAGGATGGAACCATCTGGAAGCACCCAGAAGATAGACGGACTCTCAGAAGCTTTCACATTGCAGCTCAGCTGGCATGGACCCCCTTCCAGGACAATCTGAGCTCTTTGCACAGCTCCACTAGGCTCAATCATTACCCAGCTTCTGCCTCGAGCCTGCCTTGTTTCTTTGGTGGATATTGTTTGAGAATACTGGGTGTAGTAGGAAAGTAGCACCTTCTTGGCTGTACTCTGACGTCGATTCAGCTGGATATCTATAGACGGCTGCATGACCCATTCCGGTTCTGCAATAACCTGGGCTCTCACGCCTGTGTAGTAAAGAGCTTCCTCATCAGCATCCTGCCTGTACTGGTAGCTGACTCTGGGGTCTTTGCTGAGCATGAGCTCTCTGTGTAGCTTCACGGGAACTTCGCTGTAGTATGCTATCAATTTCCATAGCTTTTCATAGTTTTCCCGAGTCATTGGACACTCGAAGTCCAAGGCAACTGTTGCATTTATGTCAATATCTGGAGGATCCGTTTGGTTCAAGTGAATTTTGTACACATTCACTGGTTTCTTGATGTCACAGACCAAGTTCACCATGTTCCCATGCTCGTCGGTCATATTCAAAGAGATGCTCCACTGGGGAAGTTGGAATTTCTCCAGGGTGAGGTGGGTGTCACCATCCTCTTCTTGTTCTTGTCCCTCCTCAATACTCATGCTCCTGTTCTGTCTCAGAGGAGACTCTATGGAAGGCTTCAGACAAGTCATGTCCTTCAGCTTATGAATCTCATGTTTGTACAACTTCTTTGGACTGGAGCACATTGCACACAACTGACCACCTTCATAAGCTTTGTCCTTTTTACACTTCAGAATTCCTAAAACAAATCAACAAATAGACACTCAATGAGTGAAGGAGCCAAAGAATGGCATGCCTTGCACACTGCTAGAGGACACAGCCTATGTTTGCATGTTTATCACCCAGCTGCAACTCCATAAACGATGAATCCCATACATGAGTTGCCTTTGAGGCTTCATGTTAAACACAGTTTTAGCACACTGTGTGGTAACTAACAGGTGCTTTACAACTGCTTAACCATGAATCATAAATTCTAATTAAAAATATCTGAAAATACTTACTAATGAGTATTTAAAAATATTTCTAAGTGAAAGAAAACAACTTCATTCCCATACATTATGCAATGTGCCTTCTGTGAAAGTTCAGGAGAATCTATATAAATAACTGCAAACCGAGGAAACATTTCTAGGTAACAGGATGAATCTTTGCATGCATCACATCATATCTCCTTTCTGTTGTTTGTTCATCTTGATATATATATACAAAAAGACCTCCACATATATCTATCTATATACAAACGTATCTATCTTAATAGATATATTTATACCTATTAGGTATTTGTATAATATATAGATATATATCTATCACAATATATAAACATATATTGATATATCAATAATATATATTAATATGTAGCTATATATTGACATATACATATAATCAATGTATATTTATATCTAAATAATATATGGATATAAATATATAAATATGTGAAAACATTTTCAGGTAAAAAGAAGACTCTTTGCCATGTATTATATCATATTTACCTTTTTTCATCTTGATATAACAATATATAAATATATAGATGTACATATATAGTTGTAAATAAATATATAATCAATATTTATAAATTTATTTATGTAAAAGTATGTATCTCTATATTATAAATAATCTATAAATTTATAATACTTATTTTATATATTTATATATAAATATACATAATTGATATATATATCCAGGTAACTATATCTATATTTATAACTCTATATATATTTTTCACGGAGTGTTTGCTTTTGAGTTCACATTGCACGCTTGGTCTCCTGGACATGAAATCGTCTGGAATTTTCTCCGTTCTTTCTGGCCACAACTCGGTCTCAGCCACTGCTTCCTCCTCCTCCTCTGCTTGCATCTTTGCTGACTGGGTCCTCCTAGACTTGGTCCTAAGCCACTTTCCTTCCTGGTCTGCTTCAGCATCAATGGCGTCTCCCACATATGTGGTTCCAATTACCATCCACCCGCCAGTGATGACTACCATATGTGCTTCTCCAGTCCAAACACATTCCGAGTTCCACACCCCATGGCCTCTTTGACATGTCTATTTAGATAGCAGGAAGGCTCCTTGAACTGACATCTATGAAACAAACGTATATTCTCTCCCTGCCCTAAATGTAGAATCATATGCCTGTTCTATCTCAGTAAATGATGCCAGTCTGTCTCTGCTTGGGGAAACTGGAAGACTGGGAGTTTTTCTTGACAGTCCTCTGCCCACTTCTGCCCATTCCCATTGGGAATAAGCCAGTCATACTTCTTTGTCTATGACTTGGAGAATTATAAAGCTCCTAACTGGCTTTGCCTTCTTTCCTTTTGCCCTCCTGACCACAGTTTTCTATGTGACTTTCCAAGTAAACACCTCAAAATGCAAGTAGAATTGTTTTGCACATCCCCCCCCAACATGCATACTCACACTCATGCACACACACATACATGGTGTGAGACAAAGCAGCAAACAAAAGCAGCAGCATTTCATAAAATCCCTTGGCCAGATTAATTTCATGGCTCAGTGAACGAGCGCAATCTCTAGAAGAATGCCCTGAAGGTGACGAGCGGGATGATGCAAAGGTCCACATGTCTCTTGCCTGAATCACTGTACTTCTAGAAAAAAGGAGTTCAATGCTCGTAGGCCTTGCCTCTTTCCACACGTAAGATGGTGACTCGGCCTCTGTAATCTATAACCAGATGTCCCCTTGTATCCAAACTTTGATGTGAATCAGCTCTAATGTACATTCTGAACACATCTGATGTGAATTCTGAGCACCTGCAGAAGCTCCAGCACCTGTGTATAAGCTGTGGGCTGAAATATTGCTTTGGAGCAGTCTAACAGAAACTCTCTGAAAGATTCTGGGATTGCAATCTTCAGAAAGGCTCACTACATGAAACTAACTTTAATACTTTAAAATCTCGGCTTTTCTTTCACATACATGCAAATCTACACATAGGCAGATGTATGCACATGCGCAGAAACACATACATGCATAGGCATGTACACACAAAGACATACATGTGTAATCTCCAGACAGTAGCAGAGATGGTCTTTGCCCTGCAAAGCTTTATGGGTCCACATCCATAATGTCGTGTCGTTGCTATAAAATAGCCATCCGAGTGCATTTTCAGGCCCTCTTGCATCCATTGGGGTGTGGGGACTGTTTCCCACAATAGAATACGAGTGGGGGAGGCATGTGTCTTCTCTGGTTAAGACCATTCACAAATGGGTGTACCTCTGTCTTTCCCCCATCCACTGCTTGATGGTCTCTTGGAATGAACCTCTAACAGCTGAGAAAAGGCAAGCCCCTTGAACATCTAGTAGTAAAGACTCCCAAGCAGGCAACTGAGCAAATCTAATAACGTTGAGTTGGAAATAAGTTTAGAAACTGCAAGGAACAGAAAGGAAGACTGTGTAGCTAGAAATGGATGAATAAGAAGAACAATGGGGGCACCATGCTAGAGGATGGTGGGGACAGGTAGAGTGACCACTGTGTGGAGACTTCTTGGAAGCAATGTGCGAATGTGCGTCTTATCCTAAAAACAATGGAAATCAATTATGCAGAGGTGTGGCCTGGCTGGATGCACATTCTGCAAAAAATGTTCTCACTGCTTTGTAGAGAGTGGATGGGAAACAGGCTGGCAAGGCCACGGGGAGGCTTGCTTAGAATGCTTCCCCTTCCCAGCAGAGAGAGAAGAAAAGGAGTTTGATCCAGGCTAGCGGCTGTGAGAATGGAGCTAAGAAAATAGATCCAGGAGACGGTAAACAATGCAACCTGAGGATGGGGATAGGTTGCAAGGAAGGGTTTAGAGAAGCTGGAGAAAGGAAAGAAGGAAGGAAAGGGGGAAGGGAGGGAGGGAGGAGGAATGGAGGAAGGAAAAGAGGGAAGAAAGGAAGGAAGAAAGGAGAAAAGTAAGGAAGCAGGGAGGGGAGAAATGAGGAAGGGAGGGAAGGAGGAAAGAAAGGAAGGTGGGAAGCAGGGAGGGAAGGAGAGAAGGAAGGACAAAGGAAGGAAGGAGAAAAGGAATAAAGGAAGGAAGGAGAAAAGGAGGAAAAGCAGCACAACCTACTTTGCTGCAAGTCCTACACGTAAGCCCTGGTTGTCGTCATAGCTCTCTGGATCAATACTGAGCACTGCTTCCCTGTCTATAAAACAATGACCTCGTAGCCACTTCTCCCACCAGCCTGCTCTTTTCCAAGCATCCTTTGTGACTTCCTTATGAAACATGCATTCACAGCCCTTTCCCAGTCCCAGTTTCCCACATTAAGCTGCAGTCCAAGGCTGGCATGATCCTCCAGATATCCATTCCATGGCAAGCCACGTCAACCATATGTAACTGATTACATGAGCACTACGTTTCACTAAGGGATAACTGCATTTGCATTGGGGAATAAAGGTGTCTCAACATTTAAGTGGTAACATTTAAGGTGTGAGTTCCTGTCTTACTGATTGGATTCTCAGATTTCACCCAAGGCAAGATGAATAAGTCAACATAAGAACCTTGGAGGATGGACCGTCTCCAAAAAGACAAAAGAGTGTGCAGCTAGGAGTGGTCTGCTCTCCTTTCCTCTTACCTCTGGATTTTGCATCCCATTCCAAAAACCATCTCATGTCACAATCGCAGGTCCACGGATTTCCCTGCAAGTAAAGATTCTCCAGAAGCGGCATGTTCTGAAGCATGCTGGCAGGAAGGGTTCTAATCATGTTCTCTGCTAAATAGAGGTGTCTTATGGTGGAAATTCTGAAATAATCCAGAAACGTGAATGTGGAGAAGGTGCTGGGGTGCAGCTGCTGGAGCAGATTTCCTTCCAAATGGAGCAGCCTCAGGGACATTAAGCCATTGAAAGCTTGCGGGTGGATAAACTCGATCTTGTTGTGGTCAACGTGCAGCCTCATTAAGTTAGAGAGACCCTGGAGGGTCTGTCCTGTGATCGCTCTCAGCTTGTTGTAGCTGAACTTGAAAACCTACAAGGACAGGGGAAAACCAAACAAAACGAAAGCATCCTGTTTATAGTTTAAAAAGCCACAACCCCAAACAGAAACCAGTACAAAGGGCTGGAGAGTAATGTCATGAAGCTGGCCTTTTATGTAAAAAGCAGCCACTGCATTGATCGTTAAGGAGAACGACATAGTTTCCATTCTTTATTACTGGTCCTGCAGGACGCATTTAGTGATGCTTATAAAAGCTGTGGTTTACCTGGAGAGAACTGAGGTCTCTTAAAGCTCCATTGGGGATGCTTGCGATCTCATTGCCATGAATCATGAGTAGCTCCAACTTGGTCAGTCCTGCAAATGAGGTTTCTGACAGGGCCTGTATGCTATTAAACCTAAAGAATAGTAACAATAATAATTAAGAAAATAAACAGCAAATACTTAACTCCCATATGGGAAACATTCACTAGCCTGCCCAAGAGCAAATTAGAAATTAGTAAAATGGTGTCTTATTTATTTATTTATTTCAATCTTATTCCATCACCCAGGCTGGACTGAAGTGGTGCAGTCATAGCTCACTACAGCCTCCAACTACCATGCTCCAGCAATTCTCCCACCTCAGCCTCCCAAGTAACTGCAATTGTAGGTACAGGCCACCACCCTGACTATTTTTTAATTTTTTGTAGAAACAGGGTCTTGCTATGTACACAGACTGGTTTGGAACTCCTGGTCTCATTAGAGTCTCCTGCCTGGGCCTCCCAAAGTGCTGGGATTACAAACATGAACCACTGCACCTGGCCATGAAATACTGATTCTGAGATTATAGGGATGCCATTCCCAAAGACCTTTATCCCTTTATGTCCTTCTGTATCTATGGGATCAAGAAGAAAGTGGCATGTATTTAGTTGTCTTCATTCTGTTAAGGAATATTCACGGAGAACTTTGAGTTTGAATGTGCTAATGTGGTCAGGAGGGTATTTGGTCTTCATTCTGTTAAGGAACACTTGTGTAAAACTTTCACTTGGAATATGCTAATGTGGTCAGGAGGGTATTTGGTCTTCATTCTGTTAAGGAACACTTGTGTAAAACTTTCACTTGGAATATGCTAATGTGGTCAGGAGGGTATTTGGTCTTCATTCTGTTAAGGAACACTTGTGTAAAACTTTCACTTGGAATGTGCTAATGTGGTCAGGAGGGTATTTGGTGTCCATCAGTAGGATTTAGAATTCAACGTGAGGCTGTTCCACATGTCTGTTTCTTGGAAACTCTGTGCTGAAGTGGCAGTAATAAGGAGGGACACACAACTAGCAGGGATGGGAAAATCCACAGCATTGGAATTCACTTTGCATGTCATAAGAAAGGAGAGAGCTCCGTGCTAAGGGCCAGTAGAAATATTGACCTTAGACATCAACACTCTTATTTCCCATCGACAGGATGCCATGTCTGATGGATGGTATTTGTAGACATGCTAGGTTTCTCTTTTTTGCTTTTTCCTGTAACCTGTCCTCAAGGTTAGATTTTTTTTTTGTTTTTAAGTTTTGGTTTTCTGTTGTTGCATATACAATTGTAAAGATGCTTTTTTGACCAATATAGAAATTTCTTGCTGCCATATTGGTAATAGCATAAACAATACTTAAACTTGATCCCTGGATAAGCAATTTGAAAAGTGAATAGACAAGCCTGCACACTGTTACCATAAATCACTGTTTCTGCTGAGATATAACACATCTAGCCTGATATCGCTTCTCCTTATCACCTAAATAAAAGGAAATCAACTAGCAGAGAACACAGGTGAACAGCTCATAGCTAAATGCAGCAGATGCTAGCATGGTCCAGTTTCCTCATACTTACATGCGCCCAAAGCTGGACTACAATTCCAAGAGCAACAGGAACTCCCCTAAGAACCTGCCTTAGGAAGCACCTTTCCTCGACGAAGTTTTCAGAGCAGGACATTTATAAGCTCTACCCTCAAAAACCAACCTTGATTGCTTCAAACTCTTCAAAGACCTCCTTTCATAACTGCATTCTTCTTTTTAAGACCAATTTATGCAAAGAAAACATCAGATGGAATTAAATGCATCCCACCTTCTATTGAAATAATGTTGTATAGATTCAATGTGGTGTATGGGGAAATACAGTAGAAGTTGATCCCCTTTCCTATTCATCATTATGACTCATGCAGTTAATGAACAATCACATAAACAGTTTCTCTCTTCTTGATTACATGACATTTTCCACTCTTCTTTTTAGTGCATTACTCCAGTGTTTTGTCAGCTGGTGAGAGGTAAAATATTTAAAGAATTGGGCTTATAGCTATTTGTGCACCTTATGAACATGCTTTGGATTCCATGGAAGGTGGAAGACTAGCTGGAATTGAGCCTGGTCCTCTTTGTATTATTTTTTGTCCTTTATCACCTAAACCCCATGAAGCAGGCTAATTTCCCACAGCAGGAACTGAGATTCAAGAACGTGTCCAAGCCTGGCATGGCGGCTCATGTCTGTATCCCAGCACTTTGGAAGGCTGAGGCAGGAGGATCACTTGAGCCCAGGAATTCAAGACCAGACTGGGCAACATAGTGAGACCTCGTCTCTACAAAAAGTATAAAAATTAGTTGGCTATGGTGGTGCATGCCTGTGGTCCCAGCTACTCAGGAGGCTGAGGAAGGAAGACCACTTGAACCCAGGAGGCTGAGGCTGCAGAGAGCCGATTGTGCCACTGCACTCCAGGCTGGGCAACAGAGCAAAACCCATGTCAAAAAAAAAAGAAAGTAAGAGAGAAAAAAGAAACTTTCCAAACTTTTTGAGTAATAAGGAAAAAGGGGATTAAACCATGCAATGTTCCATTCCAAAGTTTTTTTCCTATCACCTAGTGGTATGTTGGTCTTACTAAAACAAGATGGGAACTTAAATATTCCACAAACAAACACAGTAACAACAGCAGTGATATCCCCCTTACAGAGAAGAGGAGACTCACAGAAGACATTGAATGCATTCAAGAATACAGTGAGAGTAAAATCCAGGTATCTTGAGACCAAAGCTTCGAAGTGCACTCAGATGCTGTTAACTGAGGTGGGAGAATCCATCAATATCTAATTGGGATTCTATTTTATTTAGTGAGTTCAAATGTATGTAATCACGGTGCAAAACTCTCCAGAAGATAGTGCTGCAAAGACAAGTGAAATTCAAGGGCATGAAACTTTATTTCATGATGTTAAGGACCGTGAACCTCCTCAGTGGGCAAAATTCCAAGTAAGAGAAGAAAGGTGCATTTTTTTACAATTATGAGTTTAGCAGTTTCCTGCAGAGCATAATAAAGGAGAAGGAAGGCATTGATTACTGCAAGCTGGGTGGTGAATGGAGGTCCCAGTGTGTAGAGGTGACATTCTTAGAGGTGAGATAAAACCGTTTAAAACAGAGTGTGGCTCTGTTGCCCAGGCCAGAGTGTGGTGGCACAATCTTGACTCACTGCAAGCTCAGCGTTCTGAGCTCAAGCCATCCTCTTACTTCAGCCTTCTTAGTACCTGAAACTGCAGGCACCCACCACCACACCTGTCTAATTTTTGTATTTTTAGTAGAGACAGGGTTTCACTATGTTGCCCAAGCTGATCTTGAGCTTCTGAGCTCAAGTGATCCACCTGCCTTGGCCTCCCAAAGTGCTGGGATTACAAGTGTAAGCCACCACACCCAGCCAGGCCTCATGTTTTGAGGTCAGACACACTTCACGTTACCTGCTAGCTATCCCAGAGAAGTACGGAGCTTTGGGGAAGCTCAAATTCTTCATTAGTAATGCTAATGAGGATTCTTTTTTCAGAGGGCCATGTGTGGGTTAAAGAACATAACATCTGTAGCCACTCAGACGTTGTCCTGTGTCAAGGACTGCTGCAGGGTTTCTGGAGGAAATGGGTATAGCAAGGCACCAGGGAGATCAAAGGGAAAGTCACAGCCATGCAAGACACAAAAAGAGACAGGATGAGAATCTGCGAGTTAAATAGCAACTAAAATGTAGTTAGGCAGCGGAATAATGAGCAATTTGTCATAGAAATAAAGACATTCAATGAAAACATAAATATTCAGATGTTCCGAAAAATGATACATACTATGAATAATAATGGCTATACTGCCCAAAGTAATTTACAGAATCAACGCTATCCCCATCAAACAACCATTGACTTTCTTCACAGAACTGGAAAAAACCACCATGAACTTCATATGGAACCAAAAGAGAGCCCACATAGCCAAGTCAATTCTAAGCAAAAAGAACACAGCGAGGGGCATCACACTACCGGATTTCAAACTATACTACAAGGCTACAGTAATCAAAACAGCATGGTACTGGTACCAAAACAGAGATATAGACCAATGGAACAAAACAGAGGCACCAGAGGCAACACAACATATCTACAACTATACAATCTTTGATAAACCTGACAAAAACAAGCAAGAGGGAAAGGATTCCCTGTTTAACAAATGGTGTTGGGAAAACTGGCTAGCCATGTGCAGAAAGCAGAAACTGGACCCCTTCCTGACACCTTACACTAAAATTAACTCCAGATGGATTAAAGACTTAAACATAAGACCTGGCACAATAAAAACCCTAGAAGGAAATCTAGGCAAAACTATCCAGGACATAGGAGTAGGAAAGAACTTCATGAACAAAACACCAAAAGCATTGGCAACAAAAGCCAAAATAGACAAATGGGACCTAATGAAACTCCACAGCTTCTGCACAGCAAAAGAAACAGTCACTAGAGTGGATCGGCAACCAACAGAATGGGAAAAAATTGTTGCAGTTTACCCATCTGACAAAGGGCTGATATCCAGAATTTACAAAGAACTTAAACGGATTTACAGGAAAAAAACAAACAAGCCCATTCAAAAGTGGGCAAAGGATATGAACAGACACTTTACGAAAGAAGACATATATGAGGCCAACAATCATATGAAAAAATACTCATCGTCACTGGTCATCAGAGAGATGCAAATCAAAACCACATTGAGATACCATCTCACGCCAGTTAGAATGGTGATCATTAAAAAATCTGGAGACAACAGATGCTGGAGAGGATGTGGAGAAAAAGGAACACTTTTACACTGTTGGTGGGAGTGTAAATTAGTTCAACCATTGTGGAAGACAGTGTGGCGATTCCTCAAGGCCTTAGAAATAGAAATTCCATTTGACCCAGCAATCCCATTACTGGGTATATATCCAAAAGACTATAAATCGTTCTACTATAAGGACACATGTACACGAATGTTCATTGCAGCACTGTTTACAATAGCAAAGACCTGGAATCAACCCAAATGCCCATTGATAATAGACTGGATTGGAAAAATGTGGCACATATACACCATGGAATATTATGCAGCAATCAGAAATGATGAGTTTGTGTCGTTTGTAGGGACATGGATGAATCTGGAGAACGTCATCCTCAGCAAACTGACACAAGAACAGAAAATGAAACACCGCATATTCTCACTCATAGGCGGGTGATGAAAAATGAGAACACATGGACACAGAAAGGGGAGTACCAAGCACTGGGGTCTATTGGGGGGAAAAGGGGAGGGCCAGTGGGAGGGGGAGGTGGGGAGGGATAGCGTGGGGAGGGATAGCCTGGGGAGATATGCCAAATGTGGGTGAAGGGGAGAAGGAAAGAAAAGCACACTGCCATGTGTGTTCCTACGCAACTGTCTTGCATGCTCTGCTCATGTACCCCAAAACCTAAAATCCAATAAATAAATAAATAAAAGACACATGGTTAACCAACTAAAAAAAATCATACAAGAATTATTATATTCGTAAATACGTCCATTCAGTGATTTTTCTCAGAGACACTCAAATGAACAATTTCAGACCCGATTTCAGCTGACTCCAGAGTAGAAATCTACCTGATACATTTCTAATTCCTTCTTTGTTACATTACCTTTCAAGGAACTTTGCACCGTAATTCCATATGCTTGAACTTACTAAATAAAACAGAGTGTCAGGTAAATATTGATAGCTTCTCCCGCCTCAGTTAGTGGTCTCTGAATACAAGGTGAAGCTTTGGTCTCGAGATACCTGTACTTAACAATAGTCCCTGTGTATTCTTGGTTGTATTCAGAGTATTCCATGAGGCTCCTCTTGTCTATAATGGGGACATTATTGTTGTCATTGCTGTGTTTGCAGGGTTTTTAAGTTCCTATCTCATGAGTAAATGAAGTGTCAATCGTGGATAATGACCATCCTAAGTTGCCATTTTTATTTTTATTTTATTTATTCATTCATTCATTCATTCATTCATTCATTCATTCATTTGAGATGGAGTCTTGCTCTGCCACCCAGACTGGAGTGCAGTGGCACAATCTTGACTCATTGCAACCTCTGCCTCCTGGGTTCAAGCAATTCTTTAGCCCCAGCCTCCTAAGTAGCTGGGACTACAGGTGCCAGCCACCACACCCGGCTAATTTTTGTATTTTTAGTAGAGATGAGGTTTCATCATGTTGGTGAGGCTGGTCTTGAACTCCTGACCTTAGGTGATCTGCCTGCCTTAGCCTCCCAAAGTGCTGGGATTATAGGTGTGAGCCACTGCACCCAGCCGCCATTTTTATTTTTAAGAGAATACCTTGTTTCTTCTTATTTAAGCAGAAGGACAGATGATCTAGCAGACAAGAGAGGGCCAAGAAACTCTTACAGGGTGGGTTTGCTGATGGCATCCTCAGAATTGTTCACAGGTTTTTGTTTGACTGAATTACCAACCATGAGGAATAATGCAATGCACATGAGTGAGAAGCAAAGCGAGTCTAAACATACGTTTCAGAGATGCTGACTACAGAGTAGAAGTCTACCTGACACATTTTCTCACTCACTCTTCAGATCGACTTTCTGCGAAATCACTACGCAGGGACAGTAATCATTGCTCAAGATGCACACCACAAAAAGGAATGAAGCTCTGACACAGGCTACAGTGTGGTGACCCTTGAAACCTGTGGTTCACTGAAAGAACCCACTATAGGTCATCTATTGCAGTGGTTCCCAAACTCCGGGCCACAGACCAGTACTGGACCAGTTAGGAAGTGAGCTGCACAGCACGAGGTGAGCCGGTGGGTGAGCCAGCAAAGCTTCATCTGTACCTGCAGCCTTTCCCCATCGCTGGCATTACCGCCTGAGCTCCACCTCCTGTCAGATCAGCAGTGGCATTAGATTCTCATCGAAGCACAACCCCTACTGTGAAGTGCAAGGTATCTAGGTTGTGCACTCCTTCTGAGAATCTAATGTTTGATGATCTGTCTCCTTCACCTCCACATGGAACTGTGTAGTTGCAGGAAAATGAGCTCAGGGCTCCCATTGATTCCACATTATGGTGAGTTGTAGAATTATTTCATTATATATGACAGTGCAGTTATAATAGAAATAAAGTGCACAAAAGTGTAATAGGCTTGAATCATCCCCAAACCACTCCCCTCCTTGTCTGTGGAAAAATTATCTTCCATGAAACTGGATCCTGATGCCAAAAAGGTTGAGGGCCACTCATCTATTGTATAATTCCATGTATACAAAATGTTCAGAATAGTCAAATTCATAGAGACAGAAAACAAAGCGGTGGTTCCCAAAGGCTGGTGGAGGAGAGGGAGTGGAGAATGACTGCCTAACCCATATGAGGTCTCCTTTTGGGGCGGTGAAAATGTTTCTAACAAGATAGAGATAATGGACACACAGTAGTATGAAGGCACTAAATGGCACTGAATTGTAGCACCTACAAGGGTGAATGCCATGTCATTTGAATTTTACTTTAAAAAATTGCATAAACACTGTACAGGCCATCTTTGTATGTGCCTTCAGGATTAGTTGACTCTGAAAACAAGCTTAATTCTTTTAGAGATGGAGACATAAAAGGAAAAATAAGGCAGGTTCTGTTTGAACTTCCCTCAATATAAAGCAATGTCTGCTACAGATTCCACGTGCATGGATTCATTCTGCAGTGCAGTTGCAGCTATAATTTGAGCTTTATGTGTCTGCAAGTTACTATTCTGGGTGGGTCAATAAAATAGGCAAGGACTCAGCTCTCTTAGCAAGAAGGATGACTAGAAAGGTAAAAATAATGAAAAGGATCATTTTGGGTAGTTGTGAATTTCATAAAGAAATAATTAAAGGGCAGGAAGGAGAGTAGAAGGGCTCTCTGGGGAGCTGAGATTTGAAGTAGGGGTTAAGCAACAAAGGGGTGTGACAGTGTGCACCTCTCTTGGGGCAAGGCATTTCTAATGGAGGAAGACATTCAAACATTGTCTTACACAAAAGCCATTGTTTGGTTTGTTGGCCCTAGTTAGGAACTTGGTTTGGGTGCTGTCTCCGTGTTTTTGCTCCATTATTAGTTGACTTACAGTTTATTCACTTTCTTAACACTGTTACAAGATGCCTTCTTTTGTTTCCAGAGATTCATTCTTAGTTTACTTCGGTGTGGCCTTATCACTCTAGAAGACTATTCTTGGTGAACAATTAGTTAGCTCTCTGGTATTTTGCTGTTTGGCATCAAGTTCAGCGTTATTAGTCATGTTTCTGTTCCTTAGACTCACCAAGCTTGCACGCTTTATGGCACAGTCATTGATTTGTTCTCTACAGAGATGCTGCTCGAGATCCTGTCATGCACAGGGTGGCCCCGGCAACTCAGACTGATTCAGTCCTAAACATCAAGATTGCAGAAATTTGGAAACCTTACCTTAGTATGTGCAACCCTGCCTATCCACCTCCTTGTCTGTATCTGTCATTGTCCTATCATCTATTAAACACCAACACCTATCTATTATCTATCATCTATATGTCAATCATATATTCAACCATCGCACCTATTTATCATCTGTTATCTATCATCCATTACATCCATCTATCTAGCTATCAATCATATATCTATTACCTATCACATATATTTTTTATGTCTTCTCTTATCTATCACATCTATCATCTATATATCTGTATCTATTCCATCTACCTATCCTCTGATCATCTACCTACTAACATATTTACCTTATGTCTGTGTCTATCATCTATCAGTCTATCATCCTATCTAGCTATTAGTCTATCATCAATGTTATCTATCATCTATCTATTATCGTGTTATCTATCCATGATCTATCTATGTATCAATCAATCAATCTATCTATCATATGCTATTCATCTGTCACATCAATCTATTTATCTTTCAATCCATGTCAGCTATCTCTCTCTCTTCCATCTATCGATCATTTTATCAACTACCTATCAACATACGTACCTTTCATCTACCAACTATCATCTATCAGTCTATCTGTCTATCTATCTATCTATCTATCTATCTATCTATCTATCTATCTATCTATCTATTGTTTATCTATGGTAGTAGTTCTCAATCAGGGGTAAGTTTGCTTCCAGGGAACATATGTCTTCATGCATAGACATTTTTGGTGATCACAACTATGGAAGGGGGTGCTATTGGAATCTAATCTGTGAAGGTCAGGGAAGCTGCTCAACATCTTAGAATGCATAGAAAGACCACATAAAACAAAGAATGATCCTATAGAAAATGGTAATAGTGCCCCGAATGTCAGTTATGCTGAGGTGAAGAAACCCTGCTATAATCCTGGATAATCTTTGGGCATATGTGTTTTCCTCATTGCTATTTAGGATTCTAGAAGTAAATCTGTCTGGAATGGTGAACACACAAAAGGCAACTGATGTCACCATCAAAATCCTTTTCCATTTCACGGATGCTGAGATCTCTGTAGATGCAGCAAGCAGGGGAAATAATGGTAACAGGTGAGTAGGTGAGACTGACAGGGAGCAGGTTACTTAAGAGCTGAGAAGATATGGGAAGGACTGTGTTTTCTTCACCCCAAGTACAAAGGAGAATAATTGGAGGGTTTAAGGAAGGGAGTGACATGAACTGAAGTATGTGTTAAAACAGTAATGTTGGCCACTACCTGGAAAACATGTCAGAGCTTGGCAAGAGAGGGAGACTGAAATGAGGTGAATCCTGAAGAGAAATTGAGGGATGCTGGGCTCATGATAGGTGTGGCGGTAAGCATGAAGGCACACAGAACATTTCCAAATGTAGTTAGAGAAAGAGTCAGCAGGCATTGCTGAGTGGTGGGAGTGAAAATGTATTTGCCATGGAATATTTGACAATTTTGTGATAATCTAAGGGGAGAACAGGGCTCAAGACCAAGATGGATACCCACCATGCACGTTCAGGGGAGACTGGCCAACTGACCAATGGACTAGAGCCCTGGGAGTACATAATATCACCTTAGCAGAGCCCAGAAGAATGAGGCATATCTTCAGTCAGAGGAGATAGGGTTCTGAGGGTCAGTCTCTGAAATGGGTCAGGCACAGCTGGATGTTACTCAGCACATTTTACCTCAAGGCTGTGCTGCATTCTCCTTCCATAGTTGTGGTTACCAAAAAGGTCTCCAGATGTCACCAAATGTTCTCCAGGAGCACTTATCTATTACTGACAACTACTGTCATAGATAGATAATAGATAACTATGTAGATATATAGATAGCCAGGGAGATGATAGATACATAGATAATATATAGGTAGGTAGATGGATGATGACAGAGATAGATGGTAGGTACATAGATGACAGGTACAGAGAAAGATAAGTGATAGAGATAGATTGATTGATGGAGATAGACGATAGGTAGGTAGATTATTGACAAATATGTGATAGAGAATATATAGATAGATTGACTAATAGATGATAGATGAGTAGATAGATGATACATAGATGATAGGTAGGCGATAGGCAGACAGATGATAAATAGATTGATAGATCCATAATTAGATGATAGGTAGGTAGATAGATTGGATGACAGATAATAAAGATAGATTATAGGTACATAGATAGGTTATAGGCAGACACATAACAGACATTCAGATAGACAACATGATAGATGATAGATAGATAGATAGATAGATAGATAGATAGATAGATAGATGTTGAGAAAAGCAGACAGATTGGCTCAAACGAAAGCCATGGCTAGCTGAATGTCAAACTTAACCTGAGAATTTTGGTGACAACTATCAAGGTGGAGAACAAGGGAAAATGGGAACAAAGGATCAATACGGGTTGATTTCCCTTCACATCTGAATAAATCTCCCTGTTCGGGAAAGCACTCAAAGTCTGGGATGGGCTCCATATCAGCTCAGAAACCTGTCTGACTCTGTCATCTTCCTCCTGCTTGTTTTTAAGGGGCATTATAGAGCTTGCAGATGCAGATGCCAAGGGTGCCAGATGTCAGAATGGGGTGGATATTCTGGGACAGAAGCCCAGGGAATCACTTGAGTACCCCCTCTCAGAAGATTTTCGCATCCTTCTAAAAATCAGCGGAGAGTCTAGGAAATTAGCACAACACTCAGGAAAGAGTCTAACCGGAGACTGAGAGGACCCTGCATAAAGTGCCGTTGTGTGGCTTACTAGCCCCTTGGTTTACAGTCCAGACTATCTTCATCACCTACTGATTGGCAATCACTGAATATATAACCAACTCTGTGAAATGTTTATGGCAGACAATATTTGCAAAATTATGTCATAGGTTCCCGTTAGTATCACAAGGCAGAACTTAAAATAAAACAGGCAAGTATGGCACTGTCGAAGTTGCAGAAAGACATCATCAAAACCAGTCGTTTAATAGAGGGAAAAAAGATTTAAGAGTCTGAAAATCTATCTCTAGGTGGATACTATGTTGTTGGTTCCTGAAAAAAATATTTGGAAAGCAATTTTCAGAAATGCTTTCAGTTTGTCCAAGCAGGAAACAGCAGTGCTGACAGAGAACCCTAAAAACAGCTGTGTGGGAATAGAAGGCTTCGTTAGCACTTGGCCAACAATTTCTCATTCCTTGAGAGTCTGATATTCTCTCCAGACTAAAAGACAAATCAGTCCCTGAGTTTTACCTGTTAGACATTGCCTTTGCTTCAGTATTTTTCCTCAACAAAATGCAAGATGCCAGACTCTTACCTAATTTGAGATTGATTTTTCTGAAACAATGCTACTATGATATTAGTGACTTTTCAAGTAGTATATTAATTCATATTACAAATTAAACCAGATGGAAGTAATAGATGTTGATGCAGTGAAGTGATTCTCTGGAGTTTTTAATTTTTCTTTTCTCTTTAATATTACCGAAAACTGCCTCTAGAGATTACTGGCGTCAATAGGAAAAAGAATCATTAACATGTTAATATCTCTGTTTTATTCCCACATTAAAGCCTTGAGGGCACTAAAATTCATTCTTTATTGTGAGTTGTTTAAAATAAAACCATCAGAAATGGTGTTGTAATTGAGGTTAGTTATGTTTTGCACTTACAAAGTACTTCAGTGTAAAAATAAATGGGAAGAAAAGCATCCCAGAAACTGTAAATGAGATGCAAACAGCTTCAGATGTAATAGTCTTATTGGTGCTGTAAGTCTCAAGCCATTAAACAAGTCATCTTCTCTTTGGGGAGGGTGCATGCAGAGACTGTCCCCACCCTCATTTCCAGCCTGACATCCCCCTTCCCAACACACAACACACACACACAAGCCTGCTATGCACCAAGCACCTCAAAAAAACGTATTCTGCATCAGTCCCATGCTTTTCAGAGGGCTCCACCAAGGCCTGGCTGATGGTACCCTGAGCTTGGGACCTGCCAAGGTGCTGAGTTTGAGAGATGAGGTGGCTAATCCCAGCAAGTGGGACCATGTCTTAAAATGGTTCACATATAAAAAACAATTCCTAGACAGAGCCATTTTGTACACCAAGGGTAGAAGAAAAAGAAGTTATAGTTAAAGCTCCACTTTCTGTTCTGCACTATCACATGTGCCACCCCCCAGGATCCAAATGGGCTTCAGCAGATACAGAACCAACCCAAACGCCCATCAGTGATAGACTGGTTAAAGAAAATGTGGTACATATACACCATGGAATACTATGCAGCCATAAAAAGGAATGAGATCTTGCCCTTTGCATGGATGAAGCTGGAAGCCATCATCCTCAGCTAACTAACACAAGAACAGAAAACCAAACACCACATGTTTTCACTCATAAGTGGGAGTTGAACAATGAGAACACATGGACCCAGGGAGGGAAACATCACACACCGGGGGACTGTTGCAGGGCGAGGGACGAGGAGAGGGAACTTAGAGGATGGCTCAACAGGTGCAGCAAACCACCATGGCACACATATATTTATGTAACAAATCTGCACGTTCTGCACATGTATCTTGAAACTTACAGTAAAATTTAAAAAATAAATAATAAATAAGTAAATAAAACAAACGGGCTTTAGCACCTCTTTCCTTTTTCTTATGCCCATTATACAAGATTGTAAAAAGGGAAGCTGGCTTATGTGTTACTATTCCCTCCTCTGGCAATGCCAAGCTGCTTTCCCCAGTGAGCTATCATCATTGTGGTTGGATGTTCAGATGGTCAACTCATAAAGTCTACTAGCATTTCATTGAGAAATCTGTTTCATTGAGAAAATGTCAGTTGCCATGGGTTAGGGAAATTTTCATCTTATTATCTCAACATTTCATTCTCTTCTCCTACCACTGCCAATAGAGGAGAATTTGTTTGTTAACTTTGTTTTGAAAGATGTCCAAGTACATTGACATTTATTTTTCATTGACTCAAATCTGGCCATTTCATTTTTACTAAAACATCTCCATGGTGGATACTTCTCAAACACGAATTTAATCAGTTGTTCTGTGGATAGATGCTAGAAAGTAGCTAATATATTTTGTTGAAGAACTCCAAATCATTGCTGACTATTAAAATAGCAGTTGAGTACTTGTAGTTCATAGCAACTAACACTTATGTCCCCAAAACATTGTGTGTATAAAATGAAACCAATATATTAATCTGGCATGCCATGCCAAAATATGTTTTTAAAAAGATGCTGATATTTTTAATAGGCAAAATCTGCAGGAACTCTTTTATTGCCTCAAAGTCACAACTCTGTCATCTACATGACTTATAAAATGGCACAGATGTTCTGCTTATTGTTTTTATTATTCTCAAATTGTTGCTGAAGTCTATGTAAATCATCTTCATATGTTAGAGTGTGTGTCTCATGCATTCACCTCTACAATGTATTAAATAAATGCTATCAAGGGAATTTCTCAACAAACTCTAAAGTTGTTCACGCTGCTTGTTAATAGACCTTACAGCAGTGGCAGCCAATGGATATATTCAGGTAATCATACAAAAAGCTGCGTTTAGCAGAGCTAAACCTTTTCCTCTCTATTCTACCCATCTGCAGCTCCATAACTCTCAACAGAGCCACACAGAGGAAATGTACATATGAAGTTAGGTAAATGTACATACACACATGCAAAACCAGATCAAGACGCACGCACTGACATTGAGATGGTTCAGGAAGAAGGTGGTACAAACCCCAGATTGATTCTTTCCACGTGTTTAGCAATGCCAGCGGGCACGGAAGCCAGGGAACGGAACGTGCAGTGGACCTCGCTGGGGACGTAGCAGGCACAAGGATGCGGGCAGGCCAGCGCCGCTCCCGGATGGTCCCAAAGCAGGATCAGCACCACGGAGAGGGCCCCCCAGTGAGCCCGCGTGGGCATCTTGTCCGGGTGCCTGATCCTCGGATACCTGGGGTAGAACAACAACACGAGATGCGCTTATTCACAGGTAGCACCGACGTACTGTGGGCAGTTTTTAAATTTGAATTGTGCATCATGGTTTCAAGCTTCCCAGGATTTCACACGATGTGTTGCAGTGACTCTTAAACCATGGGAACTGAGAAAGACGAAACTTACGATTTTTTCTAAACTTTTCGCCATTCACTTTAATCATGACTATAGAATATAGTCTTGATTCTTGACTTGGCTACTATGATTTGAAAGTCTGCCCTGCACTCTGTAATTGTGGGTATGAAATAGAGAGAGGGAGGGGGAGAGAGAGAGATGGGAACAAGAAAAGAGAAGTTTATATTTACGTTTCCATAATAAAAGAAATAATAAAATGTGTTTCTTCCTCCGACGACAAGATATTATATATTGTATATGCTTGAATTTAAAACTTTCCAAGAAAAGTGTTTATTCATATATTTTCCTTTAATTATATTCCTCAACCCTTTAATTCTGGCTTCTTGAAGAGCTTAAAGAGGTATTCGCTAGAAGGAGATTCATCCTGTTATTTCAGGGTTTATTTACTATCCTTATCATTTTATAATGTTTTGTCTTGGAAAAGGCAGGGAGTTGCTGTTAGTCGGGGAGGAAGTTTGGGGGACCTCTGATCATTCAATAACAGGATGGGACTGCTTATGAAATATATTCAGGCAAACAGAAAAAAAAAAATGAAGTCACTTAAAAAAAATGGAAAAGCCAGGGTAAATGCTAGATTGCATCAGCTACTTCATTTAGAATGGAGGTGATTATTTTCTTGGTGCCCTGGAAATGCCTTTGTCATCTCTTGGAGTTCACTGAAAAATAGTGGCACCCATGGAAAGTTAATAGGGATACACAACAAACGCGCGCCTGCCCATTCGCCTGGGTTGTGAACGATCGCGAACTTCTAATTAAAAATTCTAAAACCCTTCCTGTAAAAGAGGAGCATCCCAAACCTGTAGCTTTGCCTGCCTTTAAGTGACCTAGAAAAGGTTATTCTCTTAAGCCCGTGGGAGCGTCTCCCAGCAGCTGCCCATAAAGAACTGATGGTGCACAGGTAGCTCTGCAAAAAAGCAAGTCCAGGCTCCGCCTCTGGGCGCTGGAACAAACCGGCTCTTGCAGCTCTGCAAAAGTCCTCCGAGTTTCCTCTCCGCCAGACCCGGGGCTTTCCCCGCCCCTGCCTGAGCGCCCGACCTCCGCGCTGGGCTGGTTCCAAGGGCAGCCGCGCCGGTCCCCAGCGTCCTGTGCCTGCAGGCTGACCTGGCCCGGGCGTTCCAGAGGAGTCCTTAGTCCCCGCTTCCTGTCCGGCCTCCCATCCAGGCGCCAACCTCCCAGGAGACCCAGGAAACTGGCCACTAGACAACCCTACCGGGGACGCAGGGTCGGGTCTCTCCGCGGGGGAGAAAGCGGCCCAGGGCCAGCTAGGCCGCCGGAGACAGTCTGCGAACCCCTCCGGGAGGCGCGGGTAGGGGCCTGAGGCAGTCTTTCTTCTTGGCCCAGGGCGGACAACCTGGAGTGGCCAGGGGGGCTGCCCTGCGCCCTGGCCGGCTTCCAGAGTCCGATGGGTCGCGTCGAGCTGCCTGCGGGGTGAATTACGCGCTTTCCCGGAAAGCGGCTGGTGTGGCCCCATGAGTCCCTGCCGCTCGGGACTGGGATATCAAACCCCTTCTATCTGCGGTGATGACTTAACCGGTTTTTTGGTTTGTTTGTTTGTTTTGGTTTGGTTTTTTTTGCACGTCTCAGATCATTCTGGGAGTTGGGTCGTCCCTCTTCCAGGGAAAACCTGGATAAGAGGAGGAGGAAAAAGGTGGGGAAGGAGGAGGGGGGGAGAGCGGAGGGAGAGGAGACTTGAAGTAGCCACAGCCTGAGCAACTTGGAAAGAGGCCCTTCAAGTGTCCTTTCCCCCACCGATTGCAAGAGCAGAGTGGGCTTAGGAATTCCGTTGGCAGCATTCTAGACACGAGGGATGGAGGGGTTGAAGGTCGCCAGCGAGAGCGAAGGAAGGGGAGCGCGTTGGGGAAAGTAAGGCAAGGCGGCCTGGGATGTCTGGGCTTAATTAAACCTATTCAGTGCATCCTCCTTCAAGATCCAGCTCTCCTCCCTAACTGATCCTTAGCTACTTAAAATAGCAGGAATTCAGGTATCCTATTTCTTAGCTACTTCGAACAGTGCTGGGGAACAGTGCAATCTGCCTGCAGGCCCTTTACCCCCAGTTTTTCCCTTGGGTGCCTCTCAAATCCCTTCACCCCCTGCAGGCAGACACATTAGCCCTCGGGCGCCCTGGCCACCCTCAGTCCTCACCTGTCCTTGGGAAGCTGCCGCACACGGGATCGGTGCGCCCGGATCATCCACCGAGCCGGGGCGCGCGAGTCACGGCCGGGAGTCCGCCGGGACCATGCCCTTCCCGGGGCCGGGGGCGAGGCAGCTCGGCTTCCCAGAGCGGCACAGCTAGCCGGCGCCCTTTTATTCCCGGCGCCGCGAGGCTTCCCCAAGTCCACGCCTCGGCACACCCCCACCCTGCCCCACCCCGGGGAGACGAGGCGCGGGCCGGAGCCAAGGGACCCTGGCCGCGCGGCTCTGCGCTCAGCCTTCCTCTCGCGTCTTCATAGCGCCTGGGCCGGGGTGGGCATGCCTCGCCCACTCCTGCTGCAAGAACCGCAAGGGCTCGGGGAAGGAGTGCTCTTTGTCAGAGAGAAGTCCAGGGACCCGGGAGGGAAGGGCGAGATGCCGGGAGCGCGGTGGGAGCCGAAGCACAGAGTCCGTGCTTGGAGAGCGCCAGAGGAGCGCTGGAAAGGTTTCCGTTCCTTTCAGGGGAGAGAGAAGGGGCAGGGTTTGCGCTTCTCCGGGCCAGACGGCGTTTTCTCTGGCAGCTCTTCTCAGCCAGTGTGCAGGCAGGAGCGGGCTGGCCCTGCCGGCATCCAGCAAGCTGCAGGCCTGGTTGCAACGTGAGAGCCGCCGCCACGCCCTCCCGCCACTCCAGGACTCCCGGGCGCCCGCCTTCCTCCCACTGCCAGAAAGTTCCTGCCAGAAAGGTGGAACGGGCTCCCCTCCGGCGTGGGGAGTCTTCGAGGGGCAGGGCGAGGACTGGGAAGTTCCGAGAGTCTGATGGTATTGGCGGGGGTGGGGGAGGGGTGAGGAGTGAGGGGTGGGGGTGGAGAAGGGGGTGAGGGGTGGGGGGTGAGGGGTGGGGGGCGGGAAAGGGGGTGAGGGGTAAGGGAGGGGGAGGGGGAGGGCTGGGGGTGTGTGGGGGAGGAAAGCTATCTGGGGACAAGGCAAAAAGGAGAGAGTGCAGAGGGGAGGTCCTATTCCAGGGGGCAGAGGAGGAGGAGGAGGCTGTCTGGCTTCCTGGAGAAGTCAGACCTGGGAACGGTGGGGAGAGGTCAGGCGAGGATCTTCAGTCAGCAGAGCCCACGTGGGGCAAAAGCGTGGGGCAAAATCATGGAGCTCAGACGGGTATGCAGGGCCTCGAAAGGCACGTTGGCACCACATCGTTGCAGGGTGCACCCACGAGTACTTCTCGCCTTCCTCTGCTTAGCTGCATTTCTCTTCCGGAGCCAGCACTTTGACCTCATGTCCTCAGGGCCAGTGTTTGCCTGTTGTGTTCTTTCATCTACACAAGACATCTGTGAGTATAAAAACAATTATTCTCCAAACCCAATGGTACCATTTCCTTGTACAACCAATCATGTCTGCCGAGATGCCCCGGGAGCACGCTGATGCCTGACGGCTTTTATTTATTTATTTGAGATGGTGTCTCACTCTGTTTCCCAGGCTGGAGTGCCAGTGATGCAATCTCGGCTCACTGTAACCTCCACCTCCGAGGCTCAAGTGACTCTCCAGCCTCAGTCCCCCACGTAGCTGGGACTACAGGAGTGTGCCACCACGCCCGGCTAGTTTTTTTTTTTTTTTTGTACAGACAGGGTTTCACTATATTGCTCAGGCTGGACTCGAACTCCTAGCCTCAAGTAAGTGATCCACCCACCTTGGCCTCCCAGAGTGCTGGGATTACAGGTGTGAGCCACCGTACCCAGCAGGCATACAATTTTGAAAAGGCAATGCCTGGAGAAAGTATAATTGAGAAGTGCCTGTGCTTTAGATTCAGATACCCTGCCCTACATCCAGCACTTTGTCAGGGGCTGTCAGGAGGAAGGAAAGAATAAGCTTAAAAAATAAAATGCTTTCCCTGCCAGGAGCGTGGACCATCTTAGCTCCTCATAAGAAACACAGCCTCCGGGAATTCCTCACCACCTGCGGTGGCTTCCACAGAGTTGATAGTCAGAAAACACAGGTTCATACTTAAGAATTCATTCCTTTAATGATCGCTTAAAAAATCTGGAGACAACAGATGCTGGAGAGGATGTGGAGAAATAGGAACACTTTTACACTGCTGGTGGGAGTGTAAATTAGTTCAACCATTGTGGAAGACAGTGTGGTGATTCCTCAAGGACCTAGAAATAGAAATTCCATTTGACCCAGCAATCCCATTACTGGGTATATATCCAAAGGTCTATAAATCGTTCTGCTATAAGGACACATGGACACGAATGTTCATTGCAGCACTGTTTACAATAGCAAAGACTTGGAACCAACCCAAATGCCCATCGATGATAGACTGGACAGGGAAAATGTGGCACATCTACACCATGGAATATTATGCAGCCATCAAAAATGATGAGGGACATGGATGAATCTGGAAACCATCATTCTCAGCAAACTGACACAAGAACAGAAAATGAAATACCGCATGTTCTCACTCATAGGCGGGTGATGAACAATGAGAACACATGGACACAGGGAGGGGAGCACTACACACTGGGGTCTATTGGGGGGACCAGGGAAGGGACAGCGGGGAGCGGGGAGCTGGGGAGAGATAGCATGGGGAGAAATGCCAGATATAGGTGAAGGGGAGGAAGGCAGCCAATCACACTGCCACGTGTGTACCTATGCAACTATCTTGCATGTTCTTCACATGTACCCCAAAACCTAAAATGCAATTAAAAAAAAAGAATTTATTCCTTCTCTAGCTGTAGTTTTCAGTGTGTGTTGACATAGTTCCAGGGATTAGTCAAATAATGCCTTAAGTAGCCTCTTTCTGGGCATGCCCCAAAGCCATTGATTAAATTAGAAAACAAAGCAAAAAACAACTGTCTCCTCAACGTCTCTTACCTTGTCTGCTAAACTAGAAACTCAGGCCTCCTTGCTTTCTGCCTCTCCTTCATGTCTTCCTTGTAGCAACTGGTTGCCAAGTTTAGCTCCTGATGCTTAAGAATCTCTGGGTTCAGTGTGCCCTTCTTTCTTCCCTGTCACTGCAGTTGCATGAGTATGTCTTAGATTTTGACAACTTCTTCCTCCACCAACTCCTTCTTCATTCATCCCTTCCAGCCCATCACTGAGACTTACAGAGCTGCCATCATCTTCAAAGCCAAGGCTGAAGTTTTCCATGGGTGGCCTGTGCCACGCCCTGTGCTTCCCAGCCTATCTCTGGGATCTTCCTTCTGCTGGCAGATCTGGCTTGTCAAGGACAAGTAGCACATCCCTAATTTTTGCTGGTGGTGATGGTTCATGTCACTGTTTTGACAAACTTCTCCTCAATCTCCACTGTGTAGTGTTTCCTTACCTCTGTGCCCATTGCTAATGTGGGCTTTCCCTGAGTTGTGGGCCGTCATAGCCTCTTGACACCTGGAGTACAGCACAGAGCTTGGCATACACTAGGTGTTCGAATGAATGAATGAATGTGTACGTGACTGAGGTTGAATTCTATTAAGAAATATCTAGATTTGCCCAGGCACAGTGGCTCATGCCTATAATCCCAGAACTTTGGGAGGCCAAGGCAGGAGGATTGCCTAAGTCCAGGAGTTTGAGACCAGCCTATGCAACATGGCAAAATCCTATCTCTACAAAAAAAAAAAAAAAAATTATCCAGGCATGGTGGCATATGCCTGTAGTTCCAGCTATTTAGTCGGGGCTGATATGGGAGAATCACTTGAGCCTGAGAAGCAGAGTTTGCAGTGAGCCAAGATTGCACCACTGCACTCCAGCCAGGGTAACAGAGCAAGACCCTGCCTCAAAAAAAAAAAAAGTCTGGATTTCCCTGCAGTAAGGAAATCTGTTGATACTAGTTTATCCAGAGGGATTGTTATTGGCACACTTAATAGATAATATCTAGTAATACCTCTACATACGTGTGCTACCTGGACAATCTGCACCCAAAAAATGGTTTATCGAAGTGTGGCTAAAGGCACAGGTTTACTGAAATTAGATGGGCAACTCAAACATAATGGTTTTAATTCCTTACAAGTGGTTTTAATTCCTTACACTGGGCCCAGTAAAATGTCAAGTCAACAAATTCAATTCTGCTTTGAAAATTTCGTGCATGGGATGAGGGGGAGTGAGCAGTGGAAAGAACCCGCTGAATGGGTGCAGGGTTTTAGCAGCAGAAACGTTTTGAACTACACGCAGATGATGGCTGCACAACATTGAGAATGTACGAAATGCCGTTCCATTGTTGCTTTAAGATGGCTTACTTCACCATGTGAGTTTCACCTCAATCAATTATTTTGTCATTACACACATACTAATAAAAAGAAACACCTAGATTAGAAAAGTCTCAGTTATCATTTGTACAATAAATCCACAAATAAAGGATTATGGAATCTGGTCATTCCATCCTTTTTTAAAACAAAATGCATATTTTGCTGCATTTAGTCTTTTTTGTTTTGATGTTTGTCCTGCTAACGTTGCCTGCTTGCTTAGTGCTGTGTTCCTAGAGCAGGGTCCATGTTTTATTAATTGTTGAATCCCTCGAAACACCAAGAGAGATCCTTAGATACAGGAGGTTGGGAGTACATGTCGGTTAAATTAAATTCATCTGTTTGCTAATCCATGTGGAGGGTGAGGAGAATGATCAGATGAAGGGCAGGAGCTTCCTTCTGTAGCTCCAATGTAGTCCTTGGAGCTACAGAATGTACTTCATGCAAAAGAATAATTCTGAGCTCAGTGCTTAACAAAAGGTGGGCGCTTTCCTAGTAGCCAAATGCCATGGAACCTGACAGATTGCAGCTTGTTGCTGGGTGCGCCAATGACTTTTACCAGCCACTGCTCTTCACTGTTCCTCTGGTTAGCAGCATTTCTCTTCCTGAACCAGCTTTTTGACATGTCCTTATCATCAGCGTTTGCCTGCTTTGTCTTTGATCTACAAAAGACATCTGTGAATATATATATAGAAAGAGAGCTTGTTTTTTTTTTTTTTTTTTACAAGCCTAATGGTACCATTTCCTTGTGCAACCGATCCTGTCTGCTGAGATGCCCCGGGAGCAGGCTGATGGCATGCCAATTTTAAAAAGTGAGACGTGGAAAAGACATGATTGAGAAGTGCCTGCTCTTCAGATTCAGTCCCCTAGACTCATGCATTCGGAAGGAAATCCAAACAGGTTTGCTAGCTCACTTCCCGTCATCCAACCCCGACCCTCCATCCTTTCCTCTAGAAATGTGGAGATAAGGAAACTTGCAGCCCAGGAGTCCCGGGAGGCCCTTACCATGGGGAAGCCATCATCCTTCCGCCCCCATTGTACTATCTGAAAAATCCACTTTTCTTGCAAGGCTTGTGGGATGTCCATCAACCAATAGCAGAGCAATCGGTGATTTAGTCAGACAGACAGTAGAGCTCAAACCACCTCCTCCTCCTACTTTCTATTTCTTGGCCAGGAGACCTAGAACACACTATTCTCCCTTCCTAAAACCAGATTTCTCAAGGGTACAGAAAGGGTAATTTTACCTCTTGGAGGTGTTGTAAAAACGGATTGCAGCGCTGTGTAGAGAGAGCTGAACATACCACCTGCACCCCGTCTGCAGTCCATATTTATATATAGGATCCAGTGAACCTACAGTCATTTATTTCAACTTTATTGCTGTGTCTTTCATCTTTCTATTCAGCTTTTACCCCAAGGCAGGGTCTCTGGAGATGCATTGCCTGTTTCGTGTGTGAACTGCAGTTCCTGGAGGTTCTGATTTCAATGTGAAAGTCTGATATTCTAAAGGACTCTGTGGATCACTATGTAATTTTCTTAACAGGGGTTGTAAAAGTAACTTTCTGAGTCACATGACTGCAAACCCCACTGCTTCCCAAACTCTGTAATCAGAAGGGCTGACCTAGTGAATACCCTTGGATGACTGGAGGGAAAAAAAGTCTACACAGGAAATCTCTACTTCAAACTCATGGGCTTGCATAGCTCAGAAATCCCGGGGGCAGACTAATAACTTGTGGGGTTGGATCTTTATTTGAGCAGAAACAGACTTTTAGGAATTTTCCATGGGAACTTGCCCTTATCTGTCTAGGGTAAACCTTAAATGGCAATGCAGGCTACTACTGGCCACCTCGATGAAAATGAGAGGGTGTTTTTGTTTTGCTTCTTGTCCTCGTAGCACAGTCAGTAGGAATCCCCTGTTCTGTTGCATGTACTAAAATGCTTCCAGATTTTCCCAACAGCATACTTTAAAATAGAAGAGCAGTGTGGAAAATAAGTAAATAAATACAAGGAACATGTCAGAGAAGCCCTGTGGATCTCCTGAGCACAGTTGAGTTATCTCTGCAAATTAGGCTGGAGAAAATTCTGCTTAGCATGGTGCACATCCACCTACAGAGAAAATACATCATGGAGAAGTGAACTAGCCTGACCCAGCTTGGGCAGACATGCTGATGGGGATTTCTGGGCAAGATGAAATCTGCTTATCTATCACTGTCTCTCACTGGGACCAGCAGCACCCAGAATGATGGAACTCACAGACACAGGCTTCTCTGCCCTGGGTCCCTAAAATTTCACTTGGTAGAAAACCAACTACAAGAAGATGAGATCATAGAAGGTTAGCCCTTTCCTCCCCCACCCAGACCACACAGCCCAGTGAATTACAGACAGGGAAAGGCAAGGAAATGTCAGCAATTATTAATGAATCCCTCCAAATACCTCAGTCCTGGATGCGTAATTCAGCAGAAACCAAGACCCATCTCACTTTTTTTTTCTTGAGATGGAGTCTCACTCTGTTGTCCAGGCTGGAATGCAGTGATGCAATCTTGGCTCACTGCAACCTCTGTCTCCCGGGTTCAAGCAATTCTCCTGCCTCAGACTCCCGAGTAGCTAAGACTGCAGGTGCACACCACCATGCCCAACTAATTTTTGTATTTTTAGTGGAGACAGGGTTTCACCATATTGCCCATACTGATCTCGAGCTCCTGACCTCAGGTCAACCATCAGCCTCGCCCTCCCAAAGTGCTGGGATTACAGGTGTGAGCCACCACACTTGGCCCATCTCACTTTTCAGATAAAAATGGCACAGGGTCTCTCCTTCAACATGAAACTATTCATTTAAGAAAGATACTCTATAAATGATGAATACTCAGAATTCTGGAGTTAACACCAAGAGGGAGCTAATGAAAACTACAGACTTTGGGTGACTGTGATGTGTCCATGTGGGTTCACCCATTGTAACAAACGTCTCACTCCGCCGAGAGACATTGATAACAGAAGAGGTTGTGTGTGGTGGGGGGAGGAACATATAAAAGTTTCTGTGCCTTTTGCTCAATTTTGCAGCTTAGACTGCTCTAAAAATAAAGTCTAGTTTTTAAAATCTATATATAAAGAGTCAAGACTCTTCTTTTTCCTCCAATCTGTTTTGGCTTACATTTTTGCTGACTAGTCTTCTTTCAGACAAGCTGCCTCTTGGAATAAAAACTAAATGGCTTCTCGGGGATTCCACATAGAAGCTTTCCTAGGAGCTTGTGAGGAAGAAGGAAAGCATGTCACTGAAACTAGTTCTGAGCGCTGAAGGCTGGCAGAGGCCTTGCCCTACAGTGGCATGGTCTAGAAATCTCCTAGGGCAGCAGTCCTTAACCTTTTTGGCACCAGGGACTAATTTCATGAAAGACAATTTTTCCATGGAGCAGTATGGGGATAGGGCATATGGTTTCAGGATGATTCAAGCACATTACATTTATTGTGGTCTTTATTTGTATTATTATCCGATTGTAATATATAATGAAGTAATTCTACAGCTCACCATCATGTAGAATCCATGGGACCCCTGTGCTGCTTCTGCTGCAGCTAGCTGGTCCCATTTGGGGGTGATGGGAGACAGTGACAGATCGTCAGGCATTAGATTCTCATAAGAAGCCCCCAACCTAGATCCCTCATATGTGCAGTTCACAATAGGGTTTCTGCTCCAATAAGAATCTAATGCTGCCGCTAATCTGGCAGAAGGTGGAGCTCGGGAGGCGATGTGAGTGATGGGGAGCGGCTGTGAAAACCGATGAGGCTTTACTCAATGGCCTGCTGCTCACCTCCCGCTGTGCAACCTGGTTTCTAACAGGCTGTTAGCACTCCATGACCTATGGGGTTACAAACCCCTATTCTAGGCCATTCTTCTTACATGTGGATGGATTCCAAGACCCATTTCACTTTTCAGAATAAAAATGGCAAATGACCTCTCCTTCAGCATGAAACTATCCACTTCAGAAATATGTCCTATACATGATGAATACTCAAAATTCTATAGGACACCATGTGAAGTGCTTTCCTTTGTGGTAAGATGTCTCTTTCATGAATTAGAAGAAGCGACCTTAGTTAACAGACCAGAGGTGACTCATGGAGCAAGTTTTAAGTTGTTCTTAAAATAGTGAAGAGGAAATCAGTCTTGTGCACAGTGACCTTTGATTCCTGGCATAAACATGAGATTGAAATATACTGAGATTTACTTGATTATAAATACAGGTGTGTGTTTTAAGTGGACATGCTTAGAGATTCACTAAGAAGCAAACTAAATTCAAAAAAGCACTAACGTATTTTATAGAAGTATCCAAACACTTTGGAACATGGTCGTTTAAGATATAAATAGAATTCTCTTATGAATAAAGTGAAAGAAACAAATGACTCAAAGCTGTTAGAGAGCCGGAATGAGAAAATTAAACTTCTAAACGTTGCCCTGAATACCTTACAAAAAAGAAAAAGGCAAAGAAAATATTTAGCTTAAACAGAAACTGCATGGTTTGTTAATGATTCCTAATTAGCCCTCAAATGTGGGCACAATCTGCATGTGTTTACCAGGGCTGCCACACAAACCACCACTAACTGAGTGTCTTAAAACACAGAAATTTATGCTCCCATAGTTCTAGAGTCCAGAAGTCTGAGATCAAGGTGTGGGCAGGGCTGCGTTCTCTCTGGAGGCTCTAGGGGAGGACGCTTGCTGCCTCTCCCAGCTGCTGGGGGCTCCAGCACCCCTGAGCTTGTGGCCTCCTCACTCCACTCTCTGCCTCTGTCTCCAGGTGGCCTTCTCCTCTGTGTCTGCATCATCTCCTCTGAGTCTGCATCGTCTCCTCTGTGTCCTCTTCTGTCTCTTGGAAGGACACCCGTCATTGCATTTAGGGTCAACTCTACTCCAGGATGGTCTCATCTCAAGATCCTTAACTAAATATATTTACATCCTCTTTCCCAGAACCTATGAAAATGTTACCTTACATAGCAATAGGGGAATCAAAGTTGGAGGGAAAATTGTTTGCTCATCAGCTGATTCTAAAATAAGGAGATTATTCTGGATTATGCAAGTGGACCCCATGTAATTGTGAGGGCTCCTAAGAGGCAGAAATGGAGGTTAGAGTGATGAGATATGACAGTCTCTGCTTCTTGCTGGTTTTGAAGATAAAGGAAGAAACCACATGCCAATGAATGCAGGCAGCCTCTAGGAGGTAAAAATTGCAAGGAAATGCTTTCTTTCCTGCAGCCTTCAGAAGGAACCAACCTGGCTGACACTGTGACTTGAGCCCGAGGAGATTCATTTAGGACTTCTGATTTCCAGTACTGCACATGAATACATTTGTGTTGTTTTCAGCCAGCATTTTTGGTATTCGTTTTAGCAGCCATAGGAAACTCATACAGAGCTCTGGCACAATCATGTTAAATCTCAAGGCATAGTCTCAACTCATCAATTAGAATGTTTGATGTCCAGGAGATGATTGGACTCTGATCTTCCCCAAGGCAACCCTTCCATGCCCTTCCTTCATGTTAAGGTCTCTCCTTGGCTGCTGTCAGTTTCTGTTCTGACTTCTTGCTCATTCCCTGTGGCTCTCACTTTGACTTATGTTGTTTCAGCTATCTCTGTGGCTGCAGAAATGAAAAGCAATACACACATAAGCAATCAGTTTGGAAGGACCCATTGACACATTGGATATGAGATTAAAGGTGATAGTTCTCAAATACCTGTTTAGGGAAAGGAGAGGATGAGATTGGAATGTATTGATTTAGGGACTTTAGGGAGGAGGTAGGGATTCGGAGAGTGGGCTGAATGTCATGCGTGTTGAATTTGTGGTATGTCATGATTCCCAGCATGGGTTTTGGAGCCAAACTTTTGGGGTAAGACTCCCAGTTATGCCATTATCACAAGCCAGTAAATTGATCATACTGTGCCTCATTTTCTTCCTTGATGTACTGAGAAGAATAATATAGTTATTATGATAATGAAATGAGCTACTTTGTCTAAACCACTTAGTCCCTGGCATCAATACATGTTAGTGATAAGTATAAGTCCTCAATACATGCTAGTGATCTCTATTATTATTATTATTAAATAGAAATAGCAATTTCTAGGCTGGGCATGGTGGCTCAAGCCTGTAATCCCAGTACTTTGGGAGACCAAGGTGGGCAGATCACTTGAGGTCAGGAGTTCGAGACCAGACTGGCCAATATGTTGAAACCTTGTCTCTACTAAAAATACAAAAATGAGCCCGGCATGGTGGCACATGCCTGTAATCCCAGCTACTTGGGAGGCTGAGGAAGGAGAGTCACTTGAACCTGGGAAGCAGAGGTTGCTGTGAGCCAAGATCATGCCACTGCACTCCAGCCTAGGTGACAGAGCAAGACTCTCGGTTTAAAAAAAAAAAAAGAAAAGAAATAGCAATTTCTTATTGACATTCTGATGTAGGGGTATGGAGCTGCTTGTAACAGAAGTATTAAAACAAAAGGGGATTTTCAATACTCACCTGGTGGCGATTGTGGGACTTCTTGGCCTTCATAATTATGGGAGGACCTATGGTGACTGGAGCTTGGGGCAGGAATGACATTGTGCAGAAGAAGTCTGGAGAATGAGAAGAAAAATGGTCCATGATGGATTTCTGTTGGTGTTTCCATGCAAAGCCAAATGAAAGGGGACTTGAGACAGCTAAGAAGGCAGCGGGAAGAAACAAGGTCACATTTTACCATGGGAACCAAGTGTAAAGGAATTTCAAGAAGTGAATTGTCTTTGTCAAATGCAATAGAACATCCAGAAACCTAAAAAGGAAAGATTTAAGAAAACAGCTTTTGTTACTATATAACTTCTACTGTACCTTATAACTACGAGCAACATTTGGACATAGGCAAAACTATATTTTTCCATTAATATTAATCTGTTTTAGAAAGCTCACAGATTTTGTTTATTTATCTTTTAGTCTCTTAGGTATGGTATAGTATTCAATGGAAATACAGTGGTATGGTATTCTCTTCTTCATGATTTTCATTTCTATCTCAAAGCTTGGGGGCAGATGGCAGGAAATTGCTTTGCCTTTGAAAATATTAATTTTGCATAGATTTGGAAATATTTTGAGATCAAGTTCACTTTAGACACAGTACCTTCTGATGCCTTCTGCTGGATTACAAAGCAAGGCTTCTAGTAACCTCTGTAAAAAGTGGTTGACATCGTTCAACTAGTGGGAATACCCCTGCTTCATGCAAGGTTGGCTTTAATGGAATAAATACCATTTGTGCTTCTATTTAATGGCACTCTGAAGACCATATGCAGAGCCGAGGTTGCAAAAGAGCAGCAAGCCATGTGACTGCTGAGCTAGCTCTTTATAATGGTGCCCATGATCTGCTAATACATGTTTTGGGTGATGACAAACTCATCACAAAGTACAATGCCAAGGTTCCTCCCAGTTGTCTGTCTGTCTGTCTATCTATCTATCTGAGACAGAGTCTCACTTTGTTGCCCTGGCTGGAGTGTCGTGGTGCAAACATGGCTCACTGTAGCCTCAACCTCCCAGGCTCAAGCAATCTTCCTGCCTCAGCCTCCTAAGTAGCTAGAACTACAGGTGTGAGCCATAACACCTGACTAATTTTTGTTTTTTGTATAGAAAAGGTTTTGCCATGTTGCCCAGGCTGGTGTTGAACTCCTGGGCTAGAGATATCCACTCACCTCAGCCTCCCAAAGTGCTGGGAATACAGGCGGATTACAGGTGTGAGTTGCCACGCCCCACCACAGATTTATATTTTTAATGTTGTTTTATATATATATATGTGCATGTGTATGCTCTTGTGTATGTGTGTATACATAAATATAATATTATATATTAATAAAATTTGAAATTTTAACCATTATAAAACTTACCATTTTAAGTATACATTTCAGGGGCTTTAAGGACATTTACGTGATTGTGTAACCATCACCACCATCCATCCCCAGAATTCTTTCACCTTCTTCACTGAAACTCTGTCTGCATTAAACACTGCCTCCTCATTCCCCTTCCTGGAACTCCCATTCTACTTTCTCTATGATTTTGACAATTCTGGTTGCTTCATATAAATAGAATCATGCACTATTTGTGTGTGTGTGTGTGTGTGTGTGTGTGTGTGTGTGTGTGTGTGTGTTTTCTGAAACAAGATCTTAGTCTGTTGTCCAGGCTGGGATGCAGTGATGTGATCATAGCTCACTGCAGACTCAACCTCTTGCACTCAAGTGATCTTCCTGCCTCAGCCTCCCAAGTAGTGTGGACTACCACACCCAGCTAATTTTGTCATTTCTTGTAAAGATGGGGTCTCACTCTGTTGTCCAGACTGGTCTCGAACTCTTGGTCTCAAGCCATCCTCTCACCTTGACCTCCCAATGTGCTGGGATTGTAGGCATGAGCCACTGCACCCAACCACTATTTGTTTTTTGCATCTGGTCTATTTTACATAGCATAACATCTTTCAAGTTTATTCATGTTGTACTACTTGCTAGAATTTCCTTCCTTTTAAAGGCTGAATAATATTCCTTTTATGTATATAACACATTTCCTGTTTGCCCATTTTTTTGGAGACACAGGGTTTCACCACATTGAAATTCATCTGTTGATGGACACCTGGGTAGCTTCTGCCTTTTGGCTATGGAGAATGATGCTGCTATGAACATGACTGTGCAGTCTACTCCACATGTAGTTCAGGGGGTAAAAAAGCCAGACGCTCACTAATACATTCCATAAACAGAGGATAAAGAAAGAGACATTTATCTACAAATTTAAAAAGAAAACTTTTACCAGCTTTAGACTTCTTACCAAGAAGACACAATATATCAGAAAGAATGAAGCAGAGTTTTCAAACATCTGAAGGAACATTATAATAAGCCTACCTAGAATTATAAACATGCATGTTTGCCGAAATTTGTATCACAACCATGCTTCCGGAAAAATAAAGTCCCAAGCACACACTCCTGGAAAAACAAAGAAATCTGAGGAGAATAAAAAGAGCAGTAAAAATAATCAAGGATGCATTGAGAAATGTTCCCCTAGGCAACAGTCCTGGAAAGAAAGAGTTCCAGATCATAGTGCAAGGACCCAGGGCTCTGCACAGAGCATCTTCATGTTTGAAATGAAGTGGCAGCGATGTGTATTTTTCTGATGGATATCGGACTGGTGAAAAATAATTGGAAACTTTAAGAAAACAATAGCTGTGTAAATTGCATAGGTCTATTGTAACTGCCTCTCTCCACTTTTTGAAAAGTCTGTGTTCCTGAATCACAGTGGCTGTCTCTTCACTAAAAGCAATGGGTCTACCATCTGTCCTTATAACTGATGCGTGACTTGTGAGCTGACTCCCTGCATAGGCATGTGGTTTGCTGAAAGGCAGAACTGACACTTCCTAAATCACCCAATCCACTACTCCTCCGGTAAGGAACTAGAGGAGAGAAGGAAGAACCAACACACCAAGGTAAAGCTTTGTTTTGTTTTTATTATGTTATATTCTATTTTGATTACAAGGCAGAATATTTTACCCATGAGTTTTTTTATTTTTAAAATTATTTGATAAGATTATTAATGTTATCTTGTCCAATAATATTATAATTATTAATTATTCATATTTTATCTAATAATTGATCTAATGATATTAAATAAGATTAAATTATTAAAGGATAATTGTTATGATCAATCTTTCCTTGTTAATTTATCAGGCATAATCATTGTAAAGATAGGCATAAGTATGAGTGTTATTCATTCATTATTTAAAATATTTTAAATAACACACATCCATGTGTATTAATACATGATTCACTATATATAAAAATTCAGAGAAGTTAAAAGAAATTCCTAAAGGCCACTTCATGTTTAAGACTGGAAGAAAAGAGAGGAGATACACAAAAAGGTCCAGTATTGAATTTTTTTTGCTTTTTTTTTTTTTACTCTATGCATTTTTGGTTTTATACCCAAAAGGGGATTTGTTTGGTTTAGAAAGAATGTCTTCTGACTTTTATGTTTAAAAGGACCACTGAATGTTTTATTGCCTTGACATTTAAACTTAAAGCCACTCAGGAATATGAGATTAACCTAGTTAAACCCCTGAAAAACCCAGGGCACCTAGTGCTTTGCATCTCCTGGTTTTTCTTTTTTCCTTCTTTTACTTTGAAATAATCTTTTCTTTTCTCTTTTCTTTTTTTTTTTTTTAATGAGACGGAGTCTTGCTCTGTTGCCCAGGCTGGAGTGCAGTGGCACAATCTTGGCTCACTGCAAACTCTGGCCCTGGGTTCAAGCGAATCTCCTGCCTCAGTCTCCCCAGTAGCTGGGACTACAGGCGTGCGCAACCACACCCAGCTAATTTTTGTATTTTTGTATTTTTAGTAGAGATGGGTCTTCACCATATTGGACAGGCTGGTCTCGACCTCCTTAACTTGTAATCTGCCGGCTTCAGCTTCCGAAAGTGCTACAATTACAGGCATGAGACATCGCGTCCAGCCAAAGTAATTTTTTAAAAAAGAAATACTACTCGTTTAAATAAAATGTGTCTGAAGGTTAGTAATTCCATGAGTTTCACCTTCTATTTTCAGGTAAAACTCATATAACATGTAATGGACTATTTTCACCATTTTGCAATGTATGATTCAGTGGCATTTAGTGCAGTGGTCCCCAACCTTTTTGTCAGCAGGCACTGAGGATGGTGATGGCGGGGTTGTGAGGCTGGTTTCAGGATGATCTGAGTACATTATATTTATTGCACACTTTATTTCTATTATTACTACATCGTCATATATAAGGAAATAATTATACCACTATAAAGTGGAATAGGTGGGAGCCCTGAGCTTGTTTTCCTGCAAGTGGACAGTCCCATCTGGGGGGATGGGAGGCAGTCACATATCATTAGGCATTAGATTCTCATAAGGAGCATGCAACCTAGATCCCTCGCATGCGCAGTTCACATTAGAGTTTGCTCTCCTATGAGAATCTAATGCCACCGCTGATCTGACAGGAGGTGGAGCTCAGGTGGCAATGTGAACCATGGGGAGCAGCCGTCAATACACATGAAGCTTTGCTTGCTCCCCTGCTGCTCTCCTCCTGCTGTGTGGCCTGGTTCTTAACAAGCTGAGGACAGGAGCCAGTCCATGACCTAGGGGTTAGACACGCCCAATAGAATGCATTCACACTGTTGTGCAATTACCATCACTATCTAGTTCATAAGCAGTTACTCTCCATTCTCCTTTTCTCCTAGTCCCTGGAAACCACTTCTTTTCTGTTTTCTGTTCATAGATTTAGCTATTCATGAAATTTAATGTAAATGGAATGATACAATATATGGTCTTTTGTGACCAGCTTCATTTCCCGGGCATGGTGTTTTTAAGGTTCACACATATAGTAGCCTGTATTAGAGCTTCATTCTGGTTCATGAATGAATCATGTTAGACTGTACAAATTGAAAATATCAAATATATTTTGTTTATTCCTTGATCCTTGGGTGAATAGATAAAATTATATGTAACACTCTTTTTTTATGAGACAGAGTCTCACTCTGTCACCCAGGCTGGAGTGTAGTTGTGCCATCTCGGGTCACCACAACCTCTGCCTCCCAGGCTCAAGTGATTTCCCTGCCTCAGCCTCCTTAGTAGCTGGGACTATAGGCATGTGCCACCACGTCTGGTTAATTTTTTGTATTTTTAGTGTATGTTGGTGAGGCTGGTGTAGAACTCATGACCTCAAGTGATCCTCCCACCTCGGCCTCCTGAAGTGCTGGGAATACAGGCATGAGCCACCATGCCCAGCCTGTAATGCTTTTTAGAGAAGAACCAAATATGTTAGCATCCATTTTCTATCTAATGAAATAAGCACAGAATCTGCACATCATGAAATGACCAGCTGTGAATATGATGTGCAGGACATCTGAAAGCCACAGGAAACCACACTTCCCATGTTTCTCCAGGGGCACATGATAGAAACCTTATCCAGCCAATATTTGCACAGAAAGCACAGACTTCTTATTTATTAATGCTCAGCATACTCGATGTTTTTCCTAATGGGTAAACTTATCTATCCATCCTCCACCTACCATCTATATTTCTATCAATCTATAAATTGTCTATGTATCTCTATCTATGTGTCTAACTCTATCAGTTGTCTAACTCATCACCTATTGATTGTTTATCCTCTGTCCCAGGGGCCTTCAGCCCCCAGGCCATGGAGTGGTACCAGTCAGTGGCCTGTAAGGAACTGACACACACAGCAGGAAGTAAGCAGCAGGTGAGAGTGAAGCTTCATCTGTATTGACAGCCACTCCCCATCGCTCGCATTACCACTTCAGCTCCACCTCCTGTCGGATTAGAGACTGCATTGGATTCTCACAGGAACAAGAACTCTATTGTGAACTGTGCATGTGAGGGATCTAGGTTGCACTGTGTGCTCCTTATGAGAATCTAATGCCTGAGGATGTGTCACTGTCTCCCATCACCCCCAGATGGGACCATCTAGTTGCAGGAAAACAAGATTAGGGCTCCACTGATTCTACATGATGGTGAATTGTAGAATTATTGCATTCTATATTACAGTGGAACCATAATAGAAATAAAGTGCACAATAAATGTCATGCCCTTGAATCATCCTAAAACCACCTTCCCACCCAGTTCATGGAAAAATTGTCTTCCGTGAAACTGGTTCCTCATGTCAAAAAGGTTGAGGACCTCTGGTCTATCCATCATCTATCATCTCTATCATCTGTCTTTATATATACTGTTTATCTTTATATCCACCTACCTATACTTGAGATAAACATTCGTTTTCTATTAATTTCATATAAAATACAGCCTTCTTCAAAGGTTAGCTTAGAATCATGAGTGTGATCTTTTTAAAAATAGAATAAAATAATAAAGTGTAGTTGTAATGAAATTCAGTCTAAATTCTTTAAAAAGTGACTTTATTGTAATCCATTCATTTACTTTTTTTCTCTTGGCAAATGTGTAAGATTTTCCTAAAACCCTATTACACTTTTTGCACGTATGGATGTCCGGTTTTTGTTATTGTTGTTGTTTATGCTATATTGTGGGTAATCAAATTCTCATCACACAGGCTTTATATAATTCTTGGGACCTAATTGATGAATGAAGTATTGAAGGTGTCTAGAAAAAGGGTGATTTCCAGTTATTTCTTTCAGTGAAACTTCAAAGTCTGCACAGTCTCCTGTTTCCTAGGGGGACAGGGTGTTAAGAAAAATAAAAAGCTCGACTTGAAAGTGCTTGTAGAATTTCAATACTGTGTTTAGTTGGCAGAAATAGTGTTTTAACGAGAGCACCATTTGCTTCTCCCTCACTTATAAGAATTCTGGAGGTAGAAAACCAGGGCTCGAGTTCTGGGATGTTGGCACCTTCTTCCCTTAGCATATGGACTCCCACAAAAGCTGGTGGCCAAGCACAGTGGCCCACACCTGTAATCCCAGCACTTTAGGAGGCCAACACAGGTGGATCACTTGAGGTCAGGAGTTCAAGACCAGCCTGGCAACATGGCAAAATCCCATCTCTACTTAATATACAAAAATTAGCCAGGCATGATGGCAGACTCCTGTAATCCTAGCTACTAGGGAGGCTGAGGCAGGAAAATTGCTTGAACCTGGGAGGCAGAGGTTGCAGTGAGCCAAGATAACCTCACTGCACTCCAGCCTGGGAGACAGAGCGAGACTCCATCTCAAAAAAAGAAAAAGACAAAGACAAAAGCTGCTGACTCTTCTATCACCACATCTGTATTCCAGACATAAATCAGGAGAACAGGAGGAAGGAAGAAAAACAAACAAAATAAGACCCCTTCCCAGGAGCTCCCAGCACCACTGAACTTACAAAGTGTCAATTGGAAGAATGTTTAAAAAAGAATAGAGTTTTTCTGTTGAACCTATTGCCTAGTGTGTGGATGTTGGGTGTTTCTCCCCTACAGCTGCTGTAACCAATCACCACACATTTCGTGGATTACAACAACCCCAATGTGTTGTCTTATAGTTCTGGAGCTCTGAAGTCTAAACTTAAGGTGCTGGCAGGACTGTGTTCCTTCTGGAGGCTCTGGGGGGACGTCCATCGCCCCTTTCTTTATCTTCTAAGCCAGCTGCCTAGTGTCTTCCAAGCTTTTGCTCTCTGACCCTTCTCTCTCCCTCTTTTAGGGACCCTGTAATTACATCAGGGTGCACCTGGACAACTCAGGGTCATCTCCCCATCTCAGGATGTTTAACTTAATTACTAGGTGGATGCAAAAGTAATTGCGGTTTTTTGCCATTATTTTTGCACCAACCTAATACATCTGCAGTCATTTTTACCACACAAAGTAACATATTCATGGGTTCCAGGGATTCGGATGTGGACATCTTTGGGCACCTGTATGCAGCCTGTTATATTCAGTAAAGAAGTAAGGAAAATGAGTATCAGGTAGGTATCTGGCTATCTCAGCCACAGTGAAGTGGAGAAAGTTCCCTCATTACCCTCAAAGGGTGTGTGATGGGGGTGTGGCTCACTTCTCCAGTGCCACATTGCTCAAACCCCTCAGAGGAGCAGGCACACGGGCAGGCTGTGGGGCTCCAACCCCAGGGCAGCAACTAGGGGTGAACGTTTATAACTTCTGGAGCCTCAGTGGGCGTGTGTTACAGGGCGCTCTTTTAGTTTAGCCGTCCATAGGCATCTTGTGTTCACCAGGTCGATTAGACCCTCTGCCTTATCACAAGGGTGGAGGGCTTTCTGTATCCCAGGTTTCTTGCCTTGGTGTACTGGAAGAATCAGATCACATATGGGTTTGGAGGATGAGTGCAAGGTCTTACTGAGTGGAAGTAGCTCTCAGCAGATGGGAGAGAAGGGAGACGGTTTTCTCCTGGAGTTGCTGACCTCTCAGCAACCCAGGCTTTCCTCTGACCTCCCCCAACAAGCTCCGTGTCGTTCTGCTAGTCCATGGCCTGCCAGCCTGCTGGCATGTGTCGATGCACTGCACTCTTCCGCTGGTGTGCTCCCCTTGACATCGGTTGCCTGTGTCTTCTTCCGCTGATGTGTTCCTCTCAATGTCCAGCGACTTGTGTGTCTGGCTGCTACGTTCCGAGGTTTTTATAAGCACAGAATGGGGGCATAGCAGGTTAGAGTGGTCTTGGGAAATGCAACATTTGGGCAGGAAAACAAAAGTGCCTGTCCTCATTTAGGTCTGTGGGCACAGGCCCAAAGATGGAGCCCTAGCCAGGGACCACGCCCTCCTCTACTCATCACTTCCCTGTCCCCCTTCCACATGAACAGTGCTGTAAAGGAAAAAGTAGATGACTGATTCTTGTGCATATTCATGGAACAACGAGTACACTCAGCCTAGACCTATCTGTAACCTCTATGTGCATACCAAATTTTATGGTAGATCCTTAACATGTAAACATTTTTTGTTGGTTTGTTTTTGAGACAGAGTCTTGCTCTGTTGGAGTGCAGTAGGGTGATCAGGCTGGAGTGCAGTGGTGTGATCTTGGGTTCAAGTGTTTCTTCTGCCTCAGCCTCCTGAATAGCTGGGATTATAGGTATCGACTACCACACCTGGCTAATTTTTGTATTTTTAGTAGAGATGGAGTTTTGCCATGTTGACAGGCTGATTTTGAACTCCTGACCTCAAGTGATCCATCTGCCTCAGCCTCCCAAAGTGCTGGGATTACGGGTGTGAGCCACCCTGCCTGGCCTCATGTGAATGTTTTAATTGCCACTAAAAGATTTTGTTTCATAGTAAAGTGAACCACACAGCAAAGTACATTTAAACACCCTTTAGCAAGATAGGTATTCACATGCCATGAGATTTCATCCTACACCAGTCAGAATGGCTATTATTTAAAAAACAACCAATGTTGGTGAGGATGCAGAGCAAAGGGAACACTTACACACTGTTCATGGGAATGTAAATTAGTACAGTCTCTATGAAAAACAGTGTGGAGATTTCTCAAAGAACCAAAAATAGAACTATTTTTGGTTCTTTGTAGGGACCCACAGTAGGAACCCACTACTGAATATCTACCCAAAGGAAACGAAATTATTATATCAAAAAGATGTCTGCACTGGCTGGGCATGGTGGCGCATGCCTGTAATCCTAGCACTTTGGGAAGTTGAGGCAGGTGGATCACTAGACATCAGGAGTTAGAGACAAGCCTGGCCAATATGGTAAAACCCCATCTCTACTATTGTGGTGGCACACGCCTGTAGCCCCAGCTACTCAGGAGGATGAGGCAGGAGAATCACTTGAATCCGGGAGGCAGAGGTTGCAGTGAGCCAGGATGGTGCCTCTGCACTGCAGCCTGGGTGACAGAGCGAGACTCCATCCCCCGCAGAAAAAAAAAAAAAAAACCGAAAGAAAGAAAGGATACCTGTACTCGAAGCAAAGATATGGAATCAACCTAAGTGCCCATCAATGGATGATTGGATAAAGAAAATGTGGTATATGTACACAATGGAACACTATTCAGCCACAAAAAGGATGCAACCATGTCTTTTGTAGCAACATGAATGGAAGTGGTGGTCATTTTCTTAAGTAAAACAACTCAGAAACAAAAAGACAAATGCTGCATCTTCTCATTTATAAGTGGGAGCTAAATAATGTTTTCACATAGGCATAGAGTATGGAATAATAGACATTTGCTGACAGGGAAGGGTAGGAGAGGGCTGCGGGATAAGGAGTTACTTAATGAGGGAGAGCCAAGATGGCCAAATAGGAACAGCTCCGGAGTGCAGCTCCTGGCGAGAGCAACACAGAGAGTGAGTGATCACTGCATTTCCAAATGAGGTACTGGCTGCATCTCAATGGGACTGGTTGCACAGTGGGTGTAGCCCAAGAGGGGCAAGCTGAGGCAGAGTAGGGCACTGCCTCACCCAGGAAGTGCAATCACTGGAGGACCCCACCCCCCACCCAATGGAGGCCATCAGGGGCTTTTCCATCCACTCCAGCACTCTGGTGCAGATACTGCACTTCTCTTGCAGTTTTTTAGACCAGGAGATTCCTGAGCTGTAAAGCACCACGAGTTTCCAGCTTGGCTGTTTCAGCTGGCACCGTGTGTTTCCACACAAAAACTCACACAAATCTGGGTATCCACTTCAACTGGTGCCTGGAATGCCTCGGAGACAGAGCTGCCCATTCAACTGAAAAAGAGAGCCTGAAAGCAGGGAACCAGGTGATCTGGCTTGGCAGGTCTCACCCCCACAAAGACCAATAATCTGAAAAGTTCTGGATTGAGAGTTTCACACCAAGCGCAGCTGGACCCAGGATGGTCTAGCTCTGTGGGGTATGGGAGTCCACCATTACCGAGGCGGTCCACCACTACCAAGGCAGTCCATCACTACCGAGGCAGTCTACCATTACCGAGGCAGTTCTACCTATACCTCTGTAAACAAAACCACAAGGAAATTTACACAGAAGATGGATAGAGCCCATGGTAGCTCAGCAACGCCTCTGTTGGCAGACTGTGACTAGACTTGCTGGGCAGGGCATCTCTGTAAAAAGGCAGCTGCATGTCAGGAACTTATAAATAAAGCCCCACCTTCCCAGGACAGAGCACCTGGGGAAAGAGGCAGTTATGAGTTCTGCTGCAGCAGACTTAAACATACCTGCCCAGCAGCTCCGAATGGAACAGTGGAGCTCCCATCACGGCACTTGAGCTCTCAAAAGGGGCAGACTGTCTCCTCAAGCAGCTCCCCAACCCCCATATATCCAAAGAGGCACCTCATAAAGAAGAGCTCTGGCTGACATCTGGCAGGTACCCTTCTGGGATGAAGATCATATTAGTGCAATCAAATTAGAACTCAGGATTAAGAAACTAACTCAGAGCCGCACAACTTCATGGAAACTGAACAACTGGCTCCTGAATGTGGCCTGGATAAACAATAAAATAAAGGCAGAAATAAAGATGTTCTTCAAAACCAATGAGAACAAAGACGCAACATACCAGAATCTCTGGGACACATTTAAAGCAGTGTCTAGACGGAATTTTATAGCAATAAATGCCCACATGAGAAGCGAGGAAAGATCCAAAATCGACACCTTATCATCAAAACTGAAAGAGTTAGAGGAGCAATATCAAAAAAACTCAAAAGCTAGCAGAAGACAAGAAATAACTAAGATCAGAGCAGAACTGAAGGAGATAGAGATACAAAAAACCCTTCCAAAAAATCAATAAATCCAGGAGCTGGTTTTTTGAAAAGATCAACAAAATAGACTACTAGCCAGATTATTAAAAAAAGAAAAGAGCGAAGAATCAAATAGATGCAGTAAAAAATGATAAAGGGGATATCACCACCAATTCCACAGAAATACAAACTACCATCAGAGATTACTACAAACAACTTTATGCATATAAACCAGTAAACATGGAAGAAATGGATAAATTCTTGGACACCTGCACCCTCCCAAGCCTAAACCAGGAAGAAGTTGAAACCCTGAATAGACAAATAACAAGGGCTGAAGTTGAGGCAGCAATTAATAGCCTACCACCAAAAAAATCCCAGGTCCAGATGGGTTCACAGCCGAATTCTATCAGACATACAAAGAGGAGCTGGTACCATTCCTTCTGAAACTATTCCAAATAATCTAAAAAGAGGGAATCCTTCCCAAATCATTTTATGAGACTAACATCATCCTGATACCAAAACCTGGCAGAGACTCAACAAAAAAAGAAAACTTCAGGCCAATATCCATGATGAACATAGATGCAAAAATCTTCAATAAAATACTGGCAAACCAATTACAACAGCACATCAGAAAACTTATCCACCATGATCAAGTAGGCTTCACCCCTGGGATGCAAGGCTTGTTCATCATGTGCAAGTCTATAAACATAATCCACCACATAAACAGAACCAAAGACAAAAACAACATGATTGTCTCAATAGATGCAGAGAAGGCCTTTGACAAAACTCAGCAGCCCTTTACACTAAAAACCCTCAATAAACTAGGTATCAACTGAATGTCTCTCAAAATAATAAAAGCCATTTATGTCAAACCCACAGCCAATATCATACTGAATGGACAAAAACTGGAAGCATTCCCTTTGAAATTTGGCAGGCACTAGACAAGGATGCCCTCTCTCACCACTCCTATTCAATATAGTACTGGAAGTTCTAGCCAGAGCAATCAGGCAAGAAAAAGAAATAAAGGGCATTCAAATAGGAAAGGAGGAAGCCAAATTGTCTCTATTTGTGGATGACATGATTGTATATTTAGAAGACCCCATTGTCTTAGCCCAAAATCTCCTTAAACTGACGAGCCACTTCAGCAAAGTCTCAGGATACAAAATCAATGTGCGGAAATCACAGGCCTTCCTATACACCAATAACAGACTAACAGAGAACCAAGTCGAGAGTGAACTTCCATTCATAGTTGCTACAAAGAGAATAAAGTACCTAGGAATACAACTAACAAAGGATGTAAAGGACCTCTTCAAGGAGAACTACAAACCACAGCTCAACGAAATAGGAGAGGACACAAACAGATGGAGAAACATTCCAGCCAGGTGCAGTGGCTCAAGCCTGTAATCCCAGCACTTTGGGAGGCCGAGGCGGGTGGATCACGAGGTCAAGAGATCGAGACCATCCTGGTCAACATGGTGAAACCCTGTCTACTAAAAATACAAAAAAAAAAAAATTAGCTGGGCATGGTGGTGCATGCCTGTAATTCGAACTACTCAGGAGGCTGAGGCAGGAGAATTGCCTGAACCCAGGAGGCGGAGGTTGAGGTGAGCCGAGATTGTGCCATTGCAGTCCAGCCAGGGTAACAAGAGAGAAACTCCATCTCAAAAAAAAAAAAAAAACACATTCCATGCTCATGGCTAGGAAGAATCAATATCATGAAAATGGCCATACTGCCAAAAGTAATTTATAAGTTCAACACTATCCCCATCAAAATACCAATGACCTTCTTCACAGAACTGGAAAAAACCACCTTAAACTTCATATGAAACCAAAGAAAGCCTGCATAGCTAAGACAATCCTAAGCAAAAAGAACAAAGCTGGAGGCATTAGCTACCCGACTTCAAACTATACTATAAGGCTGCAGTAATCAAAACAGCATGGTACTGGTATCAAAACAGAGATATAGACCAATGGAACAGAACAGAGGCCTCAGAGGCAATGCCACACATCTACAACCATCTGATTTTTAACAAACCTGACAAAAACAAGCAATGGGGAAAAGATTTCCTGTTTAATAAATGGTGTTGGGAAAACTGGCTAGCCATGTGCAGAAAGCAGAAACTGGCACCTTACACTAAAGATGAATTAAAGACTTAAACATAAGACCTAACAGCATAAAAACTCTAGAAGAAAACCAAGGCAAAACCATTCAGGACACAGGCATAGGCAAGGACTTCATTCATGACTAAAACACCAAAAGCATTGACAGCAAAAGCCAGAATAGACAAATGGGATCTAATTAAACTCCAGAGCTTCTGTACAGCAAAAGAAACAATGACTAGAGTGAACTGGAAACCAAAAGAATGGGAAAAAATTTTTGCAATGTATCCATCTGACAAAGGGCTAATATCCAGAATCTACAAAGAACTAAAACAGATTTACAAGAAAAAAAAAAACATTTAAAAGTGAGCAAAGGATATGAACAGACACTTTTCAAAAGAAGACATATATGAGGCCAGCAAACATAGGAAAAAAATGCTCATAGTCACTGGTCATTAGAGAAATGCCAATCAAAACTACATTGAGATACCATCTCACTCCAGTTAGAATCACAATCATTAAAAAATCTAGAGACAACAGATGCTGGAGATTATATGGAGAAATAGGAACACTTTTACACTGTTGGTGGGAGTGTAAATTAGTTCAACCATTCTGGAAGACAGTGCAGCAATTCCTCAAGGATCTAGAAATAGAAATTCCATTTGACCCAGCAATCCTATTACTGGGTATATATCCAAAGGATTATAAATCATTCTACTATAACGACACATGCACACTTATGTTCATTGTGGCAAGGTTTACAATAGCAAAGACCTGGAACCAACCCAAATGCCCATTGATGATAGACTGGACAAGGAAAGTGTAGCACATATATACCATGGAATACTATGCAGCCATAAAAAGCAATGTGTTCATGTCCTTTGTAGGGACATGGATGAATCTGGAAACCATCATTCTCAGCAAACTGACACAAGAACAGAAAATCAAAAACCACATGTTCTCACTCATAGGTGGGTGTTAAATGATGAGAACACATGGACACAGGGAGGGGAGCACTACACACTGGGGTCTGTTGTCGGGGCTAGGGGAGGGACAGCAGGAGGTGGGGAGGTTGAGGAGGGATAACATGGGGAGAAATGCCAGATATAGGTGATGGCAGGGTGGAGGCAGCAAAGCACCTTGCTGTGTATGTACCTGTGCAACAATCCTGCATGTCCTGCACATATACCCCAGAACCTAAAGTACAGTAAAAAGAAAAGAAATTACTTAATGGGTACAATATATGTTATGCCAGTGTTGGATACAGAAGCCAGGACTTCACCACTGCACGATCTATCTAAGTTCCAAATTCACATGTGTATCCCATAAGTTAATACACATTTTTTAAAAAACCAATTACACTGCTTCTAAAGTCATCATTTTAAAAGTCAAGTTTTTGTTGGCTTAATCATTTGTCTAGTGAGTAAATCACACAATTGAGTGTATTGATGTAGATTGAACTCCATAATGGCCTAAATTGTGTTAATCCCACTGGCTGAATTCTTGACTCAGGCATGGAAGTTAGAATGTGAACTCCTGGCTACACTCCACATCTCAGCAGAGAACAGCATGTGCTGTCTTGCCTGTCTGCTTCTGCAGATCTGTAGTAACCTGTCTGAAGAGCAAATAGAGCAAAAGTCTGGGGATGTGTCTGGGCTGAGCAGAGAAAAGCACTTTGAGAAATCACTGATGTCTGCCAAGGGTTGGGAGAAAGGAGGACATAGGGGCATTCACTTAGCACACCTGCCCTCATCAGTCCCAATGCTATTTCAGTGCAAGCTTTTATTGCACTGTGTCTTAGTTCATTTCACGCTGCTGATAAAGACATACCTGAGACCGGGAAGAAAAAGAAGTTTAATTGCACTTACAGTTCCACATGGCTGAGAAGGCCTCAGAATCATGGTGGGATGCAAAAGGCACTTCTTACATGGCAGCAGCAAGAGAAAATGAGGAAGAAGCAGAAGTCTAAACCCCTCACAAAACCATCAGATCTCATTAGACCCACCCACTGCCATGAGAACACTATGGGGGAACTGCCCGCATGATTCAAATTATCTCCCACTGGGTCCCTCCCACAGCACGTGGGAATTATAAGAGTACAATTCAAGATGAGCTTTGAGTGTGGACACAGCCAAACCGTATCACATTGGTAACATATCACATACGCTTGTCTGTGTAGTTTTAGGAATGTGTTTCTCCAGCCTACTAAAACCTAATTTTAACACAGAATATCTTACTTCAATTTCTGAAGAGTTTTCTAATGGATTTTTTGGGAAAAATAAAAACCTTTATATCAGTTTACTTCCTGAAACAAAGAAAATAGATTCGTTTGTAAACATCTCCTAATTAAGTAATATGGAAACTTTAAAGGAAAGTGAAAGTCTTTTGTTGTTGTATTGTTTTGTTTTGTTTTGTTTTTGAGACAGGGTCTTAATCTGTCACCCAGGCTGGAGTGCAGTGGTGCAATTATGGCTCACTGCAGCCTCGACCTCCTGGGCTCAGGAAATCCTCCTGCCTCAGCCTCCTGAGTAGTGGAGACTACAGGTGTGCACCACCATGCCCAGCTAACATTTGTATTTCCTGTAGAGACAAGGTCTCATTATGTTGCCCAACTTGGTCTCAAAGTCCTGGGCTCATGTGATCCTCCTACCTTGGCCTCATAAAGTGCTGGGATTGCAGGTGTGAGCCACCATGCCTGGCCTTTATTTTTAACATCTTATAGCACCTATAAGAGATCACTTGATTTCCAGGCACATTGTATTCTATCATTGGTTTCTTCGAAACTTATTAGAGTAATTTTATCTTGTGTATATTTGTTAATAATTATATTATAAATGATTTAATGTAGTAATCATTGTATTTATTGTTAATACAAATACTATATATTATATTAATATATGTGTCTTTATACTTCATAAGTTATATGGGTGTATAAGATATATCATAAAATTATATCATATTCATAAAATACACACTATCTTATATATAATATATTGCATATAGGTCACGTGTGGTGGCTCATGTCTATAATCCCAGCACTTTGGGAGGCCAAGGCAGGTGGATCACAAGGTTAGGAGATCAAAACCACCCTGAACAACATGGTGAAATTCCATCTCTACTAAAAATACGAACATTAGCCAGGTGTGGTACACCCTTGTAAACCCAGCTACTTGGGAGGCTGAGGCAGGAGAATCACTTGAACTCAGGAGGCAGAGGTTGCAGTGAGCCAAGATCTTGCCACTGCACACCAGCCTGGGCAATGCAGTGAGACTCTGTCTCAAAAAAAAAGTTACATATGAATATATAACACACATCATAATATAAATATTTTTCTATAATATGTAATATTTATGTTATTGATGATATATTTATTATATAATATATTTATAATATAATCATATATTATATTTATTCATATTTGTATAGTATACATTCATTTTTAAATATCTAATGTTTACCTAATCAAATTATCTGATTATCTGATAACATCTAATTAAAATTTATATTTATATAAATTATATATATGTATTTTATAATATATCAATACATTTAAATGTATCAACATCAATATATTGCATATTATGAAATATTTATGTATTACAATACAGTAAATTCATATTCATTCAATTATATAAATTTAAGTTATGCACTTAAATATGTATTAATATCTTATGTAGATTTCAATGTTAGATAAATATGCAAACATATTTTCCCTTTTCCTTTAGGGAGCTCATTATTCTGCATAAGTTTTCCTTCTTTTTCAGCTGGAAAAAAAACATAAATAAACAAGTTAAAATCTAAATGCTTGATCTGTTTATTCCAACATTTCTTACACTTAGTTTATCTGTCTATGGCTCATACCACTGACATGGATTGCTTGAAAGAGTTCTTGGTAGGGTTATGGTAGGGTTATTGGGGTAGGGGATTAAGCAAAATTAAATGTAGGAAACTGAGTTCCCCCTAGAAGCACAAGCAGAGACTAGGATTTAAGGGCAAAATGTTTTTTGGGGAGGTGATACCAGGAAGGACCCATCAGAGAACCAGAAAATGAGACAGTCGAGGCTCCACTCCAGAAACCTTTGCTGAGATAATCTGAGCATTTGACCTGGGACCGCGCAGTTTTCATGAACACCCAAGTTGTTTTTGAAGCAAGTAGAATGTGGATCATTCACCTCCTGGAGGATACTCTGGTTTGAAGGAATCTCCTGTTTACACTGGCTCATTGGCTTTTTTGAGTGATAATCCTGACTCAGCCTATAACAGGTCAATTTCACCTTGAGAAAGAGGAGTTCAGGGGCACTGGCTCTTCTGTTAACCTTCCTAGTTACTCACAAGGGTGTCCAATGGCTCACAGGTGACAGGACCAAGGTGTAGTGGGGGATAGGGAGTCAATTCCTACCACTAGAAATGACTCATGTTGTGGCCCAATGATTCCTGATGCACAGTGCACTATTTGGATAAATGTGCAGCCCCCTAGGAAGATACAGAATTCACAGACCCTCACCTCTTTGCCAGCTTATTAATTTTCTATGGCTGTTGTGACAAATTGCTATAAACTTATCTCCTTAAATGATGCAAATTTATTTTCTTAGTCTTCTACAGTTCAGTAGTTTTGGCAGTGAGAAGTCCAGCTACAGCCTCATTGGGCTAAAATCAAGATGTCGTTCGGCTCAGTGCCATGCAGCATAACAGTGTAATAAACCTGCACACGTGCCCCTTAATCTCAAGTAAATGTTGACATTATTTTTAAAAATAAACACCTCCACCAAGAAGAAAAAATCCTTGTGAATTTCGTTTTGGAATCTCCTCTGAACAGATGTAAGACATATTCGTTTTTTAAGATCTTTGGTTGGATACAAATGTTGATTTTTTTTCCTAATTTTTAATTAAATCATTCATTAAAGTGGTTATAATTATAAAGTGAAAAAAAATAACAAAATAGCAAAAAGGTGTCAGTAGAGCTTCATTTTATTAGAAAAAATGTTGGGCATAATCCATTTCCTTGATTTTCAGGGATGGTGGCAGAATTGTTTTTTGTGGTTGTAGAATCAAGATCTCCATTTCTGGCTGACTATAAACTGAACATCATTTCCAGCTTCCAGAGACCACCATACTCAACTCTGATTCTACTGCTGTTTTTCATTTTTTTAGATGGATTCTTGCTCTGTTGCCCAGGCTGGAGTGCAGTGGTGTCCTTACAGCTCACTGCAGCCTCCACCCCCTGGGATCAAGTAATCCTCCTGCCTCAGCCTCCCAAAGTGCTGGGATTACAGGCATGAGCCACTGTGTTCACCCTTTTAATCTTTTTGAGATACAGTCTTGCTCTATCATGCAGGCTGGAATGCAGTGCCACAGTCATAGCTCACTGTAACTTTCAACTCCTGGGATCAAGCATTTCTCTTGCCTCAGCCTCCAGAGTAGCTGAGGTGTGTGCCTCCATATCCGGCTATTTTTTTTTAAGTAGAGACATTGTCTTTCCACGATTCCCAGGCTGGCCTTGAACTTTGTCTGCTTTTAAGGACTCTTGTGACTAGATTGGGCCCAGCCTGAACAGTCTAGGAAAATCTCCCAGTTTTAAGGTCGGGTGATTTAGCCAACTTAATTCCATTTGCAACCTTTATTTTCTTTCTCCATTGCAGAGTACCATATTCACAGATTCTGGAGGTTGGGATGTAGCCCTCTTTTGGGGGCCATTATCCTGCCTCCTATGCATTTCTCTCTTCAGCTCTGGCTCATGTCTGCCATGGACTCTTGTCTCCAACTGATAGCCCAGAACTGTCCCAAATGCTGGCCAATTTTGACACACAGAGTTCTCAGTAGGCTCAGCTCCTCAGCTGATAGGCACTGAATCCAAGCACATCTGGTAGTCACACCAAGGCCATGGTGCTCCAAAGGAGAGTTCAAAGCTTCAATGTATACCACAACACTTTCCACCTGGTGTCCTGAGCATGGCTCATGGGCCTGGGGGTCCATGTTGATCCAAACTCTCAGTCAGTGTGTTAACCCACCTGACATTTCTCATCGATTTTGGTGTTGCCTCTAACCTGAATGGTGTTAGTTTGGTACAGCTGCTGTAAAAAATGACCTCCTCTTGCTATACTGCCTGCCTCCGCTGCCTAGGGCTGGAGTGGTTCATTGCACCGTGAAGACAGATTCCAGATGCCAGGAACTCGCACCTCCAATCCCAGACACTATGTCCAGCAAAGGCTCCATGGTTCTGGCCCACAGTGGTGGCCTGGACACCTCCCACATCCTCGTGTGGCTGAAGGAACAAGGCCATGATGTAATTGCCTACCTGGACAACATTAGCCAGAAGGAAGACTTTGAGGAAGACAAGAAGGAAGCACTGAAGCTTGGGGCCAACAAGGTTTCATTGAGGATGTCAGCAGGGGGTTTTTGTGGAGGCATTCATCTGGCTGCCCATCCAGTCCAGTGCCCTGTATGAGGACTGCTACCTCCTGGGCACCTCTCTGGCGAGGACCTGCATCACCCGCAAACAAGTGGAAATCACCCAGCAGGAGGGGGCCAAGTATGTATCCTACAGCATCACGGGAAAGGGGAATGATCAGGTCTGGTCTGAGCTCACCTGCTACTCAATGGCCTCCAGATTAAGGTCATTGCTCCCCGGAGGATGCCCGAGTTCTACAACTGGTTCAAGGGCCAGAACAATCTGATGGAATATGCAAAGCAATATCAAATTTCCATCGCAATCACTCCCAAGAGCCCGTGGAGCATGGAGGAGAAACTCATGCACATCAGTTATGAGGCTGGATTCCTGGAGAACCCCAAGTACCATAAGCACCTCCAGGTGTCTGCACAAAGACCCAGGACCCTGCCACAGCCTCCAACATCCCTGACATTCTTGAGATCATGTTCAAAACAGGGATCCTGCGAAGGTAACCAATGTCAAGGATGGTGCCACCCACCAGACCTCCTTGGAGCTCTTCGTGTACCTGAACAAAGTCTTGGGAAAGCATGGCCTGCGCCGTATTGTGGAGAACCATTTCACTGGGATGAAGTCCTGAGGCATCTATGAGACCCCAGCAGGTGCCATTCTTTACGACGGTCATTTAGACATCAAGGCCTTCACCATGGATTGGGAAGTGGGCAAAATTAAACAATGTCTGTGCTTGAAATTTACTGAGCTGCTGTACACTGGTTTCTGGCACAGCACTGACTGTAAATTTATTCACCACTGTATCGCCAAGTCCCAGGAGTGAGTGGAAGGGAAAGTGCAGGTGTCCATCTTCAAGAGCCAGGTGTACATCCTAGGCCAAAATTCCCCACTGTGTCTCTACAACGAGGAGGAACTGGTGAGCGTGAACATGCAGGGTGACTATGAGCCACTTGATGCCACCAGTTTCATCAACATCAGTTCCCTCAGGCCAAAGGAATATCGTCATCTCCAGAGGAAGGTCACTGCCAAATGGACCCCTGTACAAGGTGGAGCTGGGGCCTCCTCAGTTTCCAGAGCCTCCAAGTACAGGTGCTAACTGTTAGGATAATTTGCAATTGTGATTTGTTCTCCTCGGCTGGCAGCGTAGTGGGGCCGCGAGGCCCCAGCTTTGTTCTCTGGTCCCCCTGAAGCCTGCAAAAGTGGTCATCAAAGGGAAGGGTGGGGGACAGCTGCAGTGGGGAGCTATAAAATGACAATTTTTTTTGAGACAGGTTCTCACCCTATCACCCACACTGGAGTGCAGTGGCTCCATCTCGGCTCACTTCAACCTCCACCTCCCAGGTTCAAGTGATTCTCATCCTTCAGCCACTTGAGTAGCTGGGATTACAGGTGCACACCACCATGCCTAGCTAATTTTTGTATTTTTAGTAGAGACAGGGTCTCACCATGTTGGCCAGGCTGGTCACAAACTGCTGACCTAAGGTGATCTGCCCACCTCAGCCTCTCAAAGTGCTGGAATTACAGGTGTCAGTCACCACACCTGGTGGAAAATGACCACTAAAAATATATTTTTTTTAAAAAATGGCCTCCTACTGAGTGGCTAAAAGCAACATAAATGTATATCTCCGAGTTCTGTGTTTTTCAAAATTTGTTATTGTTAATTTTCGTGGGTACATAGGAGGTGTATATATTTATGGGATATATGCAATGTTTTGATACAGGCATGCAATGCAAATAATCACATCATGGAGAATGGGGTTTCCAGCCTCTCAAGCATTTGCCCCTTGTGTCACCAATAATCCAATTATAGTCTTTTCATTATTTTAAATGTAAAATTAACTAATTTTTTATCTAGTTCTCTTGTTGGCCTCTCCCTAGCTTCTGGTGGCTCCCAGCAGTCCTTGGCATCCTTGGCTTGTGGCCACAACACTACAGTCCCTGCCTCTGTCTCCATGGGGCCTTCTCTGTCTGTGTCTCCTCTTCTCTCTCTTGCAGGGACACCTATCACTGCATTTAGGGTCCTGAATCCGGCATGACTTCATCTTGACATCCTGTACTAATTACATCTACAAAGACTCAGTTTCCAAATAAGGTCCTATTTCAAAGTTTCGAATGGACTTGGAATTTTTTTACTGGAGAACTTGGGAGGAGACACAGAATATCTGCTGTGTTTCCCACATCCTCTGTCTCCTGCTGGTTTCTCCTAGCCAGTGGGACCCTGGTGTCTCACATCCAGCCATTACCTGGAATCTTGCCTACAGGGAGCTACCCCAACCCCTGCACTGGTTCCTATTGGGCTATGTATTCCCCATCTACTTGTATCACCACAAATCATCACAGTGTATATCTAATGATCATCGTCTCCAGTTTAGGGGCTTTACCTTCAACCATCCTTTCATTAAAATGGCTTATTAAGGTGCTTACTCCAAGTTAGACTATGTAACTGGATTTATTTAAAAATACATGAATTGAACAACATAATTTGACCTCCTACTCTATGCTTGTCCTAGAAAAAAAGCAGTAGGTATTCATGACTTAGAGTCTTAAAATATGAGACTTTTTCAGATTGGGTGCGGTTGCTCATGCCTGAAATCCCAACACTTGGGGAGGCCAAGGCAGGAGGATCACTTGAGCCCAGGATTTCAAGACTAGGTGGGCAATATGATGAGACCTCTGTCTCTACAAAAAATACAAAAAAAAAAAATTAGCCAGGTGTGGTATTATGTACCTATAGTTCCAGCTACTCAGGAGGCTTAGGTGGGAGGATCACTTGAGCTCAGGAGGTGCAGGCTGCAGTGAGCTATGATCAGAGCTATGAGCATTCCAGCCTGGGCAACAGAGCAACACCCTGCCTCAAAATCAAATCAAATCAAATATGAATTGAACAACATAATTTTATCTCCTACCCTGTGTCCATCCTAGAAAAAAGCACTAGGTGCCCTTGAATTTGAGTCTTAGAATATGAGACCTTTGTTCTAGATGAACCACCCACACTCTCCACACGTGTTGTAAAGACGTAACTAAAAGGAGCTGATTTTGTGTACTTAGCAGAATCCCCTATATCCCTAAGTGACTCACAGCCTGTCACTGTTATGTAATAGCTTGCTAGAGAGACTAAACATTTCAGGATTTTTAAGGGAACAAAAGCAAGTAAAAAAGGTGTTCCTACAGAAACATTGCCCCTGGCTAGGAACACCTATGAGACACCGGGAAAATGATGTATTTGTGTTTTGTTTTGTTTTGCAGGAAGACAGATACACTTTGCATTTTGTCCACATATGGAAACAATAGTCTCTGGGTGGCCAAATTAATTGCAAACAAAGATACAGTAGCAATAATAGAATGTAACCCTAATAGGAGGAGAATGCACAGATCCACACTAGGCCAGAAGATCTGAAGTTGCATCCATCTTTATTCATTAGAAAGGCTATAAAGAGCAGGGAACAATAGCTAATGTGCTTAATTCATGGTTAAAGAACAATTGAAGTAACACATATCAGTGTGTTTTCAAAAAGAAGTAACATTCAATGGCTGCAGTTTCCTATCTGGTTATATAATTCCCATGTAGTTGTATTGCCCAATTGATGACTAAGTTAAGCCCACAACACCCTTGCCAAGGCCTGTCCAGCCTCCAGCTATAGGCAGTGATATTTCAATTAGTTTAGGGGTAGGTTTGTTCCACATTCCACCAGCTCTATTGTGTGGGTTTTCCTTTCAGGGAGACAAAATCCATCTCTAGGTAGGTTTCATGGATCACAGGTACTCCCTGAGGGACCCTATAAAACGTCTGTGATATTTATACTATACAGCAGCCCTTCAAATCTTAAATAGCACACACAAATTCTTGTGCTTCCTGTGTCTTTATTTGGTTTGGAATAAATATGCACTCATGCGTGTTGAGGTTAAGAGTTGGCTATGGTCTGAACATCTATGTTCCACCCCAAATTCATATATTGAAATCCTCACCCGAAAAGAGATGGTGTTAGGAAGTAAGGCCCTTGGGAGGTGGTGAAGTCATAAGGTGGACCCTCATGAATGGAATCAGTGCCCTTATAGAAAGGATCCCAGAAAGTTCCCTCACCTCTTCCACCATGTAAGGGTACAGCAAGAAGGCTCCATCTTAATCCAGGAAGCGGGTCCTAACAAGATACTGAATCTGCCATGCCTTGACCTTGGACTCCCAGCCTCCAGAAGTGTGAGCAGTAAATGTCTGCTGTTGGTGAGCCCCCAGGCTATGTTATTTTGCTGAAGAAATCTGAATGCACCAGAATACGATCCCTTACACCAGCGCTTGCATTTCTATATTTCTTCAAAATAACCACTCAGTGCCAGGAGTCTCTGGGTGAGATCAGGTTGTGAGTCCTCACTAGACACTGAACTGGCCACACCTTGATGTTAGACTCCCAGCTCCAGGACTACGAACATCAACGTCTGCTGTTTATAAGCCATGCCATCTAAGGTATTTTGTTATGGAATTCTGAATTGACTAGGATACAGTTTCTTATAGCAGTATTCACTCTACTATATCCCTTCAGAATGGAGCACTCAGCATTATGGGTATCCAGGACAGACCAGGTTGAAACGAGTGTTGCTGTCTACACTTCAGCTGATTGGAGCTGAATGTCACAGAACATTGTTTGATTTGGACAGGTATTTGTCAGTCTTGGTTTACATTCAATTAGTTGTAGACATTCCTAAAAGGTTTTCGAGCCACTCAGTCATCTCTGCTCCTCAGGTATGGTGTGGAGAGATTCAGAACACCTGCCTTATCCAGGTGGGTCTGCTGTCATCACAGGGATCCTTACAAAAGGGAAGTGGGAGAGTGAAAGCTACAGAAAAGACACAGGCTGCAGGAAGCAGAGGTTGCATGATGTAATTTGAAGATACAGGAAGGGGTCATGAGCCAAGGAATGCAGGCAGCCTCTAGAAGCCAGAAACAGAAAGAAATTGCTTTTCTCTGAAATACTCAGAAGAAACACAGCTCTGCAGGTACCTTTATTTTATTCTGATGTCCAAAATGGTAACAGAATAAATGGGTGTTGTTTTAAGCAATGACATGGGCGGTAATTTGTGACAGCAGCCACGGATTCACACACTCAACATCCTGCTGTTCAACCTTCCCTACAAGACAAATTCACCCCAGGCCCTTTGCACTTGCTGGCCCTTCTGCTGGAAGCTTCTTTCTCCAAATACTGAATGATTTATTCCAACACCACCTCCTCAGAGTAGCTTTTCACCTTCCCCTTTCCAAAATTACCTTCCCTTTTCTCTTTGCCCTGATTCACTTTTGGAAACAGTTCCTATGTGAGTTTTGTGTTTATTGTACTGTGTCTGACTCTCTCACTAGAATGTGAGCTCAATGGAAGCTTCAGTGTTCTCACTCATGGCCCTGTCTAGGGTTAGGGTTAGGCAATCTGGAGCCATCAATAGCTTTGAATGAATGAATGAGCATGGCCAGGTGTACATTTAGAGGGTTGACTTCTGGACAGGGACATAATATCTTCCTAAGCAGTGAGGAAGACAGCAAGAGCCATCAGGCTGTCATAGGGAAAGAGTAGAAGCACACCTATTGCCAGTGGAAATCAGAGTTAGGGGACACTCCATGGATCTCTCTGATTCTGAGACACCCAACTGCATGGTGAAACTTTATATTGGTCTGTTTTCATGCCACTGATAAAGACATACCTGAGACTGGGAAATTTACAAAAGAAAGAGGTTTAATGTACTTAGAGTTCCACTTGGCTGAGGAGGCCTCACAATCATGGCAGAAAGCAAGGAGGAGTAAGTCACACCTTACATGGATGGCAACAGGCAAAGAAAGAGCTTGTGCAGGGAAACTCCCCCTTATAAAGTCATCAGATCTCATGAAATGTATTCACTATCACAGTAACAGCATACAAAAGACCTGCCCACATGATTCAATTACCTCCCACTGGGCCCCTCCCACAATACGTGGGAATTCAAGATGACATTTTGGTGGGGACACAGCCAAACCATATCAGACTTCTAAGAGTGGTTTTGGCCCCAGATACACAGTGAAGTCACCTGTGATGACCTTTAAGGTGACTTTGGAAGTCACCTGTGAGCTTCCAAAAACACCTGTACCTATGGTTCTAACTACACAGATTTGACTTCATTGGACCTGGGTGTAGTCTGAATTCTGGGAGTGCAAATGTTCTTCTTGTGAGTCTAACAGCCTGTGAATGAATATGATAATGCCCAGATCGCAAGAGAGAAACAAATGTATAGTGAGCACCAAATTGGGATGTGGGAGGCAGAGGATGCCATGGGTCAGGGAAAATAGGAGATGCTGAATTTGCCAATTTTCTTATAAAGATTATCATATTTTCTTCATCAGAGTAAATCAAAGCCAATTTTAAACTTGATTTAGACAAAACATGCTTCTGCACATGGGTTTTCATCCCTTAAGGATTTAAGAGTCATCATACTATCCATTTGTATTTATGAAATAAATCTAGCTCGCTACAGGGAGAAAAATGCTGTAATTTTCTTTTATTTGAGGCAAACTCTGTTTTTTGGCCATGTGTTCAGCCATAAGTGGAACTGGCAGAATTTTAATTTTCCAAGAGTATCATAAAGAATAGAAATGGAAAGTAATAAAGAGGAAGTGATTGAGTGGGCTATAGTTTCCTTTTAGCTCCCAAAGAGAATGGCCAATACTTTTCTACCCTAAGACATTCCTGTCATTTATTCTCAGAAGCAGTAGAAATTCATGGGATACCCCAAGAGATGTCATGAGAACAAAAGTGTAGACCCAAAACAAAGGGAGCTAGAGTCAGCATGTGATGTATGACGCAATTTGACGACTAGGGAGAAGCTGAAGGGATATGAGAGGGGACATTGTATCCCGCATGTAGAGTCACGTAAGGGAAAAGATGTGCAATGTGCCAAGTGAGTGTTTTCCAATTGGCAGTGGACATCGACTCTTCTACTGAGAAATAGAATGGGGAAAAGAGAAGGCTAGAGGAATGTTCCCTCTCTATTGGAAGAAAAATATGCATAGAAGACCTCTACGTGTCCCAGGGCCACAGACATATAAGATGTAGATTTGGTCACAGACCTTTGGCCATGGAACATTTGCACTCTCAGAATCCAAACTACACCCAGGACAAATGAAGTCCAATCCCAAGGCAGAACCATTGATGCAGGTGTTTCTGGATGCTCACAGATGACTTCCAAAGTCACCTTAAAGGTCATCACAGGTAACTTCACTGTGTAGTTGGGGCTGGAACCAGTCATGGAAGGAGGCTCACCATGTAGTTGGGTGTCTCAGAATCAGAGAGACTCATGGAGTGTCCCCTAACTCTGATTTCCACTGACAATACGTGTGCTTCTACTCTTTCCCTATGACAGCCTGATGGCTTTTGCTGTCTTTCTCACTGCTTAAGAAGACATGTCCCTGTCCAGAGTCATGTCCCTCTAAATATAGACCTGATCATGCTCATTCATTCATTCAATAGCTATTGATGGCTCCAAGATGCCTAACCTAACCCTAGACAGGGCCATGAATGAGAACACTGAAGCTTCCATTGAGCTCACATTCTAGTGAGAGAGTCAGACACAGTACGATAAATACTAAACTCACATAGGAATTATTATTTCCAAAAGTGAATCAGGGCAAAAAGGAAGGGGAAGGTAATTTTGGAAAGGAGAAGGTGAAAAGCCACTCTGAGGAGGTGGTGTTGGAATAAACCATTCAGTATTTGGAGAAAGAAGCTTCCAGCAGAAGGGCCAGCAAGTGCAAAGGGCCTGGGGTGCATTTGTCTTGTAGTAGAATTTGAACAGCAGGACAATGAGTGTGTGAGTCACCTGTGGCTGCTGTCACATGGGTCTATAGAGTGATAAAATGAGAACCTTTTAGTCAGATGGTTCAGTGCCCAGTTTGAGGACAGTAGGTTGATAAACCAGCCAGGAATATTCCAGGCTTTCTATTATCCATTTGCAAGACTGAAACTGGCCTTGTCTGTACCATGTTCTAATAACAAGCTGCCTTATTAACATGTACTCCTGTAGAATAGAAAAACACTTACTTAATAAAAACACTGCCTGAAAAAAAATGCAACAAAACATGTTTTTCCTCTTTCTCTCTCTCTTCTTATTCCTTCTCCCTCTCTTATGATTGTATAAAGTATTATCTTATTATTTTCATTTTTATTTCTCATTACATTTTTATTTGGGCACCTCCTTGTATTCATTTAATGAATTTTCTAGCGATGCTGCAATGCATTTCCTCTAGTTTGGTGGCTTAAAACAACACACATTGAGTATCTTCCAGTTATGAAAGTCAGAGTCCAAAATGAGTCTCACTGGGATAAAAATCGATGTACTGGCAGGACCCCATTCCTTCTGGAGGCTCTACACAGGGAGGATCTGTTTTCTTGACATTTTTAGCTTTTAGGAGTGTTAACTAAAAATAAAGTAATAAGGCCTCCATCCCCCACCACTGGCTGAACAGGCCCCTCCTCTAAGTCAAGGACACTCCAAAGTCAACCTGAAAAACTAGTTTGGGCCATGATGGGAAGTGGAAGCCAGACGTGCCTCATGATGCCCCCCTCCCTTTTGGAATCACTGATAGAACTGACTCTTTAACTCTGATAAGAAACCTTTACAATCTCTTCTCTCTGGAGCTTGCTACCTGGAGGCTTCAGCTGCATGATAATACCTTGGTCTCTACAACCCCTTATCATAACCCAGACATTCCTTTCTATTGATAATAACTCTTTCAAGCAATTGGAAGTCCCTCTGCCCTGCCACTTTGAGTTGTCCTGCCTTTCTGGACCAAACTAATGTACATCTTACATGTATTGATTAATGTCTCATGTCTCCCTAAAATATGTAAAACCAAGCTGTACTCCAGCCACCTTGGGCAGATGTCCTCAGGACCTCCTAAGGCTGTGTCATGGGCACATGCTTAACCTTGGCAAAATAAACTTTCTAAATTGATTGAATCTGTCTTAATTATGTTTGACTTAATGGGAGCTACCTATGTTTCTTGACTCACAACCCCTTTCTCCAGCTGCAAAGCCAGACACAGCCACCCAGTCTAGCCTTTCTCAAGTCACCATCTCTCTAGTTCTCTCTCCCCGCCTTTTTAAGGACCCTAGTGGTCACATGGGGTCACCTGTATTATTCATACTCTCCTTATTTTAAGATCAACTGATGAGAGACCTTAATTCCATCTACAATTTGAATTTCCTATTGCCATGGTGCATAACACATTTATAGGCTCTGGGAAGTAGGACATGACGTTTTGGGGATGGGAGAGATACCCTGTCTGCTATAGTCATTTAAACCATTTGAGTTTCTCCTTGTAAGAATTATTATTCTTACCCATTTGCCTTTCCTCTTGGTTTTTTTTTTTTGTTGTTGTTTGTTTTTCATTTTAATAGGCATACTGGCCAGAAACAGTGGCTCACGCCTGTAATCCTAGCACTTTGGGAGACTGAGGTAGGAGGATTACTTGAGCCCAAGAGTTCGAGACAAGCCTGTCCAACATGACGAAACCCCATCTCTGCCAAAAATACAAAAAATTAGCTGGGTGTGATGGTGCATGCCTGTAATCCCAGCTACTCAGGAGGCTGAGGCACAAGAATCGCTTGAACCCAGGAAGTGGAGATTGTAGTAGGCCGAGATAGCACCACTGCACTCCAACCTAGGGGGCAAAGTGAGGCTCTGTCTCAAAAACAAAGGAAAAAGATTATTTTAAAATAATAATAGGCATACTTTGTATAATTTAGGTATTAGTCCCTCATCAGTTTGACACTGTGTATATGTGTGTGTGTGTGCGTGTGTGTGTGTGTGCTTTTCTGAGAGGTATTTCTAAGATATTGTTCTTTCTTCTCACAATTCAAATATTTACATCTAGGTGTTATTTTTATCTCCGTGACTTTCACCTGGGACTAACAACCAGACAGCCAGGAAGGTACTACGAATTATCATTTTAAGAATAAAGATGATGTTCTTTTGTAGATGTTACAAAATACAACGAATTGATTTCCAGGAACACCATGCATTCTTTTTGTTTGGTTTTAGTGTCTCCAAGAATTCATCTTCTAGGTAATCTACCCTCAGGGCAGAAGAGGAGGCCAAGGTTTCTGTGCAATTATTTATTTAAAAATGGAGCCCATTCCCTCCTTGGAGCAAGAGCTCAGGAAGTGGAGAGAAGGACGTGAAACGGGAAAAGAGAAAAAGTCCATCTGAGGACTTATGACTGGATTTGCTGCCAAAGTGGCAACTGAAGTTTGATCCTGGACGACCTTGTAGGATTTTAAAATAACTGGACGGCTGCACCAGGGAGATGCGAGAGGAAGCTATTTCTCCATCTCCTCCCATCCTCTATGGATGAAGGATGGCTCCTTCTCTCTGCTGATCCTGAGTGCTGGAAAGCTGAAGGAATTCTTCTAAAAGTTGAATGAGGTCAGACAGCCTGGATTCCTGGGAATTCTGGTGAAGCCTGACTGGGATGAAAACAAAGATTGGGAAGGTTTGACTTGGTGGACAACCAGTGCCTCATGAACAGATATCTTGTAACATAAAATAGTGATAATTCTAACAATACTTATCATTATTATTAGTAGTAATGCTGCAGGTTTGTCATTACTGCCTATGTATTTTTTTTTTTCCAGCATGAAAAAGCATCCTCCACATTCTGGGACAGGATTTCGCTCCATAAGTAGGTAGTCCACAGAATCTTAACTTCACAGGATGGTTCATTCAAAACAGATTCAATAATAAAACACACTTTAGAAAGGTTAAATATGTATTATCCTTCTTACTGACTCATAACCCTGTTAGCTATGGCTGTGTAACAAATTAACCCCAACACTGAGTGGTTTAAAGCCACACACAATACATATCTATTGTCTTGGTTTCTATGGGCGTGGGATCTGAGAATGAGCTGGCATGGTTAGCTGAGTCTCACATTGAGCGTCTTTCAGGAGGTTGCAGTTGAGGTGGAGGTGGGGGCTACAGCATCTCAGGGCTTGACTACAGAGGGATGTGCTTCCAAACTCACTCACATTGCTGTTGGCGGGATTCAATTCCTCGCTGGCTGTTGTCCAGAAGGTTCCTTTCATTCTGAGTCACGTGGACTTCTCTGATGGGAAGTTCACAATGCGGCGGCTGGCTTCCCTCAGAGCAAGCACACAATTGAGCCACTGAGAGGGGATGAGAATATGGAAGCCACAGCATTTGCATAACCTAATTTTGGCAGCTGCATTCCATCAAAGTTGACACACTGTATTCATTAGAAGCAGTTGTGCATCCTGCCTACACTCAGGGAAGATGATTATACAAAAGAGGGAATGGCAGGAGTTGGGAGTTTTTGAAGTTTCCCTTAGAGTGAGCATTCCAATTCTGGCAGCATATACAGAATCTCTAGTATATCGGGTTCAATCAGGAAGAGATTGCAAATGGGAGAAAATATGCATCCAACTAATATTCAGAATCTACAGGGAACTCAACGACAACCAAAAAAATCCATACTACCCTATTAAAAAGTGGGCAAAGAACATGAACACACAGTCTTTAAAAGACCTATGAATGGCCAACAAGCATATGAAAAACCCTCAACATTACTTATCATCAGAGAAAAGCAAATTGAAACCATAATGAGATACCTTCATATTCCAATCAGATTAGCTATTTTTTGAGACAGAGCCCCGCTCTGTCAGCCAGGCTGGAGGTAATTTGATTATTACGGCCATGCCTTGGTATTTGTGTTTCAAGAGCTGCCCGCAACTGCTATTAAAGGATGCATTGATAAATACCCCTGTGAAATTGATTACTGAGTCAGCTTCTGAAACATCTGGAAAGGCTGTGTCCACTTTATGTATCTCTATACATAGGAAGTGTGAAGAAAATGGGAGTCCAGTAACAGAAAAGGATTTGCTTCTTAAATAGCACCACACTTTCTTCTTTTTTTTTTAATTGGATTTTAGGTTTTGGGGTACATGAGCAGAGCATGTAAGACAGTTGCGTAGGAACACACATGGCAGTGTGCTTTTCTTTCCTTCTCCCCTTCACCCACGTTTGGCATTTCTCCCCAGGCTATCCCTCCCCACCTCCCCCTCCCACTGGCCCTCCCCTTTTCCCCCGAATAGACCCCAGTGTTTAGTACTCCCCTTTCTGTGTCCATGTGTTCTCATTTTTCATCACCCGCCTATGAGTGAGAATATGCGGTGTTTCATTTTCTGTTCTTGTGTCAGTTTGCTGAGGATAACTTTCTCCAGATTCATCCATGTCCCTACAAACGACACAAACTCATCATTTCTGATTGCTGCATAATATTCCATGGTGTATATGTGCCACATTATTCCAATCCAGTCTATTATCAATGGGTATTTTGGTTGATTCCAGGTCTTTGCTATTGTAAACAGTGCTGCAATGAACATTCGTGTACATGTGTCCTTATAGTAGAACGATTTGTAGTCTTTTGGATATATACCCAGTAATGGGATTGCTGGGTCAAATGGAATTTCTATTTCTAAGGCCTTGAGGAATCGCCACACTGTCTTCCACAATGGTTGAACTAATTTACACTCCCGCCAACAGTGTAAAAGTGTTCCTTTTTCTCTACATCCTCTCCAGCATGCACCACACTTTCTTCTATTTAACATTGAAAACTGTCAAGGACTATGTTACTTCTTTATTTAGACTGCCAGAAAATACAAACACATCACCATCTGTGTTCATCCTGTGGTTTCATTGTCAACCTTCACTGTCATATCACCCCGGTTTTCTATCACTCATTTATAATATGTATTCTATAGATCTTATTTTTAGTTGTGTTTTGTATATCTTATGTTATTCTGTTTCTTCTTGTCTGAAGCATCCTCCTTCTTTTCAAAGGACAAGGCAAGGCCAGATATGATTGCTCATGCCTAGCATTTTGGGAGGCTGGGGTGGGAGGATTTCTTGAGCCCAGGAGTTCAAAATCAGTCTGGACAACCTGGCAAGAACTTGTCTATAAAAAATCAAAATTTTAGCCAGACACAGTGGTGCACACCTATATTCCCATCTACCTGGGAGGCTGAGGTGGGAAAATCATTTGAGGCCATGAGGTCAAGGCTGCAGTGAGCTATGATTACACCACTGCACTCCAGCCTGGGAGACAGAGCAAGACTCTGTCTCTAAAAAAAGAAAGAAAGAAAAAAGGACAAACCATGCCCTGTAAGTTAACAACCAACAAAAGAATCACTACAATTACTAACTGCCCTCCAATTTGGAGCAGTTCTGGCGGCTCAGACCATTTGGTTAATGACCCTGGCTTCTACTGATTGAGGGTGTGAGGTTTCCCATACACATGCACAGCACAGCTTCTCAGAGCTCCGAAAATGGTTTCCTTTTCCGGTTTGCACTCTTGGCTCGTAGATTTTCTAACAGACATAAATGTTCATGTCCTATGTAGCATGGTCAACAATTATGCAATGTATAATTTCACCATTTGCAAAGATACTCAGTAAGCGGAAACCCGAATTTATACTATTAACGTGCATTACACCTGCTGCCTGATGTATTAGTCAGGGTAAAACAGAACCGATATGATGTGTTTGTGTATGTCGTTCACCCTTGGACAACACACGTTTAAACTTATATGTGAATTTTCTTCCACCTCTGCCATCCCTGAGACAGCAAGACCAACTCCTCCCGTTCCTCCTCCTCCTCCTCAATGTGAAGACAGCGAGAATGGAGATCTTTAGGTTGATCCATTGAAAATGAAAGTTAAAAAAAAAATATGTTTGCTAATGTCATAAATAAATAGTAACCTATTTTCTATTCCTTATTATTTTCTTACATAACATTTTCTTTTCTCTAGCTTACTGTATTGTAAGCTGGGTGTAGGGGCTAATGCCTGTAATCTCATTACTTTGGGAGGCCAACGCAGGTGAATCATTTGATGTCAGGAGTTCAAGACCAGCCTGGCCAACATGGCAAAACTGTGTCTCTACTGCAAATACAAAATTAGCTGGGCGTGGTGGCACATGCCTTTAATCTCAGCTACTCAGGAGGCTAAGACGAAGAATCACTTGAACCTGGGAGGTGGAGGTTGCACTGAACCAAGATCACACCACTGCATTCCAGCCAAGGTGATAGGGAAAGACTCTGTCTCAAAAAAAGAAAAAAAAAGAATACAGTATTGAATATATATAATGTACAAAATTTTTGTTAATCAACTGTTTATGTTACCAGTAAAGCTTCTGGTGAATAGTAGGCTGTTAGTAGTTAAGTTGTAGAGGAGTCAAAAGTTATAGATAAATTTTTTCTTCTTTCTTTTGTTGAGACAGTTTCTCACTGTGTTCCCAAGGCTGGAGCGCAGTGACCTGATCTCAGCTCACTGCAGTCTCTGCCTCCCTGGCTCAAGAGATTCTCTTGCCTAAGCCTTGCGAGTAGCTGGGACCACAGATGTGCACCATCACACCCGGCTAATGTTGTCCTTTTAACAGAGACAACGTTTCACCATCTTACCTTAGCTGATTTTGAATTCCTGAGCTCAAGCGATCTGCCCACCTTGGCCTCCCAAAGTGCTGGGATTACAGGCGTGAGCCACCGTGCCTGACCCAGTTATAGGTGGATTTTTTACTGTGTTGTGGGGCGTCAGTGCCCCAACCTCTGTGTTGTTCAAAGGTCAACTGTAAATATAGTTATAGTAACAACTATATACATTGTTATGTCTACTTTTATCTAAGTACACATATACATATGCTAATTTGCTTATATTAGTATACATATGTTTGCACACAGATGCACACATATATATTTTATACACACATGCATACATATATTATTGATTTACACATACACACAGAGTTTTGAAGAAATTGGCTTATGTGATTGAAGAGACTTGGCAAGTCCGACGTCTGTAGGGTAGACCAGCAGGCTGGAGACCCAGGGAAGAGCTGATGCTGCAGCTCAAGCCCGAAGTCCTCTGTGTGGAGGCAGAATTCTTTCCTCCTCCAGGGCCCATAGTCTTTTCTTCTCTTAAGATCTTCAACTGATTTGACAAGGCCCACCTACCTCATGGCGGGCAATCTGCTTTACTCAAAGTCTACTGATTTCAGCATTAATCTCATCTAGAAAATACCTGCATGACAATGTCTACACTAGTGCTTGACCAAATACTTGGCTTCCATGAGCTCATCAAGTTGTCACATCAATTTGACACTTGCTCTAAATTTTCAAATGTTTTGTATTGCAAACTTGCAATTGCTTTGCTTGTATACACCCCTCTATGTAGAACACTTGTGCTCCACAGTCAATCCTGCCAACTGCAGCTTACTCCAGTCAATGCCACCATGGCCAGTTGCCTGCAGCTTCTGCCATGTTCCCCAGGTGTCACGTGGCTGGCCTGTCTCAGGTGTGCAGATGGTACCTTCCCCTCCTGCCACTTTCCTTCTCTGCAGATGGTTTGATTTTTGCAACCAAGCAAGCAAGACACAGAAGAGAAGAGCCTGAGATGGAGCAAGGTCCCCCTCTTTGGAGTCTGTGGACTCTCCAGGCATGGAAATAAAGGAAAATCTTGAGTTCCTTGGGGGGAAATTCCAGGAACCTAGCTGGTTCTGAGAAGTCAGTGAGCAGCCTGATAAGCAAGAAGGTAACAGTTGCTTAAAACAAATGTCAAGGAAGTTAGAGTCACGAGATGCTTGGTCCCCCACAGAAACTAAACATAGTACTTGAGCATGTGTCCTGGAGTTGTGTTCACAGAAACCCAGACCCCCACCCAGTAGATCTATCATCCCTCTCTCCAGACCTCAGAAAAGGGGGACGGGCTTTACACTCTCAGCACCATTCCTTGTTCTCAATTTCTTCCCAAGGGGCCTGGACATCACGGCCCTGGGTCAGAACTAACCTTCTTTCCTGCTGATCCCAAATTTTAAGACAAAGCTTTGCCTGCTTCACCTAGACCCATAGGCCTCTGCTTTGGGATTTCTCACCATCTTAGGTCAAACCAACGTATAACCTCTATGCATTGATTTATGACTTTTTAACCTCTGCCTCCATTAATTAAAGAATTCATACCTAGAAGCCATTATGAAGCCCAGGGTTTAACCATGAGCAGCCCGATTCTCCTCATTTAACCTTCAAATAAACAGCCTCCTTTCTCCCGCTGCAAACTGTGGTGTGAACATCTGGCCTTCTTGCACTGGGCAAGCAGACCCCAGGTCCATTCCTAAACAAGATGATGCAACCTCTGCACCTTGAGAATTGCAGGCTGCTGGACAAGCGCCTTTGCTTGTAGCCTTGGGAGGACAGTTCTGAGGCATATTTCTCAAGTCCAGGTTAGATGAAACCCCCATTGTCTAATAAGGACCAAGACCACAACCCAATCTTGTTTGCCTTTTTCTCTTCCCAGTTTCACACTTGACCCATAAACCACTTGGCAAGGAAACTTCCTGCACACAGCCCTGCCCAGGCAAAGACACCCTTGAGTGAGCATCTGATAAGCCAAAACAATTAAGATTTAAAGAATGCAATGACTTGCACAGTGAAGAATGTGAGATCCAAGGTAAGGTCTTAGCAGTGAGACCAGCCATGACGTGAGTGGGAAATATTGGAGTCTGTGGCCTGCACTCCACAGAGAGGATTTGTAGCTTATATGGAAATAGAATTCATAATACAGCAGGGTCAGAATAGGTGGAGGATTTTGGGATGTATGTGTGTATGTATGTGTATGTGTATATATATATATGCATGTACGTGTATATGTGTGGGTGTGTATATATGTATAAATGTGGATTAGCATGTGTATCTCTAACCTACTAGATTCCAACCTCCTTGAGGCAAAATTTATTTTTGCATATACAGAGCAGAAATATTATTCTCCCCCCACAAAGTCACACACAGAATTCAACAGTGTTAAAATATTGTGACCCTACCTTATCCAAGTTTATTATTCACATAAGTTGGTTCACACACTTCTATAAAGCAGTTCAAATCCTTAATGAATATGTACATCTGCATATATCTATGCATACACACACATACACATGCATCTACATCTAGACAGCCAAAAATGCATGCACATACATCACAGGTAGATGATAGATAAGTAATAGGTACATAGATAATAGAGAAATAAATAAATAATAGATAGGTGATAGATTGGTAGACATATGATATAATAGATCCAGAATAGCTATATGAATGCATGCTAGACAAACAGATGATAGGTAGGTAGATAGGTAGAGAATAGACAGATGAATGGATAGATAGATGATGGATAATATGTAGATAGAAAGATAGATAATGGATGAATGGATGGACGTAAGATAGATGGTAGATGGAATAAATATATAACGGATAGCTTGATAGATGGATGAGATAGATACATAGATAGATGATACACAGACAGATAATAGATAAGTAAATACATGATAGAATAGATACACAATAGCTAGATGGATAGATGACAGATAGTATATAGGTAAATAGATGATTGGCAAATAGACACATATTAGGCAGATAAGTAGAGAATAGATAAATGGATGGATAGATGAATAGATGATACATAGAAAGATAGCTAGGAAATGAGTGGATGGATGAAAGATGGATAGATAGGTAGATAAGATAAATACATAATAGCTTGATAGATGAATGATAATAGATAGATAATAGATAAATAACTACATGATAGAATAGATAACAATAGCTAGATAGATAAATGATGCATAGTAGATAGATAAATAGATGATTGGTAAGTAGGTACATGGTAAACAATAGATACATGGATGGATGGATAGATTATATATAAAGATAGTACATGAATGAAATATGGATAGGTAGGTATAATAAATATATAATAGCTTATAGATGAATGATAATAGATAGCTACCCAGATAGATAGATGGTAGATAAATGGTAGATAACAGATGAATAAATGGATGATAGAACAGTTACATAATAGCTAGATGGATGGATATTAGATAGCAGATGAATACATCAATGATAAGTAGGCAGACAGATAGATGATGGGCAGGTAGGTAGAGAATTGATTAATCGGTAGATAGATGAATGAATAATACCTAGAAAGATAGATGAATAATAGATAGATGAATGGATGATAAAAGGTAGGTAGACAAATAATAGATAAGAGACAGATAGATAGATAGATAACAATAGACAAATGAGAGATAGATAGACAATAGATAGATAGATATCCATTAACATAAAATGCAATGTCATGTGCCAAATACTTAATGCAAAGCAGTGAGGGAGACAAAAGTGTCTTCTTGTTGGACTTCTGGGCTCTGTGTATTTCAGAGATTCTCTAAATTATGGGAGAGGGTGACCCAGTTTCATATTAACTCCTCATATGCTGATGCCTCCAACTCTCCACTCAAATCCGTCTACCTATCTGCCTACCATCTACCTAACTACTTATCAACTATCTGTCTATCTAGCTACTCTTTATCTTCCATCATTCATCTAGCCATTAGGTATCTATTCTGTCTATCTATCATCCATTTAGATGTGTGAGACAAGGGAAAAGGGAAGATATGTATTGTGTGTGGCTTTAAACCACTCAGTGTTGGGGTTAATTTGTTACACAGCCATAGCTAACAGGGTTATGAGTCAGTTACAAGGATAATACATATTTAACTTTTCTAAAGTGTGTTTTATTATTGAATCTGTTTTGAATGAACCATCCTGTGAAGTTAAGATTCTGTGGACTACTTACTTATGGAGCGAAGTTAAGTAGAAGTCGTTTATAAGGAATTGTTTTTACTTTATTTTACTAAGTAAGTGAATGCATCGGGCTGCCGAGGCAAGGCAGGCGACAGAAGGCAAGGATGGCCTGCTCAGAAGGAAAATGTAAATAGAAAAAAAAGGCCGCAGTACCCCAGAGATGAACAGGTCAAGATGCACTTGTCCCTAGGAACCAAACAAACACTCCTTAATTCATTCTATGGCCGCTGTTTTTCTAGCAAGTGGAGAGACAGTAATCTGATCCACTGAACATGGCCCCAGTAGCAAGGTCAGCTCTGGGCCAAGTGACCAGTTGGGCAACAGTTCCCAAAATGTCTACCTTGTTCTTTTGGGGACAGCCGGTGTCTCCACACCAAGCCTGTTCTTGCAGCTCTAAGCCTCCAAATAGACACTCATCTCTCCGCTCAGGCACGTGCCATCCTATACACACCTGCTGTCTTTTGTCTTTTTTTTTTTTTTTTTGAGACAGAATCTAGCTGTGTCATCCATCTGGAATGTAGTGGTATGAGCTTGGCTCACTGCGGCCTCTGCCTCCCAGGTTCAAACAATTCTTCGGCCTCAACTCCTGAGTAGCTGGGATTGCAGGTGCGTGCCACCACACCAGGCTAATTTTTTTTGGATTTTTAATAGAGACGGAGTTTTGCCATGTTGGCCAGGCTGGTCCTGAACTTCTGACCTCAGGTGATCCACCTACCTCTGCCTCCCAAAGTACTGGGATTACAGGCATGAGTACCACCACGCTGTACGTATTAGGGTTGCAGGATTAAATATAAGACTTCGGTTTAACTTAGGTTTTAAGATAAACAATAATTTTTAAAAATATATTGTAAGTATATCCTACATATTTAGTAAGTCATACTAAAAGTCTGAAACTCACTTTTAATTGGACATTCTGTATTTTTCCTTTGCTAGACCTGATAATCTAATACAGAGCATTTTCATTTTGAGAAGGAAAAGATATGTGGATTGCTGTGACTCCAAATATATGCCCCTTTATCATCTGTGTGTGTGTGTGTGTGTGTGTGTGTATCCATCTAGCTATTCTATCATGTATTTATTTATCTATTATCTACCTATTATCTATCTATCCATTATCTATCTACCTATCATCTATCACATCCATCTATCAAGCTATTCGTTATATATTTATTCCGTCTATTCACCTATCTTCCATCCATCCATCCATCTATTATCTATCTTTCTATCTATATATCATCCATCATCTATTTATCCATTCATTTGTGTATTCTCCACCTACCTAGCTACCTATCATCTATTTTTCCATCATGCATTCATATAGCTATTGTGTATCTGTTATATCATCTGTGTATCAATCTATCACCTATTATCAATTTATTTCTCTATTATCTATATACCTATTACTTATCTATCATCTAGCTGGGATGTATGTGCATGCATTTATGCCTGTCTAGATGTAGATGCATGTGTGTATGTGTGTGTATGCATAGATATACGTAGATGCAGATATTCACTAAGGATTTGAACTGCATTATAGAAATGTGTGAATCAATTTATGTGAATAATAAACTTTGATAAGGTAGGGTCACAATATTTGAACAGTATATATAACTGGGATGATTTTTCTGTTTTCTTCAAATCCCACCTCGTTATTAAGTGCTAATAAGGCCAAGTCAGGTTGCTGAGTTTCAGCCATGAGCTGCGTCTTCCTCCTTAGAGGAAGATTCACAGATGGACCCTTGTGCCCACAGGAAACAGAAGCTTTTCTTTGAAAGTAGCAATGCAGACAGAATGTATCTTTAGAAATTCATCACCATATGGGATGCTAAAGTATTAACCTTACCCTCTTTGATCACTTTCGGCCTCATGCTTTCAAGTACATTCTTCACACTTGCAAACTAGTACATGACTCACATTTGGGAAATAAAAATGACATTAGTTAGAAAGATTCAAACTTCTTCATTTTGACTCTGAATTCAGAGGTAACTTTTGACGATCTATAAACCAACTATATCCCAAAGGGGAAAAATTGGCATATTTAAAGATGTCTTTATTTGAACTCTTCTTACAGAAGAAAATCTGCAATTATTTTACTATAAGAGAATATACCATGAGTGCAAAGCATAAAGCATTTTAACTGAGCATCCAAATGGTGCATGGTTATTCTAAGGGGAAGAGAGGTGAATAGAGAAGAAGATAAACATGATTTATAGAATGTCAGTACCTAAGACTGTTATCTTCTTAAAGTAACCAATAAAGAAGAGGAACTGTATCTACTTACATAATTTTAGCAAAGACCTGAAAACTGCAAGCATTTAGAGCTAATGCGTATTTGAGCTGTCATTAAGCAGGCAGATTAAAAGAAGAAAACAGTGGTGGTTACGCACACATATTATGATCATAAGAGTTTTAAATTGAATGAAGCGCATGGCAAGCAGCCATCATTCTTCTGTTCCACATCTAAAAAGAAAACTGCCAAAATAAGGAAGCCAATTTCCAAATTTAAAATATAAGCCCTTCACTAGAGGAATGTCTACACTTTTCTTTATTCTTAGTGAGTTATGCCTACTCTTCCAGCTACTGGTCAGCTGGGAATCCGTGGTTGCAAACTGTGAACGTATAATTTCTAAGACACCACATGATGCCCCTGGAATTAGAGGAGACGTTCTTTGGGGGCTTAGCATCGGTTTAGAATTAACAGCAATAAGAAAAAATGATGAGCAGGAGGAGGATTTACTTTGAAGGAGTTTTAAGATTCCTTTCTGGCTCCAAATTTATCCCGCATTAAATTAAAGGCCTATGAGAGCAAGTAGCCACTAAATAAATCTTTTTTAAAACATTAAGTGTTTCTGTCATATTTAGGCATACGAAGGGTTTCTGAGGTGAATGTGTGCCATGGATGGATTGCCTAGGAAGGGTGTCCTAATATAAAATTGGTACTTTCTAATTTTGGTATGTATGGCTTTATTCATAAAGAAAAAGCAAACTAGAAAGATATGAGACATCACCCACAACCAATGCTTCAGAAACTTCAAGGTGCATATAGATCTTGTGAAAATGCAGATTCCGGTGTGGCAGGCTGGGACTGGGACTCAAAATCCTGCATTTCCAACAGCTCCCAGGTAATGCTCATGCTATTAGCCCATGGACCACACTGAGGGGCCATGCCCCCGCCCGCCCCAAGTAAGTCACAATCTCCAGGAGCAGAAGCTGGCACTGGATTCCTTTTCAAACCCCCAGGAGATGCTACCATGCAGTCAGAATTCAGAAGCATGGATGTCCACTCATAGCTGGGTTTTCCAGAAGAGAATCAAACCTACAATCCCTTAGAGATGTCCAAGTTCATGTTATAAGATCATGGCATGGTCAAGACCACAAGCTGTTTCCCTGATCTCTAGGCTTTGGTAGCTGACACTTTATTACTTGAATGCAGTGGACCCCAAGCCCCCAGGCCATGGACCAGTAGTGACTTCTCCATCATAGCACCTCCTTTACCAACATCACTGCTGCAGAATACCCTCTTTCCATTTAAAAAGTGACATCAAACCAAAGGAGGGGCCGGGCGCAGTGGCTCATGCCTGTCATTCCAGCACTTTGGGAGGCCAAGTGGACCCGTCCCTGGTCCACAGCCTGTTAGGAACTGGGCTGCATAGCAGGGGGTGAGCAGCAGGTGAGCGAAGTTTCATCTGTATTTACAGCCATTTCCCATCTCTCTTGTTAGCCTGATCTCTGCCTCCTGTTAGATCAGCGGCTGCATTCGATTCTCATAGCAGCGTGAACCCTACTGTGAACTGTGCATGAGAGGGATCTAGGCTGTGTGCTCCTTATGAGAATCTAATGCCTGATGTTCTGTCACTGCCTCCCATCACCCCCAGATGCAACCGTCAAGTTGCAGGAAAACAAGCTCCTGGCTCCCACCGATCCTACCTGATGGTGAGTTGTAGAATTATTTCATTATATATTACAACGTAATCCTTATAAAAATAAAATGCACGACAAATGTAATGCATTTGAATCATCCCAAAGCCACCCCCTCCCCAATGTCAGTGGAAAAATTGTCTTCCACAAGATCAGTCCCTAGTGCCAGAAAGGTTGGGGGCCACTCCTCTAGTATATATGGTGTGAAGAAGTTTAATGATTAAAAATAATTAAGTGCTAACAGTGAAGAGGTATGAATATAAGAGTAAAGGGAAATTAAATTACAAAAAGTATTTTTCGTCCCTTCTTTGTTCTTTTGAGTTTTGTATTTTGTTTTGTTTTTTGAGACAAGGTCTTGCTCCACCACCCAGGCTAGACTGCAGTGATGCAATCTCCATTCACTGCAACTTCCGCCTCGTGGGCTCAAGCAATTGTCCTGCCTCAGCCTCTGGAGTAGCTGGGACTACAGGCATGTGCCACCACTCCTGGCTAATTTTTGTGTTTTTTGTAGGGTTTCACCATGTTACCCAGACTGGTCTCAAACTCCTGAGCTCAAGTGATCTTCCCTCCTCAGCCTCCCAAAGTGCTGGGATTACAGGTGTGAGCCACCGTGTCCAACTCCCTCCTTTGGTTTGATGTCACTTTTTAAACAGCAACAGGGCATTCTGCAGCCATGATGTTAGTAAAAGGAGGAACTATGATGGAGAGGCAGAAAGTGACAGGGAAAGTGGATGAAGAGAAATAGATCAGATGGGGAAGATTTGGTCAGGAATTCCTTGGGCTGGAGTTTGTAAGAGAGATGCCTCTGGCAAAGCCAGATAGCCATGGTGTCGACGTCTCGCATTCTTCCTCCCACCCACTGGCATTTCCTGATATACCCACTCAACTTCATTAAAAGGCACGGTGGCTCATGCCTATAATCCCAGCACTTTGGGAGGCTGAGGCAGGCAAATCACCTGAGGTCAGGAGTTCGAGACCAGCCTGACCAACATGGATAAACAAGGTCCCTACTGAAAATACAAAATTAGTTGAGCATAGTGGCACGAGCCTGTAATCCCAGCTACTCAGGAGACTAAGGCAGGAGAATCACCTGAATCTGTAAGGCAGAGGTTGTGGTGAGCCGAGATCACACCATTGTACTCCAGCCTGAGCAATAAGAGCAAAACTCCATCTGCAAAAAAAAAAAAGGCACTATTGGTGTTAAATGTTGCCCACACCACAAAAGGACTTTCTGAAAGAGTCTGACACTAACGTTGCCTGAACTCTTACTGACAGAAAGCAGACAATATAGTCAGTCTGAACAATTGTTCTTTTTGAAGACAGGCCCAAAAGACAGACTCTTCTCTCTGCTCAGAGCTTTCGAAAAACAAACCCAGCCAGGGCTAAAGAGAAAAGTGCTTGCAAGATCAACCTGCATTGTCCTGTCACAAATAAGCACGGCAGGGAATATACAGGAATGTCCAAAATGCTGCCCTTCTAGAAACCAGCTGTTTTCATTTCTTAAAAATGACAAGGCATTCAGTCAAACATGCGAATCAGGTTTGCACAGACTGTCTTGTGGGGAAAGCTTACTTTGAGGCATATCCTGGCAACTTCATGGAAACCACCAGTGAAACACGTCTGGAGGAAAGTCACTGATTCTACACTGAGAAGGTACTATGCAGCGGAACCTCCTACAACCCCACTTCTGGTTTTAGTTGGCATATAACAGCAAGGGTTGTTTGTATATTTCTCACCCTAATATGCTTTACAGTATTGTTTATTTGAAAAGATCATCATTTTACTTTAGTTATATTTTTCTGACAGGAGAAAGATTAAATGGAAAAAAATGTTAAATTCGTACTAGCAAAGACATGGAATAAACGTAGGTGCCCATTCACAGTAGCATGGAAAAAGAAAATGCGCATATACACCATGGTGCATGTACACTACGCAGCCATGAAAAAGAACAAAATTGTGTTCTTTGAAGCAACATAGATGCAACCATTATCCTAAGTGAATTAACACAGAATCAGAAAATGAAACACCACACGTTCTCATTCATAAGTAGAAGCTAAACATTGGGTACTCATGGATATAAAGATGGAAACAACAGACATTGGGGACTGCTAGAGCGGGGAGTGGGGTGGAGGGCAAGGGTTGAAAAACTGCCTATTGGGTGCTATGCTCACTACCTCAGTGATGTGATCAATCATACCCCAAACCTCAGCATCGCACAATACACCCATGCAGCAAACCTGCACGTGTACCCCCGAATCTCAAATAAAGTTGAAATCAGTACAAAAATAAAATTTTTTTAAAAAGAAAAAGAACAAGAGCAAAAATGTTTCTGTTTTACAGAAAATAAAACCATTTATTTATGTTTTGAAAGGACTCCAAGATCCTGAATGGAGAAGAAAATAAAAAACCACCCACATATAATGGTCATACTGTGTCTTGAAATATTCTGTTGGGTAGAGTGGTAGTTAAGAGCTCACACTCATAGTCAGATCCCTGCGTCTAGAATCCAGCTCCCATTTGGATAATTATATGAGCTCTGACTCACTGGTTTAAGAAAGATTATGTCTGCAAAGCAATTAACAATCAGCCCAGCACACAGAAAGCATTCAATAAGTATTGTCATGATGATTATACATACTTTTCATTTCTTTACGACACAGAAGTCCGTTCACTCCTGCCTTTCTCATTACTTTACACACGTTAGCTGTTGGTTTTACTTTGATCTATTCCAGACATACCATCCACTGACAAGGTGCCAAAGGCATAAGATAATTTAAGACTTGTATGAAGTGGAAGGTAGAGGCATCCGGAGGTGAAAATACCCCCAGAGCATTGTAGGATAACACGTGCAAATAACAATAATAGTTGTTATTATTATCAGCAATGTGAAGACTAGGAAATAATGATTTATCATTATCCATTGGTCCTGCCAAGAATGATCTCAGCAAAGAGTATTTTAGGTAAATAATGTGTGGGAAGTTCTTAGGTTAATACATCCATTGAAATTTTAAAAACCCAACTCATGAAACAGGAGTTCATTTCCCTTGTTATACAACAGAGCTGTGCGTTGGCTTTGTGGTCAAAGACCTTCAGTAGGCTACGTCAGCCTGTGTTATCTGCATGAACCCAGCGAATTCCCTGCCAGTCTTAACTCCCTGTCTAGACATGGCGATAGTCTCCTGATTAGATCTCCAGTGGGGAAGCTTTGTAAGAATGCCAGCAGCAGACCTAGGGTACCAGAGGATGCCTGCCGTATCTTGCCTCCAGTAGATATTGTAGACTAACTTTGAAGCAGAAAACATTATTACATTACAAAGACATTTCATTTGGCATCTAAAATGTCACAGCTTCTTCAAGCACTCAGGTGTGTGTGTGTGTGTGTGTGTGTGTGTGTGGTCCCATTAGCATGCTCTGTTGGTCTGGCCATAATAATCACTTCATTATATATTGATCATTGAGTATATTTTCACAAAATGTAACTGTATGTAGGCATTGAACCTGATTGAGTTCGCTTTTTTTTTTTTTTTTTTTTTTTTTTTTTTTTTGCAGATGCCCTAAAAATACTATCCTTTTTGTATTTCATTTCCCTTGTGTTTCCAAGGGGCTCTTGACTTAGGAGTTTCTGTAACCATAACCATGGACTCCCCCTTCCCTTCCCACCGGTCTTTGATTACTATGGCTAGAGTATTTGTCCTCTCCAAAACTCAAGCAGAGATGAGCAAAGTGGCTTATGCCTGGAATCCTGGCAATTTGGGAGGCTGAGGCGGGAGGATTGCTTGAGACCAGGAGTTTGAGACCAGCCTGGCCAACATAGTGAGGCGTCATCTCTATAAAAAATAAAATAAAAAATTAACCAAGTGTGGTGGTGTGCATCTATAGTCCCACCTAGTCAGTAGGCTGAGATGAGAGGATGGCTTAAGCCCAGGAGTTCAAGGCTGCAGTGAGCTGTGATAGCACTACTGCACTCCAGCCTGGGTAACAGAGCAAGACCCTGTCTCTATTAAGAAACAAAACACCAAAAAATAAAAAAATCATGTTGAAACTTAATTACCAATGTGGCAGTATTGACAGGTGGGGCCTTTAACAGGTGATTGAGTAATGAGGACTTTGACCTCCTAACTAGATTAAACCATCCATGTATTAATGGGTTAATAGATTAATGGGTTTTTCCAGGGGTAGGACTGGTGGCTTTTCAAGAAAAAGAAGAAAGACCTGAACTAGCATCCTCATCCCTCTCACCATGTTATGCCCTGCACTGCCTAAGGGACTCTGCAGAGTCCCCACCAGCAAGAAGGCCCTCACCAGATGCCACTCTTCAACCTTGGACTTCACAACCCCATAACTTTAAGAAATAAATTCCTTTTCCTTATAAACTACTCAGTTTCAGGTATTCTATTATAAGCAAGAGAAAATGGACTAAGACACCAATGGAAATCAAATTTTTCATATTTATTTCTTTTTAACACTGTTGTTATCATGTGAACCCAATAGTGTCACCTTGAGCCAGAGCTAGCCAGCATTCTCTGTAATGTTATCATCCACCCTCTTATTGAACGTTTCTTTTTTTTTTTCTTCATAGAGGTGGGAGTCTCACTCTATCACCCAGGCTGGAGTGCAGTGGCACAAACATAGCTAACTGCAACCTGAAACTACAGCGTTCAAGTGATCCTCCTGCAACAGCCTCCTGAGGAGCTAGGACTACAGGTACATGCCACCACACCTGGCTAATTTTTTCTAACTATTTTTAATTTTTGTGCAGATGAGGTCTTTCTGTGGTGCCCAGGCTGGTCTTGAACTCCTGGCATCAAGAAATCCTCCCACCTTAGCCTCCCAAAGTGCTGGGATTACAGGCATGAGCCACTGCACCAAGCTTATTGTATCTTTCTGGAGGTATTCTTGAATTTTTTAAGTGACCAGATATTATTTCTAGAATTGGCACAATACATATTTTGTATGAATTACCAGTTCTGTCTTCCACATGGGCTGCATCTTACCCAGGAGGAAAAGTTTATATGTATTTTCTTTGTGAATTCTGTACATGATAATGATCTGAATTGCATTGGTACATTTTTTTATCTTACAGTAGTGCCTCATTTTAGACAGAAGAGTCTTATTCTCACATCAAGTCTTAATATATTTTAGAGTTGCAAAGATGAACTTGCATTTATGGCAGAGCCTTTAATACAACTTTTAAGAGCTCTGCCCACTTCCATTTACAATGAAAACCATATTTGCCAGTATTAACCTAAGCTACATGCGACAACACCCACTGATATTATTATCTTCCTCATGAAGGTACAGACATATGAATTGGTCCTTGAGTTTTCCTGATGGAAAGATGTTGGAATAGACTAAGTTCTGCTGGGCAGTGTGAGAGCCACACTGTATTAGTCTGTTCCTATACTGCCATAAAGAACTACCTGAGACTGGGTATTTTATAAAGAAAAGAGGCTTAATTGGCTCACAGTTCTGCAGGCTGTACAGGAAGCATGATGGCTTCTGCTTCCAAGGAGGCCTCAGGAACCTTACAATCATGGTGGAAGGTGAAGGGGAAGCAGGCACGTCTTACATGGCTGAAGCAGGAGGACAAGAGAGGGGAAGAGAGGGGGAGGTGCTACATACTTTTAAACAACCAGATCTTGTAAGAACCACATCAGCACTAGAAGAATGGTGCTAAACCACTAGAAACCATCCCCACGGTCTAATTGCCTCCCATCAGGGCCCACCTCCAACATTGGGGGTTACAATTCAACAAAAGATTTGAATGGGGACATAGATCCAAGCCATATCATACACCAAAACTCTTCTCTAGATAGATAACTACAAGGAAAATGCCAACGAGAAAGCTTCTTTCACCATGTAGAAGCTGACTTGCTTGCATTTGGAAGTTTTTCTTTCTGGGTGTGATAGCTTTTTGTAACACAGTGACATTTTAATAAAGTATTTAACTATCTTTTCAACTATCCTTACCATTAGGAAAAGCATATAACTATCTTTACAAAAAGAAACCAACTAAAACACAATACTGTTGGTTTCTTTTGCCTTTACAATTTTTTAAATTCAGGTAGTGCATGTTCTAGTGAACCCATCACCCAAATAGTGAACACTGTACCCAGCATGTAGTTTTTCAACCCTCACTCCCCTCCCACCTTCTCACCTTTTGGAGTCCCTAGCATCTATTGCTTTCATCTTCATGTCCATGTGTATACATTGTTTAGCTCCCACTTATTAGTGAGATCCTGCAGTATTTGACTTTCTGTTTCTGAGTTATATCACTTTAAGACTGTGGCCTCCAATTCCAGCTGTGTTGCTGCAAAAGACATGATTTCATTCTTTTTTATAGCTGATTAGTATTCCATGATATATGTGTACCACATTTTCTTTATCAAGTCCTACAATGATTGACCCTTGGGTTGATTTCACGACTTTGCTGTTGTCAATAGTGCTGTGATAAGCATATGAGTGCAGCTATCTTTTTGATATAATGATTTCTTTTCCTTTGCGTAGATACCCAGCAATAGGATTGTTGGGTGGAATGGTAGTTCTATTTTTAGTTCTTTGAGAAATCTCCAAATCCCTCTGTTTTCCACAGAGATTGTATTAATTTACATTCCCAAAAAGAGTGTATAATTGTTTGAAAGAAATTGATTAGTAATGTAGTAAAAACAAACATTTATTGAGCATTTGCTAATATCCAGGAATTTTCCAAACAGTTCTATGGAGTTAAATTCATTGCCATAAGTAACTTCATTTTACAAATAAGGAAAAAGGGGCTTTGAGGATATACACAATGAACCAGGGTCGCAGAACTTCGGAGGTACTAAGCTGGCATTAATCCACTACTGTGGGCTGAATTGAGTCCCTCCAAAATTTATATGTTGAAGCCATAACCCCTAGTTGCTCCAAATGTAACTATATCTGAAAAGAGGGTTTCTAAAGAGGTGATCAAAGTAAAATGAGGTTATTAGGGTGGGCCCTAATTCACTATGACTGGGATCCTCACAAAAGGGGGAAATGAGGACACAGAAACACACAAAGGAATGACTCTGGGAGGATGCAGGGAGAAGATGGTGTCGCCAAGCCAAAGAGAGAGGCCTCAGGAGTAACCAGCCCTGACCACACCTTGATCTTGGACTTCCAGCCTCCAGGACTATTGGAGAATCAATGTCTGTTGTTTATAAGCCACCCAGTCTATGCTGACAGCAGCCCGAAATGGACTAAGACACCTTATAAGAAGAGGAGATGAGGACACAGACACACACAGAGGGACAACACTGTGAGGACATAGGGAGAAGATGGTTTCTACAAGCCCAGAAGAGAAGCCTCAGGAGGAGCCAGCCCTGCCCACACCTTGAGCTCAGTCTTCCAGCCTCCAGGAATGTCTATTGTTTATAAACCACCTAGCCATGGCATTCTGTTACAGCAACCTAAAATGGACTAAGATATCTCTTAAGAAGAAGAGACTGGAACACACACATACACAGAGAGATGGTCACATAAGGACACATGGAGAATATGGCATCTACAAGCCCAGGAGAGAGGCCTCAGGAGGAACCAGCCCTGCCCACGCCTTGATCTGGGACTTCCAGACTCCAAGACCCTGACAGAGTAAATCCCTTTTGTTTAAGCCACCCAGGCTGTGGGACTTAATTATGACAGCCCAGAAGACTAACACATATATGAATATTGGAGTTCAGAGCTGTGTCTTAAAGCACTAAGGTCTGTTGCCTTAGATAAAACGTTCATTGAATTGAAGCTCCCAGAGCTGTGACTCTGACTCGAAATGCATTTATCCTCTAATTCTCCTCACCTTTGACTAACCAGAAGAAGCACCAATATTCATCTCGATGCAAAAATCTTCAACATTACTCAGGGTCTCACAAAGCCAGCCCCGAGTGTCAGGGCAATTTGGGGGCCAATTGTTCTGGCTCCATTAAGCTGCCCAGAAATATTCCCTAAGTCTACACAACCTCTCTACTCAGCTGTGAAATCTTGATACTTCACCAGGGAAGAATCTGTCAGAGGTGTGTAAACCAGAGCAACTCCACTCTGAATAGGAGCTAGGTAAAATAAGGCTGAGACCTACTGGGCTGCAGTCCCAGACTTAGAAGTCACAGGATGAGATAGAAGGTTGACACAAGATGCTGGTCATAAAGACCTTGCTGATAAAACAGGTTGCTGTAAAGAAGCTAGCCAAATCCCACCAAATGCAAGATGGCCACAAGAGTGACCTTGGAGGTCGTCCTCACTGCTACACTCCCATTAGTGCCATGACAGTTTACAAATGCCATGGTAATCTCTGAAAATTACCCTACATGGTCTAAAAAGGGGAGGCATGAATAATCCACACCTTGTTTAGCATATCATCAAGAAATAACCATAGGAAATGGCAACCAGCAGCCTCAGGGCTGCTCTGTCTGTGGAGTAGCCACTCTTTTATTCCTTTACTTTTCTAATAAACTTGCTTTCACTTTACTCTATGGACTTGTCCTGAATTCTTTCTTGCGTGAGATCCAAGAACCCTCTCTTGGAGTCTGGATTAGGACCCCTTTCTTGCAACAAATATTCCAAGATTTAACAGTCCTGTATTTAAAGGAAAATATTCTCCAAGAAAGGACACAGGGATAAAGCACAATGAGTGGTCAGGTGAATGCAAAGTGTTTCTCTGAGAAAGGAAGGCAAGGACGGATAGACTGTTGAGCAAGCAATGTGGGAGGAGAGGGCATGGGAGGTAAGGATGGGAAAAGACAGGGAAGAGAGTCTTTGGGGCCAAGGAGGTGATAAAACAAGAGTAGGAAGAGAGAGAAGACCAGGGAGAAACCAACTGCAATTCTGACCGTAGCTTTCCTGCCCTGCTGTTAGAGTTCTTCTTCCTCAGCCAAGCCCTGGGACTTCTGATCCACTTCCTTCTATCCTTTATCCCCCGCATGGGAGGCCAGTTTCCTCTCGAGAAACTTGCTCCCTCCAGCAGCAGCCAAATTCTCATCAGCAACATTTCCGGTGGCCTCTGAGAAACCAAGAGACCACTAGGTAAAAATCTCAGCCTAGAGATATTCCTTCACGTAAGAAGAGCCTGTCACCACCTGCTGCAGGCCTCCTTCCTGCTCTCACCTTGCTAGACTGCACAGTCTGTCACCTTTCCCCCACCCAGAAGGACTGGCTGTTGACCACACACTGAACACCCAGGATGATGGCAGGAGTATCTGGAGACAATGTCCTTCAACATGGTCTGACCCCTTTCATCAAGCTAAGGGCGGAAATGGCTTTTGCAGCTCGGCCTATGTGCCGCCGAGAAATGCTGACATCCGGAGAAACCAAACTGCTTCCCACATGCAGGCTGAGCAGCTGAACAGACTTGTTTGGGCGGGGCGGGGGTGGGGGGGCATTCTTCTGACTTCTTCTGGAACCTATTATAATTCTTTTTCCAAAATTTTTAACACGTATTTTCAGGAATGGTTCTGCTTTTCACAGACTTGGTGACTTTTGGAACTTCTTAGAAAATGGACGTCATCTATCTTTGCATATTATATATTTCTGTCCCAGGTTTTCAAGGACAACAACAAAAAAAACTCTTTTGGGGAGAGATAAGAGATATCTAGATTGTACTTCAGTCAGTGAAATGTAATGCACAATTTCTTACTGAATTGAAACCATATTGAGGACAAAACTCTGACCTTTTTTCTTCTCTTGCCCACATTTCTGTCTAAGGGTCCTGGGAAGTCATGGCCTACAAATCATAGTCTCATGAAAGGGGTTTTATTTAACCCTACATAACGTGGCTTACTTTCCAACCTGACTCTGGCATAATATCATATGACAGTTAAGAAAGGAAATCAAAATATCTTAACTCCAAATATGTTTCTTTGTCATATTTTGAAATAGCCCTGCAAAGCTGTCTCTTGTGAGGGAAAGTCTACATTCTGTAGAGAATCTCTTTCCCTTTTCCAGGTCTTCTTCATGATCCAGGAGAGAATCAGGTAAGAGTCAGAAACCTGCCTGCTATCTGTAGGCTTCATCTGCATAGTAAGAACCTTGGTCTGCACAACCCCTTCCGTTAACCCAGACATTTCCTCTCAATTGATTCCTGGTCTTTAGATAAACTCTTTCTTCCAACTGCCAATCAGAACATCTTCCTGATATAACCTTGAAGCCACCACTTCCACTTGTCCCACCTTTCCAGATTGAATCAATGTGTATCTTACATGTATTGATGGATGTCTCATGTCTCCCTAAAATGTATAAAATCAAGCTATAGCCTGACCACCTTGAGCAGTGTTCTCAGGGGCTGCGTCACTGGTCATTGGCTACTCATAATTGGCTCAGAATAAATCTCTTCAAATATTTTACACAGTTTGACTCTTTTGATCAATAATATATAGGGGTAAGAAAAATAATAGGAAGCAAGTATTTTCTTTCTGATGATATAAGATGATATGAGATACCATACGTAGATGACATAAGATGATGTGAAAACATAGATTAAATAAATATTAGCAATATCCTTTGAGTTGTGGATAAGTCTCCATTCCCCTCATTTTTGGCTCACTCTAATCTTGTAACTGCCCAGTGGGTTCATCTTGCCCGCTGCCTAGACAGAGTTGATCTATTAAGACGGGGGAATTGCAATAGAGAAAGAGTCATTCACGCAGAACTTGCTGTGTGGGAGACCAGGTTCTTATTATTTACTTAAATCAACCTCCCTAAGCATTTGGGATCAGTTTTTAAAGATAATTTGGTGGGTTGGGACTTGGGAAGTAAACAGTGCTTATTGGTCAGGTTGGAGATGGAATTATAGTGAGTCAAAGTGAGGCTTTCTTGCTCTTTTCTGTTCCTGGGTGGAATGGCAGAACTAATTGAGCCAGATTACCAGTCTGGATGGTGTCAGCTTATCCATCAAGTGTAGAGTCTGCAAAATATCTCAAGCACCGATCTTAGGTTTTACAATAGTGATGTTATCCCTGGGAGTAGTGTGGGGAGGTTCAGACTCTTGGAGCCAGAGGCTGCATGACCCCTAAACTGTAATTTCTAAGCTTGTAGCTGATTTGCTGGTCCTGCAAAGGCAGACTGTTCCCCAGTCAAGAAGGGGGTCTTTTGGGGTAGAGGGCTATTTTCAACTTAGTTTCAGAGTCAAACCATGAACTGAATTCCTTCCCATAGTTCAGTCTACACCCAGAAATCAACAAGGACAACTTAAAGGTTAAAGCAAGATGGAGTCATTTAGGTTTGATCCCTTTCGCTGTCATAATTTCCTCAGTTCTAATGTTGCAAAGGCAATTTTAGTCTGAAATTCATCCTATGACTCTCCCTTAATCAGAGCTCTCTGCAACATCACCATAATTCAATTAAATCACTCAACCCACTGGATGCATTTGACCTTCACCATTCTTCAACAGACAATTGAATGTTGGAGCTCCTCAAATTTCCTTCTGGACTATTTTCCCTTATTTTATTCACGTTTTGTAAGTTTTTCCATCTGTGCTCCTGACTGCTATCAACATGTGCAGATTGGTCACTCCAAATGTGTTTCCAGTTCAGATCTTGTCTACATACTCCAGACCCACATATCCAAGTCTTCCCAACATTTCCTCTCAGATATCTCAAAGGTCATTGCACTTATCAATGCCTGATACACTTTGGGTATTTTTCTCTTCCAAATCTCATGTTGAAATTTCTTCTCCAATGTTGGAGGTGGGGCTGAGTGGGAAGTGTTTGGGTCACAGGGGTGGATTCCTCATGAATGCCTTGGTGCCATTCCCTGGTAATGAGTGAGCTTTGGCTCTCTTGTTCATGTGAGAGCTGTTGTTTAAGGGAGCCTGGCATCTGCATCTGGCTTCCTCTCTTGCCATGTAATCTGTACACACACCAGCTCCCCTTGCCTTCTGTCATGTCGGGAAGCAGCCTGAAGTCCTCACTGGAAGTAAATGTCAGTGCCATGTTTCTTGTAGTCTGCAGAACCGTGAGCCAAATAAACCTCTTTCCTTTAAACCATCCAGCCTCAGGTATTCCTCTGTAGTAATGCGAAACAGACCGACACAAGAACAAAGAACAAACTTGTGTCCCAGCCTTTCTTGTCCAGTTCCATGAACCAGAAACCTGTGTGTCTTCATTTTTCCCCTTGTAATCAATCTATCTCTAGCCCTCACAGATGTTTCTCACTTGTCTGCATTTCTCCATTTGTATCACCATCCATCTGGTGGAAACTCCCTTGACCTCTTACCTAAACACTTCTTCTGCCTCCTAAATGGCCACCTGTAGACACACTCTGATCCATATTCTCCACTCTGTAGCCACAATATCATTTCCAAAATTCTTCTCTACTCATGGCGTTCCTCCTTCCCTCATCTATTTATTTATTTATTTATTATTTATTTTGCATCTCAAAGAGTTTTCACTATTGTTGCCCAGGCTGGAGTGCGGTGGCACGATCTTGGCTTACTGCAACCTCTGCCTCCGAGGTTCAAGTGATTCTCCTGCCTCAGCCTCCCAAGTAGCTGGGATTACAGGCACATGCTACCACACCCAGCTAATTTTTTTGTATTTTTAGTAGACACAGGGTTTCACCATGTTAGCCAGACTGGTCTTGAACTCCTGACTTTAGGTGATCCACCTGCCTCAGCCTCTCAAAGTGCTGGGATTATAGGTGTGCCTTCATCCTTTTTTGCTTGCCATTGCTATTACAATGAATGCTAATCTTGATGGCCCTCAAGATGTTCTGCTTTGCCTGGTTTTAGTTCTCACTTCTCTCTACGTTTCACCTTCCCTGAACACCTAGATTTTTTCTAGTCCTACCTACCCCTGCTGCAGACCCTTTGCCATACTGTGTCTTCTCCTTGGAACATGCAGAGTTTACCTGTGACCTCCTGAACTAGTTCATTCCTCTTGATACAATTTCTCCTGGCATCATATTTATTTCCCTCAGAGTACCTACCACAGTCTATAATTATTTGTCTGATTATACCACAGATACAGATATTTGTCTGATTTTTTTATTACTGTCTGCCTCCACTAAACCATGCATTCCAGGAGCATGCTTGGCTCGTTTTGTTCACTCCCTTATCACCTTCATTGAGCATTCTGCCTGGCAGAGCATCAGCACATCATCTATAGCCACGAACCAATGGATATGAGCATCACAGCTGCTGAGCTATCTACAGACTTAGCAGCTAGGAAGCTTGTCTTGGATGAGAATGTTAAACAGGAAACTCTATCCCTCAGGAGTTTCCATTCTGGCTTCTGCTGATTCTGAAAAGCAAAGCATGTGCCTGAGTGACTTACACAGCACAGTGCATGAATATGTCTTAAGAAGTTCCTTAGGTAGCACATAGGACCACGTTTAATTGAATAATGTTCAACTACTCATGTTTTTATCACTTCTGTACTTTGGAAGTCTGATCATAAATGATTCTTCTCAATGCATTTCTTACTTCCAATTACATTCACCCTAATAATGGTGTTATTCATTGTATGACCTCAGCCTGTGAAGCAAGCTGTCATGCTTTTCCTCAAGCCACCAAGACTTGGGGTCAAGATGCCTGGCAGGGAGTGAGGCAGTTGGAAAACACTAAGGAGCATTTCTTCTCTGCTCAGGAGCAATGATGCATCGGAAATGGGAGATACTTTCATCAACCAATGCTACTGTTGATCTCCCTAAATTATGAGTTTCAATTATCCTATTTTCCCAATTGCCACAATGACAGAGTCATAGAGAGATTCCTGTAAGACAGAGTACCTAAAAAGGAGGGTGGTGTGTGTGTGTGTGTGTATGCATGTGCACACTTGTATATAGAATTCCACCAACACTAGGATAAACGTTTGTCTCTGTATTTAGCTTGGCTATAACTCCATGACATGAAAGTAGACTCATTTAAGTCATCAGTGAACCATGTTAAACCCTAAGACAGTCAGATATAAGGATAATATGTATGCATACCCCGGGCCAAGGCTGCAGCATACAGCATATTAATGAATCCTGTCCCAAACCCAGCAAGTTCCTTAGATGTTTAAAAAATCATTCAAGTTGAAGTCAATATTTAACTACAGGTAGCTTAAGCTTTGCAAAAGAAATGTTTTATCAGATGCCAGAGTGCCTTAGAAACATTGAATTCCATCTCTGAAGCTTTTTTCTTACTCTAAAGCTTTTTGATGTTAGGAGTTGACTCCAGGGTAAAATTTAGAATATGTATAAAGAGGAACTTAGTATCTTCCATATAATCCTTCATTACTAATGTAGTTTACCTTAGAGTCTAAAGAAGTTTAAAGAGTAGAAATTTCAAAGTTAGCATCTTCAGCAAGAACCTAGTCGCATACTGACGACAACAAAGACAGCAGAAGTTAGCATTGTGTTTTCTTGTGGAAATGGAATTCTCTAGCAAAATGTTGCGTCTCATGGATACCACCATGCAACCTTGCAAGAAAAGGGGCTGGGGATACCTCCGGTGGGGGAAAAAAATCCCCGGGGAATAATTCTGCATTGACTTCAGTGAACATATGGTTGTTGAAGACTTACTAATAGGAGCATTGACAAATAATGATGTTTCTGGATTAACTGATTTACTCATTTACATTTTTAAAATCATTTATTAGCTCACTTATTGGTACCATGTGCCAATCTTCCACTTTGCCCAACGGGGATGCCAAAAATATTCATTTACCACAACAGTTAACATTGAAAACAAACAAACAAAAACTTGTTTTTCATTAAAAGCAAATTCAGTGTTCCAAAATGGTTGCTTTTAATGATTTAATGTCTCTGTAAAGAAAATCTCTCTTTGACAAAAAAGAAAACTACTTGGCCCCTTCCCATCCCACCCACAAGGACTGGAAGAGTTATTTCTGCAGTCTTCCCTAAAACAGGCATGCGGCTTTAATGTGAACTGTTGGTACAACTTCGCTTTGTGTTGAAGCTGTGCTGGGAAAGAGGGGACAGAATAATAAATCTACTGTTTATTGGTCTTACAGTGGAAAAATGAATGTAAAAGGATTTCGATAGAACTTTTCAATAAACAAGAAAAATGAACTTTCTGTCTTCTAAGAATAGCAAAAATAGAGTCTGCAGGAATACCAGTCAGGAGCTATTACATGACCTACAGATCACACAAACAAATAATAAGTTCATGGTCATTTATGATATCATTGAACTGAAAAACCAACCAATAAACAGATAAACAGAAAGCTGGCTTTCTTTGCATTCAAGGAAAGAGTCAAAGAAATTGAGTTTTTAGAGATAATCCATTGATATACCAGCAAGACCAAGTATCTCTGGGCTCAGTGTGGGGTATGCAGAACCCCATGGAAGGAAAAATCTGTGCTGTAAATGGATGTTTTCCCAAAAGCCCTCCCCTATCACATAGAGGTCACCTTTGGGGGAGATTTTGTGATTTTAAGTTAACTAAAATTAATCTGTTTCTTTTAATTTTAAAATATTTAATTTATACTAAACAATGTAGAAGAATGTTCTTTAAATTTTAGTATAACTTTTACGTATAAAAATTTGGCAATATTTTGGAATATACCCTTTATGTTATATATATACACACACACACATAAGCACATACACATATACAAAAGGTTTATTTCATATGTCTACAAAATGTGAATATACATATATACATATAAACAATATATTTATTTATGTGGGTACATGCTATGGACTGAATGTATCTCCCCAAAATTCATGTGTTGCAGCCCTCACCTGCAAGGTGATGATGTTGGGAGGTGGGGTCTTTGGGAGGTGATGGAGTCAGGAGGGTGGAGCCTCATGAATGGGATGAGTGCCTTTATAAAAGTGGCCCCAGAGAGCTCCCTCACCCCTTCCACCATGGAAGGACACAAGAAGGCTCCATCCAGGATCCAGGAAGCCCTCACCAGACACCGAATCTACCACTCCTTGATCTGGGACTTCCAGCCTCCAAAAATGTGAGCCATAAATGTCTGTTGTTTATGAGCCTTCCAGTCTACGGTGTTTTGTTACAGTAGCTCAGCCAACATAAAACAGTGTATATTAGTATTTGTAAAATTCCATTTCCTGAGCAGTTTTGAGTAAAGTAAATCACCAATCTTTGATTTCATACCTTTTCTTATCTGCCTTATCTTTAATTTTTATTTTTCTTCTTAAAGAATATTGAGACATAAATATTTAAGTGTAAAATTTTCATCATAAAAACAGGCAGTAGAAGTTTGAAAGTAGATTCCAGACTCAAATTAGACTTTAACAAAATATATTGTTGAAGATAACAAAAAATATTTTACTCCACATGCTAATAATATCTGGGAGTGGAAACGTGTTCATCCTCCTGATCCCTTAACAGCAAGTGAGATTGAACATAGCAATTGTTGGCTTAGAACCATATATTTTCATTTTTCAATATGAAAAATTTCATACGATTTCATTTCATAAATGAAATTATTGGCTCCCCAAGTTTCCCATGTAAAGTGTATCATATGGCATGTACGTTTGAATATCCAGCTTCAAAAGTTACTAGTCAATAAAATTGAAGGTAGCAATGTTGCAATAGAAGCATCAGTTCAGTGAGTTTTCAAAGAATCTCACAAAATGATATACTGCTTGTGAAACTCACATTTTCCATCTGTTTTCTAGGGAAAAGTTATCCCAGGCAGACAAAGTAGATCCTGGGAGCTGAAATTATCTTAAAGCTGTTAACTATTATAAGTAGTGTGTCCCCAATGGTGGGTGAAGGGTGGTACAGCATCCTGGTATCTATCAAAGCAATCTCTAATTTTTTTTATGGGCAGTGAGGAATGCCACTTAATCTTGGGAAACGTTTTTCTTGTTTTTCTCCATTACGTATAAATAACACTGCATTTGGAAAATAGCTCAATTATCCAGTTTTAAGAATACAATTGAACTATAGATTCTCTCTCCTTACATCTCTGCTTCTGTCAGCTTTTGCTTTTCTCTCAATTATTCATGCTTCCCTCCTTTTCCTCCCATTCACCCTCTTTATCCCTCTTTGGAAACTGTGCCTCCTATAAAAGATAGGGCCAAAATGCCAAAGAAAACATGCTTTGTCTAAATCTGCATACTGGTACTATCCAGAAGCTGAGACACCAAATAATATTTATTGGATTTATGCTCCTGATCCCTTCATTAATAGCAAGATCATTGCCATCAGTATTTTGTGTCACAAAAACCATCTGCTTTGTATTACTTTGCTCAGGCTTCCATAACAAAGAATCACAAACTGGGAAGCTTAAAAAACACACATTTATTTCTCACAGTCCTGGAGACTAGAAGTCCCAGATGAAGGTGTAGGCTGGGCTGGTTCCCCCTGAGGCCTCTCTCTTGGGCTTGGAAATGCGGTCTTCTCCCTGTGCCCTCACAGGGTCATCCCTCTGTGGGTGTCTGTGCCCTCATCTCCTCTGCTCATGAAGTGTTTTAGTCCATTTCAGGCTGCTATCACAGAATACCATAGACTGGGTGACTTATAAACAGCTGACATTTATTGCTTGCATTTCGGGAGGCTGGAAATCCAAGATAAAAGCATGGCGGATTCGGCATCTGGTCAGGCCCCACTGCCTGGTTCATAGACTGTGCCTCTTCACTGTGCCCTCACATGGTGGAAGGGGTGAGGGAGCTCACCGAGGTCCCTTTTGCAAGGGCACTCATCCCATTCATGGGGCTCTTGTTAAATCCTGAGAGTAAGAATTTCAATGTTGAATTTTAGGGGGACACAAACATTTAGACGGTATCATAAGGTCACGAGTCATGTTGAATTAAGATCCACCCTAATGACCTCGTGTAACTTAATTACCTCTTGAAAGACCTAATCCCAGATACATCCATCTTTCATGGTACTAGGAATTAGGACTTCAGCATATGAATTTCTAGGGACAGAATTCAGCTGGTAATAAGTTCCTTCACTATCCATGTTATCATCCTTGCTCCTTAGAACTCAGGTTCTAAGTTATAATGATACTTATAACGTATCATATATCTACCCACCCACACCCATACACAAACATACACACACACACACAGAGAGAGAGAGAGAGAGAGAGAGAGATCCAAATATCCATTGGGATACACAGGGCCTCTCAACCCCTCAAGTTAGTGATATTCTTTTTTAAGTTTGGAGATTCTACCTGCATTCACCATTGAAGCTCACTCCACCTTCTGGAATGTCTTGATTTAAGATGGTCACCAAACCAGTAACACTACAGAGACTGTTGTGACTGTTTGCAAATGCTTATAGACACCTAACGTCTTATTTTTGTCTTATTTTTCTAAATATTTTATTATTTCTAAGTATCATATGGTATATACATTTGAATATCAAGCTTCAAAAGTAAATAATTGGCTGGGCTTAGTGGCTCACGCCTGTAATCCCAGCCCTTTGGGAGGCTGAGGTGGGCAGATCACTTGAGGTCAGGAGTTTGAGAGCAGCCTGACTAACATAACGAAACCCTCTCTCTACTAAAAATACAAAAATTAGTGGTTGCAGTGAGCTGAGACTGTACCACTGCACTGCAGCCTGGGCAACAGAGGGAAACTGTGTCGAAAAAAAGGAACTAATCAATAAAATCGAAGGTGGCAATGTTGCAATAGATGCACCCATTCAGTTATTTTTCAAAATAACCTCACAGAATTTTTTGTCTATTCAACTCACATTTTCCATCTTTGTCTCCAGGGAAAGTGTATCTACATGAAAACCAAATACCACATGTTCTCATTTAAAATTCCTTAAATAAATGTTATTGTGTATATGTGAGGTTTACAACATGCTGTTATGGGATGCATATAGATATTATTAAAATACAAATCCAAAATATCTATCATCTCACATAGTTACTTTTTTGTGTGACAAGATTGCATTAGGGATCTCTGTGCCTTATAGTTTATGGTCTTGGAGCTAATGTCATGTGAGCTCTCCATGAATTCCAGGTGAAGCAAGAGCAGCCATGAAGAATTCACAGTTGATGAAAAATGGCACTACTAGAGGCATCCGTTTATCAAAAGACAGTAATTCTGCTTCCTCCACTCTTGGGTAACACTTTTCAAAAGGATAATATTCCAGAAGAATGGAAATGCATGTGGGCTTTCTGTACTTTTAGAGTCCTATTGAGAAGGTTAGGAAGTCTGGAAAGCTAATTCTCTGGCTCTCCAACTGATTGTGTAGGATGTGAGCATGGACACAAGTATGCATTTGTAACTGTCACCCCCTCCACATTCCGGAAGACAATCCATGTTTTGGACAGAAATTTAAGCAAAATGTTTGCCACTAATTCAAGGGCACTCTAAGCATGTCTTGAGTGCATACCATTGCTAATTAATTCCATTTTCAGTGTGATAAGAAAGATTCTGCATCTAGGTGGCAGTTTTAAAGTTGCTCAGGATCCAGCTAAGACTTTAATTTAGGATCTATTACTCTACTAGGCCACCTTCCCCAAGATTATTTTGATGCTTTCTGGAATTCCCAGATGGCCAGAGCTAGAAACATTAACCACAAGTGGCTCCTGTATCAGACACTTTGTATTTCACATTTAAGCTATGTCCTGTCAATGACCCAGTAGGAGGCCATTTGCAAACAGTTTGCATTGAGGTTTCGGTAAAGTCATCTCTGTGATCTTTTTATTTTCCTAAAACAAAGACAGTGGCAAGTAACCTAAGTTAGCAGTGAATGTGTTTAGGACTGGCCATTGAGTCTGTAAACAGTTCTCTCTCTCTAAAGATACCACGAACCCTAGCTGTCCTGAGTAGAGGGCCACACAAGACCATTGTATGAGTGAGCCGAGGCCATCATAGCAAAGGTCCACAGGCCAGGGGCTTATGCAACAGACATTGATTCTCCCACAGTTCTGGAGGCTGGAAGTCCAAGATCCAGGTGTGGGCAGGGCCCACTCCTCCTGAGGCCCCTCTCCTGGGCTTCTAGATGTCATCTTCTCCCTGGGTCCTTCCAGGGTAGTCTCTGTGTGTGTGTGTGTCTGTGTCCTCATCTCCTGTTCTTATATGATATCTTAGTCCATTTCAGGCTGCTCTAACAGAATACCATAGACTGGGTGGCTTAGAAACAACAGGCATTGATTCTCCCACAGTCCTGGAGGCTGGAGGTCTGAGATCACGGCATGGGCAGGGCTGGCTCCTCCTGAGGCCTCTCTCATGTGCTTGGAGACATCATCTTCTTTCTGTGTCCTCACAGGGTCGTCCCTCTGTATGTGTCTGTGTCCTCATCTCCCTCTCTTATAAGGACACCAATCACATTGGATCGGGGTCACCCTAATGACATCGTTTTACCTGAATCACCACTTTAAAGACCTGGTCTCCAAATACAGCCACATTCTGATGTCCTGGAGTTTAGGACTCAATATATAAATTTTAGGGGGATACAATTTAGCCTCTCACAGTTTTTTTCTTTCTGTCTCAATGTTAGGGGACAGAACAAGGACAAGCCTTCAGTAACTTGCCCTGAACTTTGTTCAGAAAGGCTGCAATTTACCTGATGAAACAAACCATTCTAAGAATATTTCCTTGGGGCTCAGTATGTGTAAAAACAAAAAAGTGGTACAACAAAAAGCTCAGACTCAAATTACTGGGTTTGAGCCTTACCCTAGTCACTCATTAGATCATGAGCCCTAAACAGTACGCATACATTATGGATGCCAGGCTCATCACTCTGAAAACAGAGATGTTTCCATCTGCTGGTAGGCTTTTTCCAAGGATCAACGATAAAAAGATTGCATCACATGAAACGCATTGTTCATTTTATTTCCTTCTTTTGAAAACGTAAACTGGCAAGTGTATCTTGTGACTAAATGTCTGGTGTATCTCCCAGGATCCTGTAAGAGTTTGCTGTCAAATGGGCATGGCATTATAACACGCCTGCATAAACACACAGGCACATACACACACTATACTGCAAGGGAAAACAACAGCCATTACTGTAAAAGAGTGAGAGACAATAGCCTGATGCGCCTCTTGAAACGAATCAATGAGTAGACATTTGTTAGGAAAAGATAAAATTCAAAGGCGATACCAGCCATATGGGAGGTACAGACATAGACACAGAAGTAATGAAACGCGCAAGGAAAAATAAAAACTCGGGCCCTCAATTCACTCTTCCAAAAGGAAAGAACAAGGTGAAAGTTGAGTCAGGCAACAACACGCCTTTCCTTTCTTTCCTAAGCAGATAGCTATAGATAAAGGGTTAAACATCTCCACAGATAGCTACATAAGCTGAGTTCACCTTATGCAAACTGCTCATTTCCTAAACATGAGGCAAATATGTAATTGATTACTCCCTTTCTCGCTCCCTTTCTTTTGCAATTTCGATTCAGTAATGTGACCATACCTTCCCTTTTTCCCTTCAAGCTCATTTCTCCCCTTTAAACATTGAAGCCTTCAAAATCATCTTTGGAGAAAGAAAGGCAGAGACCACAGACTGTTTCTCTGATTCCATATTGATTTCTTCTGGGCATGTCCTTAACCTTAGCAAAATAAACTTCTAAGCTGATTGGAATCTGTGTCAAATACTTTTTGGTTTATAGAAACTCGAGCAGATTTGAGGAATAGAAAATTGTTCAGTCTGCCAGGAACACACAGAAAATGTGCAAGGAAGAAGTAAGAAATAACACTAGAAGTGGAGGTCAGGGTAATATGCTTGGGGACATTGAATGCCAAGCTAAGAAGGTTGTGGAACATTTGTGCCTGCCAAGCCATCAAAAGTGACTTGTATTGCTTTGTTTTTGAGAATGAGAACAAGAAAAGCTGTGCATTAAGAAAACTTAATAGCAACATGCAAGAATGCTGAGAGACCACTTAGATGTCAACTGCAAAAGCAGAAATGAAAGTGAGTGTATTAGTCCCCTATTTGCTGCTGTAACAAGTCACTACAAACTTACTGGTTCAAAACAACACCAGTTTAGTCTGGCAGTTCTGGAGGTCAGAAGTCTGGCTTCAGTCTTACTGGGCTAAAATCAAGGTGTCAGCAGGGCTGTGCTCCAGATTGGGGGAGAATCCTTTTTCTTACCCTTTTCAGCTTCTAGAGACCTTCTTCCTCTATGTTCAAAGCCTGCAAGGTGCATCTCTCTGTGCCTTTTTTGGGTAGTCAAATCTCCTCTGCACTCTCTTCTTTCGCCCTCTTCCACTTTTAAGGACTCTTTTAATGACATTGGATCTACCTGGATATTCCAGGATAAAACTGCCACTTTTTAAAGTCAGCCAATTAGCAACTTTCATTGCATCTGCAGCCTTCTTTCCCCTTGACATGTAATCAAGTCTATTCACATTTTCCAGGGATTAGGATGTGCACATCTGATATGGTTTGGCTCTTTGTCCCCACCCAGACCTCATCTTGAATTGTAATCCCCATGTGTTGAGGGGGGCACCTGCTGGGAGGTGATTGGATCATGGGGTGTTTTCCCCCATGCTGCTCTTGTGACAGTGAGTTCTTGCCAGATCTCACGGTCTTTTTAAGTGACATTCCTCCTCCTTGGCCCTCCCTTGCTTGCCGTCATCTAAGATGTGTCTTGGTTCCCCTTCACCGTCCACCATGACTGTAAGTTTCCTGAGGCCTCCCCAGACATGGGAACTGTGATTCAATTAAATCTCTTTTCTTCATAAACTACTCAGTTTCAGGCAATTCTTTATAACAATGTGAAAATAGACAATAGGAGTGTGAAACCCTCCTCAGCGAGCATTATTCTGTCTACCACCAAGATAAATGCCCCGACTGACTGAGATTTTCCCAGCCTTTCTATTTTGAGGCAATCTTCTTTCTGATCCTCAGAGGAGCCAAACAGAGGCTGGACCCAAAAGTTAAAACAGAAATAAAGCAGTGCTTCCTAGCATGTAATTCCACCTTTAGCTCATCAGATCTTAGGGCATTTAGCTCAGTAGTAGGCAGAATAGCACCCACCAAGGATGTGCACGTTACAATCCCTGGAACACATGAACAGACTTGGGTAGACATCAAAGGGGAATTAAGGTTGCAAATGCAATTACTGTTGCCGATTGTCTGGGAACCGTCTCAGTTTGCGAGCACAGGATGGCTCTTCTTGCAACTACATATCTGTCTTGTATTCACTACTGCTATTTCCAGAGGAATGCAGTCTTCCTAGAATGGACTAGGAATGTGTGTTTCCAACCAAGACACTGTGGAGAGTGCCAGAGAGCACTAGGAATGATACCTGAGACCAGAAGTGAGAGCCAGGGCTGGAAAACCTACCTCTGCCCCACCCAGAGGACCCACGGCACGCCTGGAATCTCCGTGGCCAGCTGCAGTCAATCCTTCCTCCAGATTTTGTTGGTTTATTTTCCTACCTCCAGAATGCTATAGTGACATCAAAAATGTGTGACTCAGATGTCAGATGTCCACCCATGCAAGCAAGAGGCATAATTATGACACAATACTGATCCGATGCTTGAATTAGCACCACAGCATCACTAGCAAATAGCCCTAAGAATGGGCACCATGGAATACTATGCAGCCATAAAGAAGAATAAGATCCTGTCCTTTGCAGCTGGAGTTCATTATTCTAAGCAAATGAATACAAGAACAGAAAACAAATACATCAGGTTCTCGCTTATAATTGGGAGCTAAACATTGGGTAGCTCCCAATTATAAGGATGGGAAAAATAGACATAAAGATGGGAAAAATGGACACTGGGGACTACCAGATGGAGAAGGGAGGGAGGGGGACAAGGCTGAAAAACTACCTACTGGGTACTAAGTTCAGTACCTGGGCAATGGGATCATTTATACTTCAAACCTCTGCATCATGCAGTATACCATGTAACAAATCTGCACATATGCCTCCTGAATCTAAAATAAAATTTGAACTTGTAATAACATAAAATGACATTAACTCAAAATAGATTTTAGTGTGCAAACATTATCTACTTGGATACGAAGTGGTTTTTTTGTTTTTGTTAATAAAAGGAAGGCTACCACAATAGATTGGGGTGTGGTCACCTTCTAGGACACCTCGAGAAAAGATTTTCTCAGCCTTTCTGTTTTGAGATGAGCATCTTTCTAGCTCTCAGAGGAAGGATGAGCCGTTTTATTCTCCATGATGGAGAAGCAGAGATTTCCTGTTGAGTGTTGAGGTGGGTGTTTTAAGTTCAGGTTCCACCAAAAACAGAGCCTAAACCAGGGGCCTGGGAGAGGTAGTTTATTTGGGAGATTCTCTGAAGAAGCTGGAATAAGTGGGACAGGAAGAAGGGATGGTAAAAATGTTGGTGATGGCAGCAGAGTTTCAGTCCCATTGTGGAAACTGCGTGTTTCTGTAGAATGAGCAACAGGACTGTTTCTGCAAGGAAGAGGCATTGATCTCCCCATCCCATTACTTTTCTTTGAGGATAATTTGGAGGGCATTCACCAACCCCCCACCCCCACTGAAATAAAGTCTGAACTCTGTACAAACCCTTAAAGTCCTTGAAATCATCTGCACGCAATGGAACTGGAAGACCAGTGGTCCCTGTGGTCAGACATGACTAAAGGGTGGGCTGCCCATGCACACCAGCCTTATGGGAGTGTGGGACTCACGCCGGGATGCCAGCAGCAGGGGATCAAGTTAGGAGATCTTCAAAGTTAATAAACAGAAATACATCTTCTATTTTAACCAGAAAGAATAGAGAAAAGGTGAGTGTATCTCCGGTGGACCAGTGGGATTGGTGGTAAAAAGGTGAAATTTATCCCATCTCACAGGACATATTTTCTCTGTAAGGTTTAAGGCAAGTTTATTAGCTTAAACTGGAGAAGGGATATTGGGGTTTTAGGGAAAGCGATGGGAAAATGTAAAGACAGTAGTTCACCTCTTATCTATGTGAGACACATTAAAAGACCACACCCCCCCCGCCCAACATGTATGCTTGAACCAGCAGATACTTAGGTACACAGTACTTTACGTACTATGTTATTTCCATATAATACATACTTATGATAAAAATTAATTTATAAATTAGGTACGGTGAGAGACTCATAGAGGCAACACACGATAAAATGGAATAATTATAACAATATGCTGTAACAAATGCTATGTGAATGTGATCTCTTGGCTCCTAAATGATTAACAGGTAGATAGTATGTACAGCGTGGATGTACTCGCAGAGGGACGATTCCTGTCCCTGGGGCCACAGAGCAAGGTGGCGTGAAACTTTGTCATGCTTCTCATAGCAGCGTTCAGTTTAAAACATTGTTCATTTCTGGAATATTCCTTTTAATATTTTTAGACTGTGGTTGACCGCAGGTAACTGAAACTGTGGAAAGCAAAACCAAGGTTAAGAAGGGGCTACTTTAATGATTTTAGAAAGTAGAAAAAATAAATTTACTAGGGGAGAATACTACAGACAAACTGGCACCATGGTGTTATTTTTCTCCAACAACATCTAGCTCAGGTCGGTTGACAGATGGGGTTGAAGCAGAATTGAGGTTGCATCCTGCTATCAGAGAGAGGACCAGAGCACTAAGGGCATTTGCAGGGTGGTGTTGTGGTTTCCAACCATGACATTGAAATAAAAGTGGTTTGGTCCATGCGTCTGCACCCAGAAGGCACAGTGAAGACCCTAGAGAAAGTGAGTTGGAAGGACCAAGAGTATTGGTGAATTCTGAAGCCACTATTTCAGATGCGGTGCCAATGACAGCAAATGCAGGTGTGACCACTGCAGGGAAGAATTGAGAGAAGTGAAGAGAAGGTGTATTTGGGGTTTGGTAGGTCAAAGACAACTTAATGGTATCATGCAGGAGTTCTATAAACCTCAAACTTATTAGAATTTTAATTAGCCAACCTGAATATCCTTTGCATGTTGTCATTTTAAAGTCGGCTAAAAGAAGTCATAAAAATAATTTAATACATTTGGACATTACCGGAGAGGGAAGAATCTGCTTTCTTCATTCCTCTGGCATTGAGAGGAGACACAGTTGATGATTTGGCTGTAAGTATATCTTAATGTGCATGGAGGAAGGTGTATTTTTCTTCATGAAAATACATGAATTTAAAACAACTGCAGTGACACTTTGGATCGCAAAAATACCTTAGGAGGTGAAACTTGTTAAATATTTTATTTTACTTTTTGGGTGTGCCTTCAGAAATGAAAAAAAAATTGGGGGAGTTGAGGAGGAAACGGGGTAAAGTCAAGCCAAAAATTAATCAAAAATAGCAAGGAATAGTGAAAATCCAGTATTTGGATTCCATTTGCAATAAACGGATGCACATGAACTTTGACACTTCCAGTCTTTGGAGAAATAGTTTCGCTCTCAGAGTATTTTTAATCCAGGAGGAGACAAAGGCAGAAATGTGTGAATCTCTGTCTAGTTGAATTTGTCAAATATAAATAAACCCTGTGGTTACAAGAACAGCTTTGGGAGGCAAGTTGCTTCTGGTGGTATAATCAAAATGGAGTGTTAAGAAAAGATTAACCACAGTAAATATTTCCTCCCAGGACACACTAGCTAAATCTCACTGAGACCAGCAAGTGTGCTAGTGTAGGCGTAAATGACTCCTTCACAGACAAAATTTTGGAGTGCTCAGGGATGCTTAACGGTGAGCCCAACTTACTTGAGAGGTTCCAGGTCAGCCCCATCAGACTCTGTCTCTTCTCCTCCACCCATTCATGGATTCCATGCCCAGAGCCCATCTCAGAATCAGAATCCTGTGCTGACCCCCAAACCTGACACCTGCCCTCCAGAGGCCTTTCATCCAAGGGAGTGAGAAATTGAACCCATGTTCCATTAGGACCTTGAGATTATCTATTTACTTTCATGCCCAGACTCGACTCTTTCATTCTACACAAAGCAAAATCATCACATGGAATCCCCACTGGACCACAAACAATGGATGGTATATCAATCTGCTAGAGGCATCATAATAAAATACCCAAAGCTGGGGAGCTTAAACAACAGACATTCATTTTCCCACCATTCTGAAGGTTGGAAGTCTGAGATCCAAGTGTGGGCAGGACTGGTCCCTCCTGAGGTCTCTCTCCTGGGCTTGCAGAGGCCGTCTTCTCCCCGTGTCCTCACAGGGTCGTCCCTCTGTGTGTGTCTGTGTCCTCATCTCTTCTTATGAGGTATCTGAGTCCATTTCAGGCTGCTGTCACAGAACACCATAGACTGGGTGGCTTAGAAACAGCAGACATTGATTCTCCCACAGTCCTGAAGGCTGGAGGTCTGAGATCCAGGTGTGGGCAGGGCTGGCTCCTCCTGAGGCCTCTCTCCTGGGCTTGGAGACACCGTCTTCTCCCCATGTCCTCACAAGGTCATCCCTCTGTGTGTGTCTGTGTCCTCATCTCCTCTTCTTTTGATATCTCTTAGTCCATTTCAGGCTGCTGTCACAGAATACAATAGACTGGGTGGCTTAGAAACAGCAGACGTTTATTCTCCCACAGTCCTGCAGGCTGGAGGTCTGAGATCAGGTGTGGGCAGGGCTGGCTCCTCCTGAGGCCTCTTTCCTGGGCTTGGAGACACCATCTTCTCCCTGTGTCCTCACGGAGTCATCCCTCTGTGTGTGTCTGTGTCCTCATCTCCCCTTCTTACAAGGACACCAGTCAGATTGCATCAGGGCCCACCCTAGTGACCTCACTTTACCTTAGTTATCTCTTTAAAAACCCTATCTCTAAACACAGTCCCATTCTGAGGTCTCGGGGTTTGGGCTTCAACCTGTGAATTTCAATGGGACACAATTTAGCCCATACTAGAGGCTGGACAGGAACAGGCCCACGCATTGTGGGATCTAGCTGCTGTGCTGAAGCCCTGAACCGAATGTGTTCTGGCAGTATTCATGGTAAACTGGGTCACAGAGCTGAGAAGGACCACTCAGGGAGTAGGTATTTTACCTACCAGGACCAGCTTGTTGACTATGTCATAAAATGTCACTCTTACAACCTCAGCAGCTGCACTCAACCACAAAGATCATTTCTCACTCACAGAAGGTCAGCAGGAAGTCAAGGAGAACCCAACACAGGAGGCGGCAAAATAAAGGTCTGGGGGACTGAAATGAAGTCCCTTCTGCCTCTCCCTATAATCCCCTTTTGTAGCTGAGGAAACAGATTATGATACTGAGCTGTACCAGATGTTTGATCATGCACAGAAAGACACACATGTGTTACGAGTCAGGAAGAGGAAATCTTCTCCCAGGAAGGAAGGTGGTGTCCATGATATCCTTGGGTCCCTGTCAGCCAATGTGCTGACAGGCCTGTTACTCAGCTGGTGGGACCAAGAGACAAAAATGCAGACATCAAGTGCATTAGTCAGGGTTTGCCAGAGAAGCAGAACAAATAAAATGCATGTATTATATTATATTGGCTCATGTGATTATGAAGACTAAAATGTCTCATGATCTAATATCTGCAAGCTGGAGTTGCAGAAAAGCCAATGGTGTGAGTTCCAGTCTGAGTCTGAAGGCCTGAGACCCAGGAGAGCCAAGAGGGTGATTTCCAGTTTGAGTCTAAAGGCCTGAAACCCAGGAAAGCTGAGGTTGTGGGTTCCAGTCCAAGTGCAGCGGCCTTGGCTCCAGAAGGGCCAAGTAAGTTTTAGTCTGAGAGCAGAAGACCGATATACCACCTCAAGCAGTCAGGGAAAGAGTGAATTCTCCCTTCTTTTAAGTGACTTAAGTGAATTAACATTAAATAAAATTGAAAATCCATTTCCTCACTCTCCGCTAGCCGCCATGTTTTCAGTGCTCAGTAGCAGCCTGCCAGCTATTGGACTGTGCAGATTATAGCACATTTCCGTGGTTGCAGAATGTTCCATTGGACAGCACTGCTTCATGACCTGGAGTATGAAGGTGAACCCCAGATGCCAGGTGAGTGACGACTGGCTCCGAGAATGTTTAAAGTTCTTCTGACATGAGCAGGGTCTCTATCTCTAATCTGCGTTTCAGAAAACCAAAACAGATCGTGCACAATAGCCCAATTAATGAAGGGAAATACAGAACTTCTCTGTCATTGGCCACGTGACATCTCCTCACGCTACACCTACAATCTTGGTATTTTACGGGTTTCTACCCATATGGAAGACAAATATTATGTAAGACATTGAGAACAGAATAACCTCTGCAGGTCTCCTGCCTCTACTGCTCCAGCTCTATTGAAGAGTTCAAATGGAGGCTAGGCACTGTGGCTCATGCCTGTCATCCCAGCACTTTGGGAGGTTGAGGCAGGCAGATCGTTTGAGTCCAGGAGTTTGAGACCAGCCTGGGCAACATGACAAAACCCCATCTCTACAAAGAATAAAAAAATTAGCCAGCATGGTGGTGCAAGCCTGTAGTCCCATATACTCAGGAAGTTGCGGCAGGAAGGTCACCTGAACCTGAGGCCACAAAGTGAGACTGTCTCAAACATTATAATTAAAATGTAAAAATAAATAAATAAATTTTAAAAGCGTTCAGATAGATAATTCTTGAAGCGTTAATGCTGGAGGTGAATTCCTGGGTATTAAAGATCAATGCCTTTGAGCTCTGCCAGCTTAACAGTGTGCCTCAGCTTCTGCATCCCTTTAGCCCACGGAAAAAAATGGGGATGAAAATAAAAACACTTTCTGGGGTGGTTGTAAATAGCAAGTATCTAACAGAGCTTTCAGAACATAGCAAATGTTCAGTAAAATTTGATGACACTTTGTAAATGAGCTTGGTTTTCCATATGGGACATCAAAAACATCCCTGCCAGATTCCTCTCTTTTAGAGAAGAGGAATTAAAAAAAAAAAACTTATTTTTCTTTTTTAAAAAACTTTTCTTTTCGGTACATGTGAAGGTTGGTTACATAGATAGACACGCGTCCACGGGAGATTGTTGTACAGATTATTTCATCACTCAGGTATTAAGCTCAGTACCTAATAGCTCTCTTTCTGCTCCTCTCCCTCCCTCCCTCTCTCATTTCCTTCCTCCTACCCTCCCCCGTCAGGTAGACCCCAGTGTCTGTTGTTTCCTTCTTTGAGTTCATAAGTTCTCACCATTCAGCTCCCAATTATAAGTGAGAACAAGCAGTATTTGGTTTTCCAGTTCTGTGTTTGTTTGCCAAGGATAATGGCCTCCAGCTGGACCCATGTTCTCATAAAAGACATAAACTCATTCCTTTTCGTGGCTACATTGTATTCCACTGTGTACATGGACCACATTTTCTTTATCAAATCTGTCATTGATGGGCATTTAGGTTGAGTCCATGTCTTTGCTATTGTGAAGTGTTGCAACGAACATTTGCATGCATGTGTCTTTATGGTGGAATGATTTTAATTCCTCTGCATATATTTCTGGTAATGAGATTTCTCAGTCAAATAGTAGTTCTGCTTTTAGCTCTATTTATGTATTTATTTATTTATTTGAGATGGAGTCTCACTCTTTTCCCAGGCTGGAGTGCAGTGGCATGATCTAAGCTCACTGCAACCTCCACCTTGCAGGTTCAAAAATTCTTGTGCCTCAGCCTCCTGAGAAGCTGGGATTACAGGACCCTGCACCATGCCCAGCTAATTTTTGAGTAGAGGCAGGATTTCACCAAGTTGACCATGCTGGTCTCAAACTCCTGACCTCAGGTGATCCACCCTTCCCAGCCTCCCAAAGTGCTGGGATTATAGGCGTGAGCCACGGCACCCAGCCTGCTTTTAGCTTTTTGAGGAATCACCACACTGCTCTTCACAGTGGTTGAAGTAATTTACACTCCCACCAACAGTGTAGAAGTGTTTGAGAAGGGAACTTTTTCATCAAGAGTCTGATCTAGGTGTTTATTTGATGTTCTGCTTTCCCATTCTTCGCAGGTGGATGTGAGCTAGAGCCAGCTGAAGGTTGTCAGGTAAAGAAAAAGCATTGCCATTGCATTCACAGAATTTTAAAGGAAGCTTATCTACTGGAGGACAAGGTAGAAGGATGTCATCACACATGAATGCAATTTTGCAACCAAACCCTGGGTCTTAAAAGCTCCAATTGTTCCAAGTCCTATGTGGGTAGACTAGGAGATAACAGGGCAGCCAATTAGTTCTGCAACATGTCAGCCATGGCCCATGCCATGAGGAAATACATTTTAAAATATCATTTGTTCACTTTGGGAAGCCAAGGCAGGCGGACTACCTGAGGTCAGGAGTTCGAGACCAGCCTGGCCAACATGGTGACACTCCATCTCTATTAAAGATACAAAAATTAGCCGGGCATGGTGGCATGCAATTAGCCAGGCATGTAATCCCAGCTACTCAGGAGGATGAGACAGGAGAATCACTTGAACCTGGGAGGTGGAGGTTGCAGTGAACTGAGATTTCACCACTGCACTCCAACCTGGGCAATAAAGAGCAAAACTGCATCTCAAAAAAAAATTATATATATATAATTTGTTACATTCTGTTTCTCAGGAACCTAGAATGACTCAATTTACACTGTGTCTGAATGGACATGGTTTCTCTTTCATTATAAAACGTATTTTGGCCAGGGGCGGTGGCTCACGCCTGTAACCCTAGCACACTGGGAGGCTGAGGCAGGCAGATCACTTGAGGCCAGGAGTTCAGCACCACCCTGCCCAACATGCTGAAACTCCGTCTCTACTAAAAATACAAAAATTAGCCTGGCATGGTGGCATGCACCTATAATCCCAGCTACTTGGGAGGCTGAGGCAAGAGAATAGCTAGACTCTGGGAGGTGGAGGTTGTGGTGAGCTGAGATCGTGCCACTGCACTACAGCCTGGGAAATAGAGTAATGCTCCATCTTTAAAAAAAACGTATTTTTAACAGCACAACAAAGATCTCATGAAGCCACCATGGTAACAATTGTTTGGAGAGAAAGAAATTCACTATATATCTATTTTAAAGGAGTATCTTGACCTTGTTTCTTGAGGAAAGAAAACAGAATTAAAAATAGCATATCAAAAAGTTAAAACATCATAAAACTTTTCTTGAATGGCTGGAAAAATAGATTACTGAACAGACAAATTCAAAAGTGTTATTTTGTCCCACGACTGGGTATCAACCCAAAGAAAAAGAAATCATTCTATCAAAGAGTTACCTGCACTCCTACGTTTATCACAACACTATTCACAATAGCAAAGACATGGAATCAACCTCAGTGTCCATCAGTGAATGACTGGATAAGGAAAATTACTCAGCCATAAAAAAAAGAATGAAATTTTGTCATCTGCAGCAACATGGATGGAACAGGAGGCTGCTATCCTTAGTGAATGATTCCAAAACAAAGAGTTAAATATTGGACGTTCTCACTTTTAAGTGGGAGATAAACAATGTGTACATCTGGACATAGAGTGTGGAATCATGGACTCTGGAGACTGGAAAGGATGGAAGGGTGGGAGGTGATGGATGAGAAATTGCTTATAGGTACAATGTACATTTTTGGGTGCTAGATACAGTAAAGCCCATACTTTACCACTACACAACATGCCCACAAGGCATAATTGCCCTTGTACCTCCTATATTTATATGAATTTTTAAAATAATTGTTATTCAAAGTGGACCTCAGGAGTCGTACAGCGAAGGGGCTAGGCTGGTAGAAGGAAAACCAAGTAACAGAAATACTTCATCATTAACAATCTGGGTGTCCACTCAGAGACCCAATCGAAAAGTCAGCAACTACGCAGACGACAAGCAGATAAACCCACAAAGATGGGAAGAAACCAGCGAAAAAAGGAGGAAAACACCCGAAACCAGAACACCTCACCTCCTAGAAAGGACCAAAACTCCTCACCAGCAAGGGAGCAAAGCTGGACGGAGAATGACTGTGATGAAATGACAGAATTAGACTTCAGAAGGTGGATAAGGAGAAACTTTTGTGAGCTAAAAGAACATGTATTAAATCAATGCAAAGAAACTAAGGAACTTAAAAAAAGATATGAGGAAATGATAACAAGAATGGATAACTTAGAGAGGAATATGAATGAATTAAAGGAGCTGAAAAACACAATACGAGAACTTCGCGAAGCATGCACAAGTTTCAATAGCCGAATGGACCAAGCAGAAGAAAGAATATCTGAAGTCGAAGACCAACTCAATGAAATAAAACGAGAATCCAAGATTAGGGAAAAAAGCACAAAAAGGAATGAACAAAGTCTCCAAGAAATGTGGGACTATGTGAAAAGACCTAATCTACGTTTGATAGGTGTACCAGAAGGGGACGAAGAGAATGAATCCAAGCTGGAAAATACTCTTCAGGACATCATCCAGGAAAACTTCCCCCACCTAGCAAGACAGGCCAACACTCAAATGCAGGAAATACAGAGAACACCACAAAGATATTCTGCAAGAAGAGCAACCCCAAGGCACATAATCGTCAGATTCAACAAGGTTGAAATAAAGGAGAAAATACTAAGGGCAGCCAGAGAGAAAGGTCGAGTTACCCACAAAGGGAAGCCCATCAGACTCACAGCAGATCTCTCGGCAGAAACACTACAAGCCAGAAGAGAGTGGGGGCCAATATTCAACATTCTTAAAGAAAAGAACTTTCAACCCGGAATTTCATATCCAGCCAAACTGAGCTTCAGAAGTGAAGTAAAAATAAAATCCTTTGTGAACAAGCAAGTACTCAGAGATTTTGTCACCACCAGGCCAGCTTTACAAGAGCTCCTAAAAGAGGCACTACACATAGAAAGGAACAACCAGTACCAGCCATTCCAAAATCACACTAAAAGTTAAAGAGCATCAACATAATGAAGATTCTACAACAACTAACAGGCAAAACAGCCACTTAGCATCAAAATGGCAGTATCAAATTCACACATAACAATATTAACCCTAAATGTAAATGGAGTAAATGCACCATTCAAAAGACACAGACTGGCAAATTGGATAAAAATCCAAAACCCATCACTGTGCTGTATCCAGGAAACCCATCTCACATGCAAGGATACACAAAGGCTCAAAATAAAGGGATGGAGGAAGATTTACCATGCAAATGGAGAGCAAAAGAAAGCAGGAGTTGCAATTCTCATCTCTGATAAAATAGACTTTAAAGCAACAAAGATCAAAAGAGACAAAGAAGGCCATTACATACTGGTAAAAGGATCGATAAAACAAGAAGAGCTAACGATCCTAAACATATATGGACCCAATGCAGGAGCACCCAGATACATAAGGCAAGTTCTTAATGACTTACAAAGAGACTTAGACTCCCACACAATAATAGTGGTAGACTTTAACACTCCACTGTCAATATTAGACAGATCAACCAGACAGAAAATCAACAAGGATATCCAGGGCTTGAACTCAGACCTGGAGCAAGCAAACCTGATAGACATTTACAGAACTCTCCACCCCAAATCCACAGAATATACATTCTTCTCAGCACCACATCACACCTACTCAAAAATTGACCACATAATTGGAAGTAAAGCACTGCTCAACGAATGCAAAACAACTGAAATCATAACAAACAGCCTCTCAGACCATAGTGCAATCAAGTTAGAACTCAGAATACAGAAACCGACCCAGAACCGCACAGCTTCATGGAAACTGAACAACTGGCTCTTGAATGTTGACTGGGTAAACAATGAAATGAAGTCAGAAATAAAGAAGTTCTTCGAAACCAATGAGAACGAAGACACAACATGCCAGAACCTCTGGGACACATTTAAAGCAGTCTCTAGAGGAAAGTATATAGCAATAAGTGCCCATATGAGGAGAATGGAGAGATCCAAAATTGACACCCTATCGTCAAAATTGAAAGAGCTAGAGGAGCAAGATCAAAAAAACTCAAAACCCAGCAGAAGACAAGAAATAACTAAGATCAGAGCTGAACTGAAGGAGACTGAGATATGAAAAACCCTTCAAAAAATCAATAAATCCAAGAGCTGGTTTTTTGAAAAGATCAACAAAATAGACAGACCACTAGCCAGATTGATTAAAAAGAAAAGAGAGAACAACCAAATAGATGCAATAAAAAATGATAAAGGGGAAATCACCACAGATTCCACAGAAATTCAAACCATCATCAGAGAATATTACAAACAACTCTATGCACATAAACTAGTAAACCTGGAAGAAATGGATAAATTCCTGGACTCCTGTGTCCTCCCAAGCCTAAACCAGGAGGAAGCTGAAACTATGAATAGACCAATAACAAGGTCAGAAGTCGAGGCAGCAATTAAGAGCCTACCACACAAAAAAAGCCCAGGTCCAGACGGGTTCACAGCCGAATTCTACCAGACACACAAAGAGGAACTGGTACCATTCCTTCTAAAACTATTTCAAACAATCCAAAAAGAGGGAATCCTTCCCAAATCATTTTACGAGACCAACATCATCCTGATACCAAAACCCGGCAGAGACCCAACAAGAAAAGAAAACTTCAGGCCAATATCCATGATGAACATAGATGCAAAAATCTTCAATAAAATATTGGCAAGCCGAATGCAACAGCAAATCAAAAAACTTATTCACCATGATCAAGTAGGATTCATCCCGGGGATGCAAGGCTGGTTCAACATACGCAAGTCTATAAACGTAATTCACCACATAAACAGAACCAAAAACAAAAACCACATGATCATCTCAATTGACGCAGAGAAGGCATTTGACAAAATTCAACAGCCCTTTATGCTAAAAACCCTCAATAAACTCGGTATCGATGGAACGTATCTCAAAGTAATAAAAGCTATTTATGACAAACCAACAGCCAATATCATACTGAATGGGCAAAAACTGGAAGCATTCCCTTTGAAATCTGGCACTAGACAACGATGCCCTCTTTCACCACTCCTATTCAATATAGTTCTGGAAGTTCTAGCCAGAGCAATCAGGCAAGAAAAAGAAATAAAGGGTATTCAAATAGGAAAGGTGGAAGCCAAATTGTCTCTATTTGCAGATGACATGATAATATACCTAGAAGACCCCATCACCTCAGCCCAAAAACTCCTGAAACTGATAAGCAACTTCAGAAAAGACTCAGGATATAAAATCAATGTGCAAAAATCACAAGCGTTCGTCTACACCAATAACAGACTTAAAGAAAGCCAAATCAAGAATGAACTGCCATTCACAATTGCTACAAAAAGAATAAAATACCTTGGAATACAACTCACAAGGAACATAAGGGACCTCTTCAAGGAGAACTACAAACCACTGCTCAACGAAATCAGAGAGGACACAAACAGATGGAGAAACATTCCATGTTCATGGTTAGGAAGAATTAATATCGTGAAAATGGCTATACTGCCCAAAGTAATTTACAGAATCAACACTATCCCCATCAAGCTACCATTGACTTTCTTCACAGAACTGGAAAAAACCACCATGAACTTCATATGGAACCAAAAGAGAGCCCGCATAGCCAAGTCAATTCTAAGCAAAAAGAACACAGCGGGGGGCATCACACTACCGGATTTCAAACTATACTACAAGGCTACAGTAATCAAAACAGCATGGTACTGGTACCAAAACAGAGATATAGACCAATGGAACAAAACAGAGGCACCGGAGGCAACACAACATATCTACAACTATACAATCTTTGATAAACCTGACAAAAACAAGCAAGGGGGAAAGGATTCCCTGTTTAACAAATGGTGTTGGGAAAACTGGCTAGCCATGTGCAGAAAGCAGAAACTGGACCCCTTCCTGACACCTTACACTAAAATTAACTCCAGATGGATTAAAGACTTAAACATAAGACCTGGCACCATAAAAACCCTAGAAGGAAATCTAGGCAAAACTATCCAGGACATAGGAGTAGTCAAGGACTTTATGAACAAAACACCAGAAGCATTGGCAACAAAAGCCAAAATAGACAAATGGGACCTAATGAAACTCCACAGCTTCTGCACAGCAAAAGAAACAGTCACTAGAGTGGATCGGCAACCAACAGAATGGGAAAAAATTTTTGCAGTCTACCCATCTGACAAAGGGCTGATATCCAGAATTTACAAAGAACTCAAACGGATTTACAGGAAAAAAACAAACAAGCCCATTCAAAAGTGGGCAAAGGATATGAACAGACACTTTACGAAAGAAGACATATATGAGGCCAACAATCATATGAAAAAATGCTCATCGTCACTGGTCATCAGAGAGATGCAAATCAAAACCACATTGAGATACCATCTCACGCCAGTTAGAATGGCGATCATTAAAAAATCTGGAGACAACAGATGCTGGAGAGGATGTGGAGAAAAAGGAACACTTTTACACTGTTGGTGGGAGTGTAAATTAGTTCAACCATTGTGGAAGACAGTGTGGCGATTCCTCAAGGCCTTAGAAATAGAAATTCCATTTGACTCAGCAATCCCATTACTGGGTATATATCCAAAAGACTATAGATCGTTCTACTATAAGGACACATGTACACGAATGTTCATTGTAGCACTGTTTACAATAGCCAAGACCTGGAATCAACCAAAATGCCCATTGATAATAGACTGGATTGGAAAAATGTGGCACATATACACCATGGAATATTATGCAGCAAACAGAAATGATGAGTTTGTGTCGTTTGTAGGGACATGGATGAATCTGGAGAACGTCATCCTCAGCAAACTGACACAAGAACAGAAAATGAAACACCGCATATTCTCACTCATAGGTGGGTGATGAAAAATGAGAACACATGGACACAGAGAGGGGAGTACTAAACACTGGGGTCTATTGGGGGGAAAAGGGGAGGGCCAGTGGGAGGGGGAGGTGGGAGGGATAGCCTGGGGAGAAATGCCAAATGTGGGTGAAGGGGAGAAGGAAAGAAAAGCACACTGCCATGTGTGTTCCTACACAACTGTCTTACATGCTCTGCTCATGTACCCCAAAACCTAAAATCCAATAAAAAATTTAAAAAAATAAAAAAATAAAATAAAATAAAATAATTGTTATTTTAATAGAGTTGGTTAACAAGGAAGACACTCTAAGGAGATTTAAGGTTTGTATATGTATGCTTATATTTACATATTCAATGCATAATTTATACATATTTAAGACACTATATGCTTTATAAATTATAACACATAAAACTTAATATACTTTTTGTTTGAGTCAGAGTCTTGCTCTGTTGCCCAAGCTAGAATGCAGTGGTGTGATTACTGTTCGCTGTAGCCTTGATGTCCCACGCTCGAGCAATCCTTCCACCTCACCCTCTGGAGTAGCTGGAACCACAGGTCTGCGTGCCACCATACCTGGCTAATTTTTTTTTTTTTTGTATTTTTAGTAGAGACAGAGTTTCATCATTGTTGCCCAGGTTAGTCTCCAACTCCTGGGCTCAAGTAATCCTCCTGTCTCAGCCTCCCAAAGTGATGGGATTACAAGCGTGAGCCACCACCTATAGGCTGGGTGTTTTGGCTCATGCCTGTAATCCCAGCACTTTGGGAGGCTGAGGCAGGTGAATCACTTGAGGTCAGGAGTTAGAGACCAGCCTCACCAACATGGCAAAATCCCATCTCTACCAAAACTATAAAAAGTTAGCTAAGTGTGGTGGCATGCACCTGTAATCCCAGCTACTCAGGAGGCTGAGGCTGGAGAATCGCTTGAGCCTGGGAGGTGGACGTTGCTGTGAGCCGAGTACACCATTGCACTCCAGCGTGGGCAACAGAGTGAAACTACATCTCAAAAATAGTAATAAAAAAATAATTTTCTATATTTAATCTATACTTAGCATTTTAAATTTAGATTTTTCAGTAAAGCATTAAAATTCAAAGAGAAAAGAGTTCTTTTCTTTTTTAATCTGCTCTTAGCTGAAGTCAAAAGCACCAAGAAACGATGAGAATGCTTTTCCCCACCTTGGCACCGACGTTGGACTTTATGAACAACCGCCAAGCGAATCGTTTTAACAGCATATTTCCACTGAAATGTCAGCATTCCTCAGTCATATAATTTGTGTAATGAGATATTATATTATAAACACAGCCCCTGTGTTTCAGAAAAGCCGCAAAGCAGCTTCAGACAGTGTCCATGAGGAGAAATGGGGAGCTCTGGGGAGCCCAGGTGGAAATGAGGTGGGTGTTGTTTTGTGAAGGAGATGGGTTTAAACGGATCATTCACAAGCTTTTATGTCAGAATGGTAGAAGTTACACAGTGGGGTCGTTTTCATCCACACACATTGCAAATTCAAGGAAGCCCTGGCTTTTTGGCATGAATGTAAGGGGTACAAGTGCAGTCTTATTACACAGTAGTGAAATCTGGGCTTTTAGTATACCCACCAACTAAAGAGTTAACGTTGTACCCATTAAGTACTTTCTCACCCCACCCCACCCTCCCACCCTTCTGAGTTTCCCATCGTCTATTATTCCATTCCCTATGTTCCTGTGTACCCTTATTCAGCTCCCACTTGTAAGTGAGAACACGTGGCATTGCCTTATGAATAGTTTCACTTGAGATAATGGCCTCCAGTTCCATCTATGTTGCTGCAAAAGACATGATTTCGTTCTTTCTTGTGTATGGAAAGAATGTATTTTGTATTAAATTGCATGTGTTATGATTTATAAACCGCATATAAATTGCCTTAAACATGTATAAATTATATATTGATATGTAAATATAAGCATAACTAAACCTTAAATCTCTTCAGTGTGTCCTTTATGTTAATCAAATCTATTAAAATAACAATTTTTAGGCCAGGTGTGGTGGCTCACCCCTGTGATCCTGGCACTTTGGGAGGCTGAGGTGGGGGGGGATCACCTGAGGTCAGGAGTTCGAGACCAGCCTGGCCAACATGGTAAAACCCTGTCTCTACTAAAAATATAAAAATTAGCTGGGCATGGTGGTGGGCTCCTGTAATCCCAGCTACTCAGGAGGCTGAGGCAGGAGAACCACTCGAACCTGGGAGGCAGAGGTTGCATTGAGCCAAGATCGTGCCACTGCATTCCAGCCCAGCCAACAAGAGCAAAACTCCGTCTAAAAAAAAGTAATTAAATTTTTGCCTGGCATAGTGGCTCACGTCTGTAATCTCAGCACTCTGAGAGGCTGAAGCAGGCAGTTACTTGAAGTCAGGAATTTGAGACCAGCCTGGCCAACGTGGTGAAACCCCATCTCTACTAAAAATACAAAAATTAGCTGGGCATGGTGGTGTACGCCTGTAATCCCAGCTACTTGGGAGGCTGAGGGATGAGAATGATTTAAACCCGAGAGGCAGAGGTTGCAGTGAGCCAAGTTTGCACCACTACACTCCAGCCTGGGTGACAGAGCAAGTCTCAGTCTCAAAAAAAAAAAGTTTGTATAAACGTAAGAGGTACAAGTTCAATGATGCTGCATGGGTATATTGTATAGTGGCGAAGGAGGACTTCCAGTGCATCAATCACCTGAAGAATCTGCATTGTACCTATAAATAATTTCTTGTCCCCCACCCGCCACCCTCCCATCTTTCGCAGTATCCAATGTCTACTATCCCACATTCTATGTCCATGGGTGCACATTGTTTATCTCCTACTTAGAAATGACAACATGTAGTATTCGACTTTTTGTTTCTGAGTCATTTCACTAAGGATAATGCCTTTCTTCCCATCCATGTCACTGCAAAAGACATGACTTCATTCTGTCCTGTGACTGAAGAGTGGTCCATTGTGTATGCTGTATATGCCACAGTTTCTTTATCTCCTCATTCAATGATGGACACTTAGGTTGGTTCCATGAATTTGCTTTTGTGATGGTGCTGTGATAAACACACACATGCAAGTATTTTTTTGGTATAATTTTTTTTCCCTTTGAGTAGGTACCTAGTAGTGGGATGGCTGGATTAAACATACTTCTATGTTTAGTTCCTTGAGATGGCTCCAGACTGTTTTTTGTAGAGGTTGTACTAATTTACATTCCTACCGACAGCATATAAGCTGACATTCCTCAAGGGTGTGTGTTTTTATAAGCTAGAAAGGCAATTGTGTACTGCTGAAAGATCTCCCCAGGAGAGATGGGCTTCCAACGTCCAAGAAAGTGGTAGGGTTTGTGTCTACACAAAAGTCAACAAGCCCTCTCTGGTGCAGCAATTTGGACAGATTAGGCATGAAGGGGCTGCCGTAATTTCCTCCAAGGTCACAGTGCGAGGTGGAACAGAGTCAAGAATTCCATGGGGGGAAATTCTTTTGCCTTTCCACATAAATGGAAGACAAATGCAGCACTCGTGGTAAACACTGTGTGGTTAGGGGACTCTCAGGGATGAGAAAGGCCAGATGCCCGGGTTCTCTTCTTTCAATCTGAGTGAGTTTTCTTCATCTGTCTAAAGCTGGAGGAGTGTCCAAGCCCACATGGATGAAGCCAACCTCAGGACTCAGGAAAAGAGTGAACCTAAATCAATCATGCATCTTTGCAAGTCAAGAGATTCTGGCTCTAAAACAAGGTTTTCTAGTTGCCTCAAAGACTGTGGGCATCAGATAAACTCAGTATTGGACAAATCATTATAAACATTTCTGGTACAGAAATCTAAAGAGCTAAATTAGGTGATTTCTTTGTGGATAGCTTGTTCTAAAATCACTTTATAGGGCTTGAATTAAGCTTACTAGAAGGCCCCAATAATAATCATGCAGTTCTGTGAATTTCCATCTCTGGGTTTCTCTGTTTTGCTGTATGATCTTTGCTAAGCTTCTGTGCCTTCATTCTGTGAATGTGTGTACATGTGTGAAATAACTGTTCAATTTCATTTACTTCACAGAGCTTTCTAGAAGCTTGATGAAACAAGTTAAAAAGCATCTGCTAAAATTCTGAAACACAATGAGTTTTAAATTGATTGGTCACTTTTACTATTTTGCTACAAATCTGCCAAGATGTGGATCTACTGTGATAAAGTAAGAAGAGCTGAGACTCCATGAGCAATAATATATACAATAAAATGTGTTTATCAGATTAACTGTAATGAATTTGGAATTGGCTTCTTGACCCAAGGAAGGAAAGGATACAAGGATACCTCCTTCTGTCTTATGGGATGGGAAGGGACTATCTCCTGGTAGGCCATAAATCACTATATAATGGAGAATCAATTTAACTGGGGCAGTATTAGGGATTGGAAAGCTACTGCTATAGAGAAATGGAAAGAAATGGAGCATGGAGAGATAGAAGCAATTAGAGGATTTTTTAAATAATTAAATTAAAAACCTTGCAATGGGAAAGGGAAATGCTTTGTTCCTGAATCCAAGTGCATAGGACAGTTATATAAGGAAACTCAGGCATCATTTTACCCTGCTACATCAGGTCACTGAAACTAGTGAATCTTCAGCTGAGATAGTTCCGAGTCTGAGTCCAAGTCACCATTTGCCAGTGATGATGATGATTGTGATGGTGATGGTGATGATGGTGATGGTGATGATGGTGGTGGTGGTGATGCTGCTGCTGATGATGGTGATGGTTATGGTGATGATGCTGATGACAGTGATGGTGACAGTGGTAGTGATGATGGTGATGACAGTGCTGGTGGTGATGGTGATGATTATGATGATGTTGATGACAGTAATGGTGATGATGGTGATAATGAAGATAGTGATGATAGTGGTGATGGTGATGGTGATGATGGTGGTGATGATGATGGTGATAATGGTGGTGGTGTTGGTGGTGATGGTGATGATGGTGACTATGGTGATGATGATAATGGTGGTGGTGATAATGATGATAATGTGATAATGATGGTGGCGATAATGATGGTGATGATGGTGATGGTAAGTTATGATGGTGATGGTAATGGTGATGATGGTGATAATGGTGATGATGATTGGTAGGGTCAGCTTGCCACTTGTTCAGTTTCAACATCTTGAAAAGAGAATCTGGATCTGATTCTTCTAATGTTTGGCCTCCCATCCTCCTGCTTTGCTCGTCTTCAAGGTCCCTGGAGAATCATTCTGCCCCAGTGGCTACTGCTTGACAGATTCCACATGGGCCAGGCTTGTTTCAATATTAAGGCCTGAAGGAAATCAAAATATTTTACACCAAAATATACTTCTTTGACATATTTTGGGATGGCAGTCAGAGGGCCAGCAAACAGAAGCAGCCTGGTGAAGCTGTATTTACTGGGAAGATTTGCACTTGTAGAGAATCTACATTGATGTAACCAGGCTTTTTCTGAGGCCTTTCCTTGTCTGGGTCTAGAAAAAGATAAACTGAGTCTAACACTCTCAAGTCTGAATGTAACATTTGCCATCTATTCTCCCTGAGGGCTACTACCTGTGAGATCTCAGCTACATTACAAGACCCTCTTTGCTAGCCAGACCTCCTTTACTCCCCCTCCCATAACCTGCCTGGCCACTGTAACCTGATTAGCCACCATAACCTGTTTTTGACCATGATCTGAGCCCCCATTCTTTTTGTAACCTCAAGATGGCGTACAAGCTTCTACACTCCATTGGGGAGTTGGGGTCATCACTCTGTAATTCTCCTCCATATGTAAGTTAATGTAGTTGTATACCTTTGCTCCTATTTATCTGCCCTTTGTTGATTTTTCAGTGAACGTTCAGAGGGCAAAAGAGAAGTTTTCCCTTGGCCTCTACAGGCCCCAGCCAGGGAGAGGCCCTGGGCTCTTCCCAATTCCTCCTGACTCAGATGTAGCACCAAGCCCCGGCCATGAACCTTATTTTCCCAATGGTCCCTGGAGGAACCAGGGGATGCTACTTAAAGGATGGACTTAACTGGCCATAGGTCAACCTTTGGCCAAATGGCTCAGGAGATGGAAGGAAATTGGTGGGGAAAACTCTTACTTTCCACCCCCATTTGTCCGAACATCACAGGTGCACCATGATTCTAAAGGGTCTTCTCAAGAGACAACACAGTCTGCTGAATTATCTATAAAGCCAGGGACAGCTCAGGACACCCTCCCTTCTACTAGCTTTCTTGGCTTCTTTCCCAGCATTTTTCCCTCTTCCTTTATTCCTGTTTCCTTGAGATCAAAATTCCCACCACTTCCCCAAGGACACTGTTTTCTAGAGAGGCCAGGCAGTGGCACAAATGAATAGTGGCCACTATCATAGGTCATAAGATTAGTTGAGATAATATATACATAGTGCTTCTCACTGTGTCTAATCCATTGTAGGTTCTCCGGATCTGTGAGGCCACCAGAAGAATCTAGAATCTGTGTCTGAGGATCGTTTTGGCTTTTGCAAGTTGTCTTCCATCATCTTATTACATTCTAAGAGCAGCAAATTGTTAATAGAACTGACCACTTAGGGAAGGTTGTTTCAGGAACCATCTTGAACAGACAAGGAGGATCTTCTGAAAATTCTGCTACTTGGACAAGATGTGCTAGGTAGGAAAAAAGATACACAAGGAAGTACCTGAGGGGTCCAAGTGCATCCAGGTGCAACTTGATGGTTTGACAATTTTAGCTCAGACCAACACGGGTCATAGGGCATCCATGAACATTATCCTGGAAGGAATTTGAAAAGCAGAAGGGCTGTGACTAACATTCTTTTTTTAAGCCATTTGAAAGAGCTGATGGTAAACCATGTAGGTGTTGGTCAATAGACTGGGGTGGACAAAACCTCTTTATAGACAACAAGGCTCATGGCTGAGCACAAGGCCTCTGTGAGTCATTACAGAAGAGAAATTGGATGACACTGAAATAGTCTATTGATAGTAGCTGGGAAAGTCCCCACCACAAAATATGGAATGCTGTGTGCTTCACTCCCACTCACTTCCAGGAATGTGTCTACTCTGGAAGAGAGAAAAATAAAAGCCAGGAAGAGGCAGGGGCCATATTTCAGGTCCTGGAATCGCTCAACACTGTGAACATTAATCCATGAAGTAAAACAAAACAGTACAAAAGATGACCATATTCATGTAGTTTTAAAATGTGCCTTGAGCCATTGAGTAAAGGCTTTTGATCAAAATTTTAGTCAGTTGCCAATTGCTGACTAATCTGATAAAAATGAAACATTCTGAAGGAAGATGCATAATCTAAAAACCAGTAGTATTGAAAAGAATCCAGACTATTCTTATCCTAATTTTCAAAAATCATTAAAAATGGTTTGAGAGGAAATGGAAAGATGGTCTTTGTATATTTATCTTGAAACTGCTACGTTTGCAAACCGACCCTTCAGACTCGAACAAATAATAATAAAGCATTAAATGCAATTCAATACTGTCCCAAATTCAACTCACTTTAAGACATGTCAGTTAGGAATACAAATGCATCTCTTGTAGGAAAATTAATTCAGCACCATTTGCTCAGCAAACAATGTGATTGGCCCTAAAGTGAAATTATTCAAAAAAAGATTTTAAGACCCAAGTCTCTTTAGTTGCTTTGACGAATAAGAAATTCCGTGAAAGAATTGTGATATGGTTTGGCTGTGTCCCTACCCAAATCTCATCTTGAATTGTAGCTCCCACATTCCCAGGAGTTGTGGAAGGAACTCTGTGGGAAGTAATTGGATCATGGGCATAGGTCTTTCCTATGCTGTTCTTGTGATAGTGAATTAAGTCTCACAAGATCTGATGGTTTTATAAACAAGTCCTCTCTCTTTTGCCTGTCACCATGTAAGAAGTCCCTTTGTTCTTCCTTCGTCTTCTGCCATGATTGTGAGGTCTCCCAGCCATGTGAAACTGTAAGTCCATTATATATCTTTTTCTTTATGAATTACTCACTCTTGGGTATGTCTTTATCAGCAGCATGAGAACAGACTAATACAAATTCATTCTACACTAGGCTAAAGCTTCAATAGTTGTTTAAGTCTAATATGAGCAGTCAGGGCCAACCAGCCAAGTAATTTAAGAAAGGTCTTGGGAGACCGAGGCGGGTGGATCACGAGGTCAACAGATCGAGACCATCCTGGTCAACATGGTGAAACCCCGTCTCTACTAAAAATTACAAAAAATTAGCTGGGCATGGTGGCGCGTGCCTGTAATCCCAGCTACTCAGGAGGCTGAGGCAGGAGAATTGCCTGAACCCAGGGGGCGGAGGTTGCGGTGAGCAGAGATTGCGCCATTGCACTCCAGCCTGGGTAACAAGAGCAAAACTCCGTCTCAAAAAAAAAAAAAAAAAAAAAAAGAAAGGTCCATATTCTTCTTTCCATTTGGAGAGAAATGTAGTAATAATCACCCCAAGTGAATGCTAGGCGTGGGTCAGGCTGGGATTAATTTCATCACAGCAATTAATTGCATAATTTATTCTCATAGCCATTGGCAAGATGGGTATAGAGATCCTGTTTTTACGTTGATAAAACTTAACCATGAATGGGATACATAAGTGTTCAAGATGTGTGGTATCTCTTAAGAAGCCAATGTATGCAAATGCGCAGAGCAGGGAAAGATTATATTGTCCTGGAATCTGAAAATGTAGTCCCAAGTATCCCCTTGATCCATGCCAGTGTAGGTATCCTTGAAGTTTCACCTTATCTTTTATTGATACTTATTATTATCTTACTTTAGATTCAGGGGGTACATGTGCAAGTTTCTGACCTGGGTACATTGTATGATGCTGAGGTTTGGGCTCCTAATGAACCTGTCATCCAGATAGTGAGCTTGGTACCCAGTAAGTACTTTTTCAACCCTTCTCCTCCTCTCTCCCTTCCTGCTTTTGGAATTCTCAGTGTTTACTGTTCCTATCTTTGTGTTCATGTATATGCAATGTCTAGCTCACAATTATAAGTGAGAACATGTGGTATTTGATTTTCTGTTGCTGTGTTAATTTGGTTAGGATAATGGCCTCCAGCTGCACCCATGTTTCTGCAAAGAACATGATTTCATTCTTTATTATGACTGTGTAGTATTCCATGGTGCCTATGGACCACATTTTCTTTACAGTCCACCTTGATGGGCACTTAGGTTGATTCCGTGTCTTTGCTGTTGTGAATGGTGCTGCAAGGAACATAAGCGTGCAAGTGTTTCTCCGGTAGAATGAGTTACTTCCCTTTAGGTAGATACCCAGTAATGAAATTCTGGGTGGAATGGCAGTTCTACTTTTAAATCTTTAAGAAATCTCCAAACGGCTTCCCACCAGGGCTTAACTAATTAGTATTCCCACCAGCAGTGTTTAAGAGTTCCCTTTTCTCTGTAGCCTCGCCGGCATCTGTTGTTTTTTCACTTCTTGCTGGTCTGAGATGCTATCTCATTGTGGTTTTGATTTGCATTTCTCTAATGATCAGTGATGTTGAGCTTTTTTTCTTATGATTGTTGGATTCATGTATGTCTTCTTTTGAAACCTGTCTGTCCAAGTCCTTTACTGACTTTTTCATGGGTTATTTGTTTTGTTTTGGTTTTTCTTGTTGACTTGTTTAAGTTCCTTATAGATTCTGGATATTAGTCCTTTGTCTACTGCACACTTTGCAACTATTTTCCCCATTCTGTAGGTTGTCTTCTTACTCTGTTGATAATTTCTTTTGCTGTTCACCTTATCTTAAATATGCACTATGCATACTGCATGTCTTACAATGTATCTGTCAAATTAAACTCTTACCATTCAGTGAATTGGCCCCTAGGCGGAAGCTCCCTTGGGCTTGAAGGTCTGGGGACTGCAGCCCATTCTATCTCTGGGGCATGTTTTTAGGTGGGTGAGTGAAGCTGAAGTATGGACTCACATCCCCCAAAGTCGATGTAAGGGAGCTGCTCACCAAAGTCAGTCAATGGAAACTAAAGATATAAGGAGGTCTTTCCCTGGGCATGGAGCATAAGTTAGGTTTCCCCACTGACTTTTTTCTCTACTCCTCCCTTCACTGGTCTGAACAGAGGCTGACAAAGACCATGTTGGAAGTGCTGAAAGAGAAAAATGCAAGCATTCTTTTGGTTTCATTTGGCATTTGTCAAATAATTTTTCCACTCCCCCATAATAAGTACAAGAGCAAGGGTTGCATTTTTTTCTTGATGGAGACAAAAATTAAAAATGCATATTTCAGTGTGTCTGTATGAACCTGACTTCCCAATGCAGATGATAACTCTTTGGAAGGAAAAATATCTCCATCTTCTGTTACAGGGTTAAATATGTGTCCCTAAAATTTCCATGTTGAAGCCCTAAGCCTCAGTATCTTAGAATGTGACTTTATTTGGAGATAGGGTATTTAAAAAGGTAATTACGATACAATGAGGTCATTAGGAATGGCCCTAATCAGTAAGACTAGAGCTCTTAGAAGAAGAGGAGATCGGGACACAGACCTGCACAGAGGAAGGACCCTGTAAGCACACAGGGAGAAGACAGTGTCTGCAAAGCAAGGAGAGAGGACTCAGCAGGAACCAGCACTTGTCACACCTTAATCTCAGACTTCAGCCTCCAGGACAGTGGGATAATCAATGTCTGTTGTTTAAGCCACCCAGTCTGTGGCTCTTTGTCATGGAAGCCCTAGGAGACGAATGCAGCCCCCTTACAAACAGCAACTTCCTGTGCATCCTGCTTAAATTTCCACCAACCCTGCGCGCGCGCACACACACACACACACACACACACCCCTAGTGAAAGGGGCTGTTAATGCATTTTTGGCTCAGTATTTAACTTTCAGGACACATATACTTGGCCAACTTTAACAGCACCCAGGACTCTTCACTCCTGTGAAACAGGCGATGGTCCCATGATTCTCACCTTCTCAAAAGCTCTCTGAGTAGGAATAATTCTTTCCCCGTCTTACACTCAGTTTTCTCCTTGAAGTTCCCAAAATATCCCTGACTTCTTGGCCCTGTTTGTCTAACGGGCGAGAAAAAAATTGGTCACCGCCAAAGAAAACAGCCTTAATAGGACTTCCTGACAACGCCTTCAACCGCATTTTCATTCTGCAACTATTCAATCATCAGCTAACTGTTGCAGACAAAAGGAGTCCACTTTTGAATGAAAATAAGAAATATGTAAGCAATATAAAAGGTATCAGAAAAGAAATGTGGCTGGGCACAGTGGCTCATACCTGTAATCCCAGCACTTTGGGAGGCCGAGACAGGTGAATCACCTGCGGTCAGGAGATCGAGACCAGCCTGGCCAACATTGTGAAACCCCGTCTCCATTAAAAATGCAAAATTTAGTCAGGTGTGGTGGTGGGCACCTGTAATCCCAGCTACTCAGGAGGCTGACACAGGGGAATCACTTGAACCCAGGAGGCGGAGGCTGCAATGAGCTGAGATCACACCACTGCACACTACAGCCTGGGCGACAGAGCCAGACTCCATCTCAAAAAGAAGAAAAAAGTAATGTATCTTCTCCCTGGGCAGGGAAGGCGGGGAATGCATGTACATGTGTGGGCGTGCATGTGTGTGCACACATATTTAATTTGAAGACAAGCATAGACCCATTGCAGGGGAAGGAGAATATGATTCAAACCTGGGAGGAATCATCTGTAGCGTAGTGTATTGTGTTACATTGTGTTACCTTATACATTGCATTACCTTTTGCATTTTGCTATACTGCATTGCATTGTTAAAGCTTAGTATTGTCCTTGACACGTGGAAGAAAAAGCAAGAGATGGATTTAACTCTGTCTCTTTCACTCACACAGGCACACACACATACACATGTAATGAACAATCAATTGTTCTACAACACTTGTTTGAGGAACACAAATGGGTTCCAATGCAATTGACATATGAGGGCACAACTTGAACATAATGCACATTTTGCATTGGATTTTGCACAATTTTCTCCACACACAAAAAAGTAAAACAACAACAAAACCCACAGGTGAGCAAAGAAAATTGTATCACCAGAAAACTTCACCTGAATAAAGAAACAGCACACATGTCCACACCTCAAACATATATCCACCGCCTCAGTTTACAGGTGTTGTAAGAGAAGCATGCACCCATTACCAACCAGGGTGAAAACTGCCCATCCATTTTTAGACAATCTGCCTGTCTTACCGCCTTCAGGCTGCTATAACAAAATAGCACCGTCTGGTGGCTTAAACAACAGACATTTATTGGTCACAGTTCTGCAGGCTGGAAGTTCAAGAACAAGGTGTGGCAGATTCAGTGTCTGGGGAGGACTGGCTTTTTGGTTCACAGGTGGTGCCTTCTTGCTGTGTCCTCAGATGGTGGAAGGGGTGAGGGAACTGTCTGGGGTATCTTTTTTACGGGCATGAATCACGTCCATAAGGCTTCACCCTCACAACCTCATCACCTCCCAAGGGTCCCACCTTTTAACAGCAGCACCTTGGGGGTGAGGATTTCAATACAGGAATTTTGGGGGTGAGACAAACATTTAGACCACAGCACAACCTTTCTCAACTTTACAGTATCTCCCAAGTGGCTACCCTTCCAAGGCCCATTTGCACCAGTCAACATCAGGTCCCTTCAGGTCCCTTGCTGGGTAAGGTCTGCTGACATATCGTAACATTTACAGATAGCTTAACAATTTAGCACGTGCAAAACCATGTTACCATTTTAACAGTGTTTTATTGCCTTGTTTATTTATTTATTCTTTTTTTTTTCCTTTTTGAGACACGGTCTTGCTCCATCACCCAGACTGAAGTGCAGTGGTGTGATGCCAGCTCACTGCAGCTTTGACCTACAGGGGGCTTAGGCGATCCTCCCACCTCTGCCTCCTGAGTAGTTGGGACTACGGGCGCATACCACTATACCTGGATAATTTCATGTATTTTTTGTAGAAATGGAATTTTGCTATGTTGCCCAGGCTGGTCTCAAACTCCTGGGCTCAAGTGATCCACTCGCCTCAGCCTCCCAAAACGCTGGGATGCCACCACGCCCAGCCCTATTTATTCATTTTTAATTGACAAATAAATATTGTATGTCTTTGCATCAGTGGTAACATCTTCGAGGGCTGCTCCACACCGTGGTTTTTCCATAAGCCCTGTGGTTATTGCTGAGTATTTTTTGCACACCACAGTGGTTTAGAGGAATACATCTGTCTCCTTGATGCAGAACACGCTATAATTAGTGAGGCAAGAAAAAGAGTGGGATTGAGTTTCTAGATTTATCCTGAGATGTGTTCAGACCTGCCTTGCAGACTCAGCTGTGGTTCTTCCGTCATTACCTTAACGAAGAAAGCAAGCCCTGACTGAGGTCCCTCGTTCCCCTTCAGGTTGTGTGGGTCCTTCCGCTGTTCTCTTCAGAATCAGGGCTACGTCTAAGTAGGTTCGGGAAGAGTATTTAAAGCAAGTGTGCTCAATCAGTTGTGATTTATTTTCTTTTTATTTATTTTTATTTCAGTAGGTTTGGGGGGAACAGGTGGTTTTTGGTTAAAAGGATAAGCTCCTTAGTGGTGATTTCTGAGATTTTGGTGCACCCATCACCTGAGCAGTGTACACTGTACCCATGTGGCATCTTTTATCCCTCACCCTGCTCCCACCCTTTCTCCAAGTCCCCAAAGTCCATTATATCATTCCTATGCCTTTGCATCCTCATAGCTTGGCTCCCACTTATGTGCTAGAACATGTGATGTTTGGTTTTCCATTCCTGAATTACTTCACTTAGAATAATGGTCTCCAGTTCCATCCAGGTTGCTGCAAATACCATTATTTCATTCCTTTTTACGGCTCTGTAGTATTCCATGGTATAGATACATCACATTTTCTTTATCCACCCATTGATTGATGGGCTCTTGGGCTGCTTCCATACTTTTGCAATTGCAAATTGTGCTGCTACAGACATGCGTGTGCACGGATCCTGTCCATATAATGACTTCTTTTCCTCTGCGTGGTTACCCAGGAGTGGGGTTCCTGGATCATGTAATAGATCTACTTTTAGTTCTTTAAGGAAAATCTCCTCGTTGTTTTCCATAGTGGGTGTAGTTCATTTAAAGCTGGTGGGACAAATCAGGTGTGATCAATTTAGAGCATGTGGGGTCAACAGGTGCGGCTTATTTCGAGCACTGGGGTCAGTGAGGTGTGATCTATTTAAAAGAGGTGGGATAAATCAGGTGTGGTTCCAATAAAGTGGGATAAATCACATGTGGTCAATTTAAAGCCCCGTGGGCTTCATCAGTTGTGGTTGATTTAGAGCATGTGGGGGTCAGTTGGGTGTGGTCTTTAAAGCAGATGTGTACCAATCAGGGATGCGCTGTTTCAAGCAGGTGGGATTAATCAGGCATAGTTTATTTAGAGCATGTAGAGTCAACCAGATACGGATGATTTAAAGCAGGTAGGTTAAAGTAGGTGTGGTCTGTTAAAAGCAGTCGGATTGATCAGATGTGTGTACATAAACCAGGCAGGGTCAGTCAGGTGTGGTGTATTTAAAGCAGTGGGATTGATCAGATGTGTCCACATAAAGCAGGCCAGGTAAAACAGGTGTGGTGTATTTAAATTGCTGCGACGTGGTCTATTCAAAGCAGGCAGGGTCAATCAGGGATGGTCTATTTAAAACAGGTGGGATTAATCAGGCATTGTTTATGTAAAGTCAATCAGGTATGGATGATTTAAAGCAGGTGAGATAAAGCAGGCGTGGTCTATTAAAAGCAGTGGGATTGATCAGATGTGTCTGCATAAAGCAGGCAGGGTCAGTCAGGTGTGGTCTATTGGTGGAATCACTGAGACGGTCTATTCAAAGCAGGCAGGGTCAATCAGGTGTGGTCTATTTAAAGCAGGTGGGATTGATCAGATGTGGTTTATTTAGAGCATGTAGACTCAATCAGGTATGGATAATTTAGAGCAGGTGTGGTCTACATTAAGCAGGCAAGGTCAATTAGGTATGCTCTATTTAAAGAAGGTGAGATAAAATAGGCATGGTCTATTTAAAGCTGGTGAAATAAAACAGGTGTGTTCTGTTTAAAGCAGTGGGATTGATCAGATGTGTCTACATAAAGCAGGCAGGTCAATCAGGTGTGGTCTATTTAAAGCAGGTGGGATTAATCAGGTGTGAGTTTTGTAGAGTCAATCAGGTATGGGTGACTTAAAGCAGGTGGGATAAGATAAAGCAGGTGTGCTATGCATGAAGCTGGCAGGTCAATCAGGTGTGGTCTATTTAAAGCAGGTGGGATTAATCAGGTGTGAGTGACTTAAAGCAGGTGGGATAAGATAAAGCAGGTGTGCTATGCATAAAGCAGGCAGGTCAATCAGGTGTGCTGTATTTAAAGCTGGTGGGACAGATCAGGTGTGGTCAATTCAGAGCGGTCGGGTTCATGGAGAGATTTCTGGCCCAGAAACAGGGATGAGGTGTATCCTGGTCCCAGCCCGGCATAATTGACAAAAATCCATCCAATCTCTAGACGGCACAGCTCTGTCCGTTCTCCTAGAAGACTCAGTGGCCTACACAAAAACCGCAGGCCCCAGCTGGAGCTCTGAAATTCTCTTCTCTTCAGAGCTCCTCCCTGGATTCCTCCTAAAACCACCACCCCTGCTCAGACCTTGGTCTCCACACTGGAGATCTCTCTTCTCCTTCCAGGCAAATAACTATTTTGTTTTCAGAAAAAGAAATACTTGAACATATTGTTGTGGCGGCGGCTGCTCTTCTACAGGCATAAACACGATTTCTTCTTCATGAAGACTTCTCCCTGTGACTGTGTGAAGCTGGTTTCAGATGAGTGCAGAGTGTGTTTGATTAAGGTGCTTCCTTTCCCGGCCCACGTGCAGGACCCAGGAGCCGTGTGCGGTAGCTCACGGGCCAGGCTCTCATCTCCCTCCAGAGCAGAGGACAGAGGACACCCATCAATGACACAGTGGGATGGTCTGCAGCCAGGAAAGCTTGGGAAAGAGGCTCTGTTTACTGCCAGGGACAAGGCCTCCCACTGGAGTCTGAAGGACTGGACACCACGTGGGAGATGGCTACGGTGGTGGGTAGCATCATGCTGCAGCTTGGGATGGCCTTTCTTTAGATTCCTTTTGGGAGGTGCAAGAAGGAGCTGGACCCTAAAGTGTGCTTGTGTGTCCAGTGGATTTGCTGGACAGCGATGTGGAGGGCCAGAGAAAAGCCTTACGTTTTCCAGGTAGAGAACAAGTCTGAGAGCCAGGTAGACGGTGGCTCCCTCAGGAACGGGGAGACAGGGCATTTAATGGTCACAGGGCTGGGTGGTGTCAGCGGCATGTGGGATCTAATTCACATAAAGAGAGACATGGCTGGGAGACACATGGCTGGAAGTAGGTCCAAAGACTCTGAATGGACTGTTCCCCTTATATAGGTGTGCTCTATATGTGTATATGCCCCATATGTCTCTGTGAGCATGTATGTTTGTCTGCATCCTGTGTATTTGTGTATGCGCATGCATGTACATGTGTGTATGTGTGTATTCTTGCATGTATTCATGTGTATCTGTGTGTGGTTGTGCATTGTGATATGTGTGCTGTGTATTTTATGTATCTCTCTGTGTATATGAATGTATGTGTGTATGAGTATGTGCATATGTGTCCTATGTATGTGGTTTTTGCATGTCTGTATATATATGCATGTGTGTATATATGTCTCTGTGTGTCTGTGTGTATGTAGATGTCCATGTATACCCGTGCATTTGAATGTCTGTGTGTTTGCTTGTGTGTCTCTATGTACATGTGTGTGTCTATTTGTATATGTGTATCTGTATATGTAAGTATGTGTGTTTCTGTGTGTTTATAGATACTTGTGTATGTGCCCAAGTGTGTCTGAGAGTGTTTGCCTGTATATCTCTGTATGTGTGTGTGTGTCTGTATGTTTGTCTGTATATATACATCTGTGCATATCTATGTGTGTATAGACACCTGTGTGTGTGACTGAGCATGTCATGAGTGTGTCTCTATGTGCATATGTGTCCATTTGTATATGTGCATCTGTATATGTAAGTCTGTGTGCATAGATACCTATGTATGCATCCAAGTGTGTTTGAGAGTGCCTGTGTTTGTCTGCCTGTGTGTCTCTGGGTGCATGTGTGTGTCTATGTGTATTTGTATATGGAAGTGTGGGCACGTCTGTCTGTGTGTGTATAGATACCTGTGTGTGTGCCTGGGATGTCCAGGTGTGTCTCTGTGTGCATGTGTGTGTTTGTATATGTGTCTGTATATGTACATCTGTCCATGTCTGTGTGTGTATAGATACCTGTGTGTGTGTCTGAGCATGTACGAGTGTGTCTCTGAGCATGTACGAGTGTGTCTCTGTGTGCGAGTGTGTGTGTTTGTATATGTGTGTCTGTATATGTGCATTTGTGCACATCTGTCTGTGTGTGTATACATATCTGTGTGTGTGCCTGGGCATGTCTGAGTGTGTCTGTGTGTGTGTGTTTGTATATGTGTGTCTGTATATGTACATCTGTGCACGTCTCTGTGTATAGATGCCTGTGTGTGTGCCTGGGCATGTCCGGGTGTGTCTCTGTGTGTGTCTATTTGTATACATGTGTCTGTATATGTACATCTGTGCATGTCTGTCTGTGTGTGTATAGATACCTGTGTGTGTGAGCATGTCTGAGTGTGTCTCTGTGTACGTGTGTGTGTTTGTATATGTGTGTCTGTATATGTGCATCTGTGCACATCTGTCTGTGTGTGTATACATACCTATGTGTGTGCCTGGGCACATCCGAGTGTGTCTGTGTGTGTGTGTTTGTATATGTGTGTCTGTATATGTACACCTGTGCACATCTGTGTATAGATACCTGTGTGTGTGCCTGGGCACGTCTGGGTGTGTCTCTGTGTATATGTGTGTGTTTGTATATGTGTGTCTGCATATGTACATCTCTGCATGTCTGTGTGTATAGACACCTGTGTGTGTGCCTGAGCATGTCCAAGTGTGTCTCTGTGTGCATGTGTGTCTGTATATTTACATCTCTGCATGTCTGTCTGTGTGTATAGATACCTGTGTGTGTGTCTGAACATGTCCAAGTGTGTCTCTGTGTGCGCATGTGTGTGTTTGTATATGTGTCTGTATATGTACATCTGTCCACGTCTCTGTGTGTGTAGATACCTGTGTGTGTGTCTGAGCATGTCCAAGTGTGTCTCTGTGTGCGCATGTGTGTGTTTGTATATGTGTCTGTATATGTACATCTGTCCACGTCTCTGTGTGTATAGATACCTGTGTGTGTGTCTGAGCATGTCCGAGTGTGTCTCTTTGTGCAAGTGTGTGTGTTTGTATATGTGTGCCTGTATATGTGCATCTGTGCATGTCTGTCTGTGTATAGATATCTGTGTGTGTGCCTGGGCACATCTGGGTGTGTCTCGTGTGTGTGTGTGTGTGTGGATGTGTGTGTGTTTGTATATGTGTGTCTGTATATGTACATCTGTGCACGTCTGTCTGTGTATAGATACCTGTGTGTGTGCCTGGGCACGTCCGGATGTGTCTTTATGTGTGTGTTTGTATATGTGTGTCTGTATATGAACATCTCTGCATGTCTGTCTGTCTGTGTATAGACACTTGTGTGTGTGCCTGAGCATGTCCAAGTGTGTCTCTGTGTGCATATGTGTGTTTGTATACATGTGTCTGTATATGTACATCTGTGCACATCTGTCTGTGTGTGTATAGATACCTGTGCATGTGCCTGGGCATGTCTGGGTGTGTCTCTGTGTGTGTACCTGCACATGCATCAGTGACTGGGCTTTCACTCTACCCTGGGCTACTGTGATGAAGCTTGTGGCTGGAATCCACTTGCACTTGTCCCACCCACCCTAGAACCCAGAAGAAGAAACACAAGAGGAAGCCAATGCTTGCAGATTAGCGTTACCTTGCTGATGAGTGAGCCCCAGGAGGTGAGGGAGGAACCACACACAAGGTGGTTCTAAACCTCTAACTCTTGAGTTGCTGGTACACAAAGTCCAGCCAGACAAATGCTGCCTTGCCCACAAGGGACTTTTCTTAGCGAAGCTCTGTGCCTGGACACATCTGTCTCAGGCAGGCACCTACATGTGAGCCCAGCACTCCAGGAAGATGCACAGGTCTGCAAGGCCTGGTCAAAATTCCACAACTCAGGACTTCCTAGAAGGGTTTAAGGATACAGAGGAGTTTGGCTGGTTTATTGTTTTTATGACTCAACCCACCCATTTTACCAGTGATCAGGATGAGCATGGATTCTCACTGCACCTGCTCCCCAGAGAGGGCGGCATCCAAACCAGTGGTTTTGCAAGTGTGGCCTCTGCAGCAACAGCCTCAGCATCACCTATCCCCATCTTAGCAACAAAGATACCCAGACTCCACTCTAGACCCAATGGAGCAGAAACACTGGGGGCTTCACAATAGCCAAGCTCTGGAAACAAGCAAAGCATCCATGGATAGATGAATGAAGAAACTGTGCTCTGTGCACACAATGGAACATTATTCAGCTTTAAAGCATTCCTCCTTTGTCCTGAGAATACTGCCCAGGCAGTGAGATGGATTTTTTTTTCTAAACAGGAAATGTGTTAATAAAAAAAGAAGGGAAAAGGGAGATTCTGTCATTTGCTGCAGCATCGATGAACCTGGAGGACATGCTAGTTGATGCAGTTTCTTCATAGTGTCATTGGTCTTTATAGTTTGGTGTGTTTTTGCAGTGGCTGGTACCTATTTTTCCTTTCAATACTTAGTGCTTCTTTCAGGAGTTCTTGCAGGGCTGGCCTGGTGGTAACAAAATGCGTCAGCATTTACTTGTCTGTAAAGGATTTTATTTCTCCTTTGTTTATGAAGCTTAGTTTGGCTGGATATGAAATTCTGGGTTGAAAATCCTTTTCTTTAAGAATGTTGAATATTGGTCCCCACTCTCTTCTGGCTTGTAGAGTTTCTAGCGAGAGGTCTGCTGTTAGTCTGATGGGCTTCTCTTTGTCGATGACTGGCCTTTCTCTCTGGCTGCCCTTAACAGTTTTTCCTTCATTTCGACCTTGAGGAATCTGATGATTATGTGTCTTGGGGTTGATCTTCTCGTGGAGTATCTTAATGGTGTTCTCTGTAGTTCCTGAATTTGCATGTTGGCCTGTCTTGCTAGGTTGGGGAAGTTCTCCTGGATAATCTCCTGAAGTGTGTTTTCAGCTTGTTTCCATTCCCCCTGTCTCCTTTTGGTACTCCAATTAATCATAGATTCAGTCTTTTTATGAAGTCCTATATTTCTTGGAGGCTTTGTTCATTCCTTTTCATTCTTTTTTTTCTCTATTCTTGTCTCCATATGTTATTTCAGTACAGTGGTCTTCAAACTCTGATATCCTTTCTTCTGCTTGGTTGATTCAGCTGTTGATACTTGTGTATGCTTCATGAAGTTCTTGTGTTATGTTTTTCAGCTTCATTAGGTCATTTGTGCTCCTCTCTAAACTGGTTATTCTAGTTAGCAATTCATCTAACCTTTTATCAAGGGTCTTAGCTTCTTTGCATTGAGTTAAAACATGCTCCTTTAGCTCAGTGTAGTTTTTTATGACCCATCTTCTGAAGCCTACTTCTGTTAATTCATCCATCTGATCCTTTGTCCAGTTCTATGCTCCCAATGGAGAGACACTGCGATCATTTGGAGGAGAAAAGGCACTCTGGCCTTTCGGGTTTTCAGCATGTTTGTGCTATTTCTTCTCGTCTTATTGAGTTTGTCCAGTTTCAGTCTTTGAGGCTGCTGACCCTTGGATGGAGTTTTTGTGGGGGCTTTTTGTTGTGGATGATGCTGTTGTTGTTGCTTTCTGTCTGTCTGTTTTTCTTCCAATAGTCAAGTCCCCCTTCTGCAGGGATGCTGCAGTTTGCTGGGGGTTCACTTCAGGCCCTATTCATCTGATTTGCTCCCATGCCTGGAGATGTCACTCAAGGAGGCTGGAAAAGAGCAAAGATGGGTGCCTGCTCCTTCTTCTGGGACCTCTGACCTTGAAGGGCACCAACCTGATGCCAGTAGGATCACTCCTAAATAGGACATCTGACAACCCCTGTTGGAGGGTCTCACCCAGTTGGGTGGCATGGGAGCAGGACCCATTTACTGAAGCACTTTGTCCCTTGATGGAAGCAGTGTGGTTTGCTGGGGGGAAACCCACTCATTTGGGCTTCCCAGATTCCTCACAACTACCAGGAGGAGAGGCTAAGTCTGCTGGTCCATGGAGACCGTGGCCACCTAGGAGCTCAGGCCCAGGAAGATCCAAATTCTGTCCCTGAGCCTCTGGCTGGAGTTATTGGAGATCCTGCAGGAAAGCCCCACTCACTGAGGAAGGATGGATCAGGGTTAGGCCTGAAGAGGCACTCTGGCTCCAGATTATCACAGCCAGTGTGTTGGACTGTGGGGACAAGTCTTAGGACCAAGCCGTCCAGCCTCTCGTGGCTCCAACATGAGAAAAGCATAGCCTGGAGCTATAGAAATGGGTGCCACCCTTCCCCTGCCCAGGGAGCTTAGCCTGTTAGGAAGTTGGGAGTCCCAGTGCTGGCTGCTGCCCCCTCCCCTGAGGAGCTCAAATGGCTTAGAAAGCAGGCAGCCACAGCTGGTGCTGGTTGCCCCTGCACCCAGGGGTTCTGTAGGCTTAAGTAGATTCCAGCTGAAAGGCTATAAGAATCTGCACATTTGGGGGTTGGGACACTAGGCTGCAGTGGCAGGGGTTCATGAGTGGGATCATCCAATCCATGGGTTGCATAGTTCCATGAATAAAGCACAGTTTCACCGGCTAGTTAGTGCGCTCACTCACCATCTTCCTTGGCTACAGGGAGGGGATTCCCCTTCCCTGTCTGGCCCTCAGGTGAGCTGCCACACCACACTGTTCTTTCTCTCTGTGGGTCACACCCAGCCTTCTAGTCAATTTTGATGAGAGAATCTGGATGCCTTGGTTGCCAGTGAAGGATTCACATGCTTATTATGGTTTTTTTCAATGGGAGCCTCTGAATGCCGCAGCTTTTAGTCGGCCATCTTCGCCCCACCCCTGCATCTTTCTTTAATGAAATGTTAGTGTGATGATTGGAAGTTGAGACTATTTAGAAATATTCTTTCCTAATGTGGATGTGAAAAGTTGTATAAAGCCTGTCATTTTATTCCTTGAGTGATTGCTGATGGTGAGGTAGGGTTGGGTTGCGGTTTCACTAAAAACTTTTGATAAGAACCATTTAGGATTGGGAGTTCTTCTCAGACGTTAGGATTTGGATTGAATTACACCACTGGTGTATTAGTTCATTTTCATGCTTCTGATAAAGACATACCCAAGACTAGGAAATTTATAAAGAAAATGAGATTTCATGGACTCACAGTTCCACGTGGCTGGGAGGCCTCACAATTACGGTGGTAGGCGAAAGGTATGTCTTACATGGTGGCAGGCAAGAGAGAATGAGAGCCAAGCAAAAGGAATTTTCCCTTATAACACCATCAGATCTCATGAGCCTTATTCAGTATCATGAGAACAGTTTGAGGGAAACCATCCCCATGATTAAGTTTTCGCCCACCAGGTCCCTCCTACAACACAAGGGAATTGTATGGGAGCTACAATTCAAGACGAGATTTGGGTGAGGACACAGACGAACCCTATCAACTAGCTTATCTAGGTCTTCAACTTGTAGATTATGGTGGGTGGGACTTAACCTCCATAATCATGTGAGCCAATTCCCATAATAAACATCATCTGTATCTATATCTATAGCTATCTGTCCTATTGCTTCTGTTTTCCTGGAGAACTCTAACAAATATATCCCTTATCAGATATGTGATTGGCAAATATATCTTTTCATTCTGTGGTTTTTCTCCCTTTTGTTTGTGTCTTCGGATGAATAAAAGTTTTGTTGTTGTTGTTTTTGGTGCAGTGCAGTTTACCTGTGGTTTTTTTTTCTTTTGTTGCCTGTGTCTTTGGTGGCATGGCCAAGAAATTATCATAAGTTTCCAAAACTTTTTCTATACCATCTAATATACATGCAGAGTGGAAGATACAAGATCTGGTTGGGCCTCTCTCTGCTCAGGATTTCTGGATGCAGCCACTGTCCAGACAGCTGAGTGCAATGGCGCCTTCGCCTTGTCTGTACCTCTGCAAAAGGTGGGGCCCTGCCAAGAAGACGGCCTTTTCCAGGAGGGCAAGAGACCAGCCAGTTTGGCAAAAGCACAAAAGTGAAGTCAGTGGCTTGCTCCAGCCAACCATCTCCACTGGTATTGCTGGCTGGCCCTTCCCGTCCAAGAAGTGGCTTCATTGGTAATATCCTAAGAATAGCCTCGTCAATAATGCCAAATTTTCCAAGGGTCACTTTAAGAAAATTTTCTGGTTTTTTTGTTATCTTTTCCAATTTTTTTTGTCAAAGAAAAGTTTGTAAATCTGGCCTCCTGATGAGTCTCTTTGTAGCTGCAAGGGGTCATATTCAGAAAGTATGTGCCTGCAAAGATAACATTTTTCAAGAAGGTGTTTTTTTTCTCTTCTCCAGATGGTGACATGTGGAGATTTTGCAGGGATGCTACAAACACCCCATCAGAGGGCTTTGAGGGGAGAAGGTGACAGATAAAGCCAGTAAAGGATCTAAGTTACCCTCCCACATTTTCGCAGACAGGGCAGTTTCTCATCCCCACAGCTTTCAGCTTTTGCCTGCAGGTTCCAGACCGCTGATGTCAGCCCCTGGAAGGATTGAGGCACAGCTGTCTGCCCAGAGTCCCAGAGCACAGCACAGACATCTTCCAGGATTATAAATCAAGCAGCATGTTGGCAGTTCTCATGCCTAGTACCTGCACTGGCTGCTTCTGTGGGCCCAGGGAAGGACTTATTTCTCTGCTATGCTTTTATGGATGATTTCTTGGTTGTGGCAAGGGCTTCTGATGCATGCGTTCCTCAGTTGCCCTAACCAGACAGGTGCTTCATGCACAATAGTTGCCACAATGACATTTGTATTAGTCTGTTCTCATGCTGCTAATAAAGGCATACCCAAGACTGGGTAAGTTATAAAGAAAAGGAGGCTTAATAAACTCACAGTTCCATGTGGCTTGGGAGACCTCACAATTATGGCAGGAGGTGAAGAACACAAAGGCACATCTTACATGGTGGTAGGCAAGAGAGCTTGTTCAGGGGAATGCCACCTTATAAAACCATCAGATCTCAAGAGCTTTATTCACTATCATGGAAACAGCACAAGAAAGACCCACTCCCATGATTTGATTACCTCCCACTGGGTTCCCCCCACAACATATGAAAATTGTGGGAGCTACAATTCAAGATGAGATTTGGGTGGGGACATAGCCAAATCATATTAACATTTTTCTTGTTCTGATCCTTAGGGAGCAAAATTGGGTTGCCCTGAAACCTATCTCTGGGCAGAGAGTGCATTTATAATAAAAGCTATACTATTCTTGGGGAGAGAACCATCCATTCACCTCCTGGCTTGGACTTTAACCGTACGTAACATTTGGAAGCATGGCTCGTTCTCAGAGGCTTCAAGAATCTCTATGTGTGTATTTCAGGCAGTATATGCTTTTGAGCTACATTCACTGGGGTATCAGTAAAAATATCTAATAAAATTTTCATGCTCTCAAGAGAAATCCTTGCCATCATCCATCGTGTCCCATTGATAGATGCAGCACACTGGCATAGATGTGCTTGTTGAATGCATTTTGGGACTCAATCTTTAGATATTTAAGCAACCTCACATTTATTGGTCAGAATTTTAGCTTGTGAACTTTTTTTCTGTTGAAAGCCTGTTTGGGTGGTCTGCAAAGCCTGAGCCCTGTCCTCTCGCTCTCCTCCCTGGGCAGCATGAGCTTCACCACTCGCTCCTCCTTTTCCACCAACTACCGGTCCGTGGGCTCCGTCCGGGTGCCCAGCTACAGTGCCCGGCCAGTCAGCAGCGCGGCCAGCGTCTATGCAAGTGCTGGGGATTCTGGTTCCCATGTCTCCGTGACGTGCTCCACAAACTTCCGGAGCGGCATGGGGGTCGGGGGCCTGGCCGTGGGGATGGACAGGGGTCTGGCAGGAATGGGAGGCATCCAGAACGAGAAGGAGACCATGCAAATCCTGAACGACCGCCTGGCCTCTTACCTGGACGGAGTCAGGAGCCTGGAGACCGAGAACCAGAAGCTGGAGAGCAAAATCCGGGAGCACCTGGAGAAGAAGGGACCCCAGGTCAGAGACTGGGGCCATTACTTCAAGACCATCGAGGACCTGAGGGCTCAGATCTTCTCAACTACTGTGGACAATGACCGCATCGTTCTGCAGATTGACAATGCTCGTCTTGCTGCTGATGACTTTAGAATCAAGTATGAGACAGAGCTGGCCATGCGCCAGTCTGGAGAGCGACACCCATGGTCTCCGCAAGGTCATTGATGACACCAATGTCACTCGGCTGCAGCTGGAGACAGAGATCGAGGCTCTCAAGGAGGAGCTGCTCTTCGTGAAGAAGAACCATGAAGAGGAAGTAAATGGCCTACAAGCCCAGATTGCCAGCTCTGGGTTGACCATGGAGGTAGATGCCCCCAAATCTCAGGACCTCGCTAAGATCATGGCAGAAACCCGGGCTCAATATGACGAGCTGGCTCGGAAGAACCGAGAGGAGCTGGACAAGTACTGGACTCAGCTGATTGAGGAGAGTACCACAATAGTCACCACACAGTCCACTGAGGTTGAAGCTGCTGAGATGACGCTCACAGTGCTGAGATGTACAGTCCAGTCCTTGGAGATCGACCTGGACTCCATGAGAAATATGAAGATCAGCTTGGAGAACAGCCTGAGGGAGGTGGAAGCCCGCTATGCCCTGCAGATGGAGCAGCTGCTCCTGGAGTCAGAGCTGGCACAGACCTGGGCAGAGGGACAGCGCCAGGCCCAGGAGTACGAGGCTCTGTTGAACATCAAGGTCAAGCTGGAGGCTGAGATCGCCACCTACCGCCGCCTGCTGGAAGATGGCGAGGACTTCAGTCTCAGTGATGCTTTGAACAGCAGCAACTCCATACAAAGCATCCAAAAGACAACCACCCGCCGGATAGTGGATGGCAAAGTGGTGTCTGAGACCAACGACACCAAAGTTCTGAGACATTAGGCCAGCAGAAGCAGGGGACCGTTCGGGGAGCAGGAGGCCAATAAAAAGTTCAGAGGTCATTCAAAAAAAATAAAATAAATAAAAAAAGAAAGCCTGTTTGATGCTTTAAACTCAGGACTGGTTTTAACATTAACCTTTTATTTCTTATGTCACCCACTCAAAACTATTACCAACATAAAAATAACTGTTATTTGGATGCGTGATTTACTCTATAAAGAAGGGATGTTCTAATGAGCTGGATCTCTGCATTCTTCTTGGGAGCTGCAGTTTAGGGAGTGAGAAAGAATGCAGAAGAAAATGGAGATGAGAGGAAAGAGGATTGCTTTGGAGGACACACAGACACAGGTACATATACAAGCAGACACAGACATGTGCATATATTTATACAGGAACTACATATATACAACTGCATGCATGCACATATAAACACACAAACACATGCATAAACATGCAGAAACTAATGCACACATAAATTTGTATGTATGCACATATATACACACAAACACATGCATACATAAACTCAAGCAGAAAGCCATGCATACATACACCTGCATGCATGCATATATATATACAAACATATGCATACATGCATGTGCTAATGCAAAAACCAATCCATTCATACACCTACATGCATGCATATATATATACAAAACACATGCACACATGCACAGACTCATATAGAAACACACACACACACACACCTGTATGCATGCACATATATACAGACACATGCATGCATGCATATACTCATGCATAAACTGCTTACATGTCCATATATACACACAAATGCATGCATACATAAACTCATACAGAGACTCATGTATACATATACCTGTATGAATGTACATACATGCACACAAACACATGCATTCAGAATACACTAAAAGAGAAACCCATGCACATATACACAGAAACACATGTGCATATACATACATAATGCACTTATGCAGAAATGCATACATTTATGCACCTACACATACAAACATGAACACACAGAAACAGATGTTCCTACACAAATTCATACAGAACACACGCATGCAGGCATATAGACACACAAAGTCTCAAGGTGAGTCATTCATGTCAGGGCCAGATGGAGGACATGGCTGAGACTCAAAGGGCTCATATTGGTGGCAATGGAGCCCTGATAAAACCAAAACCCCAGGTATACAGGCTGCAGGCTCCAGCCCCAGTGCCAGGAGCATGCAGGTGGATGAAGCCAGACAAGGCTCAAGCAGCAGCCCAGCTATTCTTCTGCTGAGCTTCCCTTAACTCAAGGCCTTCTTTCCATGGCTAGGATGCATTTTGCTCCCCACATTTCACTTCCAAACCTCAGCTTGAAGAAGCTCTTGGTGTCAATGGCTGGAGGCAAGACATGAAGTACAGCCCATGCATTTCCCCAGATGGCACCATGAACCTATGGACACACCAAGGGGATCTCTGCTTTGCACTGAATTTACTCCGCCCCATTCTTCCAGCTTAGTGGGAGATTTGCAGCCCTTCAGATTAGCAAACAGATACTAAATGTGCACAATTTGCAGTTTGCACGCCTAAAAGTGAGTTCAGGAACCTTTGACACCCAACCCCGTCAGGGTGGTCCAGGAAGGACAGCTAATGTTAACAGTGACTAACAGTCTCTATCAATGGCATTTGCAAATTCAGCTTTTATCTCACTGCCATAAACATGCTGCACTGTAACCATTTGTGTTATAACTAAATCATTTCAACACTTTTTCTATTTTAATTTTTATTGAGCTCCGACTAGGTGCAAAATACTAAAACTAGCCCATATGCCCACCTGGAAAAGAGCCCAGTGCTGGCAAAAGAGTAAGCTTATTTGTAGGACTGCATTCTGCATTTCAGCCATATGTAAAAATAACAACAATAATAATAATTGAAAGCATAAAACTCGAGAAGGACCACCTGATACAGGTGATTTTTTTTTAACTTTTGAGAAATATTTCACCAAACCATTTATTAGACTAATTAATGGAAGTGGGGAACCCTACCTTCAACACACAGAATACTGGCTATTGAATATTTCCATCTGTTCAGGTCTGAATGCTTCTGTCCCTTCCCCCCAAATCCATATGACAAAGCTTTAACAGACAGTGTGGGTGTATTTGGAATAACGTCTATTAATAGAAAAACCTTAGACAAATTAAATTTAATAGAGGTTAATTAAGCAAAGAATGATTCTCAAATCAGACAGTCCCCTCAAAACCAGAATAGGTTCAGTCTCCAGTGATGCTGTATGGTCAAAGATTTACGGACAAAAAAAAATGAAAGTGAAGTACAGAAACAGCTGGATTGGTTACAGCTCAGCATTTACCTTATTTCAATACAGCTTGTACCACTGGCAGCCTTTAATTCACCAAAACTCAGTGGTTGGCACAGGAGTGGGTTCCAGTCCATTTGCACATCCAGTTAGGGTACAGTGCACTGTGTGCAGAGAAACTTTGAGGCTGAACTTAAAATATGTGAGGAGGCAGCTTTAGGCTAAACTTAACAGGATGTAACTAAGATTTAATGATATCATGGTTTGGCTATGTCCTCACCCAAATTTCATCTTTAATTGTAGCTCCCATAATCCCCACATGTTATGGGAGGGACCCAATGGGAGGTAATTAAACCATGAAGGTGGATCTTTCCCATGCTGCTCTCTCGTGGTAGCGAATAAGTTTCACAAGACCTGATGGTTTTATAAAGGGGCATTCCCCAGCACAGACTCTCTTGCCTGCCGCCATGTAAGACATGACTTTGCTCCTCCTTGGCTTCTGCCATGATTGTGAGGCCTCCCCAGACATAAGGAACTGTGAGTCCATTAAATCTCTTATTCTTTATAAATTACCTGGTCTCGGGTATGTCTTTATGAGTAGCATGAGAACAGACTAATACCGATGTCATAAGGATGGAGACCTGATCCAATAGAATTACTCTCCTTATAAAAAGATACTCTGGGAAGTTCACTGTCTCTCTCTCTTTCTCTCCCTCTCTCACTCAGTCCATCTCACCTTCTTCACCATGTGAGGGCCCAGCAAGGAGGCACTGTCTATGAACAAAGAACCAAGTCCTCACCAGACACTGAATCTGCCGTACCTTGGTGTTAGACTTCCAGCCTCCAGAACTGTGAGTGATAAACATTTGTGGTCTAAGCCCCCCCAGGCTATCACCCTTTGCTAAGCATCCTGAGCTAAGAGACTATCTCTGGGTGTCAGATCCCTCACTTATCCATTGGTGGGTCAAATGGACCATACAATCTGCAATGTGGTTGCATGATAGGCCTACAAAGGAAGCAGCTGAACATCGACCAGCTGAAGAGGTCAGCCAGCCAAAGGAGACTACTGTCGCTAACCATGGTCATTGAGGTTCAGCTCCCACTCCCCATCCCCAGTACCCGGAGGAAGCACATGGGTATATGTGTAAGCAGCGTTTTATATTCTTCAGCATTTATTTTTGCCAAGATGACAGAAAGGACATGGGAAACAATTTCTTCCTCACTGGTTTCTTCTGCATAGGCTCTGGGGTGAGTAATGCTCCCTGAGTGTGTGCACTTGTATGGGCCCAGACAACCCTGCTACTGGCAACACTGTGGCCTTGTAGGGGAAGGGCTCATGCTTTGCTGATAGGGTGGGGAACTTTCTGGTAAAATGTTCCTGGAATTGACATTTTACAAATTCACTGTGCTGGAACACTCATAAACAGAGCGTTCTGGGGAACCACTGAGAGCCAGAAACTTGCAGTGAACATCTGTCATCTATCTATCTATCTATCCTCTATTGGCCATCTATCCATCTAACATCTATCTATTCATCTATCCATCATCTATTTATCTATATATTTATGATCTGTCACCTATCTATGCCTCTATCATCTATCACCCATCTATTTATTATCTATCATATATATATATATATATATATAATCTATTACCCATCTATCTATTCATCTATTTATCCATCATCTGTCTCTCTATCTATCAATTATCTATGTATCTATTCCTACTATGGAAATGTGCTTCAGTGTGTAGCCAATCAGAGCTTCCCAGGCACAGATTTCATTTGAGTTCAGAACTCTGACAGGTGCATTATGAATGATTTAAAACGATTTGAGATCAATTCTAGAGATTCCCAGGAATAAGGAAAGCATTGTGGAAACTCAAGCTCATATCACTGCTTTCTTTAGGCCAGATGCTCAATAGCCAGGTACACAGAGGTGTGTCTTTGGCTCTCCTTGAAACTCCAGGAACAGACATGCAGGCTCACGTTCTCTTTACCATCTGGCCATTTGTATGAATCCAGTTGATGATAACACAGCACATCTAATAAGCAGGTACCTCCATAAATTTCCTACCATTGATGCTACTGCATGGACTGAAATATGTCATTCAGGAGTGCGAGTGAGGGAAACAATGACCTTCCAGAGTGTGCAGGAAATGAAAGCTTCCTGTCAAGGAAGAGAAGAGTCTGTTATTTAGCTTAAGGATATCTCCATGTTTCAAACAGACAACTATATTTAAACCAATGCATTTGGGAAAATATATATATTGGAATATATAGCCCAGCATTGCAAAGAAACAGTGCCTGTGAGTTCTAGTATACATCCACCAAATATCCTCTCCCTAACAATGGTGAGAAGGATCTGTGCCTTCGGAATTCTCTGGGACCCAGGCCACAGGAACAGCATCTAAATAAAATTGCTTTAAAGTCCTCTGATTGGGGAGAGTAGAAATTATGTTTTTTGCTCCCTGGGAAATTGCTAGGTATGCTTGTGATTCAGGAAAGGTCTTCTTTCCTCGCTCATAGTTAGGTTGAAGCAGAGGTGTCAGAAAGACAAGAGGAGTGAATGTGATTTGAGGCTTTTAGGAATCAATATCTGACCTTTCTCCTAATAGAAAGATTTTCTTCCATGTGCACTTTCTTCCTCCACTGGAGACTTTGCTTGGAAGTGCCTCATCTGACATTTGAGAATGCTTAAGTTGATTGAGTTCATGTACAGCTCTTGGGGTTGGCGGGGGGACTTAGACTCCCCTTGGGTAGGGCCTTCTCATCTTCCCTGAGAAAATATCTCAGCCAGACATTCACTCTGGATAGACTTCCAAATTTATTTCTATTGTGTCACTTTGGGCAACTTGAGTAACCTCGGATTATGAGGTAATTACAGCATTTTATTTCTTAATTGACCCAAATCTAATTCCATCCAAAGAGCTGCAATGCCCTTGGCTAGGACCTGAGTTATTTCTGTAAAATCATGAAAGCTCACAAGGAAGGGGTTAGTGGAATTTCTCTGAGCCAAAGGGAGGAGGAATCCATTGTTATACTAAGAAGTCCCCAATATAGAGGACACACATCAATAGCAAGACATCCTTCTGTGACCTCAGGGAAATAGTTTCCACCCATTGCTTGGGCAACATGGTGGCATCAATGTCATCTCATTTAACTTGACTTTTCTTACACTTGGATAGTTGCTTCTATTCATCTTTAATGCTTTCTTCTGCCTTCATGTCTGTGGAGGCATGCATTCATAGCTTCCGATCTTATAACTTTCTCATTGTCTTCACCAGATTCCCTAGTCTTCCCTTTTCCTGATAGTCTTGGTAATAGCTGGAGTTACCCGTACTCAAAAATCATAATTTAAAAAGTCTCCATGAATAAGGAGGGCAGAACCAACTAGGATATCTGGTCTACCACCTTTGCAGAATTCTGTCCAAAAGAATGACTCAATATTCTACCTTAAAGCCATCTCTTATTTCCAAGTAGCCAAGATCATGTGCTCTCCAATAGTGTCAAAAAATTCATGGTCTCTTTCTTTCCTTCTTCACACATTTTTATTCTCGCTATACTCTGCCCACACCTAGCACATTGACTGGTATACCCCAGGTGATCAAACAGGGTCTTTGCTTGATGAATGAACCCATTTTACATTTACCCAAGGCCTTGATATCATAAGTGATAAGATTTCTTGGTTTTATTTTTAAAAATATATTTATGGAGTGCTTCAAAATTTCCTACACAGCTATAGTAACCAAAACAACAAGGTACTGCCATAAAACCAGACACACAGACCAATGGAACAGACTACAGCACCCAGAAATAAATCCACAGATCTAAAGAGAACTCATTTTTGACAAAGGTACCACAAACGTACCATGGGGTAAAGACAGTCTCCACAATAAAAAGCGCTGGGAAAACTGGATATCCACATATGGAAGAATAAAACTAGACCCCTATCTCTCATCATGTACAACAGCCAAGACACAATGGATTAAGAACTTACTTTTTTTCTTTTCTGCATCTGTTTTGGTTCAGCCCCCTGAGAAAGTTAACTTTCTAATGCTTCCCCCTGATAAGCTATCTTCTTCACTGCCTTGGTTGTAAGTGTGTACCATTTCCTCTTCCACTAAATATTCACAGTACTTTCCTCTTTTTGGGGGGCCAGTCCGAGTGACATTTCCCAGCCTGATCTTTTTTTTCTGTTTATTCAGCATCTTTTTTGGTTAATGAAAACAGCTTAGGAACATTTATAAATTTGGTTCAACATTCCAATCTGTTTCCATAATCCTTTTTTACTTCTCTCAAGTAAGCAAGTGATGGCTGAGTGTTTCCAGGCCTGTGGACATTTTCCTGAGGATATCCTGAGGGAAATGTGGAATCTTCTTGGACTTTTTCTGAAATTCAGCTCAGGAGCTCCCAAAAATGCCTGCTGCAACCATGAACACGGAGTCTACTCATCTGAAAATAACATTAGACACACTCAGGCTGAATTGCCTGCTTATGGAAATGTTTTATCTTCATCTTTGGCAGGAAACCAGATGATTCACACAAAGACAGGTCCTAATTAATTACCGGCAAGACACAATCTCTCTAGCCAATTATATGACTTGCCAATTATTTTGCTTTAAAGCCCTATAAATCAAATGAATTTGCTTCTTTCCCCGTTCTCGCAGTTCCTGTTTCTTCTTGCCTTCCTGTAACCTCTCCCCTTCTTAGGGAAGCCACTTTGTTATCTAATATACAATTCCGTGGAAGAAAAATCTCTTTCGATTAGCATTTGAACATGTCTTCCATGCACGTTTCTGCACACGTTGCCATTGGTTAAACGTTATGGAACTATCATAATGACATTTGTAGACTATAGCCTCTCCTAATCTCCTTGGGTATTTGAGTGTGTTTATAGGTGCACCCGCTGATGTTAAAGAGCCCTGAGAGCATCAATATGGACATGCTGCCAGACTTATTCTGACGCGTGTGAACTAACATGTCCACTCTTCAACTGCTTCCAACAGGCGTAACCTTAAACTCATGAATTTGTATTTTTAAAGGAGTCTGTGGATGTTATCTGTTTCACATGACATAAACATAGATGCTGTATCATAACATCTGGTAAGCGTTGACGGCAAGCCATGTCACGTCCTTAATTGCAGCTGTTCCTTGAACAAGGATTGGCTTCTCTTCAAATATTCCATGAGGAGAATATGCTGATACTGTTTTGACACTGAAGATGTTTCATTGCAAAAAAAAGTGTATGTGTGTGTGTGTGTGTGTGTGTGTGTGTAATCTGGCCAAGAAAACAAAACATTCAGGGGAAAAAATGATTGCTTGAACTCCATGAGATCATTTCTGCCTTTTGTACAAAGGTCTGTGTTTTCTGTGGACATCCGGAATTGCAGCTAATGTAAGAGAGAAGTGCCTCTCCCATTTCCAAAGTGCCCTGGAGATGTGCTTGCAAAAGATGCAGCAGTCCAGGGAGGGCCACTTTCTCCCAGAGAATATCAACAGCGTTCCAATCAGACCTTCTTTCCAGGACAGCCTTTCTGTTGAGCTTATTGGCAAAGGTCCAGTAAATAGAGGAGGGTGAGTAACTTTCTCCTTGCTGTCCTTGGGTCAGCTGCAGGGCTGAGTCCTTGCAACTCTGTGAATGCCATAAACCAGGAGTCCCCAATCTCTGGGCCATGAACCAGTATTGCAGTATCGGTCATGGCCTATTAGGAACCAGGCCACACAGCAGTAGGTAAGTTGTGAGCAAGCGAGCAAAGTTTCACTGTATTTACAGATGCTCCCCATCGCTCACATGACTCCCTGAGCTCTGCCTACTGTCATATCAGCAGCAGCATTAGATTCTCATAGGAATGTGAGCACTACTGTGAACTGCCCATGTGAGAGACCTAGGTTGTGTGCTCCTTATGAGAATGTAATACCTGATGATCTGTCACTGTCTCCCCTCACCCCCAGAAGAGACCATCTAGTTTCAGGAAAACAAGCTCAGGGTTCCCACTAGTTCTACATGATGGTGAGTTGTACAATTATTTTAATTCTATATTACAGTGTAATAATCATAGAAATCAGGTGCACAATCAATGTAAAGGGCTTAAATCATCCTAAAACCATCCCCCACTGTCCCCTGGTCCATAGAAAAATTGTCTTCCATGAATCTGATTCCTGGTGTCAAGAAAATTGGGGACTGCTGCCATAAACCATTGACCTCCATTCCTGACAAAATGGTGCACGCACACATCTCACAGTGTAAAAGTTTAGTTGCATCTTTTTCCTCCTGTGATCACCCGGCCAATCCACTTGATTGGCAAAGTTGATGAGCGAAGAAATATCCAACCTCCACCTCCCAATGTCTCATTACCTACAAAGCAATGCTACAATAATCAGTCAGGGTGGGATGTCTCCTATTGGGATTCCATTGAAACTTCGTAATTTTTGCTCCGTGTCAGGATTTCCTTGTTTCAGTTCAATTTGTGAGAGTACGTGTGTCCTAAAAGACTACTATGTGAGGCAGGACGCAAGTTTGGAGGTAGAACTCAGACACCAGACCAAATTGAGGGCTAGCTAAAACAGGGAAAGAAAGAAGCACCTCCCCATAAGACACACCCAGCAGTGGGCCATGTCAGTTTTCCATTGCCATAGCAACACTCAGATGGAACCTCGCCCTTCTAGGGCAAAGACCTGGTGACTCAACAGTTACCACCCCTTTGTACAAATTTCTGCATAATCCACTCCTTGATTTGCATGTAATTAAAAGTAAGTTAAAAATATGACTGCAGAACTCCCTCTGAACTGCTACTCTTAGCCCACTGCCTACAGGCTAACCCCATTCTGCAGAAGCAATCATGAAACTGCGACACTGTAGCTGGAGCTGTAACACTGTAGCCAGAGCTGTAATGCTGTAGCCGGAGCTATAACACTGTAGCCAGAGCTGTAATGCTATAGCCAGAGCTATAACACTGTAACCAGAGCAGTAATGCTGTAGCCAGAGCGGTAATGCTGTAGCCAGAGCTGTAACACTGTAGCCAGAGCTGTAATGTTGCAGATGAAGCTGTAACACTGTAGCCAGAGCTGAAATGCTGTAGCCGGAGCTGTAACACTGTAGCCAGAGCTGTAACGCTATAGCCGGAGCTGTAACACTGTAGCCAGAGCTGTAATGCTGTAGCCGGAGCTGTAATACTGTAGCCAGAGCTGTAATGCTATAGCCGGAGCTGTAACACTGTAGCCAGAGCTGTAATGCTGTAGCCGGAGCTGTAACACTGTAGCCAGAGCTGTAATGCTGTAGCCGGAGCTGTAACACTGTAGCCAGAGCTGTAATGCTGTAGCCGGAGCTGTAACACTGTAGCCAGAGCTGTAATGCTGTAGCCGGAGCTGTAACACTGTAGCCAGAGCTGTAATGCTGTAGCCGGAGCTGTAACACTGTAGCCAGAGCTGTAATGCTGTAGCCGGAGCTGTAACACTGCCACCTCAATAAATGTGTTTTCTTGTACCACCTCCTCATTCTTGAATTCTTTCCTATGTGAAGCCAAAAACTTTTCCTGAGCTAAGCCCCAATTTGGGGCTCACCTGCGCTGCATGAAGGTCACTCTCCAGAGTCTGCAGAATCTCTAAAAAGCTGAGCTCAATATGGCAGAAAGAAGTAACCTGCATTCTTGTGGGCTGGCTGCAGCATTTACAGGTGGATAAGGTTGCTCTGCCATGGGACAGTATTGACTGGGGATGTTTCCGGATGAAAGGAAATCATTTTGGGATGCACACAGAAGTCCTCTGGAGATAGAAGCTGAACAATAGCGCCCTGGTGATAAGTTATGGCAACAATTATCAGCTGAAACTCTTCATGATAACTCCATAGAATAACGATGATTGGGATACACAGAAGTTATTTTGTGTTTAGAAACTCATCACGGCAGACAAGACATGCTCACCATTGTTTCATTTCCTTTTTATTTGTATTAAATTAACATGACACAACATGAACTCTTTTAAAGTGCACAATTGTCTAGGTGTGGTGCCTCATGCCTGTAATCCCAGCACTTTGGGAGGCCAGGGTGGGTGGATCATTTCGGGCCAGGAGTTCAAGACCAGCCTGACCAACACAGTGAAACCCCATCTCTACTAAAAATACAAAAATTAGCGAGGCATGGTGGCACATGCCTGTAATCCCAGCTACTAGGAGGGCTGAGATGAGAGGATCGCTTGAACCCAGGAGGCAGAGTTTGCAGTGAGCTTAGATCATGCCACTGCACTCCACCCCGGGCAATAGAGTGAGACTCTGTTTCAGAAAACAATAATAATAACGTGAACAATTTAGCAGTGTTTATTACACTTGCAATATTGCACAACCACCACCACTATCCAGCATCGGAATTTTTTGATCACCCCAAAAGGAAACCCCATACCCACTAAGCAGTCATTCTGCATTCTCTCTGCTCCCAAGCCCTACACAGAACTACCACTCTGCTTTCTGGATTTTGAGATTTGGCGATTCTGGATATTTCGTGTAAATGCAATCATGTACTATGGGGTCTTTTGTGGCTGGCTTCTTTCACTTCTCGTAGCGTTTTTGAGGTTCATCCATGTTATACCATGTGTCAAGACTTCATTCCTTTTCATGATTGAATAAAATCCCAGGGCACAGGTATACCACAATTTCATTTTTTTCCTTCTCTTGGTAGGGTGGCTTTGTCCTCAAACAGTTCTAATTTACAGTTTCCTCAGACAGTTCTAATTTACATCAATGCTCATAAAATCAATAAATGCCACCTCCCTTTAATCACCCACAATGTGGGTGACAAATTGCAAGATTGCTGCAGTTTGGGGATGTATCAATGTAAAAATCACAAAACCAGATGTATTTTTTTATATCTTTGCTAACAGCTTTGTTCATAGACCATACCATGAGACTCTTAAGAAAAGATCACCAAAAAACAAAAATGTGCTATTTGGGGCTGCATTTGTAGGCACTGTATAATTCTGGGGTCACTTGAGGAATAAAATTTTCATTGTCTTCTACCGAGCCTCCATGTCCAATGAAGGAAGGCGCATGAGGGAGTTATTTGGCAAATTCAGGAAAGAAACCTCACCTTGCCTTTGTGTTTATGAAAAGACGAAGACTTCTGTCTTGAATGAGGTCCATGTGTGTAACATTCTGCTTTACGTCTTATCATGACACCCATTCCCTTAGTCATTAGAGCATTTCAACCCTGCTGTTCTGATCATTTTTCCAGTTCCCTGGGCATCTCATCAACTGATAGAGACAGTAATTCCTTGAGCAATCAAGTGATATCCTGTCATTATAAGGCTCCAGGCAAACTTGGAAAAGATGAATTTCTGTTGATGCTGTCTTTGCCTTCAAAAGTAAATCTCTGTGGCTCTGCCTACACAGGCACACCTGAGCTCCTAAGTCTTTTGGAGTTACAAAAACTTCTTCCTTGTTTACTGTTGTTTCTATACGCCCATTTACTGGGTACCTGCTTTGTGTCAGGTACTATTCTAGATGCTGGGAAAGCAAAAGTGAATAAAAAACAATGCCCTCAAGAATCTCAGTATTTGCAATGACTCTCTCTCTGGTAGGTTTTACAAATTGAATTTAATTGCAATGGCAATTACTTATTCAACTTCTTCCAAAGGACCTGGTTAGTACAAAAGGCTTGAAGGACAAGAGAGTATATTCTTCCCTTTGTTATTTACTCTTCTTAAAAATTTATTCTGTATATTTAAGGTGTACAGCATGATGTCATGAGATACATTTAGATAATAAAAAGGTTACTATAGTGAAGTAAATTAGCCTTTCCATCATGTCACAGTGACCCATTTTTTGGTTGTTGTTTTTGGCAAGAGCAACTAACATCTACTCCTTTAGCAAGAATCCCAAATGCTCTACAATGTTATTCCCTGTAGTTTTTATGTGGAATATCAGCCCTCTAGACTTGGTCATCCTATATGTCTGCTATTTTGTATCTTCCAACCCAGAGATCACCAACTGCAGGCCAGGGGCCAGTACCAGTCCCTGGCCCATTAGGAACAAGCCCACACAGCAGGAGGTGAGTGGCAGGCAAGCCAGAGAAGCTTCATCTGTATTGACAACTACTCTCCATAGCACACATTACCGCCTGAGCTCTGCCTCCTTTCAGATCAGCAGTAGTGTTAGATTCTGCACAAACCCTACTGTGAACTGCGCATGCGAGGGATCTAGGTTGTGCGCTCCTCATGAGAATCTAATGCCTGATGATCTGTCATTCTCTCCTATCATCCCCAGAAGGGACTGTCTAGTTGCAAGAAAACAAGCTCAGGGATCCCACTGATTCTACATGATGGTGAGTTGTAGAATTATTCCATTATATAGTACAATGTAATCATAATAGAAATAAAGTGCACAATACATGTAATGAGCTTGAATCATCATGAAACCATCCCCCAAACCCCGTCCCAGACCCTGTTCCTGGTTCATGATAAAACTGTCTTGCCTGAAAGTTATCCCTGGTGCCCAAAAGGTTGGGAACTGCTGCTCTAACCTCATCTCCCTATTTCCTCCTTCCTTCAACCCCTTCCCTGGTAACCACTGTTTTGTTAGAGAACAAGTGTATCTATGTACATCTGAAGTTTTTATTTTTAGATTCCACATAGAACTGAGGTCATACAGTATTTTGCTTTCTGTCTCTGGCTTATTTCGCTTAACATAATGTCCCCCAGTTTTATCCATATTGAGCAAATGTTGAGATCTTGTTTTTTAAGACTGAGTAATATTCCATTGCATATATTTACTACATTTCTGTATCCATCTGTCTGTCAACAAACAGGATATCTCCATATCTTAGCTTTTGTGACTAATACTGCAATAAAACTGAGAGTGCAGGTATCTTCACAGGGTGGTGGTTTCGTTTCTTTGGGGTATACGCCCAGAAAAGGGATTGCTAGGTCATATATTAGTTCTATTTTTATTTCTTTTGGAAACATTCATACTGTTTTCCACAGTGGCTGTATCAGCCTACATTCCCACCGATAGTGTATAAAGGCTGCCTTTTCTCCACATCCTCACCAATCTTTATCTTTTGACTTTTTGATAATAGCCATTCTAATGAAACAAATAGATTATTTATGCAACCCCATGCATCTTGATCTAAGCGCACAGCAAGAGTAGCTAAAATTACTAACCCAAAGCACATCCTACAAACATTCTCTAACACAGCATTGAGGAAGTGGTATAGGGGAGCCAGGAGGTCACCATGACTTTTGGCAAAGATAAGAAAAGGTTCAGAACTTGTCTGCTCCCAAAAAGGACAGCAGTAGATATCAGTCTGTTTGTCCAATTGCATTAAGATATCTGAGACTGGGTAATTTACAAAGAGCAGACATTTATATCCTCACAGTTCTGGAGGCTGAAAAGCCCAAGACCAAGACATGATGAAGCTGGTGTCTGTCTGGTGAGGGGTTGTACCTTCTTGCTGTGTTTTCACATGACAGAAGGTAGAAGGGCCAAGAGTTAGCATGGTCCCACCAGCCCTTGAATAAGGCACTAAATTCCGTGTGTGAGGACTCCACCCTCATGACTTATCACTTCCTAAAAGCTCCACTACTTCATACTATCACATTGCTCATTACATTTAGACATATGAATTTTGGGGGGCACATTGAGACCATGGCAGTAGGACTAAAATAACACAGCAAGAACTGAGGTGAGGAGGTGGCTAAAGATTCTGGAACAATCTTGGAGACTGGCCAACATCAGCTAAGGTGCAGACCACCAACCATCAGCAATGAGGAGGCCAACTGAAGGTGGTGTGGCTCTGAAGGCAGCTGCAGACTTCAGAGATGGTAGAAGTCTCATGAGACCACAGGGATGGAGCTTCAGCCACCTCTGTTGCAGGCTAATGTGAGAACCAGGTAGGGGAAGATGCCAGTGACCCATTCTCAGCTTCTTCAGCAAGAGAAAAACACCCAAGGAAATTCCAACCAACACGTTCAAGAGAAAGATTTTTCCTGCTCAGGTACATACTGGGACAGCTGAAAGAAAACACAGCCCCCATAGGACTTCTGGAATGATGCGACAATATTGATTTCCTCCTAGTGAAACCAAGACCCACATTTTTAGCAAATGTCAACACACTGGTGATGATTTGGTTGTAATGCTCTAACCAGAAAGAACAATGTTAGGCAGTGTGACCTGGATCTTATTATCTAAAAAATGATGAGGATGTTGTTCTTCTGAATACTCTTCTATCTATTATCTAAGATACCTCTAGAGGACATTGGGGAATGTCTGGAAACTTTTTGGCTGTCGCAACTGGGTGGTCCTAGTGGCATTGAGTGGCTGGAAGCCTGGGATGCTGTTCAACATCCTACAGTGCACAAAACAGCCCCACCACAGGAATTATCCAGCCCCAAATTTCAATAGGGCTGAGGTTGAGAAACACTGCCTGAGTATAAGATTCTTCATCTATCTATCTATCTATCTAGCTATTTTTCTGTCATCTATCATATCTAACATCTGTCTTATCTGTCATCTATCACATCTACCATCTATCATATTTATCATATCTACCTACCTATCAGCCAGCATATCTATCATCTAGATATCTATTATCTATCATATCTATCATCTATCATATTTATGTATCATCTATTTATCTGTCACCTATCTCTCATCTATCATGTCTATCAGTCTATCATATTATCTATCAACCCATCATTATCTATGTATTCATCTATCATCTATTCATATATCACCTCTATCTACCTATCTATCCATCATCTCTGTATCTATTTCTCTATCATCTATCCATCTATCATTTATATCTATCAATCTATCTATAATCTATATTTCCATGTATCTATTTCTGTCTATTTATCATCTATATACCTATCCATTATCTATCCACTATCCATCATCATTATTATTTATCAATCATCCATCTATCAATCATCTGTCAGGCATCTATATCTATTTATCAATTATCTATATCTATCTATCATCTATCTATATCTATCTGGCTGTCTCTACCATTTATCTATCTATGACAGTGGATTTCAAATGGAGGCAATTTTCTCCCCAGGGGACACCAGGTAATATCTGGGGACATTTTCACTTGTCTCACTGAGTGAAGGTGTGCTCCTGGCATCTGGTGGGTGGAGCCCAGGGATGTTGGTCAACACCCTACAGTGCACAGGGCAGCCCTACCACAGAGAATCATCTGGTCCCAAATGTCTTGTTTATCTTGTTGAGAAACCTTAGTCTAAAGCAAATATTTTTCAATCAAGATTTTTTAAATTACAGTAGGAATATATACATTTAAAAGAGCTTCTAAAAATACAAGTTTGTTGGGAGTAACATTTCTCACATGTATGTTAAAATCATTAATCCATAATTTAGTTTTTAGAATTTGCTCTTGATTTCTGTTTCTATCTGGTTTGAAAAATATAGGTCAATTAAACTATTTCAAGGGTATGGAAGGTTTCAATCCCCATTGTTTTTGAAGTTCACTGAAGCAATATTTATTCTCCAGCTGAATAAATAACATCCAAAGTGGATCTGACATTTCAAGACTATTTCTGCCTTGGAAGCCACATTGCCCTTAGCTTGAGACTTAAGAATGATATGGGTCCTACTGAATCCTTTTGAGTTTGCTGTTTACCATAAAATAAAAGCCAGGAAAAAAGCCCCACAAATTCTGTTTTCTTATGATGTAGAAAACAAACCCAGATATTTTTAAAGCCAAGTGTTGAATTGAATAATGCCATGGCTAATTTTATATTAGGGGTTGTAAAACAATGGGCCAGATTGGGTTAGAAGACATGCCAGCATGATCTTAACAATGACGGAGGGTAGTCAAGGTTGAGGGCTGTGTGCACCACCTTGCATTGTGTCCTTTCATCCTCTAACTCCACTTCCTCAAGCTGTCCACTGGGGTCCATTTCTCTTCTGATACCTTGCTGTCAGCACAGAAGCTGGTGTTGGAAAAACTCTAACCTCCAGTTCAGGAAGCCAGGTTCAGTCTTAGTTTTTCAATTAGCAATAATGGTTGTTTTTTGGTTTTTTGTTTTGTTTTGTTTTTTGTTTTTTTTTTTTACACAAAACATTCATTATGGCTCCTCCAGGGAGCAGACAGGCTCTTACATGGCTCCCAAGGACGCTCATGTCCTGATATTTATACCATTATATAACCGCTTCTCCCTGAGTGCCCGTGGAATCCATGAGTTGCTTCTAATCAATCCTATATGACAAATGCAATGGGGTGTCCCCTCTGTGATTACACTACAGGAGATTGTGAGTTTCATCTTCCTAGAAGCCTCTCTGCATTGACTCTTTCTCTTGCTGGGTATGGTAAACAAGCCACCATGTTGTGAGCTGCCCTATGAAGAAGTCAACATGATGAGGAATTGAAGGCAGCCTCCAGGAATGGAGATTCTCATCCAAATACCCATGAGAAGCTGAATCTTGTCAACAACCACATGAATTACCTTGGAAGTAGATTTTCCCCCACTTCAGCCTTCAGATAAAACCTCAGCCCCAGGAAATACCCCATTTGAATTGTACCTGTTTGTATTGTATCCATTTTACCAATTCGCAGACACTATGAGTCAAAAGACATATGTTTTATAAGTTTCTAAGTAGGTGATGATTTGTTACACAGCAATAGCTAACTATTACACTTCATAAGCCAACATTCTATGAGAGCCTGAAATAGGGACCATTCCTTCCCTCAAAACATTCAGATATTAGAAGTGGGGTTTGCAGAATGGCAGTATGAATGATCTCGAGCAAGTTTATGAATTTCTCTGTGATTTCATATCCTCAACTTTCCAAGAAAGATGCCACCAGGTTTACAGAGATAAAATATACTAAAAGTGCTTTAGAGAATATAAAACTCACTACAAAAGAGAATTTTGAAATTGTTTCAGTGGTTGTCTCTTACCATTGTGAAATAAAAATCTGCATTGATGACTTCTCAAGTGGTTCAAATTTTTTAGTGTGCTTATTTCTTGAAAATCATACAGTCTTGCCTTCAAAATGTTAAAGATTAATTAGAAAAAGAAAATAGCTAAGGGTGGAAAAGGCCTCATGTAAACTTGCTCTTTTATCATCTGCTGATCGTAAGTAAAATTAGGGCATTCTTATCCTTGAGCATGATAGAACTATAGTGCTATATTTTGTTGGTTGCAGGATATATATAGTTGTCTCTAGGTATCCACGAAGGACTGGTTCCAGGACCTCCTGTAGATACTAAAATCCACAGATGCTCAAGTCCATTACATAAAATGACGCAGAGCATCCCATATACTTTGAATCATCTCTAAATTACTTAAAATACTGAAAACAATGAAAGTGCTACACAAATAGTTATTATACTGTATTATTTGGAGAATAATGACACAAAAAAGCTTATACACATTCAATATGGATGTGATATTTTTTCAAATATTTTCAATTGGCAGTTGGTTTAATCCATGGTTATTGAACTCTTGTATATAACTCCAGATGTACTCTTGCTTTTTTTTTAAATATAACATATTTCCAGTGCATTGTGCTCAGTGAGATTGTAATTGAAGGAGTCTGATGTTACGATGATGAACTGTATTATGAAAGAATTTCCTGGGATAAATATGTGAATGACAGAGCATCAGGCTTAATCTAAGGAACCCAGAACACAATCTATTATTTATTTCAGGACATAAGCATCTGTCATAATATTTACACTTGCAGGATCTGCTTACTATTTGGCTTCAGAAGAATCCCATATTTACACTTGCAGTAAATGTGTTTACTATTTGCTTTCGGAAGAATCGTGGCCTTTTCTTTGCACATGCACAACAGAAACCAAGGTGCTCCAATGCTGTTGCTAAAATCAAGCCCAGGATAGGGAGATGTTTCACCTTTAGGAGTGTGAAATGAAGATATCAATTTCATGTCTAGTTTGGCTCTCTTGTCATCTGCATCTCTGGGACCAATTTCTTTTTTCTCTGTGTGAGTATCAACAAAATGGAAGTAGTAGCCAATAGATAATGTCTTCTGAATGAATAGATATGCACAATGTACTTAGGAAGGAGAGTCTCACATGTTGTCAGTCCTGTGTAAATGTCTCTATTACTCATATTCTTAATCTGCATTTTGCTTAAGAAAAGGCACCACAAAGAATTCAATTTTTGTACTTTTGAGAGATGCAAAACAACTCTGCAAAATAAAAATGATAGCTTATTTACTTCTCTAATCTTTTTTACACCTCCTCAGCTTTCAGGTGAGGGATATATAGTTTTGCATGTGAATGTGGTTTATAAATTAAAAATTCCTATTCTATTGTTCAAATGTATCCCCTTAAATCCATGTGTTGGAAACCTCATCCCCAGTGCAATAGTGTTGGGAAGTTGGGCACAATAGGAGATAATTAGGTTTTGAGGGCTCTGCTTTCATAAATGTGTTGTCATAATGGTGGAAGAGAGTTAGTTATCTCCAGAGCAGACTTGTTAGTAAAACTGAGTTTAGTTCTCTCCTGTGCCTGCTCTCTTTTTCTTGTGCTTTCCACCATGGGATGACATAGCAAGAATGCCTTCACCAGACACAATCCCCTCACCCTTGGATGTCCCAGCCTTCAGACTTGTAGGAAATAAATATCTATTCTTTCTACATTACCCCCATCTCAGATGTTCTGTGATAGCAGTACAAGATGGACTTAGACATCCTAGAAACTGAGAAGACTGAATTCCTGTCTGTGTGATGTCTCTCTATTGCATGAGATCAATGAATGAAGTCAAGTACACCCAATAACTCCATGTTGGAAAAAGTCAGTGATCTGTTCATACACTGCATCTTACTGGAGCAACCTCTAAGTGACTGTGGACAAACTGGTTAGAGGCCCAGCCGTCCTGGAATGCCCATCACTGTCCTGGCCCTAGTCCTGTGTCCTGGGAACCCCATCAGCCCCAGGAACCAGAGACTATAGGTGACCCCTCACGGTGGATCCCTCCCACATCGTGGATCCCTCCCACACAGTGGATCCCTCCCACACGGTGGATCCCCCACACACAGTGGATCCCCCACACACGGTGGGTCCCTCCCTCTTTGGTTTTGTGTTCATTTGGTTTCAGTACATTGACTCTTCTTGCTTTTCTACTAACAACATTTACACACCTTAAGTCTTATCTTCCAAATCTTCTCAATGTCATCCTACTCTTGAAGAGTCCAAGGTTCGGCCTGTTCTTTTCTTCTATCTTTGCTCCTCCTTGGGGGATCTATGTAGTCTCATGTCTTTGAATATCTTCATTGACCAACAAGCCTCAAATTTATATCATTAACTTTGAATCCTCTGCCTAATTCCAGACTTGCATATATCTAACCACCTACTTTGACACCTCCACTTGGGTGCTTAGTGGACACATCATTTATATCCATGTTCATGGACATCTCCAATTCAGCATGTCAAGAACTAAACACTTGGCCGACCTTTGGAAATGTCTCCCTTCCACTCTTCCCTGTTCTCTGGTCAAATACCTGGAATCTATATTCACTCTTCTCTTTCACATCCATCAGTGATGAAATGTTATTAGTTTTACCATTTGTATTAGCTTCTTAGGGATGTCATAACGAAGAGCCACCAATTGAGTGGCTTAAAACAACAGAAATGTATTATCTTGCAGTTCCAGAGGCCAGATGTCTGAAATCAAGGTTGTAGCAGGATTATGCTCACTTAGAGGCTCTAGCGGGGAATCCTTGTGGAGGCTATAAAGGGGAATCTGTTCCATGCCTCTTTCCCAGCTTCCACGGGCTGCTGGAAATCCTTGGTATCTATCTGTTGACTTATAGATCATTACCCACGCTGGTGTCTGCCTTCAACTTCACATGGTGTTCTCCCCAGGCATGCGTTTCTCCGTGTCCACGTTTCCCACTTTTCTAAGGATATCAGTCATATCAAATTAGGAGCTCACTGTGCTCCAATATAACTTAGTTATATCTACAATAACCGTATTTCCAAATAAGGTCATATCCTTAGGCACAGGAGACTGAGAATTTAATATATAAATTTGGCAGGAGTTGCAATTCAACCCATAATACTCTCATAACCATTTTAAATTGTCCAATTCACCAGCATGTGGTGCTTGTACAACATTATGCACTCATCACCATTATCTGGTTTCCGAACATTTTCACCACCCCAAAGCTGTCCCTGTTAAGCAGTCATTCCCATCCTCCTCTGTCTGCAACTCCTGCAAAGCACTCATCTATTTTTTGTCTCTTTGTCTAAATGTACATTAAAACAGGGTATTTCTAAGTATATTATAGGCAAACACATGAGCAAATGAATGCCTGGTTCTAGTTAGACAGTTTAGATCCCTTATCGAGTTTGTAACGGAGCCCTCTTTGTGGGTTCTGTCTGTATAAACAGCTCAGGAAAACTAAAAGGACCTCAATCCTGGATCGTTAAATATGTTGACCAGTAACTAGGATGACTGGATTTTAGATCAGGCTCTGTAAGCTCATCCAATTAAAACCAGCTGAAGAAAGACCAATTCAGTCCCTTGAAAAGAATGAGATCTACATATCTCATAATGTAGGTAGGGCAAAGGCATAGTAACATAAAAAATTCTGCTAGATAGAAAGAATAAGTTCTAGTGTCCAACAGTACACTAGAGAAAGTAGAGTTAACAATAACATCAATTTCAAAATAGCTGGAAAAGAAGAATTCGAATGCTCCCAACAGAAAGAAAAGATAGATGTGTGAGGTTCTGGGCATCCCAATTATTTTGATTTGATCATTACACATCATATTTCTGTATCAAAATATCCCATGTACCTCTGAAATGTGTACAACTATGATATATCAGTTTTAAAGAATTAGTTTAGAAAATAAATTTAAAACCTAAAAAACAAAAAAGACTCTGAAGAGTCCCAGAGTTGCAAAGTCAGGGTTTTGCGCTGAGGGAGAAAAGAATATATCAGGGGAAAGATCTAGTGAAAGTTAAGAATTACTTAAGTGTGTTTTCTGCTCTCCAGACAATAATAATCAAGAAATAATTATTTATCATTTGCAAATATCCATCCTGCTCTTCTAGTCTGATGGGAGATACAATAACAGCAGCATATGTGTCTGCATTTAGAGCCTGGTGGGATCTCACACATCCAAATAAACTCAATAAAACATGTCACAGCAGAGAGGAGCTGGCCATTCCCAAAGAAAAACCCCAAAACTTAACCCATTTATGCCTGATGTTGCAATTTCTTGAATTTTTGCCGTCAGACCTTGGGATGAGCTGAGCAGCAGGGTATAAATAACTCCCACATGCTCGAGGCTATCACACATTTCATCTTCAGCTCAACTGGTGCCTTGCTTCATGGATAAGCAGGCAATAAATAGAAAACTCAGAGTTCCTGGAACACCAAATTAATATGGGAACGTGGCAAAGGAATACTTCCTTTTTCTGACTTCCTATTACTTTGTTGCTGGGGTTTGCAGTAAGAATACTGGCTCTGCCTTTTACTCCCTGTTGGACATGATGATGGAATGCAATGTACTGCCAAGGTCAATATGGATTAATATGCTACCATGGAATATACTTTGTGTTTTAGTGAATGTTGGTGCATTTGACCGCGTGGTAATGGAAATCCCCTTTAGAGAGCAATTGCTTGGTGCCAGGGAAAGAAAAGGCTCAGTGACTGCAACAGCAAGTAGGATTAGAACAAATTCCTCTGGCCTGTTGCAACACCTTGGCTGCAGGGCATGGGGAAGCTCAGCATCTCTGTAGCTTCTCAACAACAGCAACACACAGATCAAACTAAGAGCTATGTTCCTATAACTGAAAGAGTGAAATTATGCATCGCAATTTCCAAAACATGATGGAAAAAGGAGAAAACAAAATAGTCTTAGATCCCTTTAAAGAAGAATTTCTTGCAAAAACAGTTTAACTCCTCATGAAAGAAGCAATGGAATCAATTGGATAGATATTCCTTTTTATGCTGTGCTTTATCCAAGGTTTTTCAAATTTTATTATGGCACCCTATAAAATTAAAATCAATCTCTGCAAATTCAGTGTCACTATTTCATCAACAGATTCATGAATATATCTGTAAATCACCTGACATCTGACACATTCTTACAAACCACCAACTAATCTATAATTTGGGAACATTAACCCATCCCTTTCTAAATTAGATGAACAGAATTTCTTTTGGTGAACTCTGATGAAGCTTCTGAGACAAACTTCTTGGCCACAAGTTTACTATGTCTGTACTTCATCATTGTTTTCTTTCAATGTGATTTTTTTAAAAGTTCTTCATAAATTGAAGAAGAAGTTGGAAGTTCACATGAGGTAAAATAAACATGGTGGTCGTAATTTTCTAGTATCCCAAACAAGATATGTTTCTTATTTCCACGGGTTGTGACTAAACTGGATTTTCCTCAAGAGACTAGGCAACATCAGCTCTATAATACATTCACTTTTGTTCCTGGCTTTACAGTACCATTAACATACTTTCATTGTCATGAAAATCGGGCCACCTTGGACAATGGACTTTGACTAACAAAGAAAATAACATCAAAGCAATGTCATGAAAGTAAGTTTCTGTTCGCCTGACAGCTGCCTTTTATTAAAGCAAAGCTAAAATGATGGAGTTGTGTGAGCATATTATTGGATTACTTTGTTTTTAATGGAAAATGTCTTATAAATTTCGTCAACTTTCCTCAGAGCTAAGAAAACTGAAGCACATTAGGTAGATGATAATATGAGGACTATTTTAGGAGGAAGTTTCTTTTGCATGTTTGTTTGTTTTTGCACAAACTGAAAGAGCAAACATCTCTTCAGACTGAGGTTAAGAGGGCTGGGTGCTTTATTATGTCCTTTTATTTTTTTCATGGGATCCTCGCAGCAAACCAATGTGTTCTCCTTCTCGTTCTTGCTTCTACAGGTGAGAAAGCTAAAATTACACAGGTAAGTGTCAAACTCCAGAGTTGAATCCGAATGTGTGTCACTCAGGGTCCATCTAAAGTGCTTTCCTACCTGTAGAAACTATAGTATCCTTTCATTTAACTTGATTTTCCAAACAAATATTACATAAGTAGTCATGCCCAGAAACTTTTTTTTAAATGAGCATAAGATCTCCCTTGCTGATGTCTAATTCTATTAATGATTTTTATAGAGTGGATATATTGCTATCTGTCCAGCAAGCCATCTTCTAGAACAACAGAAAGACAAGATGAGCTAAATCTCACAAAAGTGTCAAATGCATAAAATTCTAGGGCTTGCTGACTGCTTTAAAGATTTACGCTGGGTGGGGTTGCCCAAGACAGAGAAGAATTGGGGCGGGGGTGGGATGCATAAATTTCTCTTAAGCTACTGCCTGCATGCGTATTACTTAGAAACAAATCAATTTGTCTAATTTGTTCCAGACATTTCGTTGAACAAACAATATACTTCAGTCTCCCTGTGCTGACTCATCATCAGGCAGTTTGTTTGTTTGCCTATTTAACTGGGTTTTCCCAAACAAAGGAAGGACCTTGGTATGCAAAGTACTTTTCAGAAGTCGAATCCATTTTAGAAGACGTGAAATAAAATGGAGAGAAAACGAAGGGCTGAGAAATCCTCAAAGCTGCATACATCTGGTTTTGATTTGGGTCTGTATTTTTCTTTTCCTCTGGTAGCTTTCGTTTTCAAAGTGGCTGGTGGGCGAAACGTTGTAATTGATGCAGCCCTTTTTCCAATGTCCTGGTGGTCATCCCTGAAACTGTGTCGCATGGTTGTCTAAAAATGCATCGATGATAGAAACTCTCTGTCTCCTACTTTGTTCAGACACTTGCAAAACCTTTCTTAATTGATCCCACGTGTTGCAGTGTGGCCAAGGTATCAATATTTCATAGCACTAAAACAAAACTGGGAGTAGTATCAGTTCCCCATTCCCCAAACTCCAGGCTTTAGTTAGCATAGCAAGTCCTTTAGATTTGCAAGGAGTGCCCAAAAAGTCAATCAGTCAGAATAAATACAATCTTTATTCAGTTTATACTGCAACTGAAATATTAATCTTTACAATAATTAGACTTAGTTTTTCCTCTTGTCAAGCACAGAGGGAAGCTGTCTTAGTCCATTTCAGGCTGCTGTAGCAGAGTACCATAGTCTGGGTGGCTTATAAACAACAAATGTTTATTGCTCACAGTTCTGGAGGCTGGAAGTCCAAGACCAAGGAGTGGCAGTTTCAGTGTCTGATGAGGGCTTCCTGGTTCATAGATGGCACCTTCTCACTGTGTCTTCACATAGTGCAAGGGGTGAGGGAGCTCTTTGGGGTGCATTTGATAAGGGCACTGATTCCATTCATGAGGCTCCACGCTCATGACCTTATCACCTTCCCAGGCCTCACCTCCTAACACCTTTGGGGTTAATGTTTCAAAATAGGAATTTGAGGAGATGTGGAAAAGCTGCAGGTATTCAAGACTACATTAATTTAGGAAGATGAATAGAGAAAGTTAAGTTTAGCTGCAAACACACACACAAACACGGAGAGAGAGAGAGAGAGAGAGAGAGAGAGAGAGAGAGAGAGAGAGAGAGAGAGAGAGATTGAGAGAGAGGGAAATACAAGTTTTCTCATTTTCTTGAAAGCTAGCTCCTCTGTAGGCAGAGATCAGCAGAAGATGAGGCTCTGGACTTGATAATGTGTTCTAATTCTCCCAAATGTTGCTTTATGAATTTGGGTGCTGTGCTATTAGCTGAAAAAAGGTCAGCATTTTTATAATTTTTGACATAATTTTTTATAACGTAACCACAACCTTCTTTTTTTGAGACAGGGTCTTCCTCTGTTGCCCATGCTGGAATGCAGTGGTATGCTCATGGCTCCCTGCAGCCTTGATCTCCCATGCTCAAGAGATCCTCCTGCCACAGCCTCCCAAGTAGCTGGGACTACAGGTATGTGCCACTATGCCCAGCTAACATTTTTTTGTTATTTGAAATGGGGTCTTACTATGTTGCCTAAGCTGGTCCCAAACTCCTGAGCCTTTTACCTTTGTTTGCTGCTTCTTGTTAACCGAGCTACAGAAGTGTTATATTTACTTACCTATGTTATTTTTTCTTCAGACCTTTAATCTTGACCTTTTTCTGTTTGGAGTTTCAGTCCCTTGCAAACAGGAAAGACCTAGATTTTTTTCAATCTCATCTGAGAGTTCATGTCTACTAAGAGATGTTGTCGGACCATTGATATTTATTACAGTTGATAACACTTCTAAAATGTATTTCTTGTGTTCAACTTTGTACATTCTATTAACCATTCATTGACTTTGTTTTGATAATTTCTTTGCTTTGATGATTTCTATTTTCTGATACCCAAGTGTGATTTTTTTTTAAGTTTTTTTCTTTTTTGAGACAGCTGTTTTCAGTTTTTATTATTTTACCCACTGGCAATAAATTTAATATGCAGAGTAACATTCACATGAAATAAAATAAAGCTAATATTTATATTTCCCTCCCAAACAAAGAAACAACTTGTTTTAGCTCTGACCATTGCATTTCTCTCCTACAAGCTACAACCTTTAATTTTAGTTCCACCTTCCTTTTAGGCCCTCAATAGAGAATCACTTGAACCTGGGAGGCAGAGGTTGCATAAGCCGTGATTGCGCCACTGCACTCTGGCCTGGGTGACAGAGTGAGACTCCATCTCAAAAAATAAACATAAATAAAAATTAAAAATGGATCCTCAATGAAGCCATCCTTTTATTACTGGTGCTGGGTGGTGGTGGTATTTAATGTGGCCAGCACTAGTTTTGATTTAACTCTGGTTCTTCTATTTTTATGATGACCAGTATTTCCTTTTTTATTACCTAACCTGTATTTTAAGTACAGGGGTACAAGTACAGCCTTGCTATATAGGTAAACTTGTGTCATAGTGATTCGTTGTACAGATTATTTTGTCACCCAGGTACTAAGCCTGGTAGCCATTAGTTGTTTTTCCTGATCCTGTCTCTCCTCCCACCTTCCACCCTCCAAAAGGCCCCAGTGTCTGTTGTTCCCCTCTATGTGTCCCTGAGTTCTCATCACTTAGCTCCCACTTGTAAGTGACAAATGCAGTATTTTGTTTTCTGTTCCTGCATTAGTTTGCTGAGGATAATGGCCTCCGGCTCCATCCATGTTCCTGCAAAGGACATGATCTGGTTCTGAATTCAGTCTATCATGGATGGGCATTTAGGCTGTGTATTCTCGGTTTTCACATTGCTATAAAGAACTTCCTGAGAGTGCTTAATTTATAAAGGAAAGAGGTTTCATTGACTCATAGTTCCCTATGGCAGGGGAGGCCTCCGGAAACTTACAATCACAGCAGAAGGTGAATGGGAAGCAGGGCATCTTCTTCTCAAGGAGGCAGGAAAGAGAGAGTGCAGGGGAAACTGCCACTTTTTTTTTCTTGAAATGGAGTTTTGCTCTTGTTGCCCAGGCTGGAGTGCAGTTGTGCAATCATAGCTCACTGCAGCCTTTGCCTCCTGGGCTCAAGTGATCCTCTTGCCTCAGGCTCCTGAGCAGCTGGAACTGCAGGTGTGCACCATCACACCCAGCTAATTAAAACAAATTTTTTTTGTGAAGATGGGGGTCTTGCTGTGTTGCTCAAGCTGGTCTTGAACTCCTGGGCTCAAGGGATCCTGCCCCATCAACCTCCCAAAGGGCTTGGATTACAGGTGTGGGCCACTGGGTCCAGCCCTGTGTTGTAACTTGTCCTATCCTCTTCCAGCTACTTTGAAATATACAACACATTGTTGCTAACTATAGTCAACCCACTCTGCAAGACAGATGTCTCTTGTTCTTACTCATATGTGGTAGCTTTAAAAATTGACCCCATGATGGGAGGATGACCTAAGCCTTGGGGAGGTCAAGGTTGCAGTGAGCTGTGATTGTGCCACTGCCTTCCAGTCTGGGCAACAGAGCAAGACCCTGTCCCACAAAAAAAAGGAAAAAAGAAGACCCATGGAGGTAGAGAGCAGTATGATAGACTCCAGAGGCTGGAAGGGGCGTGTAGGTGGGAGGCAATATAAAGAAAGGTTGGTTAGGCCAGGCACAGTGGCTCCTGCCTGCAATCTCAGCACTTTGGGAGGCCAAGGTAGGCAGATCACGAGGTCAGGAGTTCGATACCAGCCTGGCCAACATGGTGAACCCTATCTCTACTAAAGATACAAAAGATTAGCTGGGTGTGGTGGCACACACCTGTAATCCCAGCTACTCAGGAGGCTGAAGCAGAAGAATCACTTGAACCCAGGAGGTAAAAGTTGCAGTGAGCTGAGATTGTGCTATTGCATTCCAGGCTGGCCAACACGGAAAGACTCCATCTCAAAAAAAAAAAAAAAAAAAAAAAATGGTTAGTGAGTATAAGCCCCAATGTTTGATTAAAAAAAAATTTAGAATTATCCCAATTCCAGGCATTTGTAAACAAGGGGCAAAACTCACCATTCTACCAGTGCTTGGATGTCCACATGGGCTGGACTATGAGAGACCAAGTCCAGGCATCTTGGTTGAGCTTGGCCAGGGGGATATCTTTTCCCTGAAATTTGAAGACATGCCCCCAATTGTGTTCCAGCAAACTGACCAGACATCTGCAGACTTTACTGCTCCAGATCCTGGCTTCTTTCCAGTTCCCCTCTGGACCAGCCCTGCTGCAAATATGCAGGATGGACCCTAAGAAAAATATCACTGAATTGAGAGGTGATCCTTCAAATGCAAAGGGACCTCTCCAGTAGGAATGCTGTGTTGAATTCATGAACATCTCTGAGTTCTTAAAGCATCAGAAAATCTGCATTAAAATTCATCTGTCCTCCTCAGGAATGGCAGTGAAGGGCTAATGCTTTCATCTGACCTCTTCAGAACTGAGCTGAGCAACTGCATGGCCCAGGCTGTGACAACTGTTACATGGACAATGATGGCAGCCCAAGGGATACGTAGAGAAGCTAAATGTGTAGTGGGTATATTCTTGAAGACAGAGCCAGCCCTAATGCACATACCCCAAACATGAATGATTGACACCAGAGCAAGGGCTCCAGCATGAATGTGGCTTTAGAATGAATCGAGGAGCACATGGTTGCTGCCAGTATGTTTGTTTGGTGCCATCATATCCATAGATCCTCAGGCACATTCTGTGTTTGCTGCTGCTGCAGATCCCTCTCACCAAACAGATCCACATTCAGGTGAACATATGAGGCTCCCACGCCCTCCAATCCACCAAGACTGGAGCTCTTACTCCAAAGACATTGGACAGCCCTGGTCCCAGCTAACTTCCGCTGTTGTGTCTTGCACAATCCAAAGAGATGTGAGTCAAGACTTGATTGTGGAATCTGAGAGGGAAGACAAGCTCTTCGTGATAACCTGCCTACCACCATCAGCTCCAGGTCCATAGGGCCAATGCCCCATGAGGTAACAGAAGTCATGAATGTATGTTGTCCCTTCTGGGTGTTTTGCTGCCTTGCACATCAAGCTCTGCAGCCTTCCAGATCCCCTTGTTCTCTGACTGAGAAACGGAAAAGGAAGCAACGGAACATGACGGCAGTTATATTGCTACAGCCTGCATGTCTGTGTCCTCTCCCAAATGCACATGTTGCAGCTGAATCCTGTGATGATTAATGATGAGTGTCAACTTGTTTGGATTGAAGGATGCAAAGCATTGTTCTGGGTGTGGCTGTGAGAGTCTTACCAAAAGAGATTAACATTGGAGTTAGTGGACTGGGAGAGGCAGACCCACCCTCAATCTGGGGAGGCACAATTTGATAAGCTGCCAGCACAGCCAGAATAAAAAAGCAGGCAGAGGAACATGGAAAGACTAGACTGGCTGAAACGTCTGGCCTCCATCTTTCTCTGGTGCTGGATGCTTCCTGCCCTCAAACATCAGACACCAAGTTCTTCAGCTTTTAGACTCTTGGAATTACACCAGTGGTTTGCCAGGCACTTTCAGGCCTTTGGCAACAGACTGAAGGCTGCACCTTTGGCTATCATACTCTTCTTGGGTTTTGGGACTTGGACTGGCTTTTTTTGCTCCTCAGTTTGTAGATGGCCTATTGTGGGACTTCACCTTGTGATTGTGTAAGCCAATACTCCTTAATAAATCCCCTTTCACTGAAACATCTGTCCTCTTAGTTCTGTCCCTCTAGAGGACTCTCACTAGTGCAAATCTGCAATGTGATGGTATGGAGAGGTGAAGCCTTTGAGAAGGGGTAAATCATGAGGCCTCCAGCCTTATAAATGGGATTCGTGTCCTTATACAAGAGAATCCCTTCCACAATGTAAAGATGCAGCAAGAAAGCACAATCTTGGAAGCAGAGAGTGAGTCCTCAGCAGACACTGAATCTCCCACCCCTTTGGACTTCCAGCCTCCAGAGCTGTGAGCAATAAATCCCTGTTGTTTGTAAGCCACCGAGGCTGTGTTAATCTGTTCTTATGCGTCTAATAAAGACATACCCAAAACTAGGTAATTTATGAAGGAAAGAGGTTTAATTGACTCAGTTCCTCATGGCTTGGGAGGCCTCACAATCATGATGGAAGAGCAAGGGACGTCTTACATGGAGTACGCTTGAGCAGGGAAACTCCTCCTTACAAAACCATCAGATCTTGTGAGACTTATTCACTATCCTACGAACAGCATGGGAAAGACCCACCCCCATGATTCAATTACCTCCCACCCCACCAGGCCCCTCCCATGACACATTGGAATTGTGGGAGCTACAATTCAAGATGAGAATTGGGTGCAGACACAGCCAAACCACATTATAGGCTAAGGTATTTTGTTATAGCAGCCCAAACAGACTAAGACAAATATCAAACCCAAAGTCAATGCCATACCCTACACAAGCACAAGTGTTAGAGCAGTCTCTTACTTTGCAAGAGACTTATCTGAGCTCAGCTGGCTCTGAGAAGTGGAATTTTTGCCTCATTCATTGGGTTTTAAAGCCTGTCATCAAGCATGACAGTGCATGTGGGTTATATTAGAAGGACAACACAGTAGATCTTACAGTGATAGAAATGTTCTGTCCCTTGACTGTACCAAAAGGTCAATATCCTGGTGTGATATGGTACTGTAGTTTTATCAGAGGCCTTTGAACCAGAGTGACTTTACCTTGAGTAGGGGCTAGGTAACATGAGGCTGAGACCTGCTGGGCTGTATTCCCAGGAGGTTAGGCATTCTTAATCACAGAATGAGATAGTGGGTCAACACAAGATACAGGTCATAAAGACCTTGCTGATAAAACAGATTGCAGAAGCCGGCCAAAACACACCAAAACCGAGACGGCAATGAGAGTGACCTCTGATCATCCTCACTGATCATTATCCACTAATTATAATGCATTAGCTGCTAAACATCACTCCCACCAGTGCCTTGACAGTCTACAGGTGCCATGGCAACGTGTGGAAGTTACCCCATATGGCCTAAAAAGGGGAGGAACCCTCAGCTCTGGGAATTGCCCACCCCTTTCCCAGAAAATTCTTGAATAATCTAGCCCTTGCTTAGCATATAATCAAGAAATAACCATAAAAATAGCCAACCAACAGCCCTTAGGGCTGCTCTGCCTATGGAATACCCATTCTTTTATTCTTCCTCTTTCTTAATAAACTTGCTCTCACTTTGTGGATTCTCCTTGAATTCTTTCTTGCACAAGATCCAAGAACTCTCTCCTGGGACCTGGATCGAGACCCCTTTTTGGTAACAGTTTTGCAAGATATTACCCCTGAGGGAAAAGTAGAGAAAAAAGTACAAGGGATTTCCCTGGGTTATTTCTTTTCTTTTCTTTTCTTTTCTTTTTTTTGAAACAGGGTCTCACTCTCTTGTCCAGACTGGAGTGCAGTGGTGCGATCTCGACTCACCATAACCTCTGCTTCCCAGGCTCAAGTGATTTCCCTGCCTCAGCCTCCTGAGTAGCTGGGATTACAGGCATGTGCCAGTACTGCCCAGCTAATTTTTGTATTTTTAGTAGAGATGGGGTTTCACCATGTTTTCCAGGCTGGTCTCGAACTCTTGACTTCAAATAATCCATCTGCCTCAACCTCCCAAATCCTTGTGTTATTTCTCATGACTATGTGTGAACCTAAAACTATCTCAAATTTAAAAGGTTAATTTTTTTAAAGTTCTTAAAAGTTTAGAAGATTAAAGGAATGTATGGATCAGTTCACTGCATGTTGGTCTCAATATACACAAAAATATTAGACATTTTTTTTCCTATACAAATACTGGCTTTCAAGCCAACTATTTTGAAAGGGGTTCAAACAAAAACATAATAATAATTTGAGAGTCAAAGCTGAGGAATGTTGCTTTTTTTTCTAAGGTGGTGTCCACCCATCTCTTGCAGCTCTGGAATTATTTGCCTCCATGCATTCTAAGCCCCGAGAGAAAGAGCATTCACAGGATATGAAAAAGCATCTGAATATATTTCCATATAAACTAGCTCATTGCACAGATATGTATGATGCAACATCCCTGTGGTCAAACTTCTGAGTCTTCATGGAGGAGAGAACGCACAACTAATTAAGCCGGAAATCACAAGACAATGTGATCTGAGCGATGCTGAAGTTATATCCTAGAGATTTTACAGAGTTCTTTTAGGAATTATCTTACATTGGCCTTTGACCAACAGAAAAGAGAGAGATGGCTGAGAAACTGCCTACAGAATACAATTTAGGATGAATATGATCTTGCATGGGGATGAAAGACATCAATACACAAGTGTTTTAGTTTAGAGTATTCCATGCATTAAAGGTGAATGTGTCATCATTATAAAAACGTAGAATCTCTTGGGTAGATGGTGCAGATGAGGAGCAGCTGGTGGCCCTCCCTCCCTGCTGTTGAGTGTCCTTTAGTAATTAACTTGATAGGGACCATGTTACTAAATCCCTGTCAAGAATGTTAACTCTAGAATAATTTACAGGCTTTGCAAGTGTTCTCTTCAATGCTAGAGGATTTAGCATATTCAATGCATTTGTTCTAGAAAATGATTCTTTTTATGCACACGTGTATGATTTGGTTTGGTTTGGTTTAGGTCAGACATGACTCTGTCCTTCCAGTAGAGTAGAAATTCTTTTGGAAAACCAATTTGTTGGTCTTTAAATATTTTCAGAATCTTCCGTCTTCCCTTGAAAGTGATGTATATGTCACTTCACTCATTAAATGCTCCCCTTAAAGAAAGGATTCTGGACATTCTGAGGCAAGGGGGTTCTTCTTTCAAGGAAGATGTTTACAAAACACTTAATGCCAACTCAGCCTCCATGACCACAGATTTTTAATACATCTGGGTTAAGTGTGTTTAGTTGTGGAATCAAGCATTTGAGGTAATTGGGAGCAGAGAAACATGCAACTGGAGAATCATTAACTCAGTGACAACTGAAGCATATTTTCAAGCAGTGGAAAATTAAACACCACACTTCTCAAAAAGGTGTCAACAAAAACTGTCAAACTCTGCAAAATTATTTGAAGAGATTTATTTTGAGCCAAATATGCATGACCATGGTCCATGACACAGCCCTCAGGAGATCCTGAGAACATGTGCCCAAGGTGATTGGGGCACAGCTTGGCTTTATACATTTTAGGGAGACATGAGACTTTGGTAAAATACACTTAAGGTTCTACCCAGAAAGGCAGGACAGTTTGAAGCAGGCTAAGGGTCAGGGGGCATCCAGGTTATAGGCAGGTTTAAAACTTTTCTGATTGGCAGTTGGTTGAGTTTATCTAAAGACCTGGAATCGATAGAGAGAAAATATCTAGATTAAGATAGGGAGTGAGGAGACTGAAGTTGTATGCAGATGAAGCTGCCAAGTAGCAAGCTTCAGAGAGAGTAGACTGTAAGTGTTTCTTATAAGAAGTAAGATATGTGTGGGTGTTCATGCTGGGGGCTCTAATGAGGCATGTCCAACCCCCACTGCCCATCATGGCTTCAACCAGTCTCTCAGGTTAAACTTTATTTTATTTTATTATTTATTTATTTTGAGATGTTGTCTTGCTCCATTGCCAGGCTGGAGTGCAGTGGCATGATCTTGGTTCACTGCAACCTCTGCCTTCCAGGTTCAAGCAATTCTCCTGCCTTAGCTTCCCGAGTAGCTGGGTCTATGGACACGCACCACCACACCTGGATAGTTTTTGTATTTTAAGTAGAAACGGGATTTCACCATGTTGGCCAGGCTGGTCTTGAACTCCTGACCTCAAGTGATTCATCCGCCTCAGCCTCCCAAAGTGCTGGAATTACAGCTGTGAGCCACTGTTCCCCAGCCTGCGTTAAATTTAACGTGCCCTGGAGGAGGAAGTCCTTCAGGTGTTCGAGGAGTCTTAGAATTTTATTTTTGGCTCACAAATGACACATTAAAGTTTTAGCAATGACAGTGATAGAATACATGTATTTTTTTAATGTTATTTAATATTTATTGGAGAGAGATGTACTAATATATAAATTACTGCAGTTAGCTGGTAGTATACTTTGTCTTTGGAAATGTTTTATTGTTTCCTTTATACTCCTATTCCCCTGAATCCCATAACATATCATCTTGCATTATTGATCAACAAGAACAATCTCAATCGATGAGCAAGATTGGCTATTATGTAACAATGGCAGCAAATGGTGGTGTTCAATTGTGGATTTGCATGTAAAAAAAATTGGTAGGGTTAGAGATTTAGGTTTACAAGTTATCATGTTAGAGGTGATACTGAAGTCATTTTGGAAGGAAACATTGTGAAGTAAGCCCATTTAGGGAAGATGGGAAAAAAGGTGTTAAAGTCAGGAATGCTTTTATGAGCAATAAGTACTAAAAGCAAAGTAGGCAAACAGAGTATTAAGAAGCATTCCATTGCATGATTATTAGTAAAATAGAGGAGTGAACTTCTGGATGTAAATCCATTGAAATCCATTGGTGAATACCTTAGAAGCAAAAAGAGACTTAAAGAAAGATCAGCCAGGTGTTGGTGGCTTATGCCTGTAATCCCAGCACTTTGGGAGGCTGAGGCAGAAGGATCATTTGCGTTTAGAAGTTCAAGACCAGCCTGGGCAACATAGTGAGACTGCCATATCTACAATAAAATTAAAAAAAAAAAAGCTAGGCATGGTGATGCATGCCTGTAGTCCCAGCTACTTCGCTGAGATGGGAGGATCACTTCAGCCCAGGAGGCTGAGGATGTATTCAGCCCTGCCTGATCATGCCACTACATCCCATTCTGGGTGACAAAGGGAGACCTTGTCTCAAAAGGAAAACAAATGAAAGAAATAAAAAAGAAAAGAAAGATCAAGCAAAAACTCATAGGAAGAGAAGATGATGAAATCATAGAATGGAAATGGAAGCTTTGAAAAGTATGACACCTCAGGTCTCTGAAATTGCCTTTGCAAAAATTATATCAGTGAAAAAAATTACAGCAGTGGGGCAGATCCAATCTAGCCAACCCCCCTCTTGCCTTTAGCCTCCCTCCAACCTACAAGACCTTTAGCTTATAGTTTAAGTGATAATAGGACTTCTGCAAAAGTCAACCACCTTTGTAAACCTAATGTGACACCACCAGGCTAGGCCAGAGGAGTCTGAATTCTGCTAATGTGCAGACATAAATGATTGGCAGCCATTATTCCAAAGGCCACAAGCTATGCAACTTCCCCCGATGACTCCTGCAGAACCATTGCAGAACCAAAAGACTGGCCTTTTGAGATGGTTTTTCAGGTGTTTTGGCATGTCTGACACTCATGGCCACACCTTGACCCACCAACTGAGGGCTCCATGCTCCTGTGGCCCCACCCAGGAGCAACTCAGCCCAGGGGGTCAGCTTCAACTCTCTATGATTTCATCTCTGTCCCAACCAATCAGCAGCAGGCACCCATTGCCTAGCCACCTGACTCCTTCCCCAAACTACCTTTCGGAAACCCTAGCCTCCAGTTTTTGAGTAATAACTCCTTCTCCCATGTGGCATGGTTGACCTTGTGTCTATTAAGCTCTTGCTTTATTGCACCATCATGATCTCAGCGAATTGGTTTTGCCTGTGCAGGGGGGCAGAAAGAACCCATCATGCAGTTACATCTCCACTTGATAAATATTTATTTCTCTGAGCCCTCATTGAGTCCTGAGGCTGAGATTGTAATGGGTTAGAAGCCACGCTCTGTTTAACACCCTTACACACATAATCCAGCCACCACACTTCTGGGTATAGATCCAAAATAATGAAAATCAGTGTCTTGAAGAGATATGTGCACTCTCATGTTCACTGAACCATTATTTACAATAGGTGAGATGTGGATATCATGCCAATGTCCATGTGCAAATGAATGGATAAATAAAATGTGGCTGTCCAGGCCTGGTGGCTCACGCCTATAATCCCAGAAACTTCAGAGGCTGGGACAGGAGGATCACTTGAGGCCAGGCATTTGAGAGCAGCATGGGCAACACAGCTAGACCCCATGTTTTAAAAACGTTTTGTATTTTTAGTAGGATTTGGCCATGTTGGTCAGGCTGGTCTCGAACTCCTGACCTCAGGTGATCCACCCACCTTGGCCTCCCAAAATGCTAGGATTACAGGTATGAGCTACCGCACCTGGCAAAAAAAAAAAGTTTTTACATTAGTTGGGCATGATGGCATGTGCTTGTAGTTCCCAGTTACTCAGGAGGCAAAGGTGGGAGTATTGCTTGAGCCCAGGAATTTGACACTGTAGTAAGCTATGGTCATGCCACTCCACTCCAGCCTGGGCAACAGAGCAAGACCCTGTCTCTAAAAAATGAAGAAGTTGAGGAAGAAGAAAGAAGAAGGGGAAAGGAAAGAAGAAGGAGAAGAGGAGGAGAAGGAGGAGGAGGAGGGAAGAAGAATGAAGAGGAAGAAGAAGAATAAAAAAGAAGGAGCAGAAGAAGGAAAAGATGAAGGAGGAGGAGGAGGAGAGAAGTAAGGTAGAAAATGGGATAAGCTACATAAAATTTGGAAGTGCAATGCTTTTTTGTAACCAAACACCTACCAAGACCCAGCCAATTCTGACTCCTCTACTTTGAGGCTACATTATCCTGGAAAAGTCATAGAACTTTGGTTAGTCTCAGCTCCTTCTTCCAAAACTCAAAGCCCTAATTTATCTTCTATAAGATGAGCAAAACAAGGGAAACTGTCACAGTTCGAGGAGGCAGGAGTTGAGACCATGCAGTAGAGATTCTTGAGTCCAGGTGAGCATCAGTCACTCCCATGGTCACTTAAGGACCCCATCAATACACAGCCATTTGCACTCTAGTGAGCTTTACTACAGCTACACTGCAAAACGTCCACCATACTCCTTCCAATTCAAGACACAGAATCCAGCCCCACTACATGACTGTCTTCCTGCACCTTGTCACTCCATTTTTCTTCTCTTCTTTTTTCTTTCCAATTTTCATTTTAGGCTCAGAATGTCCATGTGCAAGTTTGTTAGTGGGTAAATTGCAGGTTGAGGGTGTTTGGTGTACAGATTATTTCATAATCCAGGCAGTAAGCATAGTACCCAGTAGGCAGGTTTTCAGTCCTCTCCCTCATTCCCACCTGCACCCTCAAGTAGCCCCTAGTATCTGTCATTTCCATCTTTATGTCCCTGAGTACCCAATATTTAGCTTCTGCTTAGAAGTGAAAACAAGCAGTACTTGGTTTTGTGTTCCTACATTAATTCACTCAGGATAACAGCTGTTAGCAGCATCCATGTTGCTGCAAACCACATGATTTCATTCTTTTTCATGGCTGCATAATATTCCAGGTTGTATATGTACCACATTTTCTGTATCCAGTCCACCATTGATGGCATCTAGGTTGACTCCATGTTTTTGCCATTGTGAATAGTGTTACTCCATTTTCCAGCCTCAAATATGATGATGAATTTCTTCTATTGCATCCTTCCCATTCCACTATGTTTTATTTTTCTTTCCATTCCTCATCTAAAGCAAAATCATTTTTCCTCTCTCCTCCACAGCCCCATCTTCCCACGGTCTTTCAGCATACCATTTCCATCCACTGTGAGGTCAGGAGGAGGCAGTTACCATGACTCCTTGCTGATGTTTATCCTTCTGCTTTTGTAATAAAGCACATCATTGGAAATCCATGTCTTCCAATCATGCCACCGTCTACAGTTCTTGCTTGCCTCACAAACGTCTGCTCGCCCTCAGAGCACCTACTCCTGGAGCTTCAATCAATCCATAAAAGTGAAGCTGGCTGTTCTGCTGTGGCCCTTTCTCTACTGCAAAGAGCTCTGAGCTCTGAGCCAGGAACATCTGGAATTGCATATTTGATTGGGAGAGCCTATTGCAAAGTGACTACATTGCAGTGAAAGGAAAACAGGGACATCGCACCTCATTTCTCATGTGGATGGAAATCTGGACTCGTGTAGAGGCTGAAGAGTGGAATACTCTTGGCTAGCTCCTAGAGCCTAGCTTTCATCTCAGGCCAAAGATCCACAGCAAAATGTTCTCTTAGCTTTCTATTCCTCACTTTGACAGATTTCCGGAAGGAGCTTTTTCATTGAGTAAATGCGGACAATAAATTTCTCATCAAAGACAAAATGGGTTTTGTGACTATTACCCATGTTTTCTCTAGTTCGCATCATATAAACCGGGTTTCCAATGGCCATTAATTTCCCCAGAATAGAGATACTTACATAATTTCTGGTTATAGTGAAAAGGAAAAAAAAAGCCCCATCATGCAGGATTTTTACAGTCAAATTTCTGTTCATTTTATTACTAACACTATGCCATAATCTCAGTATATGGTAGTATTATTTTCACTATATGGGGAAATGGAAGATTACAGTGAGAAGACTGTTCTACAGACATAAGAGGGCTGCTCACTTAATTTTATGTGAGTTGCTTTCTAATAACATTGTAGGAGGCTATTTTGCTTCTGATCTGTTCTATTCTCTTATGCTCTTCTGAGCACCTACATTTCTGAACGGGTGTTTATGTTTAGGAAAATCTCTTGTAAGGGAAAGAATAAAGCTCTACTACCAAAAGCTAAGGAGTCCAATCATATATTCTTGTAGCATCCGCAACAATTACATCATCCCTTTGTATTTACTGGGCAGTGATAAACCTTAACAATCTAAGTAAAACTTAAATCTAAGAAAACATAATAATTAAAGTAAAAGCTGGATTTGGATTCAGGGTAGCAAACATAAGAAAGACCTGAGGCTCACTCAAAACCAACCCTTTGATCTTCCTTCTCCATCTTTCCCCACAGAAGTGGCCAGAATTGGGAATGAGAATAAGACCTATGCCTCCTTCCTCCCGCGGCAGCAAAATGATGCAGAATAAATTTAACATGGAGAAAACAATGGAGATAAATGCGTGAGCTGGGATATTATCCAGTGGAGCCACAAGAAGTCTCTCAAACCAGTGCCAATGGCATAAACACAGTGTAGCCTATGGATTAGAGTGAACTGAAACTTTTCAATCAGGAGAACAGAAAGTTTGCCTTGAGGGTCAGAGCTTTAAATCTCTGTTATGCTGGGTTTTCCATTTTGTACAACCTATAATATTTTGATTATTTGGATTTAGAGGAAAATGTAACCTCTTTTCTTTGCTTGCAAGAAATAGCATATAGCATCATCCAACTCACTAAACAAATAAATCAACCTGTTTATTGCTTTAAAATGTATCACACAAATTCAGTTTCTGCTTTGTTACTGTAAGGCTGTCGAATAGATAAATAAAGCATGGTTGTATGTTATAAAAAAAAAAAAGAAAAATAGAGAGAGGGAACTGAAAGAAGTCCAACCACAATTTCTTGTGCAAAATCTTACAGAAGCTGGGTTTAAGTGCTTTGTAACACTTCATTAATATTTGTTGTAGCCATTGTGATGCCAACCATGGAGAATCCGATGATCTGACAAGTATAAATCACTCAAATGTGTACGTCCATAGAGGAACATGGATTTTAAGAGGTTGTCTATATTTCTAGGAGAAAATTTACTAACACATTCACCCAAATATTTAACTTAGTGTGATACATCATTTACTGTGGAAATGCCTGATTGAAACAGTATGGGAGAAAGAAAGCTGTTTTTATGGAGAAATAAGAAATAAGGAATTCACTGTTTGCTTTTGTGTTTGGCCTGGGTGTAACAGTCTTTACTCTCCTCTACCAGAATGTCTACTGGCAAAAACGCAATGGCAGCAGTACTGAGAACAACTCTGCAGTTGGAGTTAAGGTGGGTTTTCCAAATGCAACTTCAGTTTCTGCAAAGCAATCATTGATCTGAACTTCTGTGAGGGACATTTCTAAATGATAGAAAGGTGGGAAAAAATAGAAAACTATAGGATAATTTTCATTAATTCAAACGATAGCTATTCTTTTCTTTTTGATATGTAAAATTTTCCCAAAATGATTTTTTTTTTTTTTTTTTGGTAGAGATAGAGGGGTTTCACTTTCTTGCCCAGGTTGGTCTTGAACTCCTAGACTCAAGCAATCCAGCTTTGGCCTTCCAAAGTGCTGGGATTACAGGGGTAATTCACCACTCCTGGTCCCAAAACAATTACATCATTATGTTCGACTAACCTGAAAGATCTCCTCATAATCTAATGTCATCTAAATTATCATGATCTGAATTTTGGAATATACACAAGGCACTTGAGTTCCTAAAAATAGGAAATGTATTCTGATTATCCTAATAATAAATGGCCTCTGAGAAGTAGGAGGCATTTAATATTTTGGAGGGTCTTTGACTCTGAATTCCAAAGTAATGTAATATTTAGAAATTCAAATTTTTTTTCTTTTTGAGAGAGAGTCTCACTGTGTCACTCAGGCTGGAGTGCAGTGGCACAATCATGGCTCACTGCAGCCTTGATCTCCTGGGATCAAGTGATCCTCCCACCTCAGCCTCACAAGTAGCTGGGACTGCAGGCGTATGTCACCATGCCCAGCTAATTTGTTCCTTTTTTTTAAGAGATGGGGTCTTGCTATGTTGCCTAGGCTGGTCTGGAACTCCTGGGCTTAAGCCATCCTCCCACCTTGGCCTCCCAAAATGTTGGGATTATAGGCCTGAGCCACTGAGCCTGGCCAGAAACTCCAATTTTTAATAAAAGGCAAGAGGATTATATGAAGAATTTGAAAATATATCTTCTTGATCAAAACGTGAAAACCTGCAGAGAGATGAGGGTTGCCATGAGTAAGAATTTGGAGAATGCGCACAGAAATAATGCATTCTTGTCCTGGCAAACAGGACATCCACACACAGCAGACTCACCACTCCTGGCCCCAGACCTGCAGTCAGGACCAAGTCAACCAATTATGGCCGATGGAGTCTGGCTACAAGACCTGCCTCATTAAGAAAACCCACCTTTGATATGCTAATTACCCTGATTTGGTCACTGTACATTATATGTATTGAAACATCACTATGTATCCCATGAATATGTGCTGTTATTTGTCAATTTTTTTTTTTTTATTTTTTACAGGGTGTCACTCTGTCACCCAGGCTGTATGTAGTGCAGTGGCAGGTTCTCAGCTCACTGCAACCTCTGCCTCCTGGGTTCACATGATTCTCCTGCCTCAGCCTCCTGAGTAGATGAAATTACTGGCACCTGCCACCACGCCCAGCTAATTTTTGTATTTTTAGTAGAGACAGCGTTTCACCATATTGCCCAGGCTAGTCTCAGAAAAACTCCTGACCTCTGGTCAGCTACCCACCTCAGCCTCCCAAAGTGCTGGGATTGATTACATATATGCATGTGTATATATAGAAATATATTTCAATGTATACCTATATGAATCATGTATGCATAAGTGGTCATCTAAATTGTGGGTGTGGGTGGCTTCATGTAAAGAAGGATGAGTTAGAAACACAAGAGAACCTTGGGATAGTTCCTGGAATGACATGAAAATGCCAGCGTCTCTCAGAGACTAAAAAGCTTCTATTACTTAAGCTGAGTGGTGGACCAATGAGGGTTTGCATTATTGTTGTAAGTCTTCTTTGGGGCATATTTAAAATACAGTCCCAACATTTAACAGCCAAGATGGCTTTGCAAAGGATTAAGTGGGCAGACTGATTAGAAGAAAAATTGCAGATAGGAGAAGAAAAAGAAGGAGGAAGAGGAGAAGAAGAAGAAAGATGAGAAGGAGGAGAAGAAGGAAGAAGAGAGGAGGCAGAGGCAGAGAGGAAGAGGAGGAGGAGAAAGAAGAGGAGTGGGAGGAAGAAGAGAGGAGACAGAAGAGAATAGGAGGAGGAGAAAGAAGAGCAGAGGGAGGAGGAAGAGAGGAGGAGAAGGAAGTTGAAAAGAGGAGAAGGAAAAGAAAAAGGAAGCAGCAGAGGAGAAGGAGGGAAAAGGTCTACTGCATTTAGGGCCATTTGAGTCAAAGAATACCCACTGCAACCATCATGGTGCAGTCAGTGGGAGCAAAGGCGGACTGGCATGAACTCAGGAAGAGTGGCCGAGAATGTGAGCAGATAGGATGGGGAGGTGAGAGCAATGAAGACCACACCTCATCCTGCAGTGCATGAATCCATCTGGACATTGACATCCAGGACAGTGCCTCCACGAAAGCAGGAACTCTTACCCCTGCTCTTATCCCAGAAAAGGTTCTTGAAGTCCCCTCCCTGCAACGTTCGCTGGAGGAACTGAACCTTAATTGCTACTAAGAAACCTTTTGGCAGTGGGAGAAATGCAAGATAAAGTCTAATTGGCTGATGATTGTGCATGGGCCCACATTCAGGAATAATTTCTCTTTCGTGTTTGGCAGCAAATTTTCAGAGCTCAGAACTTATGTTTACATGTTTTTGAGCTTGTGTGATACTTTAATTTTGCAAGGCTTTAGATGGAGATTTTTTGATTGGCCTTTTTGGTTACTATAACAAGACATAACAATAATGAATCATAATACATCATCATAACTGAATTATAAGGCTGGAAAGAATGTCAAGGAGTCAGTAAGTGCAAGCAATCCCCAACTGGTGCTGCTGATAAGTGTTTCCAGGCACCTGCAATATTGGGGTGCACTCACAGTGCCTTAGGACAATCTCCCCTGTCAGAAGGCTTGAAATAAAATGTATCTGATGGGTTGTGAAAATTTACAAAACTTATGCTCTCTCCACAACACAATTTACCAAGAAAGTTGGGTGGTTTTGTTTTGTTTTGTTTTGTTTTGTTTTGCTAGGGCTGCCATCACAAAATTCTATATGATGAGTGGTTTAAAACAACATAAATTTATTGCCTTATGGCTGTGGAAAGCAAAAGTCTGAAATCAAGGTGTCAGCACAGTTGGTTCTTTCTGAAGAAAGAAAACCTGCCACTGTGTTCACTTTGGGGAATTTCATTAATCCCTTGGTGATCTTTGCTTGAAGACCTGTCATCCGCTCTCTCCCTCTATGGTCACTTGGCAATATTTATGCTCATCCAGTAGAGCAGGGGTCCCCAGACCCCAGGCCATGGACCAGTACCAGTCCACAGCCTGTTAGGAAGCAGGCCACATGACAGGAGATGATCAGTGGGTGGGCAAGCAAGCAAACGTCATCTGTACCGACAGCCATTCCCCATTGCTCGCATAACTGCATGAATTCTGCCTCCTGTCATATCAGCAGCGGAATTAGATTCTCACAGGAGCACAAAGCCTACTGTGAACTGCGCATGCGAGCGATCTAGGTTGTGCGCTCCTTATGAGAATCTAATGCCTGATGGTCTGTCACTGTCTTCCATCACCCCCAGATGGGACTGTCTAGTTGCAGGAAAGCAAGCTCAGGGCTCCCACCGATTCTGCACGATGCTGAGTTGTAGAATTATTTCATTATGTATTACAATGCAATCATAATAGAAATAAAGGACACAATAAATGTAATGTGCTTGAATCATCCCAATGCCATCCTCCCACCCTGGATCCATGTAAAAATTGTCTTGCCCAAAACCTGTCCTTGGTGCCAAAAGGTTGGGGACTGCTGCAGTACAGAGTGGAAGGTGAAGTAGAGTGTAGAGGAAGAATCCAACAGAAAGGAGCTGGTTAAGTTGTTCGCTGGTGCACACGGCTTTCTAAGACCATGCTCTACTCTTCACCATCTCTTTCTTGTCAGCACCAATACTCATCAATATGTCATATGATAAATATGAGTTTAGAACGCGCACACCATAATCAACCTATAGCAGTTATGTGTCTAATACGACAGACACTACCTACTCATACTAATGTGTTAATACTTATTATCACTCATGCATTCATGAGATACGACTATTGTAAACACGGAGGCAAGTTCTTCTTTACAACTGAGTGATCTACCCAAAAGTCAGTTAGGCTGAGGGAAGACTCCAGCTCATTAACTATCAATCTGGTATTCAAGGAACAGACCAAAAGGCACTTGTCAAATTGAGTTTAAAAGTCTACTCCCATCACAAATCTTCTTTGCCCAGATTTAAATGCCTAGTTCCATAGCTGAAATTAATTGTTAGTTTCTTGACAAAAACATGAGCGAGCTGTGTGAGTCACTTCATGGTATGTCTTACCATGGGATTGTTGACCAGGATAGCATTTTATTAGACCTAATTAGGGATTCATTAGTGGGAAATACGCATATTTGGATTTCGCAGAGGATGAGACGTGTCCTATTTGTTTGTCTTATCAAGTTTTGACCGATAAGATGCCTGGGTGACCCCGTCAAAGAGAAATTCTACTATGGTTTGAAATATTAGAGTCGTGACAAAGCTTGCTTCTTGAAAACATACCAGCCCAAAGGCATATGTTGTGCGTAATATTTACCGCAGTATTGGGCATGTTTATATACAGCATGAAGATTCTTTGCCACTTGTGCCTCTTGGGTTAATTGATTCTTGTGCCTTTGATCTGCTGCCAAGTTAAAGGTTATTTGGTAGTTTCCATGAATTCAGAGACAATTTTACAAACTGTCCCCTTTCCAATGTGAAAAGAATGCCTGGGTGAAGTGACAGTAGCAATTGCGGCCTCATGAAACAGAGCTAGAATGCATCCTCTCCCACTTTGGGTGGGTGGCACCTGAATTATGAGGCTGACAGTTTCATTGGTGATGATGGAGAGGAAAAACTTATTTAAAGTGAATAACTGCATTTCACCAAGGGCCATCACCTTTGCTGAGGAAGTTGAGTTTGAATCCACCCTGCCAAAGGTGCAAAGAATCTTTAAACAATATGTAAACATGCCCAAATATTGTGACAAATAAATAAACAGGGAACATGAGTTTTGAAGAGAGGGACATGAGGGAGAAAGAAGTCTCAGTTTCCCCTGCTAGCAGCAAGGCTGCCAGAAGGAAGGCGCTCCAAATGCCATGGGCAGAGCAGGATGACCAGGGAGGCATCCTTTCCTCAGCAATGAGGGGCACAGAAAACACAGAAACACCTGAGAGAGGCTACATGTGTCTTTTACTAATATTTAAGCATGGACTTTTTTTACACAGAATCATAGTTATCCATTCTATATTGCTGTCCAAATGGCTACACTGTGGTTTTTTTCTGATAATTCTTTCATTTGTATTTGGAAGCAGCAAACACTGTTTTCAGATGACCACAGAATATGATTACAGTGAATGCTTTCAAGCAAAAGATATAATATTTTTTATTCTGTGCTAGTTCAGTGCTTAATTCATAGTAAGATTCATGAATACACAGACATACACATGTATGTATGTAGGCATTGTCATGGTTCATTATACATGTCACCCTGGCTGGGCTGTGGGGTTCTCACATTTGATCAAATGTTGCTGTAGATGTGTTTATGAATATTATCCTGGTTGAGATTAACAAATGAATCAGTAGACTTAGTAGAGTGGATTGCCCTCTGCTATGTGGGTAATAGAGCAACTGGTTCAATGGTGTGATTAGGGAACAGGGAGGAAAGACAAGAAATCAGAAAACGTTGTCGGCCACGATGGGAAACTGTGTGGCCAACAACTTTCAGTACCTTAAAGAACTGGAAGTAAATCCACCATTTGATCCAGCAGTCCCACTCCTGGCTATCTAACCAGAGGAAAAGAGGTCATTAGGCAAAGAAGCATTAGCCTCTGTCATGAGGGTGGGCATACAATGAAAAAATGGAGTCAGAAAGAATTTGCTCTCTTTGCCTGTCTTTGAGCTGGGACAATAGCTTTACTCCTGACTCCACACTGGACTCAGACTGCAACTCTCACCATCAGCTCTCCTGGGTCTCAGGCCTTCAGACTAACACTGGAACTCACACCCTCGGCTCTCCCAGGTCTCAGGTCGTCACACTGGAACTCACACCATCAGCCCTCCTGGATCTCAAGCCATCACACTGCAACTCATACCATTGGCTCTCCTGGACCTGGGTCACAGGTCCTCACACTCAGACTGGAACTCACACCATTGGCTCTCCTGGGTCTCTGGTCTTCAGACTCAGACTGGAACTCACACCATCAGCCCTCCTGGGTCTCCAGGCCTAAATAACTAAATCTACAGGCAGCATCATGGGTGAATCTTAGAAATTCAAAATTGGCAGAAAAAATATATAGGAGAATATGTGCTATCTTAGCCATAACTAGGATTCAAAAATAAGCAAAAGTGAACCATACAATTTAATGCATGCAGATGAATTTAATTTTTTAATTTACAAATAATCAATGTATGTATGGAATACAGTGTTATGTTTTGATAAATGCATACCCTGTGGAATTATTAAATTAAGCTAATTGCCATATTCATCACTTAACCCACTTACTAGTTTTGTGTGTGTGGTGAGAACATTTAAAATCCGCTCTCTTCGCCACTTTGGTTTTTGGTTGTTTTTTTTTTTTTGAAACAGAGTCTTGCCCAGGCTGGAGTGCTGTGGTGGGATTCCAGCTCACTGAAATCTCTGCCTCATGGGTTCAAGCTATTCTCCTGTCCCAGACTCCCAAGTAGCTGGGATTACAGGTGTGCACCACCATGCCCAGCTAATTTTTGTATTTTTAGTAGAGACAGGGTTTCACCATGTCGGCCAGGCTGCTCTTGAACTCCTGACCTCAAGTTACCTGCCTGCCTCAGCCTCCCAAAGTGCCGGGATTACAGGCGTGAGCCGCTGCACTGGGCCTTGCAGAATGATTAAATTGGGCTAATTGTTATATTCATCACATCGTCTACTTATTATTTCTGTATGTGTGGTGAGAACATTTAAAATCCACTCTCTTAGCTACTTTGAAATATACATTACCTTGTTAACTATGGTCACCATGCTGTAGAACACATCCATAAGACTTATTCCTCCTCTCTAACTAAAACTTTGTCCCCATTGATCGACATCTTCCTGATCTCCATCCCCAAAGCCCCTGGGAACTGCTGTTCTGCTGTCTGTTTCCATGCATCCAACTTTTTTAGATTCCGCATATAAGTGAGATCATAGGGTGTTTTTCTGTGCCTGGCTTATTTCACCTGGCATGATGTCCTCTGGGTTCATCCATCTTGTCTTAGTCTTAAGAGAGTACCAAGGAGACAGGACTGTTAAGAAAATAGCAGTGAGGGGAGAGGAATCAAAGTGGGATTGAAAGCAATTAGTTTGAAAAAATTCCAATTGCCTCTTCCTTCCAGGGTCCATCTTACTGACCTAGTTTGAATGAGGGCTCCACCCTTTGAGGTATAAAACCAGAGAAGCGTGCTGACAGCATAGGGCAGTCGTAGACAATCCACTCTTATGTCAAGGAGATCTACTGAGGGCTAAAGAATCGCTGGAGACAGGAAACAATGCAGGAAGGATTCGCTGCACCTAAAACTAATTTGTGTGAAGCGTTGGGCATCTTTCAAGAAAAATACGCCCTGGTGTGGAAGGATGAATATACAAAGCATAAGAAGCAAACCAATAAAAACAAGTGTGGATCCAACAACCACATAAAAAATTGAGAATATTTCTCATTCATTGTTGTTTTCTCTACTGCTTTGAAAATCCCACCGTCAAAGTTAAATATTTTCCTGAATTTTTTGTGTAATAAAAACATAACAATTTTGCCTAAGAGCTCTGTATTTCTGATGAATATATTATGGTTTACATCAGGTAGCTTTTTAACAATATTCATTGAGAACACACTACATAGTCTGTGTTTTTTTCCCTTCCAACAGTTTGGAATTTCTAAGATTCAGCCATGACTCTGCACATAGATTTAGTTAGTTCATTTTCCCTTTGTGCAATCTTTCATTATGTGATTATTTCACTTTATAGATCCATCCTTCTGGCGGTGAACATATGAGTTGTCGCAGGATTTTGCTGTTATAAACATTGCTGCTAAGAGCATGCTTATCTATGTACAAGAGTATGCAAGAGTTCCTCTAAAGTATATATCAGTGAAGGGAATTGGTGGGATGTGTTCTGATTTAAAGGATGGTGCCAAAGGGACCTCCAACATGATTGTAGTGATTGATGGTCCCAGCAGCAGTGGGTGAATGTTCTCATTGTTTGACATGTACATCAGCAGATAGATTTATCTATAATTAGAGGCTGCTTGCTGATACCAAACCAGTTTTTCCCTCTTTAGAGCTTGACCATATTTTCCATCTGCTCCTGGAATTCAGTGTCCGTTTGGTTGAGTTCTGGCCAAGGAAATGTGAGTATAAGCGTGTGTCCCATGGGAATCTCCTGTGGGTGAGCTTCCATGAGCTTTTTCCTTGGAGTTCATAAAACTGAAACAGTGGCCAAAAAAAAACACATCAACAAACAACAGCAGGGATACCTTGCAAGGCAGGTAGTGGAGATGGCAGAGTACCAATTTGGCAATACACCTGAGTCTCTCACTCACCACTTGGAGAAAATCTACCCAAGCAAGAACACCTGCAAAGGACTAGTAAATTAGAAAGACCAAACTGATTGTGTTAAGCCAATAAAATCCTGTGGTGCCTTTTTTATATCAGTGAGCAGTACTCCGGAATTCTTAATGGATCAGCCTTGTGCATCTAAAACTACAGTGTTCTGTGCACAATGTGCATTTCTTATTCCTCATGTGATTGGCCAAACCGTCACTGAATTACTCAGCTGTCGTAGTTCCTCTGTTGGGAAGTCCTACACTTTTTTGACCTTTACTCATTGAAAGACTATAAAAGTAATTGTGAGAAAGGATGAAAATACGTGAGTATATGTACATCAGTATTTGTAGACGTTTATAGCTATCATGCATATAGAATACGGGCATACATACACAAATGTGTTCAGAAATATGGCGATTTTAGGAATTGTTGAGAATTTACGGTTTCTTTTATTTCAGGGCTTTTAAGAATATCCACAGAGCTGCACGTAATGAAGGAAGTATATTTGTGTCCTGATTGTGAAGAGTGTTACGCCAGTTGCACAGAAATTTGCATGGGTCAGAACCTCATACACAAAAAAGAGCTATTCCAAAAATTAAAATTACTTTTACTCCTTTGTCATTGAATGTTCCCGAGTGATAGCCAGGCTCTACATTAGCAAAGTATTGCCTAATTTTCTATAATAATATGTTCTATCCCGGGCTGCCGAGGTGGTAGCCTCTAGCCATTTGGGACTACTGAGCACTGAAATGTAGCTAATGTGACCAAGGAAGTGAATTCTTTTTTTTAATTTTTAATTTTTGTGAGTACATACTAGGTATATATATGGAAGTGAATTCTTAATTCTATTTTATTTAAAATCCTTTAAATTTGAATGTAATTAGCTATAGGCAGTTAGGGGTATGATGGACAACACGCCACATCTACAGGAACTTACCATTCAAAACGTCAAGCAGCAATACCCACTTCACCTGGGGTGCAGCTAGAAATGGAATTTCCCAGGTCCTGCATCGGGCTACTTCGAGAGCACGTTCAGGTTTGAGAGTGTTACACCACTTGTACAGAAATTTGCACATATCTTATCCATGCCCTCAGAACCTGACTGTCAGAAAAGGACAATTCCGAAAACTGGAATTTTGTATCTGCCCACCTGGGCAGTCCTTTCACACAGACATCCCAACCTCTTCCTGTTTTCTGCTTTTTTTGTGTATTTAGGGGGTTCGAGTGCGATTTTGTTACATAGATGTATTATTGCATGGTGGGAAAGTGAGGGCTTTTAGTGCACTCATTGCTGGAATCATGCACATTGTACTCACTAAATAACTTCTCATCTCTCACCCACCTTCCACTCTCCTGCCCCTCCAAGACTCCAGTGTCTGTTATTCCACTATGTCCATGTGGACACATTACGTAGCTTCCACTTATAACTGAGAACATGTGATATTTTTCTTTCCATTTCTGAGTTATTTCACTAAAGATAATGGCCTCCCGTTCCATCCATATTGCTGCAAAAGACATGGCTTCATTCTTTTTCATGACTGCATAGTATTCCGTGGTGTGACACATTTTCTTTATCCTCCATTGATGGACACTTAGGTCCAATGAAGACAATATTATTCTGTGTTTACTTGCAACTCTCCAGTGTTTAGGTCATCAGCGTTCAAGATAACAAGCTACGTCTTATTTAGTTTCTAAAATTAATAAAAAATATACTCTGCACTTTCTGCAGTGTTGTGTTCCACCACGCAGCTTATGAGGCGTAAAGGGGAGTCACTTAACATTGTTTCTCTAAAGGGAGAAATGTGTTCAAATGAATGGCTGAGTTGCGTCATGCAGCCACATGCTACAGATTTCCAATAAGAATCACACGTGCTACAAACCTAGACAGGCTTTTGTCTTTGCTAAAGGTGAACCACCATTTGCATCTTGCCTTTTTCTTAGAGACAGGGTCTCACTCTGTCACCCAGGCTGCAGTTCAGTGGTGCAATCATAGCTCACTGCAGCCTCAACCTCCTGGGCTCAAGCAATCCTCCCACTTCAGCCTCCTGACTAGCTGGGACTACAGGCACACACCACCATGCCCAGCTAAATTTTGTATTTTTTGTAGAAACAGGGTCTTGCTCCCAGGCTGTTCTCAAACCCCTGCTTCAAGCAATCCTCCTGCCTTGGCCTCCCAAAGTGCTGGGATTATAGGCACAACCCATTGCTCCTGGCCTCATCTTGCTTTTATTCTCTTTGTCAACCAGTGTGAAAATCTTTCATGTATTGCCTGGTTGTTCTCTTGTTGTCACGTGAGCCCATTTATTCTCAGAAAGCAAGTGACATTCCATTATCCCCAGCTCAAGGAGCCAAGGAGGATGTTAGGTATCACCAGATAGCTGAAGCTGTTTATAGTCCAATTTGCACACCCTGTAACTGAGTTTCCATTAGGATTCTGCCATCATCTGAGAGTGACAGACGTTGGTAAACTCACCATTTTCTCAGACCCCAGGACACTTAGAATGGCTCCCAAAAATTCCTTCCCCAAATAGTTCCACAGTTTGTAGACATCATTGTGTTTCATAATGGAGGTGGCACATTTCAGGTTTGAGCCAGTGTACCATGGGAACACAGAAAAGTGACATCTGCCAGTAGGGTGGGTCCAGGGCGGGTTCTTGGAAGAGATGAGGGATTTTGTGAGCTGAGCCTGGAAGAATGGGTACTGGCAGGGCATACATTCTAACACTTACAGAACATTTCCAAGACAGTGAGTTGGGTGAGTCCCCCATTCCTGTATATTTTATGAAGAGGCTAGACATTGAGAAATAATCGTGGAGTGAGGTGAGAGGTTGTGGGTGATGATGGCATATAAATATTTGTACGTATGTATGTCTGCCTAGCTGCCACATCTGGAATATATGAGTGTTTAGAAATGTAAGTGTAAGAAGAGCTGGGCATGGTGGCCCACAGCTGTAATCCCAGTGCTTTGGGAGGCTAATGAGAGTAGATTGATTTAAGAAAGGAGTTCAACACCAGCCTGCACAACACAGTGAGACCCCATCTCTACAATAAAATAGTGAGCATGCTGCAACACACCTGTAATCTCAGCTACTCAGGAGGCTGAGGCAGGAGGATCACTTGAGCCCAGGGAGGTCAAGGCTGAAGTGAGCTATGATGGTGCCACTGCGCCCTTGCCTGGGCAACAGAACAAGACCCTGTCTTTCAAAATAAAAATAAGGAAATTTAAGTGCGAGAGGGAAGTGATTTTTGGTTGCTGATAGCTGGGGGAGGTGACTTTAGGGAAAGCAAAATAAGAATGTGGTAGATCGTAAAATGTTGAAAAGCATTCCTATAGATGGGCACATTCCCAGCTTGCTCTTTTCCTTGTCCTCTGAAACTCAGTGGGTACTATCATCTTAAAAGTACATGGAAAAGGAAGCTTAAATGCAGACATACTACCACTATTCCATCCGGCAACCTCACTCATTAGTATGTGGTATCCAAAGGAGTTGAAAACATATGTCCACACAAACTCGTGCACATGAATGTTTATGTGGCAGCTTTAGTCACAATTACGAAAACTATTTCAACAAAATTTTATTTTCCTTTATTTGAAAAAATGGTGTTTATATTTTAGAGGAGTTTTAGGTTTACAGAAAAATTAAGAAGATTTCTCATATAGTCCCTGCTCCCTCACCCCTACTTCCCCCATTATCAATACCCCCACCGGAGAAGTACATTTGTTGTCATGAACCTACATGGACACATCATTATTGATATGGTTTGTCTCTGTGTCCCCACCCAAACCTCACGTTGAATTGTAATCCCCAATCTTGGGCAGGAACCTGGTGGGTTCCTGTGTGTCATGTGTGTCAATAATACTTGGAAGTTACAAAGATGTACTTCAGGCAGTGAGTGGATAAATAAACAATGATATAATCAGATCATAGAATATTTTCAGCATGTGAATCCCCGAAAATTGAGAGAGGTCTTGGTTAATTTAGAAAGCTTATTTTGCCAGGGTTGAGGACAGTGCCCATGACATAGCCTCAGGAGGTCCTGACAACATGTGCCTAAAGTGGCCAGGGCACAGCTTGGTTTTATACATTTTAGGGAGATAGGAGTCATCAATCAATATGGGTAAGACACACATGGGTTCAGTCCGGAAACGTGGGACAGCTCGAAGCAAAGGTGGGAAGACTCCAAGCGAGCGAGGAGGTTTCCAGGTCATAGGTAGTTAAGAGACAAATGGTTGCATTCTTTTGAGTTTCTGATTAGTCTCTTCAAAGGAGGCAATCAGATATACATTTATCTCAGTGAGCAGAGCGTGGACTTTGGATAGAACAGGAGGCAGGTTGGCCCTAAGCAGTTCCCAGCTTGAATGTTCCCTTTAGCTTAGTGATTTGGGGGCCCCAAGATTTATTTTCCTTTCACAAACACTAAAATGAAATGAGCTATCAAGTTGTGAAATGTCATGGAGAAATCTTAGATGCATGGTACTAAGTGAAGGAGTATCTGAAAGGCTGCACGCCATATGATTCCAACTCTATGACATTCTGGAAAAGACAAAACTATGGAGAAAGTGAAAAACAAAATCAGTGATTGTCAGGGCTTGGGAGGGGGGAGTGAAACTACTCTGTTTGGTACTAAGATGGCAGATTCATGCCCTTATACGTTTGTCCAAACCCTTAGAATCTACAACACCAAGGCTGAACCCTATGTGAACTATGAACTCTGGTGATAATTGTATCTGTTTGTTCTCACGCTGCTATAAAGACATACCCAAGATGTCTAATTTATGGAGGGAAGAGATTTAATTGACTCACAGTTCTGCAAGCTGTTTACAAAGCATGACTGGGGAGGCATCAGGAAACTTACAATTGTGGTGGAAGGTGAAGGGGATGCAGGCACATCTTCACATGAAGGAGCAGGAGAGAGACTGTAGTCGGGAGGTGCTATACATTTTTTAAACAACCAGATCTCATGAGAAGTCACTCACTGCCATGAGAACAGTAAGGGGAAAATTCACCCCATGATCCAATCACCTCCCACCAGGTTCCTCCTCCAACACTGAGGATTATAATTCAACATGAGATTTGGGTGGGGACACAGAGCCAAACCATATCAATAACGATGTGTCTATGTAGGTTCATGACAACAAATTCACCACTCTGGTGGGGATATTGATAATGAGGGAAGCTGGGGTGAGGGAGCAGAGACTATTTGGGAAATCTCTGTAGCTTCCTCTCAATTTTGCTAAAAACCTAAAACTCCTCTAAATTATAAACTCTACTTTTAAAAAATAAAAGGTAATAACATTTTGTTGAAAAAAAAATTCCCAGATGAACACGGTGGCTCATGCCTGTAATCCCAGCACTTTGGGAGGCTGAGGTGGGCGGATCACCTGAGGTCAGGAATTCAAGACCAGCCTGGCCAACATGGCAAAACCCGGTCTCTACTAAAAATACAAAACTTAGCCGGGAGTGGTGGTGTGTGCCTGTAATTCCAGCTACTCAGGAGGCCGAGGCAGGAGAATCACTTGAACCTAGGAGGCAGAGGCTGCAGTGAGCTGAGATTGTGCCACTGCACTCCAGCCTGGGTGACACAGTGAGAGTCTGTCTCAAAAAAAAAAAAAAAAAAGAGAGAGAGAGAGAAAGAAAGAAAAAATCATTCTCCTAAGCACAGAAAAGAATAGGATGAGGGGTAGGTAGGGAGATTATTTTTATTTTCCAAATTGTAAACCACTCAATCTATATGAATGGATGAGAAAAGCATTTTCCAGACACCGTTTCTACTTAGGCATCTTTGAAAATCACAAGTGGAGCAAGAAAACAGCACAAGGACCCAGCAGAAGGAAGTGCTGGGACCAAGCGGAGCCTCTCCGGAGTTCTGGGTGGCTTAAAGCTGCCAGGAGACTGGAATCTCACGGAGACTTTGCATGAAGTTTGCTTCATTGGGCCAGGTTTGTTATCAGCATACAACACCTTGGGCACAGACAGCTGGCTAGAAAGCAGCAGGGCAAATCCATGGGGGCGTCAGACACCCCAAGACAATCACAGCGAAGGAAAAAGCATCACATGAAGGTCATGCTTGCTTTCATTTCTGAATTATATATGTGCGAGATGGAGGCACTGGGTGGATAAAGCACATTAATGAAGTGCGCAGCTGTCTTGTCGGATTGCCAGGCAATAGAAACAAAACCCAGGCACCCGTCGTGAAGAATGCAGACAGCCTGCACCACCACGCACAGAGTTTGCTGCATGACAAAACCAATGAGACTCCCAGAACAGGAAAACATGTCCAGGGTGCTTAGAAATGCTTTGGGCAGAGCTGTGCCTCCAGGGAGTTCCATTCGCCGCAGACATCCTCGCCTGGTGAAAAGCGACAGCTTCCCTGCTCATTTCCAAATTGAGCACCTGTTGAGTTGTTTGAGCTGTGATTAATGCAAAAAAAAACTCAGGGAAAAAAATAAAACTTTAAGAAATTTTTTTAGCTGCCTGTGTTATCAGCCCCCACAAGTCTCATGATGCTGCTGTTAGTCCTAGACCTGATGTCATAGCCTGAAAAACTCTCCTCAGCGTCTGAGGTTTAGACTTCCCTCTTAACAAAGGTCGTTTATCTTGACTTCTTAGTTAAGAAACCACAGGTATTTAGAATATTGTGCAAAAAGGGCCTGCCAGAAAATCTCGTACGCATGTGCAGTGGGCTTTGCTCAGATGCAGGAAATCAAAGACATGTTCAGACATGGCACCCTCCAGTTTTGCAGTGGGCCAAATATTACAGAAATTCTTCAACTCTCTCACCATAATCATGTGAATTCACTTTGTCCTCACCCTTTTCAACAAAGGGTGCTGGAATAATTGGCAAGCCACATGTAGAAGAACGAAACTGGATCCTCATCTCTCATCTTATACAAAAATCAACTCAAGATGGATCAAGGACTTAAATCTAAGACCCGAGACTATAGAAATTCTAGAAGATAACATTGGAAAAATGCTTCCTGACATTGGCTTAGGCAAGGATTTCATGACAAGAACCCAAAAGCAAATGCAATAAAAACAAAGATAAATAGCTGGGATGTAATTAAACTAAAGAGCTTTTGCATGGCGAAAGGAACAATCAGCAGAGTAAACAGACAATCCGCAGAGTGGGAGAAAACCTTCCCAATCTATACAGCTGACAAAGGACTGATATCCGGAATTTACAATGAACTCAAAAAAAAATCATTAAGAAAAAAAAGACAATCCCATCAAAAAGTTGACTAAGGACATGAATAGATGATTCTCAAAAGAAGATATACAAATGGCCAACACACACATGAAAAAACGCTCAACGTCACTAATGCGCAGGCAAATGCAAATCTAAACCACAGTGTGATGCCACCTTACCTCTACAAGGGTGGCCATAATCAAAAAATCAAAAAACAGTAGATGTTGGCATGGATGTGGCAATTAGGGAACATTCTACACTGCTGGTGGGAATGGAACCAAGTACAGCCACTACGGAAAGCAGTGTGGAGACTCCTTAAAGAAGTAAAAGGACAACTACCACTTGATCCAGCAATCCCACTCCTGGGTGTCTACCCAGAGGAAAACAAGTCATTGTATGAAAAGGACACTTGCACATGCATGTCTACAGCAGCACAGTTCGCAATTGCAAAATCATGGAACCAACTCAAATACCCATCCATCAACAAGCGAATAAAGAAACTCTGATATACATATATATATATATATGTATGGAATACTACTCAACCATAAAATGGAATGAATTTGGAGACCATTATTCTAAGTGAAGTAACTCGGAAATGGAAAACCAAACGTTTTATGTTCTCACTCATAAGTGGGAGCTAAGCTATGAGGACACAAAGGCATAAGAATGACACAGTGGACTTTGGGGATTTGCGGGGAAGGCTGGAAGGGAACTGAGGGATAAAACACTACAAATAGGGTACAATGTACACTGCTTGGGTGATGGCTGCACCAAAATCTCACAAATCACTGCTAAAGAACTTGACTTGTAAGCAAATACCACCCGTTCCCCAATAACCTATGAAAATATAAAAAAATAAAAATAAAAACTTGTCCTATAACCAGGTTTGTTGTGGGCATTGTGTTGTGTTGTGCTGTGGCATGTTTTGTCTTGTTTGAGTGGAATAGTTTGCTCCCTTGGTGATCTCGAAGTGCGGTTTCAAGCGTTTTGTGGTACTATATGGTGTTATTGCTCGTTTTTGCCTTCTTGGGGCTGTGTATCAGGATTCTCTGGAGAAACAGAACCAACAGGAGATATGTATATATAGAGAGATATTAAAATAAAGTATATTAGTCCCTTTCATGCTGCTGATAAAGACATACCTGAGACTGAGCAATTTACAAAAGAAAGAGGTTTAATGGACTCACAGTTTCACATGGCTGGGGAAGACTCATCATCATGGCGGAAGGCAAGGAGGAGCAAGAGTTCACTGCACTCCAGCTTGGGTGAGAGAGGGAAACACAGTCTCCTTTTTAAAAAGAATCCATTATTATTACAACTCTTATTAACGCTTGCTTTGATTTTCTACTTTATTTGATGGTACCTAATTGAACAACGTGCAGACCAAACACCACTAACACTCCTTTTCCTGTAAAACTTCTACCAGGGCCAGGTGCAGTGCCTCATGCCTATAATCCCATCACTTTGGGAGGCTGAGGCAGGCGGATCACAAGGTCAGAAATTCAAGACCAGCCAGTTCAAGACCAGCCTGGCTAACACAGTGAAACCCAGTCTCTACTAAAAATACAAAAATAAATTGGGTATTGTGGTGGGTGCCTGTAATCCCAGCTACTCGGGAGGCTGAGGCAGAAAAATTGCTTGAACCTGGGAGGCGGAGGTTGCAGTGAGCCAAGATCGCACCACCGCACTCCAGCCTGGGTGATGGAGTAAGGCTCCATCCCCCAAAAAAATACATTGATTAAAGTAAACTTAAGAAAATTGACATCCGGTCCTAGGAGCTTTGGGAACCGCGGCTTGGGTGCAGACATGGCCAAGTCCAAGAACCACACCACACACAAGCAGTCCCGAAAATGGCACAGAAATGGTATCAAGAAACCCCGATCACAAAGATACGAGTCTCTTAAGGGGGTGGACCCCAAGTTCCTGAGGAACATGCGCTTTGCCAAGAAGCACAACAAGAAGGGCCTAAAGAAGATGCAGGCCGACAATGCCAAGGCCATGAGTGCACGTGCCGAGGCCATCAAGGCCCTCGTAAAGCCCAAGGAGGTTAAGCCCAAGATGCCAAAGGGTGTCAGCCGCAAGCTCGATCGACTTGCCTACATTGCCCACCCCAGGCTTGGGAAGCGTGCTCGGGCACGCATTGCCAAGGGGCTCAGGCTCTGCCGGCCAAAGGTCAAGGTCAAGGCCAAGGCCAAGGCCAAGGATCAAAACAAGGCCCAGGCTTCAGCTCCAGTTTCAGTTCCAGCTCAGGCTCTCAAAGGTGCCCAGGCCCCTACAAAGGCTTCAGAATAGATATCTTTGTCTGCCAATGTGAGGACAGAAGGACTGGTGTAACTCCCCTGGGGCTGCCATCTGCATGGGGCTGGGGTCCTCCTGTGCTATTTGTACAAATAAACCTGAGGCAGGATTAAAAAAAAAAGAAAATTGACTATATGACGGGTACTGGGATTATATCACCACATGCTGAGTATATAAAATCGACTGTGTGATGAGTACTGGGATTATATCCCTAAACACTAGGGATATAATATCTACTGTGTGACAGGTACTGTGACTATATCCCTCTATGCTAGAGATATAAGATCAACTGTGTGACAGGTACTGTGATTATATCACTATATGCTAGAGATATAAAATTGACTGTGTGACGGGTACTGGGATTCTATCCCTATATGCTGGGGATAGAAAATTGGCACTATGACAGGGATTGGGATAATATGCCTATATACTGGGTATATAAAATTGACTATGTGAACGGTACTAGAATTATATCCCTATATGCTGATAAAAGCATACCCAAGACTGGGTAATTTATAAATAAAAAGAGGTTTCATGGTTCATAGCAGAAGGTGAAAGGCACATCTTACATGGTAGCAGGCAAGAGAATGAGAGCCAAGTGAAAGGGGAAATGCCTTATAAAACCATCAAATTTCATAAGACTTATTCAGTACCACAAGAACAGTATGGGAGAAACTGCCCCCATGATTCAATTACCTCCAACCAGGTTTCTCCCACAACACATGGGAATTATGGGAGCTACAATTCAAGATAAGATTTGGGTGGAGCCACAGCCAAACCATATCACTGCTGTTCCCCTCTATGTGTCCATGTGTTCTCATCATTTAGCTGCCATTTACCAGAGTGAATATGCAGTATTTGTTTTTCCATTCCTGTGTTAGTTTGCTAAGGATAATGGCCTCCAGTTCCATCCATGTTCCTGCAAAAGACATGGTCTCATTCTTTTTTATGGCTGCATAGTATTGTATGGTGTGAATGTACCACATTTTCTTTATCCAGAGTGTCACCGATGGGCATTTAGGTAGATTCCATGTTTTGCAATTGTGAATAATATGGCAGTGAATATTTGTGTGTATGTGCAAGACCTTATTTCCAAATAGGTCACATTCTGAGGTTACGATGGATGGAAATTAATAATAATAATAAACCCAGTATAGCCAGTTTGGGTCCAGAGTGGAAAGGCTCTTGTATAAACCAGTAGGCAATGCAAAACCTTTTTGACTTCTCCACCTTTGAGTGTAAAAGCAGAGGTGACAACAGAAGATTTGCAATCCCCAACTTCATTTCAATATTAGTTATACCAAAGAGTATTTAACCAAAGCTACCATCCTTTTCAGAGACTCCACCTACCCTTTTGATATTCAGATGGACGGGAGACAGGAAAATACTGGCTGGAGAAGAGCAGGGTCCCTGGTGAGAGCTTCACCCTCAGAGCTGTCCCCATGGACCTAAATGAGAATAAGCACTCCTGTTTTTGCGCCCAAATGTTGCAATTTCCCAAGAACACTCTGGCCTACCATGTCCCCCATTCTGTGCCCATACAAACCTGAGACCTTAGTGGGCACACGCACAAGTGGCTGAACGTTGAGAGGAGCAGACCAGCAGGCCAGCAATGGCAGAATGATGTGGCAGAGAAAGAGAAGGTGGGGGCACATCTGCATACCAAGGGGAGTTCAGCCCAGGAGGTCAGAGAAGAGACCGGCTGCATGGTGGCTGAACTCCATGGGAAGATTATGTCCCCCACCTGTCTCTACAAAAAATGTAAAAATTAGTTGGGTATGGTGGCTGATGACTGTGGTCTAATCTACTTGAGAGGCTGAGGCAGGAGGATCACTTGAAGCCAGGAAGTTGAGGCTACAGTGAGCTGTGATTGCACCACTGCACTCTAGCCTGGGTGATAGAGTGAGACTCTGTCTCAAAAAATAAATTAAATATTTTTTAAAAACAATTCATGAAGACTTTCCAGTTTGTTCCATTTCACATGTCAGTTTATTTAGATTCCGAACAAAAGACAGGAGTGATAAAGTTTGTGCTGGATCCCGTGACAAATGTTCATGTTTTAAAATACATTAGATGGGCATTTTTTCCATCACAAATGAGATTATGTCAATGTGTCCTGGGAAATACTAGGAAAGCTGCATTTGATTGCAAATCAAAAAATAATGAAATTTCACTGAAAATGTATTTTCTTCATAATGCATTTTTATGATACTCTGGAGATTGTTTGAAGAGGCATTGTCATGAGTGAGTATATGTCCATGCAGCCAGAAGCACAGTGCAGGCTCTATCATAACCAAGACCTAATTTCCAGCAGGAAATCCAAGTCCGGGTCGGCCTCATCACACAGTGTTTACTCATTGCAAAGTCTCTCCACTCCAGGCTTCTTCTGGAGACCACAGGGGCTTCTTTTCATCAGTACCAGAAGCTAGAATCAAGGAAATCAATGAATTTTATATTATTCAAATATATTTTTTATTGCAAATGGTACTTTTTTTTATTGCATTTTAGGTTTTGGGGTACATGTGCAGAACATGCAAGATAGTTGCATAGGTACACACGTGGCAGTGTGTTTTGCTGCCTTCCTCCCCTTCACCCACATTTGGCATTTCTCCCCAGGCTATCCCTCCCCAGCTCCCCCGGCCCACTGTCCCTCCCCTATTCCCCCCAATAGACCCCAGTGTGTAGTGCTCCCTTCCCTGTGTCCATGTGTTCTCATTGTTCATCACCCACCTATGAGTGAGAATATGCGGTATTTCATTTTCTGTTCTTCATTAAGAACTACAAATAACTATTTTATTTTTCATTTTACCATTTTTATTGATTTCGTATTTCAGTATTTTCTGCAGACATTTGGTATTTCTTTTTAAAACATTTTTGTTTTCCAATTGTGTAAGGACACAGACACACACAGAGGGACAACCCTCTGAGGACCCAGGGAGAAGACAGCATCTCCAAGCCCAGGAGCGAGGCCTCAGGAGGAGCCAGCCCTGCCCACACCTGAATCTCAGACCTCCAGCCTCCAGGACTGTGGGAGAATCATTGTCTGTTGTTCACAAGTCTCCCAGTATATGGCATTCTGTGACAGCAGCCTGAAATAGACTAGGACACTGCATAAGAAGAGGAGATGAGGACACAGACACACACAGAGGGACGACCCTGAGGGCACGGGGAGAAGACGGCATCTCCGAGCCCAGGAGCGAGGCCTCAGGAGAGCTGGGTGTGGTGGTGGGTGCCTGTAATCCCAGCAACTTGGGAGGCTGAGGCAGGAGAATCACTTGAACCCAGGAGGCGGAGGTTGCAGTGAGCTGAGATGGCGCCACTGCACTCCAGCCTGGTGACAGAGCCAGACTCTGTCTCAAAAAAAAAGCATCAGCCTGATACTGATACTCTGTTGCTGACATATATCATAGATGGTTATCAAATCCTAATTATATTCAGTTGCATTAAAGACATAAGTTCTAACATTTGATAGCAGGGTAAGGCGCCTAGAATTAACAATAATGTACTGCGTGTTTTTAAATAACCAGAAGAGAAGACTTGAAATGTTCCCAACGCATAGAAATGATTCGTTTTCAAGGTGACAGATACTCCAAATACATCTGGCCTGATATATAGCACTGCACATTCTATGCAAGCAACAAACTCTCACACGTACCCCACAGAGACATAAAACAGTATGTATCAATAAGAGAAAAGTAAATCCAATCCAGTTTCTCAAAAAAGTCTCAGTTCTTCAAGTATCTGATATGATCCTTAAACGTGCAACTCCCCGTGCAAGGAGTCAGGCTGGAGTTGGCTAGGGTTTGTGGGCGCCTCGTGTTTGGTCTGCACACCATCTCCTTTCACAGCGGGTTTCTGATGTGTTCTGTGCATCACTCTTCTGGAAGGCATTTGGTCCTAAGCTCACCATGAGCTCCAAAGGGTGGGAGCGTCCACGGGACGGAAGGGCTTCTCTGAGATCATCAAGCATTGCTTAGCTCAGAAGCAGCCTAGGCAGACGGAATTCTGGACAAAGGACACCACAACTTGAAGTGTTTTCTTCCAGCCCCAAGCTTAGCTCTCCTGATATGTTATAGTGCAAATAAGGCAGAAATAAGAGAAAATGGCCAATGATGGGCTGTGTTGAGAATGAGGCAAAGGAGTCTGGCCTTCCCTTTTCCTGGGATAGCTGGAAGGATTTGAGGGATTTGGGGCATGAGAGAGGCATGAGCACAGATGAGCTGCTCAGACAGAAGTTGCCTATAGTTTAGGGTCCCCTAGACAGGAAAAGAGTAGAAACAGGGACATCATTGGTAACCAACAATTGATTGCCAAAACTTCACCCAATGAAAATGGCAGGAAATGGCCTCAGAATACCTTGGATGCTGAAGCCGCCTTGGAAGTGTTAGTCAAATTGAATATACTTAGGATCTGGAGGTATAAACTGTATATCATGTATAATAGGTACGTTATGTATAAAATATATATTATAATAACATAATCTCTTATATATAATATATACTTGCATACTATATATTATATATAGTATTTAAAATATAAAACACAAATTACATATTGTTTATTTTATATTATATATTAAATTGACATTACTATTAATGGCAGAAGCCACAATTACTTTTGCACCAACCTAATAAGTAATAATAATATGCAATATTATTACATATTATTAAGTAATAATGATATGTAATATTATTACATTTACTAAGTAGTAATAATAGGTAATATATGACTATATGATATATAATATACCATTATATGTCTATGTGTGTTATATATTATGTACTATGTAATATATTATAATTAAATATGTTATATGTAATATGTCACATACATAATATAATGTATCATATGCCACATACTATATAGCAAAAGATGTTATATACCATATGGTGTTATAAATTATGTAATTGATAATAGAGTTATATATCATTTAAATGATATAATTATATATAACATATAGTTATATTTTATAAATATATTTTATATTACATATCACATTTTATACTATTTTATTATGTATACTATTTTATACTATTTATATTATATATAACATTTTATGCTTTCTAAATATTACATATTTATTTATAGATATTAACTTAATAATATATAATGTATTATATATAACATACGTATACAAATAATTATGTATAATACACAAATATAATAAATAATGAAATATTTTTCGGTAATGGTGACTTTGAAACACAAAATCAAAATTGTTATAGGATGTGATGTCTAACGGCTGTTGTTATTCTGGATGGGAGTGAACTGTCTTCTCGGGCGCAGGTGGAAAGATAGAATGCATTTTTGTATCAATATCTAACCAAGATCTGTCGTGCCTATATTTACAACAGCAACAGCACCAAGAGTACATGATACCTGTCCTCAGAGTCACACATCGACCAAAAACTCACACAAAGTAAGATGCTAGGGATGAGCCTAGAAAGTGCTATGAAATAATAGCGGGGTGTGCTGGTGGGCGCCTGTAATCCCAGCTACTCAGGAGGCTGAGGCAGGAGAATCATTTGAACCTGGGAGGCGGAGGTTGCAGTGAGCAGAGATCGCACCACTGCACTGCAGCCTGGGTGACAGAAGAAAGACTCCATCTCAAAAAAATAATTAACAAATCACATAGCAATGAGCTTCCTGGAAGCCAAAGTAAAAAAGTGAGATACCTTTGTTTTATGAATAATACATTTCTTTGGTAAGAAATTATGCAAAGCTTTTCCAGTCATATCTGAGTCATTCATACCAAAAATGTCTTCAACAATATGCCACCGTAAAGACAGGATCACGACTTCTAAGTGCAATGTGTTGCAAATCCTCTCATTTTAGAGCTCAGTGCGCAGTAAGAAAGTACTGCTCGGCAGCAGCAATTCTGTGCAGAGCTACAACAGAAGCGGTCTAAGAACTCAGCCTCTCTGGAAATAAAATCTGTACTGTCCAGGACCATGAGTCCTTCAAATCATGCTCCTCCAATAGCATGTCACCCAACTAGTTGTGTTTGAGGATCATATCATCTGGCAGAGCATGGACAACCTGCAGTTTCTGCCCTTGTCTAAGGGCCTGTGCAGAAACCCTAAAGATCCATGCTGAGAAGAGTGTGGTTACAACCCTACGAAGGAAGGCTCATGGCAGAATGACTGCCGGGCTTCCCTCAGTATAGCTAATATGTGCCTTCAAAATGAAAGTCCTCTCCACGCCTGTCTATCTATCTATCTATCTATCTATCTATCTATCACCTATTATCTCTCTGTTACCTTTCTTTTTATCATCTATCTACCATCTATTTTTTCTGTTTCTCTATTCTCTATATCTTTGTATTTCCATCTCCTACACACACACACACACACACTCACACACACTCACACACACACACACAGAACAAATCTCCAATCTTCTGCTCCCTTGAGCAATATAGTTAGATCATTTTAGTCTAGGAAATGTGTCCAAGTAAAACACAGAAGTCACTGGTCCCGACCACAGAAATATTTCTATCACAAAGAACATGGATTGAGCAACGCAGTCTTTGTGAAGAATGAGGATCTATTTTATGCAAAAGATAACTTAAAATAACCAGAACCACTGTATGGCTTTGCTGCACATATACTCATTTCATCTTGGTGACCATCTGCCAAAAATAATTATATGTATTCTTGAAAATGTATCATAAGCCACTGTTAGGACAATGGCTTCATTGTAGGAACCACAGTCTGTTGATACGTCACTTAATTATGGTAGTTGACCTTTGAACAACACGGGTTTTAACTATGTGGCCACTTAGGAGATTGGATTTTTTCCACCTCTGGCACCGCTGAGTCAGCAAGACCAACCCTTCTCTCTCCTCCTCATCAGCCTTCTCAATATGAAGATGACCAGGATGGAGACATTTATGATCATCCCCTTCCATTCAATGAACAGTAAATATATTTTCTGTTCCTTATGATTTTCTTTTTTTTTTTTTAATTTTTTATTGGATTTTAGGTTTGGGGGTACATGAGCAGAGCATGTAAGACAGTTGCGTAGGAACACACATGGCAGTGTGCTTTTCTTTCCTTCTCCCCTTCACCCACGTTTGGCATTTCTCCCCAGGCTATCCCTCCCCACCTCCCCCTCCCACTGGCCCTCCCCTTTTCCCCCCAATAGACCCCAGTGTTTAGTACTCCCCTTTCTGTGTCCATGTGTTCTCATTTTTCATCACCCACCTATGAGTGAGAATATGCGGTGTTTCATTTTCTGTTCTTGTGTCAGTTTGCTGAGGATGACGTTCTCCAGATTCATCCATGTCCCTACAAACGACACAAACTCATCATTTCTGATTGCTGCATAATATTCCATGGTGTATATGTGCCACATTTTTCCAATCCAGTCTATTGTCAATGGGCATTTTGGTTGATTCCAGGTCTTTGCTATTGTAAACAGTGCTGCAATGAACATTCGTGTACATGTGTCCTTATAGTAGAACGATTTATAGTCTTTTGGATATATACCCAGTAATGGGATTGCTAGGTCAAATGGAATTTCTATTTCTAAGGCCTTGAGGAATCGCCACACTGTCTTCCACAATGGTTGAACTAATTTACACTCCCACAAACAGTGTAAAAGTGTTCCTTTTTCTCCACATCCTCTCCAGCATCTGTTGTCTCCAGATTTTTTAATGATCGCCATTCTAACTGGCGTGAGATGGTATCTCAATGTGGTTTTGATTTGCATCTCTCTGATGACCAGTGATGATGAGCATTTTTTCATATGACTGTTGGCCTCATATATGTCTTCTTTCGTAAAGTGTCTGTTCATATCCTTTGCCCACTTTTGAATGGGCTTGTTTGTTTTTTTCCTGTAAATCCGTTTGAGTTCTTTGTAAATTCTGGATATCAGCCCTTTGTCAGATGGGTAGACTGCAAAAATTTTTTCCCATTCTGTTGGTTGCCGATCCACTCTAGTGACTGTTTCTTTTGCTGTGCAGAAGCTGTGGAGTTTCATTAGGTCCCATTTGTCTATTTTGGCTTTTGTTGCCAATGCTTTTGGTGTTTTGTTCATGAAGTCCTTGCCTACTCCTATGTCCTGGATAGTTTTGCCTAGATTTCCTTCTAGGGTTTTTATGGTGCCAGGTCTTATGTTTAAGTCATTAATCCATCTGGAGTTAATTTTAGTGTAAGGTGTCAGGAAGGGGTCCAGTTTCTGCTTTCTGCACATGGCTAGCCAGTTTTCCCAACACCATTTGTTGAACATGATATCCTTTCCCCATTGCTTGTTTTTGTCAGGTTTATCAAAGATTGTATAGTTGTAGATATGTTGTGTTGCCTCCGGTGCCTCTGTTTTGTTCCATTGGTCTATATTTCTGTTTTGGTACCAGTACCATGCTGTTTTGATTACTGTAGCCTTGTAGTATAGTTTGAAATCCGGTAGTGTGATGCCCCCCGCTGTGTTCTTTTTGCTTAGAATTGACTTGGCTATGCGGGCTCTCTTTTGGTTCCATATGAAGTTCATGGTGGTTTTTTCCAGTTCTGTGAAGAAAGTCAATGGTAGCTTGATGGGGATAGTGTTGATTCTGTAAATTACTTTGGGCAGTATAGCCATTTTCACAATATTAATTCTTCCTAACCATGAACATGGAATGTTTCTCCATCTGTTTGTGTCCTCTCTGATTTCGTTGAGCAGTGGTTTGTAGTTCTCCTTGAAGAGGTCCCTTACGTTCCTTGTGAGTTGTATTCCAAGGTATTTTATTCTTTTTGTAGCAATTGTGAATGGCAGTTCGTTCTTGATTTGGCTTTCTTTAAGTCTGTTATTGGTGTATAGGAATGCTTGTGATTTTTGCACATTGATTTTATATCCTGAGACTTTGCTGAAGTTGCTTATCAGTTTCAGGAGTTTTTGGGCTGAGGTGATGGGGTCTTCTAGGTATACTATCATGTCGTCTGCAAATAGAGACAATTTGGCTTCCACCTTTCCTATTTGAATACCCTTTATTTCTTTTTCTTGCCTGATTGCTCTGGCTAGAACTTCCAGAACTACATTGAATAGGAGTGGTGAAAGAGGGCATCGTTGTCTAGTGCCAGATTTCAAAGGGAATGCTTCCAGTTTTTGCCCATTCAGTATGATATTGGCTGTTGGTTTGTCATAAATAGCTTTTATTACTTTGAGATACGTTCCATCGATACCGAGTTTATTGAGGGTTTTTAGCATAAAGGGCTGTTGAATTTTGTCAAATGCCTTCTCTGCATCAATTGAGATAATCATGTGGTTTTTGTTTTTGGTTCTGTTTATGTGGTGAATTACGTTGATAGACTTGCATATGTTGAACCAGCCTTGCATCCCGGGGATGAATCCTACTTGATCATGGTGAATAAGTTTTTTGATTTGCTGTTGCATTCGGCTTGCCAATATTTTATTGAAGATTTTTGCATCTATGTTCATCATGGATATTGGCCTGAAGTTTTCTCTTCTTGTTGGGTCTCTGCCGGGTTTTGGTATCAGGATGATGTTGGTCTCGTAAAATGATTTGGGAAGTATTCACTCTTTTTGGATTGTTTGAAATAGTTTTAGAAGGAATGGTACCAGCTCCTCTTTGTGTGTCTGGTAGAATTCAGCTGTGAACCTGTCTGGACCTGGGCTTTTTTTGTGTGGTAGGCTCTTAATTGCTGCCTCGACTTCTGACCTTGTTATTGGTCTATTCATAGTTTCAGCTTCCTCCTGGTTTAGGCTTGGGAGGACACAGGAGTCCAGGAATTTATCCATTTCTTCCAGGTTTACTAGTTTATGTGCATAGAGTTGTTTGTAATATTCTCTGATGATGGTTTGAATTTCTGTGGAATCTGTGGTAATTTCCCCTTTATCATTTTTTATTGCATCTATTTGGTTCTCTCTTTTTTTTTTTAATCAATCTGGCTAGTGGTCTGTCTATTTTGTTGATCTTTTCAAAAAACCAGCTCTTGGATTTATTGATTTTTTGAAGGGTTTTTCGTATCTCAATCTCCTTCAGTACAGCTCTGATCTTAGTTATTTCTTGTCTTCTGCTGGGTTTTGAGTTTTTTTTTGATCTTGCTCCTCTAGCTCTTTCAATTTTGACGATAGGGTGTCAATTTTGGATCTCTCCATTCTCCTCATATGGGCACTTATTGCTATATTCTTTCCTCTAGAGACTGCTTTAAATGTGTCCCAGAGATTCTGGCATGTTGTGTCTTCGTTCTCATTGGTTTCGAAGAACTTTATTTCTGACTTCATTTCATTGTTTACCCAGTCAACATTCAAGAGCCAGTTGTTCAGTTTCCATGAAGCTGTGCGGTTCTGGGTCGGTTTCTGTATTCTGAGTTCTAACTTGATTGCACTATGGTCTGAGAGGCTGTTTGTTATGAATTCAGTTGTTTTGCATTTGTTGAGCAGTGCTTTACTTCCAATTATGTGGTCAATTTTTGAGTAGGTGTGATGTGGTGCTGAGAAGAATGTATATTCTGTGGATTTGGGGTGGAGAGTTCTGTAAATGTCTATCAGGTTTGCTTGCTCCAGGTCTGAGTTCAAGCCCTGGATATCCTTGTTGATTTTCTGTCTGGTTGATCTGTCTAATATTGACAGTGGAGTGTTAAAGTCTCCCACTCTTATTGTGTGGGAGTCTAAGTCTCTTTGTAAGTCATTAAGAACTTGCCTTATGTATCTGGGTGCTTCTGCATTGGGTCCATATATGTTTAGGATCGTTAGCTCTTCTTGTTGTATCGATCCTTTTACCAGTATGTAATGGCCTTCTTTGTCTCTTTTGATCTTTGTTGCTTTAAAGTCTATTTTATCAGAGATGAGAATTGCAACTCCTGCTTTTTTTTGCTCTCCATTTGCTTGGTAAATCTTCCTCCATCCCTTTATTTTGAGCCTTTGTGTATCCTTGCATGTGAGATGGGTTTCCTGGATACAGCACACTGATGGGTTTTGGATTTTTATCCAATTTGCCAGTCTGTGTCTTTTGATTGGTGCATTTAGTCCATTTACATTTAGGGTTAATATTGTTATGTGTGAATTTGATATTGCCATTTTGATGCTAAGTGGCTGTTTTGCCTGTTAGTTGTTGTAGAATCTTCATTATGTTGATGCTCTTTAACTTTTAGTGTGATTTTGGAATGGCTGGTACTGGTTGTTCTTTTCTATGTGTAGTGCCTCTTTTAGGAGCTCTTGTAAAGCAGGCCTGGTGGTGACAAAATCTCTGAGTACTTGCTTGTTCGCAAAGGATTTTATTTTTCCTTCACTTCTGAAGCTCAGTTTGGCTGGATATGAAATTCTGGGTTGAAAGTTCTTTTCTTTAAGGATGTTGAATATTGGCCCCCACTCTCTTCTGGCTTGTAGTGTTTCTGCCGAGAGATCTGCTGTGAGTCTGATGGGCTTCCCTTTGTGGGTAACTCGACCTTTCTCTCTGGCTGCCCTTAGTATTTTCTCCTTTATTTCAACCTTGTTGAATCTGACGATTATGTGCCTTGGGGTTGCTCTTCTTGCAGAATATCTTTGTGGTGTTCTCTGTATTTCCTGCATTTGAGTGTTGGCCTGTCTTGCTAGGTGGGGGAAGTTTTCCTGGATGATGTCCTGAAGAGTATTTTCCAGCTTGGATTCATTCTCTTTGTCCCCTTCTGCTACACCTATCAAACGTAGATTAGGTCTTTTCACGTAGTCCCACATTTCTTGGAGACTTTGTTCATTCCTTTTTGCGCTTTTTTCTCTTATCTTGGTTTCTCGTTTTATTTCATTGAGTTGGTCTTCGACTTCAGATAATCTTTCTTCTGCTTGGTCCATTCGGCTATTGAAACTTGTGCATGCTTCGCGAAGTTCTCGTATTGTGTTTTTCAGCTCCTTTAATTCATTCATATTCCTCTCTAAGTTATCCATTCTTGTTATCATTTCCTCATATCTTTTTTTAAGCTCCTTAGTTTCTTTGCATTGATTTAATACATGTTCTTTTAGCTCACAAAAGTTTCTCATTATCCACCTTCTGAAGTCTAATTCCGTCATTTCGTCACAGTCATTCTCCATCCAGCTTTGCTCCCTTGCTGGTGAGGAGTTTTGGTCCTTTCTAGGAGGCGAGGTGTTCTGGTTTTGGGTGTTTTCCTCCTTTTTTCGCTGGTTTCTTCCCATCTTTGTGGGTTTATCTTCTTGTCGTCTGCATAGTTGCTGACTTTTCGATTGGGTCTCTGAGTGGACACCCAGATTGTTGATGATGAAGTATTTCTGTTACTTGGTTTTCCTTCTACCAGCCTAGCCCCTTCACTGTACGATTGCTGAGGTCCACTCCAGGCCCTGCTTGTCTGGGGTGCACCTCTAGCAGCTGTGGCACAGTGAGGGATGCTACTCGTTTCTTTTTCTGCTATCGTAGTCCCAGGATGATGCCTGCCAAATGTCAGTCTTTTGGATATAGAGGGGTCAGGGAGCTGCTTGAGGAGACAGTCTGTACTTTTTTGGAGCTGTGATCTCTGGTGTTCATTCAGGGCTGTTAGGCTGCTATGTTTGATTCTGCTGCAACAGAGCTCATTAAAAAAAAAACCTTTTTTTCTCAAATGCTCTGTGTTGGGGGGTTCGGGCTTTATTTTTCGATGTCCGATGAGGTGTCCTGCCCAGCTAGAAGGCAGACTAGCCACTGTTTGGCTGCCGAGTCTCCCCCCTGCTGTTGTGTGATTCGCCCTGTTCCTGCAGGCTCTGCTGTGGTCTCCACCACGCCCTGCGGCGGAGACTCTTCATTGTAGCGTGTTGCCTCGGCAACGGCAGGCTGCGTCAGCAGTGGGCGTGTATCTCAGTAGGGACGGGTTGCCTCAGCAACAGCTGGCTGCGTCAGCAGTGGGCGTGTATCTCAGTAGGGACGCGTTGCCTCCGCAATCGCAGGCTGCGTCCGCAGTGGGCGTGTATCTCAGTTGGGGTGGGTTGCCTCGGTAGTGGTGGACGCCCCTCCCCCACAGAGCGTCTCGGACCCTCTGCTCGGGATAGTTTGAAATCACGGTTTTGTTCGTCCCACCGGGTATCCCAAACGATCTGTCCCTGCAATCCCCTGGGCTGGCCTACTGTCCAAGTCTCGTTCAGTCTCAAGTCCAGCCCTCTCAAGTCTCAGGTTGCCGGTTCAACAGGGCACCCGGACAAGCGCGCCCTGTGGGGACTCCTGGGTAGGGCCGGCTGCCGCCGCCCCTGCTTCCAGCTTTGCCAGGCAGACCTACTGCCTGGTGTCCCGTGTCTTTTTTATACTTGGGAGTTTCCCCGTTCTGTGGGCAACAAAGATCAGTCTGGAAATGCAACTCCGACTCACTGTTTGCGGATTCAACGAGAGCTCCAATCCTGGGTTGTTCTCACAGTGCCATCTTGAGTCCTCCCTCCCCTTATGATTTTCTTAATGACATTTTCTTTTCTTTAGCTTGCTTTAGTATAAGAATACAGTATTTAATACATTTAACACATAAAATATGTGCTAATCAACTGTTTATGTTATCAGAAATGTTTGCAGTCAAAAGTAGGTTATTAGTAGTTATGTTCTGGGAGAGTCAAAAGTTATAGGTGGATTTTTTTTTTTTTTTTTTTTTGAGAGACGGGGTTTTGCTGTTGTTGCCCAGGCTGGAGTGCAGTGGTATGATCTTGGCTCACTGCAACCTCTGCCTCCTGGGTCCAAGCCATTCTTCTGCAAGTAGCTGGGAGTACAGATGCATGCCACCATGCTTGGCTAATGTTTGCATTTTAAATAGAGACGGGTTTCATTATGTTGGCCAGGCTGGTTTTGAACTCCTGACCTCCAGTGATCCACCTGCCTTGGCCTCCCAAAGTGCTGGAATTACAGGTGTGAGCCACCATGCTTGGCCTACAGGTGGATTTTTGACTGCATGGGGGATTGGCACCCCTAACTCCCACATTGTTCAAGAGTCTACTATACATTAATATACTACTGGGGTGTGTGTATTATTGTAATACTCTGAGTGTTGGAGAAGGTACACAATTTTTTGCCTCCTCTCTCTTACCTGTTATGAAAACAGGGATCCTGACCCCTGGGCTATTTCCCATTTAGAAATCAAATTAATTGAAAAATTAATTTGGGTCTCAACTCCTGAAAGGAGAAGTTACAGATCATAACAAAAACTGGTGAATCTCACAAAAGCAAGCATGAAAAGACTCATGGCAATGAGTTTAACAAGAAGGTGACACTACTGTAAATTCCCACTCATTCCAAATTCCTGTGACTGGGAAGTTCATGCAGCTGAAATTTGTCTTCTGTCCTTCATCTGAAAGAACAGTTACACAAATCCCCAAAATCTGGTTAAAAGGTGTGTTGGAGGCATTCTACACAACCATTGTAAGGTTGAGTAGAATTAAGTATCCAATGCAATGGACACCTATAATGGTAATTCTGAGCTACTGTAAGAGAGTGTATAGAACAATAACAAATTTGAATATAATTAAATATAAACATAAATATATGCAATGGTGACCTGAGCTGGGTATAATGTAACTGTGATTTGGGAATAGCACATCTGTAATAAAAGAAACAGAAGACGCTATGTCTCTGCTCCATCTCTTAAGCTGTATCTTCTTCCTGAAGCAACTTGTGGCTCTATCATGTGGTTTTCACATGAAAAATGATAAAAGTAAACTATTTGAACTTTCTTAGCTAATATGCTCAATGGATGAATGAATAGATAGATGATAGATAAATAGATGATGGATAGAGAGATTAGATAGACGATTAATAGATATATGATAGATAGATAGATACAGATGAGGTTTTGACAGGTAGGAAAATAGGTAGATAGATGATAGATGGATGAGTAGATAGATAAGAGATGGATTGATTAAAATAGAAAACATTGATGATAGATAATAGATACAGATGAATAGAGAGATGATAGATGATAGACACATAAGATAAATACTAGGTAAGATAGATGAGATAAATAGATAATAGATACATAGATGGATATAGAGAGAGGTGAGAGTTGAATAGGTAGAGTAGTAGGTACATAGATTGATAGATGGATGAGTAGATAGATGATAGATGGATAAAAATGGAAGAGATAGAGATACATATGAGATAGATAATGATAGACACACTAATAAATCTAACAGATATCACATATGATATGAATTTATACTTACACTGACATCCACACAGTTGAGGCGCTCGCGTAGAGGAATAGTTAGATGTTAGCAATTTGTATTGAGTTACAATTGTACTTTGTATATTTAAGTGTCATAAGCCAAATTCTAAATAACCTAATCCCTTTAAAATTCTCAGTTCACTAGAATCCTGAGTTAAAAAGAACTGACAACCCTCCAATTCCAAATCATTTCTCGAGAGTAATGATGCGTTTGAGAGAAACCCACAGCCTCCCTGACAGAGGAAACTTCTCCACTGCATTCCCTGGAAGTAGGCAGTCTTTGGGGCCCTCATTTGCCTCGAGCTAATGATTTTGTTCTCTTGGTTTGCTCATGGGGGAAGCAATTGTTACAAATCAGTGAGTTCTAGCTTTATGCACTGAATCTGGAGATCCAACACATTTGAAAAATTAGTTTTGAAGCTGACCTCACTCAACTGTGCCGGCCTCGGCAGAGGCTGTGGTTAGATGCTGGTCCTGCTCACATAGATGTGCCAGATGGAAAAACAATCAAAGTCCTTTCAACAAACCGAGAAGCGGTGACCCAGATACAAAGAATGAGTATTCATTTCCAGTGTCCGCTGGTGACTCACCTCATTCCGTTATTGGTCAGAGCCTTCCCGTTCTGAGGCAGCGCCCTGGCAAAGGCGGGGTTCTGGAAGGACAGGGCTTGCCTGGGAGATAGTGATTCAGGAATCAGACCGGGGGGCCAGTATTGGGTAATCGTATCACTCTACCCTCAGCGTGAGTTAGAAAATCATTGCATTCTTCAACTTCTGCAGCGCATCTTCATTCTCTGCTGTGTGCCTGCGCGTGAGCGCGCGCGTGTGTGTGTGTGTGTGTGTGAGAGAGAGAGAGAGAGAGACAGAGCGAGAGAGAGAGAGAGAGAGAGAGAGTGTCTTACTGTGTGACCCAGGCTGGAGTGCAGTGGCACAATCTCTGCTCACTGCAGCTTTGACCTCCTGTGCTCAAGCGATCCTCCCACCTCAGCCTCCCCAGTGGCTGGGACTACAGGTGCAAACCATCACGCTTGACTAATTGTTTTGCATTTTTTGTTGAGACAGGGATTTGTTATGTTGCCCAGGCTGATCTTGAACTCCTAAGTTCAAGCAGTCTATGTGCATCGGCCTCCCAAAATGCTGCGATTACAGGCATGAGCCACCACACCCAGCCACCATTCTCTGCTTTTCACTTGAGTAGATGCATTTACAAGCAAGGGTGGGCTCTGACACAGAAAGCTCTTGCCCAATTCTACAAACAGAAAAATGATAAGGAATGAGTATTCACAGTATCTTGAATACAGTGGATCATCTGGTTTTTGGTTTTTTGTTTTTGAAACAGAATTTTGCTCTGTTGTCCAGTCTAGAATGCAGTGGTATAATCCTAGCTCATTGTAGCCTCGACCTCCTGGGCTCAAGTGATCCTCCCACCTCAGCCTCCCGAGTAGATGGAAGTGCAGGTATGCAGTAGCACACCTGGCTATTTTCTTTTTAAAATTTTTTGTAGACACAGGGTCTCACTATGTTACCCAAGCTGGTCTCAAACCCCTGGGCTCAAGCAATCCTCCTGCCTTGGCCTTCCAAAGTGCTGGGTTTACAGGCATGAGCCACCACTCCCAGACCCGGTTTTTTCTAACATCCGTTCCTTTGACACTCGTTTATTAGGAGAACGCATTTATTCCTTAGGGCTGCCGTAACAAATTGCCATCAACATAGGGGCTTCCAACAATACACATATTGAACCCACAATTACTTTTGTACCAGCCTAATACATCTCTCACGGTTCTGGAAGCTGAAAGTCCTGAATCAGTATCATTGAGTCGAAGTCAAGGTGTCTACATGGTTGCGCTCCCTCGGAAAGCCCTGGGGGAGGATCCTTCCTTATCTCCTCCAGCTTCTGGTGGCTTCATGGTCATCACTCCGATCCCCAAGGCCAGCCTCTCTGAATTCTCTCTGTGCTCGGTCTCGCATCATCATCTCTGTGGGTGGGTTAGATCTCCCTGTGTCTTCCTCACATTAGGATCCAGTTCTGGCAATTTAGGAGTCACCACTTCTTAGTTTGTTGAAAGTACTTTTATTTTTATTTCCACCTGGCCTAGCTATTTGAGCAGAACCAGCATCTCTCCCACAGCCTCTGCCAAGGCCTGCCCAGGTGAGTGAAGTCAGTCCCCCAAAAATAATTTTCCAAATGTGTCGGAACTCCAGATTCAGCGCACAAAGCCAGAACTCATTGACTCATCATCTGGTTGCTTCCCCCTACAGGCAGGACCATCTGCTCATTTCAAGATCTGTACCTTACACACATCGGCAAAAATCCCTTTTTCAAATAAGGTTCCATTCACAGGGTGTAGAGACAAACAGCTGATCTGTGTGGGGAATATTATTCAGACTATGGCAAGGAATGAGTTGTCACCATTTTGGAAGGATACATTTTTCAAAATAATTTCAACTTTTATTTCAGATTCAGAGGGTACTTGTGCAGGATTTTTTCCTGGGTACATTGCGTGAAGCTGAGGTTTGGGGTACAACTGATCCTGTCACCCATATAGTGAGCATAACACCCAATAAGCATTTTTTCAACCCTTGCTGCCATCCCTCCCTCCTCGTTCTAGTAATTCCTAGTGTCTATTGTTACCAGGAATGATGCATTTTTAAATGGATATCTGTCCCAGCTATCCCTGGGAAAGACTGGGAGTGCGGTTACATTGTGGTCAGCAATGTAATCCTGTTTCTCCACTGGAAAATAAAGACATGGTGTTAAAACTGAAAGAGACCTTGGGAATCTTCCCCTTAGAGCTTAAAAATATGTCAGCCAGGTCCAAGGAGGTCAGAAGGACCAAATGGGGCCAATCCCCCGCCCCCCGCCAGCATCTCCTCCACCCATGCTGTCTGCCCAAGAGAAAATCAAATTATCTTTTGCTGTAGCCAAACTCCCCTCAATTATCCTCTCTTCCACTTTTGTTCTGTTCTTTTCCCTCCTGGAAGACGGAATGAGCCTTTACTGCATGCGAATTGTTGGCCTTCTTACCAGCCCGGGTCCTGACACATGGGCTGTGCCTGAGGAGCCTTTGGAGCCTTTTGCAGGAGGACAGCCGTACCAGCTTGAAGGAGACTCCTCTCAAGAGGCAAAAGAGCACTGAACAAGCTCACGTTCAAGTGGTTCCAAAGTACCAATGAAAGTGGGGGGCAAATCCCAGCCCTCCAAGTAGAGAAAGAGCGTTCTCCAGCTATTTGAACACCGGTAACAAGAAAGCTTTGACATAACTAGCTTCTCCCAAACGAGCAAATCAATACTCTTACTAAAGTAAGAAACATGAATAAACACGAGAGAATTCCAACGCAACTCAAGGGGATCAACTTTTTTCTTTAACTTTTCACATCAGCAGCTTTCAAATTCTGTCAATTTAGCATCTAAAAAACACTGACCCATGTTCAGCATATCCATGTGCAATCAAGGTGCTGCCATCAAACATCATATGATTCTTTTCATAGTTTGATAAAAATAATTCTGTTATAGAGCATGGGGCATTTGAGATAGACCTATGAATTCCTTTTTTATTAATGTTTTGTATATTTTTCATATTTCCGGATAGTTTCCCCCAATGACATTGGTAATTCTGTTTTGTTTTGTTTTTTAAATGATAAAGAGAGTTTAGCTTACACCCTTAGGTCTCAGCAAACTCCCTTGGTGATGGTGAGAGAAACTTTCCATCATTAACAAAAAGCATATGCTGAGGTTTAGATGATGTCAATCCGATTCCTGTGGAATGATGGGATTTGGGAGTTCTGTGCAGTTTAAAAAAAAAAAAGAGCCTTATAGTTTACTCAGAACCACAATTTACACCAAGGGGAACAGAGGAGAATAAAAGACCATTAATAAGAATCTCTTCTCATTATATCAGAGGATATGAGGCAATGACTAATAGGAACAGATACAGCTTATATGTATGGTGTTATTGTGATGGAATGTGTAGCATCACCCATGGCAAGCCATATTCGTCTTAGATACAAGGCTATTATCATATTCTCAGGGGAATCTTTATCTCCAGGGTATTAGGTTCATTCCTCCCTCCCAAAACCCTGCTCTGCTCACCCATTCTAATCTCCCTGTTGGCCCCTTCGTTGGTCATGTCTTGACCACAGACACCACCTGACCAGGCTAACACTCATGTCCTCCTCCTCCTGCTCACAATGAGGTAGCTCACTGGCATTCTCTTAGACTCTCTCTTCTCCTTTTCTTTCAACAACTTTACATGAATCAAAGATGCCAGATGGTGCTAATCATTTTTAGAAAAAAAAAAAAAACACACACACACAGCAGATGTTCTCAGACTTTCCTTCCTTCACTAAGAAGTTTTCTCTTGACCTGCCTCTTTCCCAAAAGCGACCATCCACTCTCTCTTCTTCCCATCACTAGCAAATATCTTTACCCACGGACCACACTCATTTTCTCCCATGGGTCTTGGCTCCAGCCATCTTCATTGCTCTGTGATGCTGCCCTTGGAAACATGGTTGAGGTCTCATTTCCAACCCAGAAATCCATTCTCAAGAGTTTCTCTTATTTCAGCTTCTGCCTTCTCTCCCCTCTGAAATCTATCCTCCCCTGGTTTCCACAGTGTCCTCCTTGCTTCTTCCTGGTAGTGCTCATACTTCCCATATCTATCATTATATTTTATTGTTTTCTCTTCTCCACATACCCATATTTGTAAGAATTTATACTTGGTCCCTTCCTTTTTCTTTGAGACCTCATATACTTGTGCTCCATTAAACATCTCCCATACACACATGGCTCCCAAGTCTTTAGCTTTTCCCTAGTGAGGCTTAAATTGTCATTGATCTACTGAATCTGTTTACTTGGATGCCTGTATTTAACTCCAACTCATATTTATTAGCCCCTCACCTCATCTTAGTGCATTGTATGCTGCTGTCACAAATTACCACAGACCAGGTAACTTACAAAGAAAAGAAATTTATTCTCCCACAGTTCTGGAGTCTGGGAAGTCCAAAAACAAGGTACCAGGGGTCAGGACTTGTTCTCCTAGTGTACAGGATGGTGCCTTGAATGCTGGGGGCAAAGGTTGTATCTTCATGTGGCAAAGGAGCAATGGGGAGTTGTCAAGGGGAGAGACAGAGGAAGAGAGAGACAGGAGAACCCACCCCCACCCAAACTCTTCTTATAGTGGAGCCCTCATGACCTAAACACCTCCCATTAGGCTCTGCCTCCCCAAACTTACGTCGGAAGTTATGTATCCAACACATGCATTTTGGAGGGGACAAAAACCTTCAAACCATAGCATTCCCTTCATCCCCAGTGTACCACCATTCCATGTCATATCTCAAGGAGTCACTGTTTATCCATGTGAGAAATCAAGGCCACATTTTTTAGTTTCCCTGTCCAATTGTCATCCTCACATTAGACCTGGCAAAATGTTCCCCCAAGTCTGTGGATAACTTCCCTCACCAGTCTTTCCCTTGCTCCTTAGTCCCTCTGCCGTTTTCCTGGTTTAACTCATTATCTCCCTGAAGACTAACATAGAAACTGGTAACTCCCATTCTCTCCTTTGTATTTTTTTGTCATAGAACCCCCACCCCCCCCGCCAAAGTTTTTGTTGGGCACATGTCTGCCCTTATAGGAATACCTTTCCCCAGCATCCCTTGCAGGTAGTGGCAGCAAGTGACCAAGGCATCCGTGAGCTATGAGAAGAATGGGCTGGCCCTCTGCTGCCTTTTTTTCCCCTGAGAGCTAGTTTCTATAGGTATTGTTTGATGGGCAAGTATACCCTTTGGTATAGCAAAGATGGCAATGAAAGCTAGGTCCCCTGAAAAGACTTTCCTGTGTGCCTACTAAGCCACATTGGACCTATACTTAGAAACAACCTTATTTCTCATTGGAAGCTTATATTGCCATCATCATCATCATCACCATTACCATCACCGTTATCATCATCACCATCATCATGATCACCATCACCATCATCACCATCATCATCATCACCATCAAGACTTCATCAACATCACCATCATCACCATTTCCATCATCACCATCAATGCCATCATCATCACCATTATCATAACAATCATCACCTCCTCATCAGCACCATCACCATTACCATCATCTTCACCATCACCATCATCACCATTATCATCATCACCATCACCATCATTACCATCACCATCACCATCATTACCATCACCATTACCATCATCACCATCATCATCACCATCACCATCATAACTGTCATCACCATCATTATCACCATCATCATCATCACCATCATCACTATCACCATTATCATCACCATCACCATCATCACCATCATTATCACCATTATCATCACCACCATCATCACCATCATTACTGTCATAATCATCACCATCACCATTACCATCATCTTTGCCATCACCATCATCATCGCCATCACCATCATCACCATCACCATCATCACCATCATTATCACCATTATCATCACCACCATCATCACCATCATTACTGTCATAATCATCACCATCATCACCATTACCATCATCTTTGCCATCACCATCATCATCGCCATCACCATCATCACCATCACCATCATCACCACCATCATCATCACCATCATCATGACTATCATCACAATCACCGTCATGATCATCACCATCATGATCATCACCATCCTCACCATCCCTATCATCTAAATTTCCTACTTTATTTAGAAGTCCTTGGTTTTCCCCTAATATCCTCTTTGTGTTCCAGCATTTTCCAAGATCTTGCATTACATTTAGTTATCACATCTCTTTATACTTCTCCTGGATGAGACAATTTCTTAGACATTCTTTGTTTTTGATGACCTTGACAGTCTTGAGCACACAACTTGGCAGGTATTTTCTAGGATATCCCTCAATTAGCATCTGTAGATCTTTTTTCATGATCAGACTGGGATTACAGGTTTTGGTGAGGAAAACCATGGAAGTAAAATGCCATGTTCATTGTATCATATCAAGAGTGCCTTCAAGGACCTACCAGCGGGGATTATGGTAATGGACAGTAAAAGCTGTCATTGGCAGTTTCCAAATTAAGGTTATTTCCTTTTCTTTTCTTTTTTGCTTGTTCAGCCTCTCATAAGCCAACACATTAAGATTGCAGTATATATCACCACCTAGATTTAATTGCATTTGGAGAATTAAGGTAGAGGCTTATGTCATATTTTGGATGCTGTGGACTGATAAGTACTAGTGAAGGCACCCATAAGGAATAAACTTTTCCCCAATGTCCAAGTTGGACTCAAATCATATTGTTTATGCACTAACATGAAGAGTAAGCCCTGAATAATAAAAAGAAGTAGAAGGAGAGAAAGGAGAAGGAAAAGAGAAAAAGTAGATGAAGGGAGAGGAGGCAAAGAGAAGGAAGAAGAGGAGAAAGAGGAAGGAAAAAGGGAGAAAGATAAAAATTTTAAGGTCAATCTCCCCCTAATGGATTAGACACAAAATTTCTTCCACAGAAGGGTAAGTCTGCAAAGAACTGAAGCCCTCAGGTAATGGCTCTCACTGCCTCTGAACCACAGTTCACTTTGCAAAGGGAAAGGCTATGAACCCAAGTAGAGACAGGACAAGTTTGTTCTGTGTTTGACTTGTTTTCAACAGCATTCTGCCCATGAATGCCAGTCTCTTCCCACCATGCGCTTGCTCCAATTCCAGGTTGAGGAGTCAGTCTAAGCAAACTTTCTTCATACTTTCTACCATCAGCCCAGCCACAGGCAGATTATGTACAGTCATTTATTCAACATTTATCTTATCAGCAAGTCTCCTTCCTGCCTTCCTCCTACCTTGTGCAATATTGAATCTCTGCATTTCTATTTCCCACTTAAGTTTGGATTTTCCAGCAAGATCCATGCATCCAGGCATTAACGTGAGTTGTCAGCAAGTAGTGGAGGCAGAGTGAATGCTGAAGGGCCCCAGAGCTCCCTGAAGCTGAGCCCCTTGGCTTGCCAAAATGCTCTCATATCCTGTTTTGCATGCCATGTGTTAGGCAGTGCAATTTCCATCTAGTGGAGATACAGCTGTTTGTATCAGTTGCAAACCAGCTAAAGACACGCAGCCCCAGCTTCTGCAGAAATTGGCTAGGATGCGAGTTAAACTGTCCCAATTTGCTAATGAACATACAGAGGGAAAAAATCTTTTCAGCTTGGCTGGTTAGTTGCAAAATATGTCATTTTCTCATTCACATAATTGTTGGGCATGATCAAGTGGAAAATATAACTATTTTTAAGGTACTCTTTTTCCCTATAATGGTGACTCTTTAAGGGTACACATCAGAAAGATACATCTGGGATTTTTTTTAATAGGTAGTTAAGATTTTCTCCCCTCCCCCAGACCTACCGAAAAAGAATAGAGTGCATGAATTTTGCGAATGTTCTCCCTGGAATTTTGATTTATAATCCTGGATAAGAACTTTGCTTGAAAGCAGTGGGTGACTGGGTTTCGAGCTGCTTCCAACACTGAAGTTTAGAATTCTATGAAGCTTTAAATTTGAATGGAGTGAAAAAAAACAGACATCCATTAATATCAATAAACAGCTGCACATTAGGAAAGTAGATACAATCCTAAACTAAAATATCTCTTTATTTTTGCTTCCTGGCATGAGTGCATTGGCCTCAGAAATAGTCTCTATGGAAGCCAACATGTGGCCCCTACTGTGTTTATCCATCCCACTTCCTCCTCCGCCTGCTCTCCAAATATCTTTTGCATTACTCTCCTCAACCCACTAAGTGATTTCTGCTCATCTCTCTTTCTGCTCAACCTCAAAAAAGAACGTTTTATATTGGATTATGGTGATCAGAGAACCTGTGAAGACCCTATGGTTTATAGCACATGTATGCCATCATTACTGTCATCACACAGGCCTGATGTTTCTGTAGCTGAGTGATCTATAGCTATAGATATAGCTATAGATGACCAAACAATCAATGAGCTCACTGCTCAATGCACACGGAGGCTAATACCATGACACTGGCTTTTGACAAAAGAAAAGCTTTATTGTGAGTCACCCGGAAAAGAGACAAGAGGTAATGCTCAAATGTGTCTCTATGAGCTGAGCTTTTGGTCAGGTTTTATAAGCACAAAGTAATTCAACAAGATCTGATTGGACCTTGGAATGAAGTGATGCCATGAGGCATGATCTGATTGGATCTTGCCATGGGGTGATATCAGGAGGCACGATCTGATTGGCTCTTGCCATAGGGTGATGTCAGGGTTCAATCTGATTGGATTCTGTATCCTGACATGTGGCATCTGCTTCTTAGTTCAGCCCCTACTCCTCAGTTAGCTTTCTCTCAAGTTGCATGCTTGGTTCACCTGGGCACATTCAGATTACATGATTCTCAATGTGGGGGTTCATGGCAACTGAAGAACAAATCACAATTTCGTTACATGAAAGTTGAGCCAGATTTGTCTGATGCCGTTTATATATATATAATAGTATGTACACACATATGTATACATATATACACACACATATAGTTTCATGTTACTTAATTGGTCACCTCTCAGGTGTCATTTGTTTCAGTTCATAAACCATAAAAAAGATAAACTTTATAAGGATGTCTATTGAATAGAGACAGCACCTTTAGCTCCTAGACTTTGGAAATCACATGAATTTTATTATTAGTATAAGAAAGAAACAGAATAACTTGGACTATGCTACCATTACAAGAAAACCAGAGAGATTAAGAAAGAAGAGTGCAAGGCTGTTATCTGGACATCCACCGAGGGTGGCCAACCACCTAGTTCCCTCAAAACTTAGGGGTTCAGTGCTAAACACACCCTGGGATGTGGACATTCAATGCTAAAACCAAGAAAACCACAGGCAGAAAAACAAAGTGAGACCTACGGTGGCCCCAGCTCACTGCCGTGAGAGCATTTCCAGGCTGTGACTTGAAGGCAGAAGCTAAGAGAAACCTGGAAAACTCCCTGAGTTGAGGAAATGTAGCTGAGAGAATGGCCCAACCATAAATCAACCTACTAGAAAACGTCTCGCCATCAGAATTCTCAAAACATCAAAGCGACATACCTTTGAGATAAGAGATTCTGAAAATTTTCAAACACAGCTGGGTCAACTGTTGCTTCTACCCCTGAAAACCCTAATGTAAGATGTTTGTAGTGTGCATCGGGCTGTTTTCTAGTCAATGCAAAACGCTGAGCCAGCTCAAACACTGTCAGATTTACACTATTGAGTTTTAAATGACTTCTTTTAACAAGTTAGATATATTGTGTAATAGTCCATCGACTATTTTGAGGGGAACAAAAGAATGCAAACTCAATTTGATGGACTTTAAAAAAAATCATTATAGGTCAGGCATGGTGGCTCACACCAGTAATCCCAGCACTTTGGGGTGCCAAGGTACAAGGATTGCTTGAGCCCAGCAGTCTGGGCAACATAGCAACACCCCATCTCAAAAAATTAAAATTGAATTAAAAATTGAAACATGAAAAATTTTTTTAATCATTGTAATTCTATCCCGAAAAGATACAAATCAAACCCAACATGAGTAATTCACCTATTAAATAACTTAGTACAGTGCCATTAAATGGGAAACTAGGTCTATACTGAGATAATCGAATTATAGTTCATGCTTTGCTTTCTGATGTTGGGTTGTTTCAAAAGAAAGACATTTTTACATAAAACATCCAGATAATTATAGTTAATTTGAATTTGACATATTTGATTTTGTTTGTAGATAACAATGTTTACTTTTGTTTAGTTACTGTAAACCTAAGTCTATAAACAAAGAAGATGCCTTCAAGACTATCCATCTATGAATTAAAATTATTTACTTTAGCAAGACTAAGCAGAAAAAGAACTTAGCATATGCTATAGTGGATGTGTCTTGTTCCTTTAGTGGTATTTCTTACTATTGGAGTTTCTTTGCACTCAATTTATTTGGGATTTAGAAAATGGAGCCTTAGCTCCATGGGAAGCATGGGAAGAAAGAAAGCCTTTACATTCTCCGTATGTATAACAAAGATGTGTATTTCAAGCATATAGATGCTTTTCTGCAACAAAAAAAATATAGTCTCAACGGGTTATCCAGACTGTCTTTATGTTCACCAAAGTGTTAGGCTATCCAAGAATAAAATTCCCCAAGCCCATTAACCTCATCCATTTTTTTCTGACTACAACATAAGCAACTCTTTCATGACATCACTAAATAACATACACATGTGCTCACAGTTGCAGATACATATTTCCTGGCTGTGTGCAAGACGAGGCACTGTTTGCACAGGATCCCTTAAGTAAAATGTCACATTCCACCTGCAGACATCTGCCTACCCAAATGTGGGTGTGCAGGCAGTATACGCTAAGAAAAAATCTGCTATAAACTGTCAGAAGACCAGACACACTGCAGACCTCAACAGCCTCCCGCCCTTAGGCAGCCGTTTCTACAAGAAATGATGTGCAGATTTTCCTACGCCCAAGAGCTATTGTAGACAGGCATGGTTCTCACACATTGCATCACTGTTCCCCAGTTGAGAATTAACTCTGTCTCAGTCCCATTCTAATGTCCCCAGCAGGTATATCAATGCTATGATTCCTCTCTGTTTATCACCAAATCACCAAATTACAGTAAACAAAAGTCAGATCACGCACTAAAGAGACTTCTCCACTCATAGCATGTCATTCTTTGAAAGTAAAGGGCTTTAAAAAAATAAGAATGTACACAATTTTGCATGCTAGCTTTTTCAGAAAACTTAAAACACGTGGTTACCCTAGAGGAAATGGTCACATTCTTCATTTCTGTCAGTGCCTATCAAGATTAAACTTCCTGGTTGGAGACTAGAAGATCGGATCAGAGCAGGAATACAAGGAAAGAGAACACAGGCGACTCAGACATTTCCAGTCACAGTAAGAAATGGCCTCTGGAATGGAACTCAGGTTAAAGACGAAATTCTGATAAAAAACCTCCACCAGTCCTGTCTCTAATTTTTTTTCCTGCCCAAAACCATGGGATTTCTCAGATCTCAGGCTGTGGCTGTCTTGGTCAGCTTGGGCTTCCACAACAAAACACCATATACTGAATGGCTTATAAACAGCAGACATTTATTGCTCACAGTTCTGGACTCTAGAAGCCCAAGATCAAGACATGGCAGACTTAGTGTCTGATATGGACTTCCTTCCTGGTTCATAGGCAGTGTCTTCTTGCTGTGTTCTCACACAATGGAAGGGACAAGGGAGCTCTCTGAGGTCCCTTTTATAAGGGCACTGATTTCATTTATGGGGCTCCACTCTCATGACCTTATCACCTCCCCAAAGCCCCAATTTCTAATACTATAACCTTGGGGGTTAGGATAAATTTGGAGAACACATGAACATTCAGACCATAGTAGTGGGGCAAAGGCCACAGTCAGGTGTCGCTTAACAACAGAGATATATTCCAAGAACTACATCCTTAGGCGCTTTTGTTATCATGTGAACATTGCAGAATGCACTTGCACAAGCCTGGATGCTCTAACCTACTACACATCTAGGCTACATGGTTTAGCCGGTGGCTCGTTGGCCACAAATCTGTATAACAGCTTACTGTACTGAATACTGTAGGCAATTGTAACACAATGGTAAATATTTCTGTATCTAAATTTATCCAAACATTAAAAGGTACAGTAAAAATATGGCATAAAATGGTACATTAGTATAGGGCAGATTAATAATAATTTTAAGAAATGACTGTGATATATGTAATATATATTGGAGGCTGCATGAGCTATGATTGTGCCACTGCACTCCAGCCTGGGTGACAGCAAAATCCTGTCAAAAGGAAAGGAAAGGAAAAGAGGAGAAGGGAAGGGAGGGGAGGGAGTGGGGGAGGGGAGGAAAGGGTGTTAATATCAGAGAATTTGACAGAGAGTGGGAAACCAGGAGAGAATAATTTGGAGTGGGAAAAAAAAAGGGAGAGAGCAGATACAAATGCAGTTTGCAAAAGAGCAAATCAGATAGTTTCTCCTCACAGCCAACTTGTAGATAAAATAGTGTCCCCTTGCTCTTTCTGGGGGTAATGAAAATTCCCACTCAGTAGGTGTTCTACTATTACAAGTTAGGTCTGGTAAAATGCCAGGGCTGTTTGCCTGTTGCCATAATTAAGTAGCCATTGACACTTGAGTAAGAATTAATAAATGAGTGAACTGTCAGCAAGTGGGTCATCAGAGCCTGGAATTACCAGGAGTTTATCTGCTAAAGGACAAGCTGGACTCCAAGAAGGGGTCAGTGGGAAACTGAACACAAGTCCCTCTCACACCAGGATTGTCCAGAGCACAGACTGACCTCTCCAAATCCACGATAGAAATCAGTGGCTTCTGAAGAGGAGTTCCGAATGATACTTTTCCCGAAGGATTTGGAACAGTCACTTTTTCATGTGTCATCCTCACTTGTGGGGACATGTGTGTGTGGCTTCATGATTGATTGCCTTCTGCAAACTCTGATTTGTTACACAAGTCTATGCTGGTTATTCTACAGAGGTGGTCCAATTCCCCATTTATTTACCCCTTTTTCTGCCGCGCTGCCATCCCTTATAATGAGCTTTACTTAAAAAAAAAAATGTGTCCATGCCATGAACCAAGCATAGGCACAGATGAAAAGCCAAGCTGGGATGAACAAGGGGTTGCTTTGTCCCTGGCTGATATGAGATGGGCACCACCAACCAGATGCCACTCTACCCACGTCAGGGACATAAAATGAGCTTCTTAGGGCAAACCAGAAGGGCACTCAAGGAGAGTCGGTGATATGGTTTGGATCTGTGTGCCCACCAAATCTCATGTGAAACTGTGTTCCCCAGTTTTGGAGGTGGGGCCTGAAGAGAGGTGATTGGCTCATAGGTGTGGCCCCTTCATGAATGGTTTAGCACCATCTGCTCATTGCTGTTCTCACAACAGTGAGTGAATGATCATGAAATCTTCCAACTGTTCAGAAGTACGTGGCACCTCCCCCATCTCTCTCTCTTCCTCCTGCTCCAATCACGTAACATGCCTGCTCCCCCTCCACCTCCCACCATGATTGTCAGTTCCTGAGGCCTCCCCAGAAGCAGAAGCTGCCGTGTTTCCTGTCCAGCCTGCAGACCTGTGAGCCAATTCAACTTCTTTTCTTCATAAATTATGCAGTCTCAGGTATTTCTTTTCAGCAGTCCTGGGCAGGACAGGGCGTCAAGGAAATGATGGCGTTCTCTGTGTGCAGCAAGCACGGTGACCGTGACCACACAGTCAACACAGTACACTTCAGCATTTTCATTGTCATTGAGCTCATTCAAGCAAAGCAATTCTGCGGTAGGGACTTTCCCTTCTAGAGAGCATGTGCATTTTGATGTTACCTGTACTCAAACTGACCCTTGGCTCATTTTAATAGTAAAAAACACCCCTCGGTAGAGATATAAGATGCTAATGAGACCTGCAGTGCATGAACAAGCATGCAGAGCTACTTCACATGTGCACCCAGAGGACCCCCCCAGAACATGCTTACTAGCAACACCTCTCCCACCCACTTAGGAATCATCGTGTAAGACTCGTAAAGGGAGATTCTCCAGCAATAATCAACATTGTTTCACCCTAACTAGCAGCCTGTCCTGAATCTACTCTCTCAGGGTGTACTCTGTATTCTGCCCCTGCCTTTCAAAACACTCTTTTTGTTTTGCAGCCATTCACTTCATGCTGCATCCCCTTGGCTGTGTGTCTGTTATTTAAATTCTTTTAAACTAAGAAGACAAGAATCAAGGTATCATAACATCCATCAACAATGTGAGAACCGACTAATACAATCAGAAAATGAGGAAAAGGGAAAGCCATGCTCACTTTGGCGCGGGGTGTCCTGTCCCTTGCTCCCCGCCCCTCTCACACCCCCAGTCACCCTCGAGGCGAGAGGCTGAAACGGGTCAGCAGGGCTGCTGTCCTCGGGGGCTGCCTGCATTCCTTCTCTCATGGCCCTCCCTCCGTCTTCAAAACTAGGAGCGTTGCTTCACCTCTGCCTTCTCTCTGTTTGTCTCTGCCTTCTCTCTGTTTGTCTCTGCCTTCTCTCTGTTTGTCTCTGCCTCTCTCTGTCTCTCCTCTGCCTCTCTCTGTCACTCTTTCTGTCTCCATCTATCTCTGCCCCTATCTGTTTCTCTTTCTCTCTGTCTCTCTCCATCTTCCCCTCTGTCTCTCTGTCTCCCTCTCTCTTTCTGTCTCCCATTCTGTCTCTCTCTCTTTCCCTGTGTCTCTCTGTCTCTGTTTCTCTCTTTGTGTGTCTCCATCTCTCTGTGTCTCTGTCTCTCTATTCGTGTGTGTCTCTGTCTGTGTCCCTGCCTCTGTCTTTCTTTCTCTCTCTGTCTCTCTGTCTCTGTGTGTGTCTCTCTCTGCTTTCCTCATCACGTGTCTTTCACTCCTTTCTGCTTCCCTCTTCCAAGGAGCTTGGTGTTACACTGACAGCATCTGAATAATCCAGAATAATCTCCCATCTCAGGAGTCTAAACCTGGAAAGTCCTGTTTGCCATGTAATGTAAAAGATTCACAGGTTTCTGAGATTAGGACATGAACATCTGAGGACAGGGGAGAATCATGACGCAGCCCACGGCAACCACTTTAGGATTCTGAGTAAAACAACAGGGTCAGTCAGGCACAGGGGCTCACACCTATAGTCCCAGCTATTCGGGAGGCTGAGATGGGAGGATCACTTGAGCCCAGGAATGAGCTATGACTGTAGCACCGCACTCCAGCCAGGGTGACAGAGCAAGACCCTGTCTCAAAATAAATACCTCAGTTAATTACATAGAGAAGAATTTGATTCTCTAAAAAGTATTTACTGTTTTGGTGACTGTTATCTGAATGTTCCAGGTAATGGATTTTATTTATTTATTTAATTTATTTATAGAGATGGGTTCTTGCTTCATTGCCCAGGCTGGAGTGCAGTGGTTCAATCATAGCTCATTGCAGCATTGACTTATTTTTTAAAAGAAATTTTGGTAGAGATGAGGTCTCATTACATTGCTGAGGCTGATCTAGAACTCTTGGGCTCATGCAGTCCTCCCACCTCCATCTCCCAACCTGCCGGGATTACAGGTGTGAGCCACAGCACCTGGCCATGCCGATTTTAAAGCCTATTTAGATCTTAAAGCATTACATTGTCCCCCGTTTGATGACATAATAATATTTGTGATCATGTTCATATGACAGTGCTTAAACATGTTGAGTGTTCAAAGAAACAAGCACTGTTGAAGACTGACATCAATGTTTACAATGCCTTGTGCACATAAATGTCATAAAGAAAAAGGAAGTCGTTTGCTTTAGCCCTCAGAAGACTACTCGGTGAATAAAGCAGGGGCATTTCTCATCTTAAAGAGAAAATTAAGCCGGTGGGGCTTGCTTCAAAGTAATTGTGCACTGAGCGTAAGAGAATCAGAAGTGGAGATACTTTGTATATGTGGAAAGGGTAAATTAACTCTTAGACTGTGGCTAAAATTCAAGGTAAGGAACAAGGCAAGTTGTCAGAGTCATAGCATGGAGAATTAAGGGAATACAGCTAGAGTTTTACAAATTGAGTTTGCAAAAGAAAATATCCAAAGACTGGCTGAATAATTAGTAAGATCTACAGTTCAGCATTTCACAAAAAGGATCCACTTCAGATGCTGATCTGTGAGCCAATCTTTGTCTATTTCCAGTCCTCTTTATAGCACAGCTGTCACATATTCAGTCTAATATGATAGATACGCCAGGTGCGATGGCTCGAGCCTGTAATCCCAGCACTTTAAGAGGCTGAGGTGGGAAGATTATTAGCGGTCAGGAATTTGAGACCAGCCTGGCCAACATGGCAAAACCCCATCTCTACTAAAAATACAAAATTGAGCCAGGTGTGGTGACGCACACCTGTGATCTCAGCTACTCGGGAGGCTGAGTCAGGAGAATTGCTTGAACCTGAGAGGCAGAGGTTACAGTGAGCTGAGATCGTGCCACTGCACTCCAGCCTTGGTGACAGTGAGACTCTGTCAACAAAAAAAAGAATAATAAATAATATGATAGAAAGCGAGATAATAAAATAATAGATTAACAGATGATACATGATAGGTAAGTAGATAGATGATAGAGTAACAGAGATGATATGTAAATAGACAATACATAAAATGATAGATTGATAGATTATAGATATGATCGATAGCTAGATAGATGACTGACAGAAAGATAATAAATGACTAGTTGACAGATGATAGGCAAATAGATGACAGATATGATAGGAAGATGATAAAGGATAGATATAATAGATAGATGCATTTGATAGATATGATAGATAGATAGATCAATAAATAGTACATACATACTTCTGTTTCTATGGCCACTTTTAAAATAAATGCCTAATGTTTTATACATTGACATGTAAAAGCATGTGTTCAGCCCAACTTCCATTGTGAAAAACAGCACGTGAAATCTAATACTACTCAAAGAATTTGGTGCATTTTCTTGTCTATAGTGCTGGTCAAGTTCAGCCCCAGCTGCCTAGGGTAGGCAGCAGAATCAGGGTAGGTGGCCGGAGCAGCGTGGAGCCCCATCACCCCACTCAACACTGACACAAGCGTGGAATAAGGGCTGGAGTTGGGAGATAAGAGGTAAGATAGAGTGGGTGGGTCACCGAGACTCAGTGTCTTCCATGGAAATCGGACAGTGGGGCTTACAGTGGAATGGAGAGGGCAGGACATGGGGCCAGGGTGGTGACTCAGCGGGTCCACATGAATCCTCACTGATAGTAGGTAGTTAGCAAGGACAGTTTTGTGGAGTCAAGATCCAAGCCATGGGGACTCTGCCATCTGGTCCCAGAAACTGAGACCTAAAAAGGCTTTTACATATGAAGAATTTTGACAGAGGCATACTTACCTGAACACGACGGCATCAAAATACAGAAGATGAGGGGCAAAGAGAGAGAGCAAGGCACTGTTTCCCCAGCATCTTCAAGGGACATTACTAAGCTCATATGATCAAACACGCCCCATGACCCGCACCATCACCAGGAGATGGGCACTATTCTCATCTTCATCTTAACAAATAAGATAAAGGAAGTTCAGGGCCGGGTGCGGTGGCTCACGCCTGGAATCCCAGCACTTTGGGAGGCCTAGGTGGGTGGATCACGAGGTCAAGAGATCGAGACCATCCTGGTCAACGTGGTGAAACCCTGTCTCCATTAAAAATACAAGAAATTAGCTGGGCATGGTGGCACGTGCCTGTAATCCTAGCTACTCGGGAGGCTGAGGCAGGAGAATTGCCTGAACCCAGGAGGCGGACGTTGCGGTGAGCCGAGATCGTGCCATTGCACTCCAGCCTGGGTAACAAGAACGAAACCCCGTCTCAAATAAATAAATAAATAAATAAAGGAAGTTCAGAGACAGAATCTGGCCAAGTTTCCACAAGCAATCAGCAGAAGCACCATTGCTGGTAAGAACCTGATCTATAATAGTGCAAAGGCAGTCTAACACTTATCACGGTTCAAAGGATTGTAACAAGTAGATTTTTTTTTCTGTGTTATACTCCTTAATATTTTCATGAGCCAGCACTTAAATTCTAAGCAGAGGTCAGGTGCGGTGGCTCACACTTGTAATCTCAGCACTTTGGTAGGCAATAGTGGATGGATCAGTTGAGGTAAGGAGTTCGAGACCAGCCTGGCCAACATGGTGAAACCTCATCTCCACTAAAAATACAAAAATTAGCCAGGTGAGGTGATGCATGCCTGTAGTCTCAGCTACTCGGGAGGCTGAGGCAGGAGAATTGCTTGAACCCAGGAGGTGGAGGTTGCACTGAACCGAGATTGCACCACTGCACTCCAGCCTGGACGACAGAGCCAGACTCTATCTCAAAAAAATAAAAATAATTAAAAAATAAATTATAAGCAGAATTTCCATTGCATTTTGCTTATCTGAAGTACATGTAACTTGGGAATAAGAACACTCATATTCAAGAGCTAAATAAAACTAGACACAATTCCAGACATTAACGCTGTGAAGTTCTAGGAAGGAAAACAGTAAAAACAAGAGGGTGTAACTAAAAGCAAATCAAACCGCCTCTTTCACCTAAGTATGTTCTATTATTCATTGTGTCGTTTCTGCAATCACACGACAGTATTCCAGTGCACACACTGAATGTCTCCCCTCTCTCGTAGGCAACAAGAATGGACAAGACTTCTTAAGCTACTCAGCTTCAAACTATGCACACGTGAATTTTAAAGACACACAGAGCTATTTTACTGGCAGAGACTTGGAGTTGTGTCCTGGTAACGTCTACACATCTCGGCCAATGCAAACACATCTCAGGTCTGGCAAAAACCAGGTGCAGCCAAGTGTCTCTACCCTTCGGAGAATGTGCACATTGGCTCATGAAAAATGTCCACAGACCAATTCCGTGAAAGGCTCATAAAGTCTCATTTAAAGTCACAACACTCAGCACATGTTTTTAAAGTTGCAAAGAAAGCAGAGATAAAATAGAAACAGACAGGCAATTACATGGAGAGCTTCATGAAAACATAAAGTCAGTTTGGACTGCTCTCAGAAAAGGAGAACACACTATATTTTTATTTAATAGCTGGAGCTTGGGAACCGTCTGAAATCCTGGAACCACTGCCTCCATTTTCCACTCCCCTCAGCCAGGCTAGAGACAGCATTGATTATAAAAAGTAGTGAACATTATTGCACCAAGAAAAATACGTCCATTGTAGCATCTGCTGAGGCAAGGCAGAATGGAAAAATCAGAGCCATCCCATTCTCATAAGCCAGCTTCCCAAGTGCAGAGGAAAGGAGCAGTGAGAGGGACCTGAGATTTCCAAGCAGAGTTCACTTCTGCTCCTCATTTGAGGTGGACTAGAGGGACTTATCACTTCAAATCTCTGAGGCATTGTCCTTTTCCAACCCAACAGCACTCGATTCCACAAATTATTTTGAGGATGGCTCTATGGCCAAATAAGCAAAGAAAGCAGAAAGCAGCATAATGTGTGGGGTATGGAGAAGATGCCTGCATTATGCCTGGGCCGCCATAATAAAGGTCCACAACCAGGGGGCTTAAACAACAGACATCCACTCTCCCACACTCCTGGAGGCTGGAAGTCCGAGACCAAGGTGTGGGTAGGGCTGGTTCCTCCTGAGGCCTCTCTCCTGGGCTTGGAGACATGGTCTTTCCCTGTGTCCTCATGCGCTCGTTCCTCTGTGTGTGTCTGTGTCCTCATCTCCTGTTCTTATAAGGACTCCAGTCCTATTGGATCAAGGGTCACACTACTGACCACATGTTACCTTCATCACCTCTTTAAAGACCCATCTCCAAATATAGTCACATGCTGAGGTCCTGAAGGTTAGGATTTCACCATAATGGATTTGAGGAGGATACAACTGAGCCCATCACAGTGCCTCTTCCTGACAAAGTATGTTTCGTGCTGAAGTGGTATGCACAAGTCACTAGCAGCTGCCTGGCATATGTTGATGGAGAGAGAAGGAATTCAGGCAGTAGCAGTGAGCATCAGAACACACAGCAAGAGAGAGCATCGCCCTTGCATCATGTTTTAAAATTTGTTTTTTATCCTCTAAATCAGAGGCTGAAAACTAGGGTCTACCGGTCAAACCCAGCCCATCATCTGTTTTTGTAAATAAAGTTTTATTGGCACACAGCCACATCCATTCACTTACATATTTTCTGTGGCTGTATTTTCAACCCAATGCCAAGTTGAGTAGATGCTATGGAGACCAGATAACCCACTAACGCCAAAGATACTTGGCCAGTTTAAAAAAACAAAAGTGTACCAATTCCTGCTCTAAATGATGGGATGTGATTAGAAAGAATTTTATTTAAATGTATGGCACATTCACATTTATAATTTTGTAATTACCCAAGCAATCCTGTAGGGATTAAACTAGAAGGAAGTACCAGATGGAAGAAGACCTCCAGGGAGATGGGGCATAGAGATGTAAGATAAGAATTCGTGTGTAAGATAATCGTGGAAGGCTGAAATTTCCTTTAAGACCTAGAGAGTAGGTTCTTCTGGGAAAGAAAATTGCAGGGCAGAGATGAAGCAAAAAAAACCTGCAAAGGTTTGCAGCCCCTGAGCTGACATGTGGGCAAGAATTTTTCATGGGTGCAGAGACAATTCCCATGCAGCTTACAGACCTGGCAGGGTGAAGTACTACCATTGATCAGTGTATCAGTCGGTTCTCACACTGCTAATAAAGACAAACCAACACTGGGTAATTTACAAAGGAAAGAGGCTTAATTGACTCACAGTTTCACATGGTTGGAGAGGTCTCACAATCATGGCAGAAGGCGAATGAGGAGTAAAGGCATGTCTTACATGGTGGCAGACAAGGGAGGATGTGCCGGGGAGCTCTGCTTTATAAAACCATCAGATCTCATGAGACTTATTCACTATCACGAGAACAGCATGGGAAAAACCTGCTCCTGTGATTCAATTACCTCCCACCAGGTCGCTCCCACAACACGTGGGGATTATGGAAGCTACAGTTGGAGATTTGGGTGGGGACACAGCCAAACCATATCAATCAGTAAGTGACTGATCAGAGCCCTGGGGTAGCCTCAAGAGGATGTGGTTTGCAGAGTTGATCTAGACTGGCAGCCTGAGGGCTGGTACTGGCCTGAGGCATCAAGGAAAAGAAGAAAGTCAGGTGGGGCTAGTAGACCAACATCAAAAGAGACCAGGAAAGATTAGGAGGGACTTGGGGAGAGCGAGCTAAAGCTAAGGTATTACGGTCAGGTGCTGACTGCTGTGAAATCTAAGATCTCAGAGATAATACAGATGTGGTGACAAGGAGGACAAGGGTGAAGACATGACAGCTGTCCGTTATTCCAGCTATTGAGTGAGGTTACAAGAAGATCACTTCAGGGGAGGAATTCAGCATTGGGACACTCATGTCCAGCTGGGAAGTGACCTTTGTGTTCACTATAGCGGGACACAGACGTAGTGATGGGGTCTTCCACGTCTGTGAAATGGGAGCCACTTCCTGCCCCAAGAAGTAGAATCCTAGGTCTTGGGTCCATGAGGTAACCTAGAAATTGCATCTCCATGTGGTCGGGTGTGAGTAAGAGCCTGTTTCTGATTTGTGGCTTCTATTTTTATGGTATTCAGAGCTCCAAGTTTCTTCTCAACCTCATTATTGTTAATAACTCAGGGATTACCCATGGTGCTGGGGTGGATCTCATCTCCAAGTCCAAGATTATGGGGATCGGCTCACCCCAGGGGGATGGAATTAGAAGTGATTACCCCGCCTCCTCTCCTAAGATTTAAAAAAATGAGGCCACTTGGCTCATTCCTGTAATCCCAGCACTTCTGGAGGCCAAAATGGGAGGATTCCTTAAGCCCAGGAGTTTGAGACTATCCTGGGAAACACAGTGAGATTTCATCTTTGTAATAAAAAGTTTAAAATTAGCCGGTATGTGGTGACACACATCTGTGGTCCCAGCTACTCAGGAGGCTGAGGTGGGAGGATCCTTTGAACCCAGGAAGTCGAGGTTACAGTGAGCCATGATTGTACCACTGCACTCCAGCCTGGGCAACAGAGTGAGACCCTGTCTCAAAAAATAAAAATAAAAAAAACTAGAACTTCTACAGAGCAATAATTTTTTATGTATGCCGAGAAATAGACAGGCATCTTTATTCGATTTGTCCATCATTCTAGCCATCTCCCAGTGCTCACCCCAAAAATCCAGAACCTAGTGGCCAGCAGCAGGATTCATGTCCAGTACAGGGATTTAGGATTCTGTGTGGTAGGTCATGTAGACCCCAGCATACCCAATGAAGTGGCCAATGCTGTCTTGGGGTGGCGAGGCTCTAAATCATCTTCTGTGGGGTTATACTGTTCTCGTCAGGTAGGACATTTGTCCACCACGCTGACCTCTGCCTCCTTGGTTGGTCCTGACAGATCCTGTGATGATCTTACTATTGACCAGGGACATAAATAACATACGGGAGGTCTGCAGTCAACTGAAGCTTCAGCGTTGGTTAGTGTCCTAGGAGGATCCCGTGGAAACAGACAAGCGAGAGAGTGATCAGAGGTTGGCCATAGGATTGTCTGTGCACCTGGGTGCCACTGCACTCCAGCCTAGGTGAGAGTTTTACTGTCAAAAAATTAAAAATAAAAAATAACCATTTTCATGTTTTTATATCAAACTTAAATATACATATAAATATATGTATTCAATATATACTTTTAAATTCTAGTGAAATAAGCTTTTGTGTACCTTATGTGAAAAAATCCAACATTTCTTCCTAAACCCTTCCCTAATGAAAAACAACACTAGTAAAAATAATAAGTAGCATGTTTGCTAATTGAAAAAACTAGCACAAGAGCCAGAAGGAAGATTAGCAACATTGACATTTAAAGAAGGACTACAATTTTAAGCAAGAGCTTCTGGTCAGTTTATTTGCATTATGCTTGGCTTTTCAACTCAATATGTTCCAGAGGGTTCTCAGATTTATATTGAAGAAGAGTTTTATAAGTTGGACAGTGATGTTACTCATTTTCGAAAAGCAGTACAATGATGGCCTTAGAGGGTAGGTACCTTAGAAATGATATACCTTCATGCACATAGAAAGATTCCTTCCTTCCTTCCTTCCTTCCTTCCTTCCTTCCTTCCTTCCTTCCTTCCTTCCTTCCTTCCTTAGCTGAGAGCCATCCTTAGCTCAAAGAGAGGGAGTGCTTCCTTGCTAACAGCCTTGCAAGGCAAGTTTCTACAGGCAGAACGAGGAGCTGAAAGTTTCCAGAAAACTGGTTGGATGATTGTGCCTTCTTCTAAAGGTTTTGCTGAGACACATCCACTTGCTGCCCTCATGGCAAGATCCCATAGATCCCGTTGCCATCTTCTCTGTCTCAGTGAAATAGCCTTCTAGATGCAGGGTTAATTCCTCTGTCCTCAAACATCCTGGCTTACAGAAGTGGATACCAATCGAAAGCATGCCCAGAGGGCACACTGGTATTCTTGAATGAGCCAACCTTCATTACAAAACACACTCAGTGTGATAATTGGTCAATTTATCAAGTTGGCGGGCCATGTTTCCATACAGTCATCCTTTTGATTCTTCAGACATCTTTACTCTTTCATCGGCCCAGAGAAACAAATGTTTAGAGACAATGACAGATTCTCAATGTGTCCTGCTAGCACATGCCAGCCCTGGTGGCCTGAATGCCTTGAGTACTGTAGATATCGATTCAAAGGTATTATTAGATCTCAGAGTGAACTGGGTTATTTATTTTTTTTTTTTGAAGATGGGAAAGGACTTACCAAGAGTCACTCCACTCATTCTAAGACCCTCGACTCTCTGTGAAGTTCTTCATTTTTGTCTCAAGTAATTATTTTAAGTATGTGTGCTCACCCAATAAAAACCTCTTGTCTTGGTGACATTGTGGAGGTGTAAAGTCAGACAGAGAGAGAAGCTCTTGTTGCCCTCTTTAAAGGAGAAACATGCTTTTTTCTGATCAAACTCCAGACTCTCCAAAATTAAATTAGATGTAAGTGTGTGATCCCAAGAGGAAAGTAAAAGGTAGAAAGAAGGAAATGAAAGAAAAGAAAGAAGAAAGAAAGAAAGAAAGAAAGAAAGAAAGAAAGAAAGAAAGAAAGAGGGAAGGAAGGGAAAAAGGAGGGAGGGAGGAAGGAGGGAGGGAGGAAAGGAAGGAAGGAAGGAGGGAGGGAGGGAGGGAGGGAGGGAGGGAGGGAAGGAAGGAGGGAGGGAGGGAGGGAGGAAGGAAGGAATCTTTCTATGCGCATGCACATGAACATACATGATTTCTAAGGTACCTAGCCTCTAAGGTCATCATTGTCACAGAAATTTTGTTGTTGTTGTTAGTTTTTGAGAGTTTCACTCTGTTGCCCAAGCTGGAGCGCAGTAGCACAATCACAGCTTCACTGCAGCCTCAAACTCCTGGGCTCAAGCAATCCTCCCACATCAGCTCCCAAGTAGCTGGGACCACAGTTGCATGCCACTATGCCTGGCTAATTTAAAAAAAAAATTGTTTTTTAGAGATGGGGTCTCACTATGTTGCTCGGGCTGGAGATTATTTTTTTAAATCAAAAAATATGAGAAATTCTTAGTTCCCTACTTCCATTTGTATTTTGCTTATACCTAAAAACTACCCAAGTTGATTAATTTCACAACCTAAAAGCACTGGAAAGCTTTAGGTTGGGCATGCAGGATTTCACTTTATGGGATGGGACTAGAACATTCCATTTGTGATGACTTGAATTTTGATGCCACGGATAATCCCCTTTGTTCAAAGTGCCCTGTTTAGAAATTCATACATTAGGTCATGCAGCCCTTAAAATATGTTTTCATTGTGATAGATATTGAGGAAGAAAAGACACAGGAAGGGAGAAAGAGGCAAAAAAAAAAAGAGGAAAACATTACATACTTTATAAAATGTAACCACCGTAGGCCATGTGTGGTGGCTCATGCCTGTACTCTTAGCATTTTGGGAGGCTGAGGCAGGAGGATTGCTTGAGCCCAACAGTTCCAGACCAGCCTGGGCAACATAGCAAGACCCTATCTCTAATTTTTTTCATAAAAATTAAAAAAGAAAAAAGAACCATTAAAAAAATGTTTTATTTTGCCCTCAAGAAACTTGCAATGTAAAATTTCTTCTAAACCCAGATTTGCTTTAAACAACTTATCTAAATAAACTTATCTTTCCATATCATTTTTTAATCTTGTTTTTTTGTTGTTGTTTGCTTATTAAACCTAAGCCTTGGGACCAGGTGCAGTGGCTCACATCTGTAATCCCAGCACTTTTGGAGGACGAGGCAGGCAGATCATTTGAGGTCAGGAGTTTGAGAACAGCCTGGGCAACCTGGTGAAACCCCATCTCTACTAAAAATACGAAAGTTAGCTGGGTATAGTGGTGTGCGCCTATAATCCCAACTACTCAGGAGACTGAGGCAGGAGAATCGCTTGAACCTGGGAGGGGGAGGTTGCAGTGAGCTGAGATCTCACCACTGCACTCCAGCCTGGGTGACAAAGCGAGACCCTGTCTCAAAAATAAATAAACGAATAAAGAACCTAGGCTTTGAAGAAATAAATCTTTTTCAGTTTCGTTCTGATTTTATTTTTGCTACCAACACCACCAGCATTCTCTTCTCTAAAAATCTAACTTTTGCTTGTCAACACTCAAAAACAACATTGGTGGAAACCAAATGTATCTCGAAGGCTGAATTTCATGGTTTTTTAGAGGAAAAAGCCTCATGAACTGTGCTAGGTATTTTGATGATCAGCCCTTTGCATGGACATCTTGTCATGAATATTTATTCATAGGACATTTTATTTTCTTTTTAAAAGACTAATTGATATTTTCGTCGGAGCCAAATAGTAGGTGTGGCATGGGGAAAGTCGTGTCTCACTATTGGATTCCTGAATTAGTGAAAGAAAGACTGGATCTTTCAAAAATATAGGTGAATTATGTTTATTCTATAAAATACATAATAAACATCAATAATAATAGACAAATAAGAGTCATAATTCTCTATAGGAAATTTATTTCTACAGCAGAGTAAGAAAAATCCACTGAACCTCCCTTCCTTCCTGCCACCAAAAATAAACTTCCACGTCCCCAGGGGAAAGCTTGTTAAGTGGTATACACTGCCCTCTTGTGCAGACCGTTTCAACAGAAAAGATTCCACGCACCTAACAGAAAATATTTTTTAGAGCTCTGCATAAAGGAGGAAGACAACTCAATCTGCCAAGGTTTCTTGTTGGTTTATTATAGCTGTTTCATAATCCACAAAGCCACAGTCAGCAACATCCGCAAACATTCTGTATACAAGCTAAGGTTACAGTTCCAATCAATATAAAGTCAATTGTTTCTCTTTCCAAGAATTAAGCAACCACGGATTTTTTTTTTAATGTTCCAATTCGTAATGTTCAAATCTATGTGGTTCACTTATCTTTTAAGGGTTTTGCAAGATGCACTAGCACCACATATGATATGACTCGCCAGCAACCACAGAACCAATCATGCCTGGGAGGCTACAAAATTGTACAGTGGTTAAAAATGTCTCCACTGACGACGTTTGTGTTGGTTTTCCTGAAAGGCATGGGATGGTTGTGAAGCCAATTCTCATAAAGTTAGGATTGCTACTCTCATTCTCTCTCTCTCTCTCTCTCTCTCTCTCTCTCTCTCTCTCTCTCTCTCTCTCTCTCTCTCTCTCTCTCTCTCTCTCTCTCTCTCTCTCTCTCTCTCTCTCTCTCTCTCTCTCTCTCTCTCTCTCTCTCTCTCTCTCTCTCTCTCTCTCTCTCTCTCTCTCTCTCTCTCTCTCTCTCTCTCTCTCCTCTCTCTCTCCTCTCTCTCTCTCCTGCAGGGTCTCCGTCCACAAAACAATGGACCAGGGTTTTCCTGGCTTTCTTCTGCTTGGTGCCACTTTTTTTTTTTAATTCCCAGGCCCACAAACAATTTTTAGAACTGAAAGCAAAGGTATGTGGCAATACTTCATTGCGGGACCCACGAAGCCAAGAGGATCTGAGACTCACTGCGAGAGCCAGGGACTTTCCACCACGTTGAGAAGGAGCCTCTGCAGGAAGCTGGCGTGGGGAAAAACGGTTCGCTGCAAATCGTCCTTTCTGGTTTCAGCGAGTGGCAGCAAATGATGACATAGATGCCCGCATTCTCAGTGGTCCTTGCTGTGTTCATGTGACCCTGCGGTACCCCACACCGGTAATTATGTCCCCAGGGACACTCGGCAATGTCTGGAGACATCTCTGGCTGTCACAACTGGGGTGGTGGGCGCTCTGCACGTCTGGTGGGTCGAGCCCAGGGACGCTGCTCAACACCGTGCAGTGCACAGGACCCCACCCCAGAGGACCAGCCTGTCAGCCTTAGATGCCCACCCCTGGAGAAGGACTGTGCTAGATGATTAAGCTGTGGCGTTCTAATGCCATCCGAGAAGAATTAGAATGCTTATCGGAATCCCAACTGGCATAGTGCTGAGGGAGAAAAACGTGTGTCTTCACTCAGGAAAGAAAGAAAAACTGAGCATCAGGCAGGACTGGGGTGTGCGGGGGCGGGTGAAGTGGAGCTTCAGAGGGTGGCCCCGTGGCCTTTTGAGAAGACTTCTCTGTTGGGTCATCTAAATCTTCATCCCAAATTCTCCAGTCAATGTGTGCTGAATTCATGTAAAACAAAAAGAGGCCAATCAATTTATCTTCATGGCCTTAGAGGCCATTCATAATGAAGCAGGAGACTCAACTTGGTTCCGGAGGCAGGGACTTAGACTCAGGACCAGATTGAAGACTAGCTAAAATAGGGAAGTGGCAATAGCTCCTCTCCATAAGAAAAGCCCACCAGAGCCATGTCAGTTTACCATTACCATAGCAACGCCTGGAAGTTAGTGCCCCTTTCTATGGCAATGATCCAAGGACCTGGAAGTTACCACCCTTTTTTTTTCGAAATCTCTGCATAATCTGCCCCTTAATTTGCATGTCATTAGAAATGGGCATAACTATGACTGCAGCACTGCCTCTGAGCTGCTGGTGAATTTCATGTGTCCACTTGGCTGGGCCACAGTGCCCAGACATGTGGTCGAATGTTATTCTGGATGTTACTATGAGGGTGTTTTTGAAAGAGATGAACATTTCTATCTGTGGAGTAAAGCAGGTCGCCCTCCATGATGTGGGTGGGCCTCGTCTAATCCGTTAAAGACCTAAATAGAACAAAGACCAATTTCCCCCAAGCCAAAAGGTGTTTTGCCATCTAACAGCCTTTGGACTCTCCAATCCCCCATAACCACATGAGCCAATTCCTTAAAGTAAATCTCTGTATATCTACTGATATTGATATCTAATTGATATTGACAGGTTGATATTTGGGCAAATAATAATTTGGCCCAAGTCTCAATGGTCCCAAGATTGAGAAACCCTCATGAAGAATAATGAAAAAACTTAGAAGAGTTGGATAGATATATTAGAATGTTGTTGGATTTATCACTGGTTTTATAAAGTGCAATTCTTTAAGTGCAATTCTTTAAATTAAGTAAATATTTTTTATTTTATTATTGATACATAGATGTAGACATACAGATCTAATACAGATATAGATGATGTAGATATAGATACACACCCACCTGATTGGTTTTTCTTTGTTTTTGTTATTATTTTCAATGGCACAAACCACAGTTACATTTGCACCAACCTAATAATACACAGCGACTCTCAGAGTCACCTAGAGATTCTTTTTTCCTTGGCTTTTTTCAAGAATCCAAGCTTTTGTGGCATGTTCCTCTTATTCCTTCTTATGAATCCCATTTCCTATCATGTCCCCCTCCCAGAGCATCTAAAACCCTTCTGGATCTGAATTCTCTGCTTTTTTTTTTTTTTGGAGACAGGGTCTCACTCTGTCGCCCAGGCTGGATGCAATGGTGCAATCTCAGCTCACCGCAACACCCCCTTCCAGGTTCAAGAGATTATCTTGCCTCAGCATCCCAAGTAGCTGGGATTACAGGTGCCTGCCAGCACACCTGGCTTTTTGTTGTTGTTGTTTGTAAAGACAAACGATAGAAAATCATTCTATTATAAAGATACACATACATGTATGTTCATTGCAGCACTATCCACAATAGCAAAAACATGGAATCAACCCAAATGCCCATCAATGATAGACCAGATAAAGAAAATGTAGACACCATTTTTAAATTAAGTAAATATTTTTTATTTTATTATTGATACATAGATGTAGACATACAGATCTAATAGACACCATGGAATACTATTCAGCCATAAAAAGGAACAAGAGCATGTCCTTTGCAGGGACATGGATAGAGCTGGAAGCCGTTATCTTCTAGGTGTGTTTTATCAGGAAAACGTAGCAACCTCCTGGTTGGGTGCCCGCTGACCTCAGACGATCTGTTGTCACCACATGCTTTGATTTACTGCTTTCAATCTGGGCTCGTTTTCATGTTTTCTTCCTTCCTTCCTTTCCTGATGTATTCACCCACTCAATGCAATTAAAAGAAACTGGGAGGCTCTCATCTTATAAAATTCCCAATAATAGGACATTCCGCCTGCTTCTGCAAAGCATCTCCGTAGGTTTGAGACGTTGTGCAGACAGCCCTACATGTTTAGGTTACACACACCCATCTATTCTGTGCATATTTTTGTTCCACAAGCCACATAATAAATTATAGGACTCTTGAAATCTTATGAAACAGAGGGAAACAGATCTAAGAAAGCCCTCTGAAACCTGATTTTGTGTTACATAATGCCGGGAAATGGAATGTTGGAAGTGAGGCCTGCCAAACAGTCATCATTTTCAGGCAGTATTTTGAAGTTCGGGAAACAGAAAAATACACACATCTCCTCGTCTGTGATTATCTGATGGACAAATGGTTTATTAGGACATCCAGAGAGAAGCTAAAATCACAACAAGGAGTTTCTGTAAAGATTTAAAGGCAGGTGTCTTGAATTGCAATCATATTATAAGTCAATACATTTTTGTAAAACAGCAATGAAGAAATAAACATCTTTTAAACTCTCTTATCTCTGATTTCATTGTTTTACTTTGAACAAAATTAACCAAGTTTCGATGAAAATGAACCTTTCCAAAAACAGGGTCTAGAAATGCATATCTATTTCTTCAAGTGCTGCACTTTAAGTGAGTGGCCAGCCAAGAGCAAAAGCAAAAGGTCATTTAGTTGTCTAACTTGCAATTTTATTTTGTGTATTTTAGAGACAGGGTCTCCCTCTGTCACCGAGGCTGGAGTGCAGTAGAGCAATCACAGCTCACTGCAGCCTCAAACTCCTGGGCTTGAGAGTAGCTGGGACCACACCTGGCTAATTTTTTTCTTATTATTATTTTCTGTAGAGATAGGGTCTTGCTATGATTCCAAGGCTGGTCAACTCCTGAGGTCAAGTGATGTACCTCGTCCTTCCAAAAGTACTGGGATTATAGGGATGAGCCACTATGCCCAGCCCTATAACTTTTTAAATAGGTTTTCTTGTGTAGTGTAAGATGTACAGCGTGACTTTATGAGATACATATACTGTAAAATGGTTACTAGAGTGAAACAAATTAGCGTGTCTATCATCTCACATACTTACAAATATTTTTTCTCCTCTGTAGCAAGAGCAGCTATGATCTACTTATTTAGCAAAAATCTTGAATATAACACACTATTTCATTTTGCTTTTTAAAATGTTTTAATTTTTATTTTCACAGGTTTTGGAAGAACAGGTTGTATTTGGTTACATGAGGAAGTTCTTCAGCGGTGATGCGTGAGATTCTGGTGCAGCCATCACCTGAGCAGTGTACACTGCACCCAATTTGTGGCCTTGTATCTCTCATCCTCTTCCCACTCTTTCCCCCTGAGTCCACAAAGTCCACTGTGTCATTCTTCTGCCTTTGCATCCTCACAGCTTAGCTCCCACTTATGAGTGAGAACATACGATGTTTGGTTTTCCATTCCTGACTTACTTCACTTAGAATAATAGTCTCCAATCCCATCCAGGCTGCTGAAAATGCCATTAATTCATTCCTTTTTATGGCTGAGTAGTATTCCATCATATATATATATATATATACACACACACACACACACACACACCAGAGTTTCTTTATCCACTTCGTTGACTGATGGAGCTGGCTTCATATTTTCGCAATTGCAAATTGTGAATACAACACACTATTATTAGCTACAGTCCTCAAGTTACGCATTACATCTTCAGACTTTTTTATCCTATATATCTGCTACTTTCTATCCTTTATTTAAAAAACTACCTCATAGGGAAAACAGGCTAAGCTAATGTCTTGATTGTATAAAAAAAAAAGCATGATAAAAATCCAGTTACCCAGCGTTTCATGGTTGTTTGTCGTGTATAGTGAAGCAGATGTGAAGCATTTCAGTCCTAACTTTAACCCAATCAGTGGTGACGATCATGGGTACATTTATGCTTTTCCCCTTGTATAACTTGATGTCAGCATGAGCACATTCCTGCAGAGACAAGAAAGCAAACACCATCCCATTTTTTGAGGACACACTTCACTCCATCTGCAAGACAAACACAGATTCTTTTTTCCTTCTCACATGGAAGAGAATTTCTCTTCACTGTCTGATACCAGCCATCCGAGTAGGTGGCTAGGATCGTAACACCATCCCGTGGTGGCTTTTTGTTTGACTGTTTGCCTGTTTTGTTTTTTTGAGATGGAGTCTCGCTCTGTCTCTCAGGCTGGATGGAGTGCAGTGACATGGTCTTGGCTCACTGCAGCCTCTGCCTCCTGGGTTCAAGCGATTCTCCTGCCTCAGCCTCCCGAGTAGCTGGAACTACAGGCAGATGCCACCATGCCCGCTAATTTTTGTATTTTTTGTAGAGATGGGGTTTTACCATGTTGCCAATCTGGTCTCAAACTCCTAACCTCAGGTGATCCACCCGTCTCAGCCTCCCAAAGTTCTGGGACTACGGGCGTGAGCCACCTTGCCTGCCCCAGTAGTGGTTTTGATTTGCATTTCAGTGACGATTAGTGATGTTGGGCACCTTTTTGTACATCTGCTGGCCATTTTTGTTTTCTTTGGTAAAATATTTAGGTCTTTTGCCCATTTTTTAATCGGTTACCTGGGGTTTTCATTTGTTTGTTTTTGCCTGTTGAGTTGTACGAATTCCTTACATGTTTTAGATATTAACCCTTTATCTGATATGTGGTTTGCAAATATTTTCTCCCAATCCTCAGGCTACCTTTTCATTTTGTTGATTCTTTCCCGGGCTGTGCAGAAGCTTTTTAGTTTGATGTAGTTCTGCTTACTTATTTTTGCTTTTATTGCCCATGCTGTTGGCATGATAGTCAAACAACGCTTGCCAAGGTCAGTGTCAAAGAGCTTATCCTCTATGTTTTCTTCTAGGATTTTTATGGGTTTCAGGTTTTACCTTTAAGCCTTACATTCATTTTGAGTTGACTTATTTGTATGAAGTAAGGCAGAAGCCCAATTTTATGATTTTACATGTCGATATCCAGAGAACGGGGAACAGAATGATGATTCCCAGCAGCTGGGGACTACAAAAAATGGGAAGATGTTGGTCAAAAGGTACAAACTAGCAGTAAGATGAAGAGGCTCTGGACACCGAACACACAGCGTGGTGGCCACAGTTAACAATATCGTATTGCATATTTGAAATTTGCACAGGAGTAGATCGTAAAAGTTCTCATCACACAGAAAGAAATAAAAACTAGGTAGGCTGGGAGCAGTGGCTCACACATGTAATCTCAGCACTCTGGGAGGCCAAGGTAGGCAGATCACCTGAGGTCAGGAGCTTGAGACCAGCCTGGTCAACATGATGAAACCCCATCTCTACTAAAAACACAAAAAATTAGCTGGGCATGATGGCAGGCACCTGTAATCCCAACTACTCAGGAGGCTGAGGCAGGAGAATCACTTGAACCCAGAAAGCAGAGGTTGCAGTGAGTGAGCTCACACAACTTCACTCCAGCCTGAGCGACAGAGCAAAACACAGTCTCAAAAGAAAAAAAAAAAAGGTAACTGTGGGGTGGTGGTGGATACGTTGGACGTTGGTCGTGGTCCTTTTCCCACAATGCACACCTATGTCAAAACAACATCATGGTGTACAGCATTATAGAATTTTAATTTTGCAATCATACTTCAATAAGGCTGGAAAATTTTTTCAAAGAGGATTTCTAAGTCAAAATAGGCTTTCTCAGATAAATGGGTAACAAGTGTTTCATAAACAACATCATTTTGTCCCAAACAACTTAATTACTGCATGTTTTAGATGTGTGTGTGTGTGTGTGTGTGTGTGTGTGTGTGTGTTTAGGCAGCAGGGGTGGTTGTTATTGTTGTTGTTTTTGAGACGGAGTCTGGCTCTGTCACCCAGGCTAGAGTGCAGTGGCATGATCTTGGCTCACTGCAACCTTTGCCTCTCAGGTTCAAGTGATTCTCCTGCCTCAGCCTCCCAAGTAGCTGGGACTACAGGAACATACCACCACACCTGGCTAATTTTTGTATTTTTAGTAGACATGGGGTTTCGCCCTATTGACAAGGCACTGGTAAATGTGATAAGCACAGTGAGGTCTGTGCATGAATGAGGATAACTTCACTTTTTTTTTTTAAGACATGGTCTCACTCAGGCTGGAGTGCAGAGGTGCAATCATGGCTCACTGCAGCCTCAACCTCCCAGCCTCAAGCAATCCTCCTACCTCAGCCTCCTGAGTAGCTAGTACTACAGGAACATACCACCACCATTCCTGGCTAATTATTTTCATTTTTTGTAGACATAGGGTCTCACTGAGTTGCCCAGGCTGGTCTCAAACTTCTGAGCTCAAGCAATCCTCCTGCCTCAGCCTTCCAAATAGCTGGGACCACAGGCACATGCCATTATGCCTGGCTAATTTTTGTATTTTTTGTAGAGAGGAGGTTTTGCTATGTTGCCCAGGCTGATCTAGAACTCCTGAACTCAAGTGATCCACCCACCTCAGCCTCCCAACCTGCTGGAATAACAAGAGTAAGCCACTGAGCCAAGCTAAGATATGTCTTTTTCTCTCACTAAGGGCTCCTAAGTGGGTATCTGGTCCCCACAGATGTTGAATTTCTTTCCTCTGACTTTCTTTCTAAGTCATTTTGAAACATGTGTTAAGGCTTGGGTACTGAACCCTTTTTGACTTTGAAACCATCAGGAGCCATTTCACGTTACTATGGAAAGTGGACATTGCCGGCATCTGGTGCACGGAGCCCAGGGATGCTGCTCCACACCCTGCAAGTGCACAGGGCGGCCCCACCTCAGAGAACACTCCAGCCCCAGTGTCAACAATACCCGCACTGAGAAGCCTCAACTAAAGAATGCAAAGATTCCACATATGAGATCATGCAGTATGTGTCATTATGTGCCTGGCTTATTTCACTTAATGTAATGTCTTCCAGGTTCATTCATGTTGCAAATGACAACAATTCCTTCTTTAAGACTTAATAGTATTCCGTTATGTGCACAAATCATATTTTCTTTATCCATTCACCCACTGATGGAGACCTCGCTTGACTCCATATTTTGGCTTTTGTGAATAGTGCTGTAATGACTATGGAAAAGCAGATAAATTAGACATTCTCAGAAAGATACTTGAAAACAAAATTATAAGTCAATGAATATTTGCTCAAAATCTTCAAAAGCTGTTTAAACCATCCAGAAGAATATGAATTACCATATAAACTTTATGAAAAATAAAAATGCTCGGCTAAATGTTTGCTGAAATTTTTGAAAGCTGTTAAAATAATCTGTGTACCTATCTATTCATCTGTCTATCATCTTTCTATAACTATCCATCCACCCATTCATCCATTTATCCATCCATCATTCATCTATTTAATGCACCTATCTAGCTAGCTATTTATCATCTATCCATCCATCTATTGAATCTATCATCTATCCTTATCTATCATATACCTATCTATCCATCTACCAATTTATTGAAGCCAATCATCTAGCATTACCTATGTGTCTATCGTGTATCTATCTATCCATCCATCCATCTACTGAATCTATCATCTATAAATATCTATCTATCCATCCATCCATTCATCTACTGAATCTATTATCTATCATTATCTATATATTTATCTATGTATCTATCTGTCCATCTACCAATTAACTCTCTGTATCATCTATCATTATCTATCTATCTGACTGTTTAATCTATTTAAGCTCTCTGTCATGTATTATATTTTTATCCATCTCTTCTATTTATTCTCATCTCTTTATTATCATATATTATATGTAAGTTGATATACACAGAGAAAGATTGATAGAGAGATAGAGATTTGTAAAATGTACAAATATTCAAAATGAAACACTTTTTTTGGAAAACAGGTGCATGGTAAACAAGAACATTCACTGACTGGCCTGATCCACTTCTTACCAACCCTTCTAATCTAATCATTCCTAGCGGGTGTTTCCAGGAACAGCTTCCCTCCCTGTCTCTGTCTCTTCACCCCAACACCACTTCCTGCCTGCCTGCTGGCCAGCCCAGCTTCCCTGAGGCCCCTCCCCGTCCCCTGCACCATGGGTCCCATCACACTCCATGTCCATGATGATTATTGATTACTTGTCCACTCTCCCACAGCTCACATCACGAACACCTGGAGGCGCAGGGCTCTTCCTCTCTGCTTCTCCTCCATACCTGGTGTGATGCTGGTAAATGGTAACACCAAATAAATGTTTGAGGAAATGAAGAGACTACTTAGTTCCCTCTACGGCTGCCAATGAAGGAACGATAAGTGAAGGTGATGATTTTTAACTCCTAAGATCAGTAAGTTAGGAGTAGGGGTTTTTCTTTATTTCCAGCTCCAGAAAACTGCAGAAAGGAGATGGGAAAAAGCAGCTCATTTCTGAAAATCCCTTTAGCATAACTTGCAGTACAATAGAAGTTCCTCAGCCAGTCTGCCTCAACCCGTCTCCCAAGGCATCTGGTTCTATTTCAGGGCAAAGGACATTAAATGTTTCATTATAATGCTTCTTCCACACACACACATATGCATGTACTGGAGGTGGGGAGCTTTGGGGAAATTTTTACTACTATTTGCTAATTTTTTATTGACTTAAACAGAAATAACTGTAAACTTAATTTTCATTTCCTCAGTTTGCTCAATTCCTTCCTTCTGATTGCGATGGAAGTTTCCTGGAAAATCATCACCCAATTTAAATCATATTTTCTAAGTATTTCCCTGTGCCAAGGTGAAAGAAAGTTTAAAATGATCCTTGAGATTATTTGTATATTTTTGAAATGTTTCGACGAGGTTAAATAAAATTGGAAGAAAAAGCAAAGCATCATATAAAATTAAAGAAAAAAACAAGCATTCGTGCAAAGCCAGGGAGTCAAAATCTGATTTTCCTCTAAAGGAAAGAGGGTTCAGGGAGTTCTTTTTTCAAGTTTACAAACCATTCGAAATTCATGAGTTTGCTGTTTTGATCATCATTTAAATCTCTTCCAGATTCCTACCCTTAGGAAAAAAAATATATGGCTTCATGCTTTAAAAGAAGAAAGATCAAAATAGTGTGTTAAGTAGTCTCAGAATACTTCTTGTACATATAAAAAATATTCAGTGAGTTAATACAAAATAAATCAAAAACAGACAGACTGAATCTTCCTTAGATTATGTAAGCTTTTAAATTCTAGGAGAATGAAGGATGCAAGCTAAAAGATTAGTGAAAGAAAATCAACTATTCCCAAAGAAAAATGTTCAAAAATATCAATTATAGTTCATATTGGCCCTTTTTAACAGAAGTCAAAGTGTGATATGCAAACACATAATGTAATGCCTTCATTCTTCACGCAAGTCCGGACTGTGCACGTGGTTAGCGCTTTGTTTGAAAATCCAATGAGACTGTAATATCTGAGAAACCACCACAGATTATGTAGCAAAGGCATTTTACTGTATCAAATTCCAGTGGTCAGAGGCATTTGAACCAGAGCAGCTCCATCTTGAATAGGGGCTGGTATCAGGCTGAGACCTACTGGGCTACATTCCCAGAAGGTGAGGCATTCTAAATCACAGGATGAGATAGGAGGTCAGAACAAGATACAGGTCGTAAAGACCTTGCTAATAAAACAGCATGCAGTAAAGAAACAAGCTAAAACTCACCAAAACACAGATGTTGACAAGAGTGACCTCTGGTTGTCCTCACTGCTCATTATACGCTAATTGTAATACATTAACATGCTGAAAGGCACTCTCACTAGCACCATGACAGTTTACAGATGCCACGACAATGTCAGGAAGTTACCCTATGTGGGCTAAAAGGGGAGGAATCCTGAGTTCCCAGAATTGCCCACCCCTTTTCCCAGAAAACTTGTGAATAATCCACCCCTTGTTCAGCATAAAATCAAGAAATAACCATAAAAATCAGCAACCAGTAGCCTCTTGGGGCTGCTCTGCCTGTGGAGAGAATAGCCATTCTTTTATTCCTTTACTTTTGTAATAAATTTGCTTTCACTTTACTCAATTGATTCACCTCCAATTCTTTCCTGCATGAGATCCAAGAACCCTCTCTTGGGGTCTGAATTGGGACCCCTTTCCCGGTAACAAAGTTACAAACAAAGAAATCCTATCTAAAACAGATATGGTCATGCGCCACCACAGAACAATGTATTGCTGGTAATAGGAGCAGGCTTATTGCTCTCAAGTTTAATGCCTTTGCTTCTTCAAATGGTAAAAGGCTTTATTGCCACCCTGATCCAGGAGAAAATCTCAGCACAAGTTTATTACATAAATCACTACCAATTGGTCTCACAAGAAGACCCTGACAGTGACAATAAAAGTAAGAACGCCCACTAAAAAGGTAAATATTAGTGAGGTTCTCAAAGAGGGGAAATGAGAGAGGAGACCATCTCTCTCCCTTGCCTGTCTTCTGTTAGAAAAGGCAGGAGGGGAGATAAAATAGCACAAAATTGAAGTCAGTAGTCAGGCAAGACACTGACCCACTGGCCTGACCACAGCGGGGCCCAAAAATTGAGAAAATGACACCCCCCTACTCCCGTAACTGGTGCCTATGCTGTATGCCAGCCTTGAAAATGTTGCAAATGCTTTTCTTACTGCCCAAGGACCTTCCCTGAGTCACGTACTCCCCGTCTACACCAACCAAACCACCCCGCTTAGAGGGAATTGTAACACAGTCACTAAGTGATTTACTGCCTTCATTCAACTTCTGTAACTCTTTCCCTCCCATGTGTGCCACATGTAAATTAGCAAATCAATGAAAGCCAGAGACAGTAAGGTCAGATGTCCAGCCAATGGGCAATAACACAGTTTTATCTCTGCTCCTCCTTGGGTTGTATGTCTTTAAAAAGGGAAAGAAACTGCTTTTCAGGGAGCTTGGCTTTTTTTTTGGACATGAGTCAACCGATGCTCCACAGCAAGCTGAATAAGAGTCTCTTCCTTCCTCACTCCACTGTCTAAGGGGTCTGTCAGCGGCTTTTCCTGCAACATTACTGAACCAGTGATGGATGGCATATAAAACAACGGTCCCACAAGATTATAATGGAGCCGAAAAATGTCTATTGCCTAGTGATTTGGGTTACAATTCCCTACTGTATTCAGTACAGGAGCATGCTGGACAGCTTTGTAGCATAGGAGCAACAGACGACATCATATAGCCTATGTATGTGGTAGGCTAGACCATGTAGGTTTGTGTAAGTGCACTCTAGGATGTTTGCACAACAGAATCAACCAGTGACACATTTCTCAGAATGTATCCCCATCATTAAGCAATGAGTGACTATAAGTCTGTTTCACTGTGTGTTATTTCCTCTGCTGTAAGGGAACTCCCCTCAGAAACCCAAGCTCACCTTCGTCCAGACCCACAGTGTAGCAATTTAGGAAGAGTATGCTTCCCCGAGGAAGCACTTTAGCTAAGACCGGCCACACTTGCTCACTGGATTTCTACTACCTTCAAATCACTTTTAGCCTCACAGAATCCATAGTGAGCTTCTTTTCCACATGGCAATTAATTGTAAATACAGGAGTAGGAATGTCCACATTTCCATGAGGTAATCTATTTGTTAGTTAAGGAACCGTATCCATTAACCGTCACTGTGTAACAAATACTCCCGACACTCGGTGCTAAGACAAGCACCGTTTCACTTGCACATAATTCTCTGGGTCAAAAATTCCAGGCTGAGCTCAGCTGGATGGTTCTGTGGGTCTTCCTGAAGGTCCCTTTTGTGGTCCCAGTCCACTGACAGTTTGACTGAAGATGGATGGTGTAAGCTGGGAACCTACTCACCTGGCTGTCAGCTGAATCTTTCTCATAGTGGCTCATCTCGAAAAGGCTACCCTGGCTTCTTCATAGGGGGTAGCCTCAGTACTCTAGGTTGACAGACAAGTCCATCCAACAGACGTGTTCATGAATGTACCTTAGACCATCCAGTCTCATCAAGCTGCCAGATAATGGAAGCTGCATGAAAGACCCTAGGCAAGATCAACAGAAGAACTACCCAACTGAACCCAGTCTAAGATATTTATTCACAGACATATGAGCAAATACAGGGTTTGTGACATTGTGGCACTAAACTTACAGTTGATTTTATATAAAAAAAAAATAGGTAACAGATCCCAAAACTCATACCTGAAGTGGGTGGGGGTTTGCTATCATACAAAAGCTTAAAACATACTTAATTGGCTTTGAAACTGAGCGGTGAATGAAGGTTGAGAAAATAGTAAGGTAATTGCTACCGAAGGCTAGAAAAAAAAATGATAACCAGTGGTATGTTGTGTTGGAAGAGCAAAACTGTAGCCTGCAGTGACTTGGAAAATAAAAATGTACCTAATGTGCTTTCTTTGGTAGCACATATACTGAAATTGGAACGATACAGATAAGATTAGCAAGGCCCCATGCAAAGATGACAGGCAAATTCATGAAGCATTTCATTTAAAAAAAAAAAAAAGTAAAATAAAGTCAAAAAAGAAAAGAAAAGAAATATACCTAATAAACTTGGACTTAGAGGAAGTATGTTTTTGTTGTCATTGAACATTCGCACTATTGACCTTTGGGGCCAGAAAATTATTTGTCATGGACACTGCCATGTGCATTGCAGGGTTCTCAGCATCATTCTGGGCCTCTAATTGGTAAATCTCAGAAGCACCCATTGAGTACAGCCTGAATTTTTGTTCCATAGAATGGTGAGTATATAACATGGATTTTTTTTTAACCCACTGTATTTTGGGATTGTTTGTTATGTGGCAATAGCTGACTGACACAGTCTCTTATATTATAACAGAAACAAAGAATTTCATGCAAGTTCCTTTTCCTGCTTCAATGGTTCATTCTGTAAATATTTTCAGTGCATTGCTTGAGCCAAATAATATCCGAATTTGGGGATAAATATGTATGAAGTGATAGACCCTGACCTCCTGAGGCTCCTTTGGAAGCACCGAGGTTAGAAAAGCATTTTAGCCAGTAAGAAGTTTTCTTTGGAGAAGGGAGGAGGGGCAAGGACTTCTAGGAAGATAATGCAATATTCCTTCATTTTCCATTTATGCAACAACTAATTGTAGAGCTGCTAGTATATGCCAAGTTGTGGAGATGGGGAAGAGGATAAGACAGACAAGATTCATGCTTGCATGGTGGTTACAAGAAGTCAACAAGAAAATGAATGACATAATTTTATATCCCTGTAAAATGAAATACACAGTTGAGTGTGGAGACACATGATCTTATTCCCGGCTACTCGGGTAGACTGAGACTGGAGGATTACTTGAGCCTGGGAAGTCAAGGCTGCAATGAGCTATGATTGTGCCACTGCACTCCATCCTGGACAATTATGGAGGCTGAAAGTTGATCGGCTATCTACAACTGGAGACCCAGGAGAGCCAGTGATGGAGATTCCAGCATAGATTTCAGTTGGAGTCTGAAGGTCTAACAACCAGGAGAGCTGAGGAAGAGATCAGTGTCTCAGGAAAAGCACTCAGCTAGTTAATTCAACTTCCCATCACCTTTTTGGTCTAGTGAGGCCCTCGACAGATTGAATACCTATCCATGTTAGGGGCAATAATCTGCCTGAATTATTCTACCAATTCAAATGCTAATGCCCTTTATAAAAACACTTTCACAGACACACCCAGAAACAATGTTCAACCAAATATCTCGGCATCCTGTGGCTCAGTCAAATTGACCTATAAAATGAACTATTATGGTGTCCTTATAGGGGACACAACAGAGTGCTCTCTCTCTCTCTCTCTCTCTCTCTCTCTCTCTCTCTCTCTCTCTGTCTTCCTCTCCCTCTCTTTCTCCTATCACAGAGATTGAGAAAAAACCATGTGAGGACACAGGAAAAAGGCGAGCATCAGGAAGCAAGTCCTCACCAGACACCAAATCTGCCATGCTATGGTCCTGAACTTCCAGCCTCCAGAGCTGTGAGCAGTAAATGCCTGCTGTTTATAAACCACTCAGTCTATAATATATTGTTATGGCAGCTGATATGGTTTGGCTGGGTCCCCACCCAAATCTCACCTGCAATTGTAATAATCCCCACATGTCAAGGGCAGGGACAGGTGAAGATAATTGAATCATGGGGGTGGTTTCCTCCACACTGTTCTTGTGGTAGTGAATAAGTCTCATGAGATCTGATGGTTTTATGAATCGGAGTTCCCCTGCACAAGCCCTCTTGTCTGCCACCATGTAAGACGTCCTTTCATCTTCCTCCATGATTGTGAGGCCTCCCTAGCCATGTGAGACTGTGAGTCCATTAACCCCTTTGCTTTATAAATTACCTAGTCTCAAGACGGTCTTTATTAGCAGCATGAGAATGGAGTAACACAGCAGCTCAAGCTGACAAATACACCATCACCAATGCCCCTTCCCATCCTTTCCAAAAGAATTTATTCCTTCGTTTATTTTAATCTACTATTTCATGAGTTGCTTTGATGTAGATGCACTTTTGCTATATAGATTTCTATGCTTACAACATGTATAGACGCAGGTATCTATATATGTATGAGTACATATCATACTATGAATGTGTGTGTTTATATGTGTATGTTATAAAAGTTGTCATCTTAGCTATGTCATTTTTCTTTTAGGGACAGGACCATATACTTAAAATACCTTGATGTACCCTTAGAAATACCATGATGTTGGAATATTATGCAGCAATCAAAAAGGATGAGTTCATGTCCTTTGTAGGGACATGGATGAATCTGGAGAACATCATTCTCAGCAAACTGACACAAGAACAGAAAATGAAATACTGCATATTCTCACTCATAGGTGGGTGCTGAACAATGAGAACACATGGACACAGGGAAGGGAGCACTACACACTTGGATCTATTGGGGAGAATAGGGGAGGGACAGCAGGGGGTGGGGAGCTGGGGAGGGATAGCACGGGGAGAAATGCCAAATGTAGGTGAAGGGGAGGAAGGCAGCAAAACACACTGCCATGTGTGTACCTATGCAACTATCTTGCATGTTCTGCACATGTACCCCAAAACCTAAAATGCAATTAAAAAAAAAAGAAATACCATGATGTACCTTTAGAAATCCGGAACGTTTGAAGTTCGGATAACTAAGTCAGAAGTGCCAAAGATCTTATGGAGAAATCCTGTGAAGAAAAGTCAAATTTGAGTAAAACTGCAACACTTTTCATTTAATCATTTTTTTAATTTTAAAATATATTTAAGGAGTACAAGTGCAGGTTTCTAACAAGCATAGATTGCATAGTGGTGAAGTCTGGGCCTTCAGTGTACTCATCACTCAAATAACTTACACTGAACGTTACACCCGTCTCTCACCGCCTCTCACCCTTCTGAGTACACCCATCTCTCACCGCCTCTCACCCTTCTGAGTCTCCAGTGTCTATCATCCCACTCCCTATGTCCATGCGTACACATTATTTAGCTCTTACTTATAAGTGACAACATGTAGTATTGATTTTCTGTTTCCAAATTATTTCACTTAAGATGATGGCCTCCAGTACCATCCATGTTGCTACATAAGACTTGATTTCATTCTTTTTTATGGCTGCATAGTATTCCATGGTGTCTATATTTTCTTTATCCAATCCTCCATTGATGAATAATTAGCTGGAACATCAACATTTTTTAAAGGTAGCTCATTCCACGTTTATTCAAGATGGCTTATTCCAGGAAGCCAATTGTTCCAAGGCTCTCTGGGAACAGGACAATGAGGAAGCTGTACTGCATACACACAATTCCTCCTCTCCTCAGCTCAGGGAAAGGGCTTTTTACAAATACTGGATTCAGAAGCCATCATGCTCACACCTGCATGGCGAAAGGCTCTAGGTAGTAGAGGAAAATCACCGACGTTTGCTTTTCAGTTTGCTAGCTTAAAGCAACAGCAAGTTTTAAAGATTGATGAGTGGTGGGGTGTAGTTCAGATCGTTCCTTAGACATAATGTCTTTCAAAAAGTATTTTTTGAATGATAACATCTAACATCATATTATATTATTATATAATTATATGGATAATAATACGTTTCACATATAGATGATATCACTATATAATGGCACAATATCTATTAATGTAATGTATTAACATAAATGTACAAATATATTTCATACACATTTTAATATTAAATTTACATAATTATATTAAATAAGAATATATAATTCAAATTAAATATAAATATATTTAAATATATGTTATATAAATATGTAATATGTATAAATATGTGATATAATTCTATTATTAAAATTATAATTTTAATCAAAATTTAAATTTTTGAAATCAAATTAATTTTTTAAAATTTTAGACCATGCATGGTGGCTCACACCTGTAATCCTAGCTGTTAGGGAGGCAGAGGTGGGAGGATAGTTTGAGCCCAGGAGTTTGAGATCTGCCTGGGCAATATGGTGAAACCCCATTTTCCACAAAAAGAAAAAAAAGACAAATTTTAATATATAAATATATATTATATTTTATATTTACATTTAAAAATAGATCTATATATTATAAATTATATATAACATAATGCATGGTTCAAAGTACTTTTTAAATTTATAATTTAAATATAAATATATTTACATGTTTAATAATATTTAAATATATGTTAAACATTAAAATATTTATCTAATATATAATAAAAATGTATAGACAAATGTATTTATATTATGCTTAGATGTTAATATAAATATGTAAATATATTTCAAATACATATTATGAGGTAGATGTGAATTACATGTAATGAAGTATGAATAAATGATAAAGAAAGTCGAACAGCAGGAACATGCGCTTTCGTCTGTGGACTGAGTCTGCTCTCCTGTGATGAGTGGGGCGTTCCGCAATCGAGGCTGCTTTTTACACGGATTCTGTGTGATAAATACCATCTTGATAGCAACAAGCTGAGGCTCTGCAAATGTAACGGGCCCGAGGTCACCAATATAGGAAACTGTTTAGTTTCTTAGGGCCAGCGCAGCAAGTTTCCATGAAGGCTGTTACCTAAAAGATCACAGAGTTGTGTCGTTACAGTCCTGGAGGTCAGAGGTCCAGCACAAGCGTCACAGGGCTATTGTGCAGAGGATCCATTCCCTTCCCTCTCCGAGACCCCAGAGCAAGCTTGTCCACCTCACAGCCTGCATGCAGCCCACAGGCAGCCTAGGATGGCTTTGAATGTTGTCCAATACAAATCCGTAAACTTTCTTAAAACATCATGAGATTTTTTTGCCTTTTCTTTAAGTTCATTGCGAGTGTTAGTGTCGTTTATCTGTGGCCCAAGACAATTCTTCCTCTTCCAGTGTGGCCCAGGGAGGCCAAATGATTGGACACCCCTGCCGTAGAGTGGGCTGCATTTCTAGGTTTTCATCCTCAGAGCCAGCCATTCGGACTCAACCAAAGCCAGATAGGTCCCTGTCATATGCAGTCACTCTAACCTCCTCTCCTGCCTTGCTCTTTACTTTTAAGAACCCTGCGATCACATGGAGCCTGCCCAGATAACCTCCCTATTTAAGGTCAGCTGATTAGCAACCTTAATTCCATCTGCAACTCGTTCCCTTTGCCACATAATCTAACATCTTCACAGGCTCCACAGATCAGGATGTGAACGTCTTCGTGGAATGGGGAGAGTGTATCATTCCATCTACCACAAAAGCCAAAATACTATACAAAAAAAAGATAAACTGTTTTACTTATGGCGAGACAGTGGTAATAACTTAAACATCAATCAGGGGACAGCTGGGAGGACCAATTGTGCATATCTGCTCCCAAATACATGTTCTGTGACCTCACTTTGGTACCTCGGAACTGGCCACAGGGCAGCAAGCATTTACTCCAGGGAAATGGACACTCACTGGGAAGTGGCCATAGCGGAGCAGGCGTTTAATTAAGGGAAACGGACACTCACTAGAAACCAGGGCTTCCCATCACCCCAGTTCCTGATAGCTGGGGGTTAATTATTTTCAGCACACCACTGGGTATGATACAGAACTAGCGAGGTACTGTGTTATTTTAATTTTACTTTTTAATTAACACATACTATTAATAATTGTACATATTCATGGGGTACCTCGCGATGCTTGGCCATATCAGATACAGTGATATCTGCTTGGGGTAATTGGCATATCCTTCATCTCAAACATGTATCGTTCCTTTCTGCTGGAAACATTCAACATCCTCCTTCTAGCTATTTCAAAGTATGTGATATGTCGCTGTTCTCTATAGTCATCTTACAATCCTATAGAACACTGTAAGTTATTATTTTCTTGTTTACTTTTTTTTAAGACAGGGTCTTGCACTGTCACCCAGGCTGGAGTGCAGTGGTGTCATCATAGCTCACTGCAGCCTCTGCCTCCTGGGCTCAAGCAATACTCCTGCCTCAGCCTCCAGAGTAGCTGGGGCCACAGGTGTGCACCACCATGCCTGGCTAATTTTTGTATTTTTTGTAGAAGTTACCCAGGCTGGTCTGGAACTCCTGGGCTCAGGCCATCTGCCTGCCTCAGCCTCCCGAAGTGCTGAGATTACAGGTGTGAGCCACCACGCCCAGCTCTTTTATTTTTTAATTGATGCATAATAATTGTACATAGTGATGTTTCCAGCCATACAATGTATGATGATCAGACTGGAGTAATTAGCATGTCCATCCTCTCATTTCTTGGCATTGGGAACATTCACAATCCTTGTTCCATCTCTTTGAAACTACATTATTATTGCTAACTATAGTCATCCTGCAGGCTATGGAGCACTAGAACGCATTCCTCCTATTTAGCTATTCAGAAAAACAGGAGTTGCTGAGGGACCTCAAGGAAGGCATTCAGCCCCAAAGACGTTACACTCTGATGAAGGTAACAAGGGAGTGGCCGGCCATAAAAACGAATTACTTAATGGCACTCACAGCAACCTGGACGGAGTTGGAGACCATTATTCTAAGTGAAGTCACTCCGGAATGGAAAACCAAACATCGTGGGTCTCACTCACATGTGGGAGCTAAGCTATAAGGATGCAAACGCATAAAAAGAATACAATGGACTTTGGGGACTTGAGGGGAAGATTGGGAGGGGAGCACTGAGTAACAGACTACACCTTAGGTAGAGTGTCCACTGCTCGGGTGACAGGTGCACCAAAATCTCAGAACTCACCACTGAAGAACTTATCCATGAAACCAGACACCACCACTTCTCCAAAAACTATTGAATTAATTTTTTTTTAAGTGGAAAAAAAAAGAGAGAAGGGAGTTGATGGTGGAGAGGAGTGTCAGCAGGGCAGATAGAAACATGGCATATTTTGAGCACTTTAACTGTTCAACTTGCCCATATTGTAGATGAAAGAAGGGGCTGCCAGAAGATGTAGCTGGACATTAAGTTTGGGTCAGGGGAGGGGAGCAACGCTAGCCCCGACTATGGAATTTGAGAGTTTGGTGAGCTGAAAATACGACTGTTTCATCACGGTGACCTGGACAGACATATTATTTAGACTGGTGCAATTATTTAGGTTGGTGCAAAAGTAATTGTAGTTTTTGCCATTAAAAATAATAGCAAAAGCAGCAATTACTTTGTACCAACCTAATTTTTTAAAAACTCTCATTTAAACTCCACTGGTGGCAAAGTGTCTCATGAAAAGGAGAAATGAAAACCCATAGTCATTGACTTTAGTCTTGCATCGTTTCCATTCAGGCTAGAGCAGCTCTAATAAACAAACTCTATCAAATGCACCATTGTCATGAACACTAAGACAATATGATTCCTCGTGAAGAATTAAATTCTTCTTAAGACTTAGATGTCATAGTATTTTTAAGAGGTAGGGTCTAGCTCTGTCGCCCAGGCTGGAGTTTAGTGGTGCAATCATGGCTCCCTGTAGCCTTGACCTCCTCTTGGGACTGGTACGTGCCACCATGGCTAATATTTAAAATTTATTTTGGGTTAGGTATGGTGGCTCATGCCTGTAATCCAAGCACTTTGGGAGGCCAAGGCAGGCAGATCATGAGGTCAGCAGTTCAAGACCAGCCTGGCCAACATGGTAAAACCCATCTCAACTAAAAATACAAAAATTAGCTGGGCATGGTGGCATGCTCCTGTAGTCCCAGCTACGCGGGGGGCTGAAGCAGGAGAATCGCTTGAACCCAGGAGGTGGAGGTTGCAGTGAACCGAGATCACACCACTGCACTCCAGCCTGGGCAACCCAGCAAGACTCCATCTCAAAGGAAAAAAAAAAGGATAATTTTTAAAAATAAAATAAAATTTATTTTGTAGAGATGGGAACTTGCTATGTTGCCCAAGCTGGTCTTGAACTCCTGTCCTCAAGAAACCCTCCTGCCTTGGCCTCCCAAAACTCTGGGATTGCAGGTATGAGCCATTGCAACTGGCTATAATTTCTTTCATATATTACATATAGATAACATAATCTACATTTTAGTAAATCTTCATCTTAATTCTGATATTCATTATGCCACAAAAAGAAGAAAAGTCCCTTACATAAACCTAACACAAAACCCAGAGGACTCTTGAAAGAGAAAGAAAAAGGAATACTTTGTATTTTGTTACTATGAGGGAGATTTTATTTTTAATACAAGATTAGTCAGACCTTGTCAAAGGAAGAGAGCCCACGTGGCAGAGGGGACGTCATCAGGGAGCAATTTAACAGCTGCAAGCACACTGTTTTCCTCTCTGTGCTCATGCGTTTGGAGAATATGTCTATGTTAAGGAATTAGATCATCTCTAATCTTAGCCTATGGTATTGACTATAAACAGGCTCCCTGTAAGCTTCAGTTATTTGAACATTAATTTCTGCAGTGGAAGCAAATTTTAAAAATGGAAGCTCAAATTGCGGCTCCCATCTGGGTACCACGTGTCTGGAAGGACCGTTCTGAAACATGGGTTACACCATCCATGGGTTAGGCTGGCATCTCAGCAGCTTTGAGGGTTGGTCATGCAGGGCCCACAGTGTGCAGGAGAAATAAGGCAGGAAGGAGCATTACAAGTTGGCATGCGTTACACCCAGCTAGGAGGTATATGAACCACACCCAGTGGGAGCTGGGGGAAGAGTTTTCTCTACAAAATCCTTCTTTCAAAAAGGCAACGTTTGGGAAAGATGGTCTGGAAGCCAGTGTTAATTGGTGTTTTACTCACTCCTCTGTTGAATGTGCCTCTGGGGCTGTGAATTCATCAGTCAATGCCATCAACACCAGCAAATCTGTAAGATTTCCTTCAGGAACTCTCATGGAGGAAGAACCATGCATGCCCAGCATTAGACAATGGATTTTATTTGCATGCAAATGCATAGAGAAGAAACAGCGTGAAGACATCCATGTTGTAAAGGAAGCAAGGTGTGGGGCCAGCTCGTGGAAAGACAAGTCACTTAGCGTGAGCGTCGGGAAGGGCGGGGTACAGAAATCATGAATCACGAATGCAGGAAGGGGCGCATGTTTGAGGACTTTACTACGAAAGCAGGAAGCATGCACCTGATTTGTTGAAAACCAGAAGCCATTAAAGAATATTGATCAAAACCTTAACAGGGCCACATGAACTTTCAAAAGATGGGATAGTGTTTCCCCTGCTATATTTAAATATATATAAGCATATACATATATTTATGTATACATATATTTATATTATATTTAGAAATAGACAATTATATATAAATATTTATATACATTTATAATTAGACATAAAATGTCATTTTTATAGAATTAAATTTTATATAACATAATCTTTTACATATATTTATTTGCATATCTACATTTATAAAGTTGGATAAATATTATAAAAATTGTATAAACTTTATACAACTTTATAAAAACATATTTATACTATATAATTATATATAATACATAGTTTTATATTTATAAAGTTTATAAATTTAAATCTCTATATTTTTTGAGGGTCTCACTCACCTAGGCTGCCATGCAATGGTGCAATCAAAGCTTGCTGCAGCCTCGACCTCTACGGGTTCAATTGATTCTCTCACCTTAGCCTTCCCAGTAGCCGGAACCACAGACGCTCACCATAATGCCCAGCTAATTTTTATTTTTTTTGCAGAGATAAGGTTTCACCATGTTGCCCATCAGGTCTCAAACTGCTCAATCTCTTTTAAAGTATTCATTCTCCACTAGATCTTAAGATCCTGTCGGCAGGGTTTTGCTGCCTTTAAGCTTGTTTTGTGTTTTGACCTCTATTGGAGGTCAAAATTTTTTTCTCTCTCGCTCTCTCTCTTTATTATCAGTTTTTTGCTGTTATCCAAATAATAAAAACCATCCATGTAAAAGTGGGTCCCACCCTCTCCTTTTGCTCCCAGCCTACCTCCCCAGTTGTGGGAACAGGTCTGGAGTGAGAGGCAGGGAGTGGTTAATGCCACCGGGAAGAAATGAAAACTGGCTCAGAGAGGGGGAAGCCGCAACAGAAAAAGAAAGACATTAAAAGCCATGATCCTTGAGTCATCTTTTGAAGGAGGTTAGAAGTTCAAGCTCCTAGTAAAAAATTGTGACACTGCAAAGTCTCAAATGCATTTTAGGATGTATGCATTTACTCCTAGACACAATGAGGAAAAAGATGGCGTGGCCTGAGGTTTTCTCCCTAGTCCTCTTGTTCTATAAACCTATGCAAACATGTTCGGTTCCATAACTTGGGAGGCCAACCGAATTTCAAAAGAGGTCCCTGTAACTCAAGCCGTGCTGATTTTAGCGAACACTGCTCACAGGCCTTGTGGGAGGCTTGACCATGTGTCTGATACATTGCCCTCCAGTTCTGTGAGTTTGTGAGTCAGTGCAACCACAGCTAAGGGTGCAGGCTTCCGGTGTAGTGTCAATGTCGCATGTTTTGAACGGTGAAGTGTACGCTCTTTCTTTCTGAACTCAGGACCACATGCCAGCGTGCTGCGATTCTTATTTCCATTTGCTTTAAGGAAATAATAGTCATATGTTAATACATCATTCAAGTTGAGATATTTAGCACATCCTATATCAAAAGTTATAAAAGTGAGAGAAATAATTCTATTCCAAACAACTCGCCTTCTTGTATCTCTATAAACCTTTTTATTTACTTATTTATTTTTAAATTTTTCTGGAGACAGAGTCTCACTCTTGTCACCCAGGCTGGAGTGCAGTGGCGTGGGCATAGCTCATTGCAGCCTTGACCTCCAATTCTCAAGCAATCGTCCTGCCTCAGCCTCCAAAGTAGCTAGGACCACTGGCACTTCCCACCATGCCTAGCTAATTTTTTTATTTTTTATTTTTATAGAGACGGGACCTCACTATGTTGCCCAGGCTGGTCTAGAACCCCTGCATTCAAACGATCTTCCCACCTTGGTTTCCCAAAATGTTGGGATTACAGACATAAGCTGTGGTGCTGAGCCATATCTCTATAAACCTTGTTCTATGTAATTGTATTTTTGAAACCCATACCTTACATATTTTCTTGTGTTCATTGCATTTACTAATCATTTCACAGGCCCCAAAGGAAATCCCTAGAAGTTAGATAAGCAAAAGCCCAATTAACTTGGGCTTCAAGACAGTATCTCCTAAATGTTCCCTTCTTGAAAGAAAGAAGAATACACTGTGGTTGAGAATGCACAAACGTTCATCTCAAAAACCAGCATTATTGGTAATAGATGACTCCGGTACAAATAGCCTTTTGAAATATTTTTGTGGATTTCACTTTTTGTATTGATAATATCTAGCACTGCACACTTCTTTCTGCAAATAAGAATCCACACTTCCAGATTTTCCAGGGTATGGAATTCATTCAAGTTTCTTGTGCAATTGGGAGCCTCCTGCAGCATCGGATGGAAGATGTGTGCAGCCTTCATGCCCTGGTGTTGCAACTGATAGGGAGACAGATGTGCTGCTGAAGCCATTCTTAGGAAAATAAAATAGCTGGAAACAACACAAAAGGCAGGGAAAGATTTGAAAGCGGCTCTCAGATATTGGGTCTTTTTGTTTTTTGTCTTTTTGTCAATATGGCCTTTGCCCCTTCCTAAGATCAGTTTATAATAAAGTTAGATGAATGTCCTTGTCTGAACAAACCACACCTAGGATTTGCAAGCCTCTGACCATCACCCAGTGGTTGCAAAGGGACAGCTGGAGGAGACAGCTGTTTGTGGTTAAAGGCATCAACCACACTTGTAAGTTGTGTAATCATTTTCTTAGGGATCCAACCCTGGAGCACTTTTTCCCACATCTCGGTGTCCTGGCCCACAGAGGTCACTGCATTGGACACGCCAAGTGACATCTATGTTGCATCAATTTGGAGAAAAGAACACTTTTTCAAAAATTATTTTTGTTTTTCTCTTTAGCAAATTGCATCTGTTGAAGTAATTTTCCCTTTTGTTTTCATCATCATTAGCAACGTTTTTGCCAGAGGGATCTCATCAAAACTTGTCAAGTTTTCTCTTGGGCATAAGGGTGTAAGGGGATATTTTCCTATTCATCTTGTCTGTTATTTACTGCTCAAGAAAATTACCTTTTCTCTGGGAACAAAAGAGTAGCACAGTGTGAGCCGGAAGGTTGGACAAGGACAGGATTATATGGGGCTTTGTGAGACTTGGAAAAGTGTTGGTACTTTATTGTTATTTTATTATTATTTTTCTCTTATTCTAAGTGCAAAAAGAAGAGATTATAGAGAGTAATTTATGATTTTAACGGCTTTGATGGGTTATAGGTAGAGAACAGTTTGGAGGAAGTTCATAATGAGAGGAACTGGCTCTACAGGAAGCTGAGGGTAAAGGCATAAACTAAAATGGTCACAGTGGAAATAAACAAAAATGAATCATGCGATGTATGTATTTGAAGGTAGAAAAGCTAGAACAAGATATTCTTTCTTTCTTTTAGGGTTCAACGTTTTATAAAAACTATAAGAGGTTTAATAAGAAATATCAGAAAAGACCGGGCGCAGTGGCTCATGCCTGTAATCCCAGCACTTTGGGAGGCCAAGTCAGGTGCATCACATGAGGTCAGGAGTTTAAGACCAGCCTGGCCAACATGATGAAACCCCGTCTCTACTAAAAATACAAAAATTAGCTGGGCACAGTGGCACGTGCCTGTAATCCCAGCTACTCGGGAGGCTGAGGCAGGAGAATCATTTGAATCCAGGAGGCGGAGGTTGCCGTGAGCTGAGATCACACCACTGCACTCTAGCATGGGCGACAGAGTCAGACTCTGTCTCGAAAAAAAAAAGGAATATTGGAAAAGCAGATAGCACTAAGAAAAGTTGGTGCTATTTCTAGAGCAAATAAAATTTGTCTCATTCTGGAAATAGAATGTCTTTTCTAAGTTAAGAGACAAATGTTTAGGGTATTCTACTATATTTTGGGCACAGAATAAAAATAAAAATACAATTTCCACATATAATATAAATAAACATTCATATAAAAATATGAACAAACTTCTAGGTAGGATGGTAGCAGGAGACTGGGCATATAAACCCACAGATCTCCGAGGTAAACCCATATCATTAGGCAGAATGCCACAATATCACCCAAACTTCACAGAATTTATCCCATTCAGAATTTGGCAGAAGAAAAATGAAGGGTTGTGGAGAAGTAATGCGCAAACCACCTTCTCCCAATCCTAAAGAGCAGTAAACCAGTGCTATGGTCTGAAAGTCTGTGTTAGCCCCAAATTCAGATGATGAAATCCTAATTCCCAAGGATGCTATTATGAGGTAGGGCCTTTGGGAGGTGATAAGGTTGTGAGGCTGGAGCCTCAGGAATGGGATGGGTGCTCTTATAAAAGGGACCCCAGAGAGCTCCCTTGTCCCTTCTACCATGGAAGGACACAGCAAGAAGGCACCATCTATGAAGCAGAGAACCTTGATCAGATGCCAAATCTTCTGGTACCTTAACCTTGAATTTCTAGCCTTCAGAAGTGTGAGCAATACATTTCTATTGTTTATACATTTTTTTCAGTCTAAGGAAATTTATAATTGCAGCCCAAATGGACCAAGAAAGCCGAGGGGGAAAAAAAGAGTAGAAAAGAGAAATAACATGGATTCTCATTAATGCCTGAAGAGTTTCAATGAATAATTGACCATGGGGTGAACACTCACACAACCAGAAGACTAGAAAAAGAACAATGGGCCAGGTGTGGTGGCTCACACCTTGCAGTTTGGGAGGCCAAGGAACATGGTGAAACCCCATCTGGCCAACATGGAGAAACCCATCTCTACTAAAAATACAAAAATTACTTGGGTGTGGTGGCAAGTGCCTATGAGCCCAGCTACTCCAGAGGCTGAGGCAGGAGAATTGCTTGAATCAGAGAGGCAGAGGCTGCAGTGAGCCGAGACTGCACCACTGTACTCCAGCCTGGATGACAGAGTGAAACTCCACCTCAAAAAAAAAAAGAAAGAAAGAAAGAAAAGAAAAGAAAAAGAACAACGGTAGTCCAGTCCACTAAGCCTACTTTTTAACAAATCCTGTCAACAGAGAAAACCCGTTCATCCAAAAGAGGGGTGAGGACTCCTGGAGGAGAGATCATTGCGATTTCTGAAACAGAATTACTGCAAAAGCATGCAAAATAGAGTAAAATTATGGTTCACTGCATAGACATGAAAACCTACACTGATGTGGATTCAGTTTCTTAGGAACTGGAAAATGTCAGATTACATCCTGCAGAATATCTGAAGACTGAGAAATGGAAGAAAACTCAGGAAGTTCAAAACTCAAGAGAATAGTTTAATGTAATAAAAATGATAATATGTTTGTCGTTATGCCTTAATGTGGAGAAGACATTCAGCAAGACTATATAAAGGAAATTATCCAAAAAAGACAAGCATATTCAACAACAAAAAAAAACTAGAAGAAAACCTTTTTCGAATCGATGGAAGACCTAAGTCAACAGATGAGAGCAGCCCAATGAATTTGAAAATATGCAAAGAATGCATTAGTTTTGAACCTTTATGCACATGATAAAAGTAATCGTGATAGAAAGGCAATATTTTAAACTCTAAAATCCTCTGCTAAAATGCAAGGTCACGTTGATACACTCTGGATGATGAACGGGAGTGGTTTAGGATTTGCACAATCAAGTGTAGCCAGTGAGTTAATGGCCGAGGCAGCGTGGGCTAGGGAGATGCAGATGTGAACGCTGGTGCCCAGAACTGCATGCCGAATCACACTGCATCAACTCAACTGAGAGTTCCCACTCCAGGATGTCAGCCAGAGATGGTGAGATTTTTTTTAAGGGAAATCACCCAATACAACTGTTTTATAATTCACAAATTCTTATTACTTGAAGAATTCAGCATCTCAAAGACCACATATATAGGCTGGCAAGCCTTGTTTTGCCCACATGTACTGGGTAATGACCTCAGCTCTGCACATCTGCTTTCTCCAAGCCACACACGTTTGAAAAAATGCTCAGCTTCCTTCCCCAGCGATACCCACACCACTGCACCTTACCTCTTTTCTCCTGTGTTTGAGGGTTGTGCCATATCTTTATGTATGTGTCATGATTTCACTCTCCTGTTGGCTTTCTCCATTCTCTGTCTGCCACCTAAATTTGTAAGATTAGGACCAGCAGAGACAGAAGAGGGAAGGTGACATGGTTAGGTTATGTGTCCCCACCCAAATCTCATCTTGAATTGTAATCCCCATAATTCCCACATGTCAAGGGAGAGACTAGGTGGAGGTAATTGGATCATGTCGATGGTTCCCCCATGCTGTTCTCATGATAGTGAGTGAGTTCTCGTGAAATCTGATGGCTTTATAAGGGACTCCTTTGCTCAGCACTTCTCCTTCCTGCTGCGTTGTGAAGAAGGTGCCTTACTTCCCCTTTGTCTTCCTCCATGATTGTTAGTTTCCTGAGTGTTCCTCAGCCATGTGGAACTGTGAGTCAATTAAACCTCTTTCCTTTATAAATTACCCAGTCTTGGGTAGTTCTTTATAGCAGTATGAAAACAGAGCAATACAAAAGGGAAGAAAGATAAACCTAAGATGTCTATGTCAGGAAAACGCATCAGAAGGGAGCAGAATTGCTTTGCCTGACAGAGCAAAGGAGTTTGGGAGTTGTTGCCTGGCAGCAGTCCTTGAAAGGGGAGGAGGCAAATGGGAAAGAACCTCAAATAGACCAGAACGGTAATAGCACCCCAGGTCTTAAAGAAAAAGAACCATGGAGTAATTCCTCTTGATAGGGATGGTGAAGGGAGTTTTACAATCAGCAAGGTCTGGTGTTCAATGTTGTGATGTCTACGGTGCTCTCACTGTCACTAACATGAATGTAATGTCTACAGGTTTAACCAGAAGGGACAAAGAGAACCAGGGGAATGATGAAGGCAGGGCTCTGAACACAGATGATATGAAGCAGGAAGTAAAGACGTAGTGGTTGCACCAAGAGCTGGAATTTGGAGAGAAATTGTCTTGGGGAATATAAGTCCCACTGCTGCCAATATCCACTTCCAGATAGCCTTGGAAATATTGGGAAGGCCACGAAAACATCCCTGTTGCAATGGAATGACTTCAGCTCTTTCATTTGGGTAGAAAAGGGAAACGTGGCCTCAAGTGATTGAAGAGCTCTAAGCACCCAGGCAACACTTTCCAATGCCAACCTGATGAAATCCCCTCTTGGCATTCTGCAGATGGTTAAAAATAAAATGCCAAGTTTTTTGTAAGACACCCAAGACCCTACTCTTCAGTCTCCTCTCTTTATGTCATCTTGACTTCCCTTGATTAGTCATCCTCAAAAGGAGAGATTCCCTCACCATCACCCAGAGAGGACAGGGAGCAATGTCTGGAGGGAGTTTTGGCTGTCACACTGGGGGTGCCCGTGGCATCTGCTGGTGGGTCAAGCCCAGGGATGCCGCCCAACATCGCACAGCTCGCGGGCTAGTCCCTGAGGACAAAGAATTATCCAGCTGTTAGTGGTGCTGGTGCCAAGCTGGGTAAACCTTGAAGTAGATCCAGCCTGTTGTTTCTCACCTTCAACCAATGATGGACTCTTCTCTTCTTCCCCATCCCCTTGTGTTCACCTGGCTAAATCCTAATTATTCATACTTTTTTTGGTGGTCGTTCTAATTTGCATGTCAGTACCAAGAACTGAGCCAACTGTGCTCCTTATTCACTATCACACCACCACTTCTGGCGAGATCCTTCCCTTGTTAATGTGTTGCTTCCCTGTTCACCCCCAGATCTCCACTCCTGGCAACTCACAGTCGCCCCATGAAATCTGTTTGACACATGGCCCTTAACTATGCCTGTGGTTTATAAACTGTATGGTGTTGCCTTGTGAGTGTATGTTTTTCATTTATAGAAATGCTATTGTGCTATAAATAGCATTCTGGTTCTTAATGTCACTCACTCAACAAAAATGTTTGCAAGACTCAATGATGTTGCTGAATACGCGGCAATCTTGCGTTTATCAGTGCATGGTAAGCATCGGCCGCATGTTATGAGCTTTGTTCAGTAGATCCTGCCTGAGTTGACCTTCATCCTCTAAAGCCGCATGGAATATCTGGAAAGTGTCCCTTCACGCACCTCTGTTATAATTTCTCTAGGATGTGCTCCCGAGAAGCAAAGGGGAAGAATGATATGGAATACAGGGAAGGAGGAGGGTCCAATATAAGAGTGCAAAGGCTGCTGGGTGCAGTGGCTCATACCCGTAATCCCAGCACTTTGGGAGGCCGAGGTGGGTGGATCACTTGAGGCCAGGAGTTCAAGGCCAACCTAGGCAACGTGGGGAAACCCTATCTCTACTAAAAATACAAAGGTAAGCCGGGCACAGTGGCATGTGTCTGCAGTTCCCAGCTATTCTGGAGGCTGAGGCAGGAGAACTGCTTGAGCCAAGGAGGCTGCAGTGAACCAAAATCTTGCCACTGCACAAAATCTCGCCACTGGCAACAGAGCAAGACCCTGTCTCAACAAAACACAAATAAAAATAGAAAAGCAAAGGCTGAGTCATGTGTGGTGAGACATCCTGGGAAGCTTATTGATTATTGATTGCTGCCATCAAGCGTGATTTTTCTTCCAAGTTTGGCTTCTGTCTTTTTTAAAAAGCCTTCCTCGCACCTCAGCCCTATCCCATCTGCTCTATTAGGTGATGCTTGTTAGTTGTAGCAGCTGCCCTTCTAACCCAGAAAGAGGGAGTCGAGTGACTTTAGTTTCTCCATTGTTTTTTCCTACAAATTCCCCTCAAATTCTGTGCATAAAAGCCATGCATTCCCATGAAAGTCCAAAGATCCCAGTTTCATTTCTCTTCATTCCCAGATGGCTCTGTTAGTGTTGAGTTTCTTGAACTCAAATTTTGCTAGACCACAGCGGATGTACTCACACAGACAACAGCCTTTCATACTATTTTGTATCATAGAACTGTGGGAAAAGAAAGAGAGAGGGAGATGGGGGAGAGAGCAGGAGAGATTGCAGGGAGGGAGGGAAGGAGGGGAGGAAGGAAGGAAGGAGTGAGGGAGGGAGGGAAGGAAGGAAGGAAGGGGGGAGGGAGGGAAAGAGGGAAGAAAAGAAGGAGTGAGGGAGGGAAGGAGGGAAGGAGGGAGGAATGGGAAATAAGAAAGAAAGAAAAAGAAAGAAAGGAAGGGAGGAAGAGAGAGGGAAAAAACAGGAAGGAAGGAAGAGAAAGAGAAAGAAAAAACAGAAAGAAAAAGAACAAGAAAGAGATAAAGGAACAAATGAAAAAAGGAAAGAATGGTAAAAGGAGGAAGAGAGTGATAGAGGATGGAAGAAAAATGGAGGAAGGAAAAAAATTTAAAAAGAAATAATATAGGCATTATATCTACCTATGACCTGGAAGCCCCACTTTGAGTTGTTCTGCTTTTCCCAGCCAAACCAGTGGACACCTTCCATGCCCTGATGGATTGAACTCCTAAAATAGAAGTGAAATATGACTTCCTAGTGTTTCAAATTCATTCAATTCATTATGGTATGCTTTCTCTCTCTTACACTGAATATGTTCTAAAAAGGTAGAGACACAATTATCATGTTCCCCCAGCAATAGAGGCTTTTGGCAATATATATTTTAGGTACAGTGTAAGCCATAATGACATCATCTAAGATCAGAAAGAGAACAGAAAGAAAAAGACACAGCACAGAAGACAGAGCGCACTAAGTTAGGGCAGGACCCGCCCTGCCACACCTGCAACCCACAGCCTCTCCGCTGTGGGACTCACCGCCTCCTCCCCTCCATCTCTCTAGTGCATGAACCACATCTCCAACACACAACTCTGTCTCTACTGCCCCACACCAGGGGTCCCAAGCCGTAGGCCACACACCGGTACCAGTCCATGTCCTGTTAGGAACCGGGCTGCACAACAGTTGAGTGGCGGGTGAGCAAGCAAAGATGCGTCTGTATTGACAGCCGCTCCCCATCACTCGCATCACCTCCTGAGCTCCATCTCCTGTCAGATCAGCAGCGGCATTAAGATTCTCGTAGAAACTCGAACCCTATTGTGAACTGCACATGTGAGGGATCTAAGTTCTGGGCTCCTTATAAGAATCTAGTGCCTGATGGTCTGTCACTGGCTCTCATCACCCACAGATGGGACTATCTAGTTGCAGGAAAACAAGCTCAGGGCTCCCACTGATTCTACATGATGGTGAGTTGCAGAATTATTTCATTATACAGTACAATGTAATCATAATAGAAATAAAGTGCACAATGCATGTCATGAGCTCGAATCATCCTCAAATTATCCCCCTCAACCTGGTCCATGAAAAAATTGTCTTCCACAAAATCAGTTTCTGGTGCCAAAAAGGTTGGAGAGCGCTGCCCGACACCATCTGGTCCTCCAATGCTTCTCTCATCTGCTGCCTCCTTGTGTCAGAGGCGTTTGAACCAGAGCGCCTCCATCTTGAGTCAGGGCTAGGAAAAGGAGGCTGAGACTTGCTGCATTCCCAGAAAGTTAAGCATTCCTAGCCTCCAGATGTTTACGGTTCAGGGAACAAATTCGTGATGTTTACTGAAACAGACCCCGACTTGGGAGTGTCCAGATATCCCCATATCTGGAGAACAAAGGCATTCCTAATTTTGCTTTAAAGATAATAATATTGATTGTTGCAAAACATAGTAATTAAGAAAATTAATCCTTTATCACAAACCCGTGTGGCAGAGCACCTCCCCAAGAGCTATTTTTATCCTATAAATACATATGCTTGTATATCAAGCATCTTCCTAGGGTGGACGCGCTCCTCCTCTTACTCACTACTCTTGTCTATGGAGTAGCTGTACTTTCTCCACCTTACTCTCTTAATAAACTTGCCTTTGCTTTGCACTGTGGACTCGCCCTGAATTCTTTCCTGGGGTCTGGACTGGGACCCCTTTCCTGTGACTTCCTCCTTGGCCCATGTTGATGGCTGCTGTGCCAACTCGCTTCCAGATCCCTGGTTCTTTGCCTGCAAGGACAGCAGCAGCACATAAATCCTCTCACACACGGGGACCTTTGGTGCAGAAATAATGTAAGTTGAAAATAACCAAACAGAAGATGTATCTTGTTGCTAATGAAAAATGTCAAACTCTGTAAAATAGTTGAAGAGATTTGTTCTGAGCCAAATATGAGTGAGCATGGCCAGTGATACAGCCCTAGGGGATCCTGAGAATGTGTGCCCATGCTGGTTTCGGCACAGCTTGGTTTTATGCATGGTAGGGAGACATGAGTCAGCAATCAATACATGTAACACACACGCGGTTCAGAAAGTCAGAACAACTGGAAGTGTGGGCGGCTTCCATGTCATAGGTAGATTTAAAGATTTTCTGATTGGCAGTTGGTTTAAAGAGTTATCATCTAAAGACCTGGAATCAGAAAGGTGTGTGGGGGCTATTGTCAACACAAAGAGTCAAACTCTGTATTTCATACATTTTAGGGGGCATGAGGCATCAGTCAAATACATTTGAGCAATACATTGGTTTGGTCCAGAAAGGCAGGACAATTCGAAGCGGGTAGTGGGGGCAGGGGCGCTTTCAGGCTACAGGTACATTTAAATATCTTCTGGTTGATGATTGGTTGAGTTTGTCTAAAGATCTGGGATTAATAGAAGGGAAATGTTCAGGTTAAGGTAATAGATTGTGGTCACCAAGGTTCTTTTGCAGTCTCATAGTGGCTGCCTGTAGAGACAATAGATGACAAATGTCTCCTATTCAGGCCCTTTAAAAGGTGCCAGACTCAGTTAATCTCTTCAGGATTAGGAGAACCTGGAAGAAAGAGATCTAGCTGTGTGAATAGAGATTCTCTACAGATGCAAATTTCCCCCCACAAAGGACGGCTTTGCAGGGCCATTTCAAAATATGGCAAAGAAACGTGTTTTGGGGTGAAATATTCTGATTTTCTCCTTTGTCACGTAATGTTACACCAGAGTCATATAGGAAAGTAAGTCACAATATATGGAGTTAGATAAAACTCATCCGATGAGAATTTATGGTTTGTAGGCATGACTTCCCAGGCCCTCTAGATAGGAATTTGGGTAACATTTAAAAAAAAAAAATCAGAGCTTCGTCTTCAATATGAGAATGGGTTGTGGAGCCCCAGGTCCCCCAGATCGGATGAAGCCTCCAGACAGCAGGCTTTGGGGAGAATAGATAGTAATTTTTTTTTTTCTTGAGATGGAGTTTCGCTCTTGTAGCCCAAGCTGGAGTGCAATAGTGTGATCTCAGCTCATTGCAACCTCTGCCTCCCAGGTTCAAGTGATTCTCCTGCCTCAGCCTCCCAAGTAGTTGGGATTACAGGCATGTGCCACCCTGCTTGGCTAACTTTTTTGTAATTTTAGTAGAGACAGGGTTTCACCATGTTGGTCAGGCTGGTCTCAAACTCCTGACCTCAAGTGATCCGCCCACCTCAGCCTCCCAAAGTGCTGGGATTACAGGCATGAGCCCCCTCGCCCAGCCTAGATTGTAAATGTGTCTTGTCAGAGTTGATTGTCTCTTGGATCAGGAAACAGGCCCAGAAAAGGGGATTCTCTTCAGAATGTAGATTTTTCCTACATGAGACAGCCTTGCAGGACTATTTCAAAAATATGTCCAAGAAATAGGATTTGGACTGAAAAGCTTTGATTCCTGTGAGGCCTGCTATCTGTCATGGGGTGCTGTGCTAGAGCCAGGCTGGAAGTTGGCATCTTATTGTCAATCCTAAAGTCTCTGTTTTCATGTGGATGCTGTCAGTGGGGCCTGAACACTAAAAGAAGGAGGGTATCATGAGGCATGTCCGATGCCTACTTCCCATCACAGCCTAACGATATGTTCAGATGAACTCTAGAATGCCCTTGGCAGAGAGAAGGACCCATTGAGTTGGTTGGGGAGCTTAGAGTTTTGTTTTTGGTTTACACTGTTATTACAGGTTCAAACTTCCTCTTGGTTAATTAAAACCATTTTTGTGTGACAGAGCCATGAAATCCAGATGTCTCCACGATTAGGGAACTGTGCAGGAGGAGAGGAGGGGGCAGGGGCGGGGAGATGGGGGAGGGAGGGCAGGAAGGGAGAGGAGAGGAGAGTAGAGCAGAGGAGTGGGGAAGTGAGTGAGGGAGGACAAGGGGAGGAGAGGAAAAGGGAGGAGGGGAAGAGAGAGGAGGACAGGAGAGGAGGGAGGAGGAGAGGAGGTAGGAGGGATAAGTGGAGGAAAGTGGAGGGGAGGGGGAGAAGGGAGAAGAGGGTAGGAAGGAAGGGGAGGAGAAGGGAGCAGGGAAGGAGGGAGGGGGGAGGAGGGCAGGAGAGAAGGGAGCAATGGAGGAAAGAAGAGGGGAGGACAAGGGGCTGGGAGAAGGGGAGGAGAGGGGAGGGGAGAAGGGAAGGGAAGGGAGGGAGGGGAAAAGAAAAGTAGAAAGGAAGAGAGGGGAGAAGAGGGCAAGGGAAGAGAGAGAGGCAGTGAACCCCAGTTCCCTCTACTCTGACATGGGATTTCAGTGTGTAAATTCCTACAAAAAACCAAGCCGGGTGATGACTGGCTGGAAAGCGTTGATGTGAGTCTGGAGCCCACCTCTGAGTCCAAGGTGCTGATGTCCCGTATCCACACAGGGACATTCTCAGTGATTCCGCCAGCTTCCCATCAGCAAATACAAGTGCAACTGCTGCCTTCTGTGCATTGTATGATTCCGGACGTTTTCTTCTTTTTCTCTTTTCTCAGAATCTGAATTCAGGGCAGACCGCGATGGTTCTCAACTCCATCAGCAGCGTTGTAATGTGACCCTGGAAATATCTCACAGACATGTCTCCTTTCCTCACTTTTATTCTTCAAAATGGGAAGAGATACACCATCTCTTGCTTTCTCTCTTTTTTTGAATCTCAGTAAAGGCTCGTTCGTCCGGAAGAGTCTTGTGATGTGCACATTTTTCTTGATTGCAGTGGTTTCATCTACACAACACACGCCGCACGCGTTAGCTGTGTAACGTAAGAGTCAGCACGCATTGCACGCCGGCTACGTTTGCGAATACTAGGCTAAGTGATTGTTTCAAGGGGAAAAAAGCCAAGCAATTGAAAATGGACATATTTTTCTTCTGTTGGCCACACTTAAATGCAGACTTTTGCTTTCTAGGCAACTGCTTTCCCATAACCAAATGTCATGAAAATTAAAAGCCATTGACTTTTTTCATCCAAAATGCTTTCCTTTGCCCACAGAAATAAACTCCAACTGTATAAATATTAGTTGGGCAGGAAATAACTGTTTATGTATTATTCTAAAACCTGAAAGATGCTGAGAAGGGAATCTTCTGTTTATTTTTTAAGACAAAATAATATTTAAATCCACTGCCACGGCAGGATGAGATGTGAGAAACTAAATTAATAGGACGATAAAAACTTTACTGAAATGACACATTCCTATCTTCCAGTAGTTCTCTACATCATGTTGAAATCACTGAGGATGTCTCATGCATAGTCCCGATGTTTGTGGAGAATGTCCAGTCCTAAAACAAATACAGGCTGAATATGTTTCCTCTCCAATATGGGGAGCTTTGCCAAGTCGGGATAAAGCCCTCGCCCAGGAAGAATGTAACATTCAACCACCATGGAGGCGTCCTGGAAACAGCTACTCTCCTAGTTACTCTTTAGGCTATTTGAAAATACAATTTCCCTCTCTGCCAATCCTTCCACTCAATAAATGGGAGGCATGTTCTCTTCTTTGCTAACGTTTGTCATTTGTTTTCTTGAAGTCAATCGTATTTAGTCTTCTTTTTTAGTAAAAGCATATGGGGAACACTAGCTGATGATTCATCTGTCACAAACAATTGGCAACACTGCCCTTTAGGTAGGGCTGTCAGTGTAGCCACCACCAGAAGGTTCCATGGGATATACTTATACTAAAACGAGATTTACTGTTTACCCCAAATTCAAATTGAACTGAGTGTCCTCTATTTTATCTGGCAACCCAACTTTTATAAGCTGAAACTATTGCTGTTTTGTTTTGTTTTTAAAGTGCCACAGGGTATGCCAATGATACATAATACCATTGCAGTCTGGGAGAGATGCTTCATGGTTGGCCTTCTGAAGAAGCGATTGGAAGCCGGTCATTACTATGACAATGATACCGTTTCGGTCTGGGAGAAATATCCCCACTGGCTCTCTGAAGAAACCATGTTGCATTACAGTCTGCTTAGGGCTCTGTCTTCCTTCTCCAACAGTGAACGGTTCGCTCTGCAGGTATCTGGAACTTGAAAAGTTCACAACCGTCATTTGTAGCTAAACATACAACATTAGGTGCGGTGGCTCACATCTGTAATCCCAGCACTTACAGAGGCTAAGAGGATTGCTTGAAGCCAGGAGTTTGAGACCAGCCTGGCAACACAGCGAGAACCCCTCGTTTCTATAAGAAAAATGTAAAAATTAGCCAGGCGTGGTATTGTGTGCCTGTAGTCCCAGCTACTGGGGAGGCTGACCCAGGAAGATCGCTTAAGACCAGGAGGTCAAGGCTGCAGTGAGCTGTGATCGCACCACTAACTCCAGCCTGGACAACAGAACAAGACCCTGTCTCAAAAGCTAAAATTAAAATAAACATACAACCTTCTCATTGTGGAATATGACGTTCAGCTATTTCAATTATCTGAAAATAAGAACATGTCTTTTAAACATGCGAGGAAAGACTTGCCATGGAATTGAAAGGAATTTTAGAAGTAGATGCTGCCTTCCACTTCTGGATTTTCTGAAACAAATTGAAAACATGTGAGTTTATCAGATGCCCCAGGCATCACCTCATAACGCTGAAGTAGATTCTGAAATGATCCAGCCAGAGGCATTTACAAAAAAATGAAGACCTTACATTTAATCAGACCTATTAAAAAAACTATGAAAACATATAATAATAATTATTCTGCCTTGAGAGAGCCAAAACTAAAGCATAATCACTCCCACCAACCCACAATTACCTGGTTATAAAGCAAAAAATTCCCATTTTGTACTTTCTTGGAATCCTTCATTATTTGGACTGGATTCTTTGAAGGATACTAATTGTCCAATTATTCTATTCTGAAAGGAGTCCTCTACTTATTTCTAAGATTTCTAATTGACCCTTTTCTCAACTCTTTCCTTTAGCATAGAGAATAATAATACCTGACACAGGTTTGTCTCTGTGCAAGAGACCACACCAGGGACGGAAACAGCAGGTAAATCTAACTCTGCTGTCATTGAACACATGAATAGTAGACGTGCATTCATGAAATAGTAAGGCGAGATGTGGTTTCGAGGAAAGACGAGGCCACCATAGGACATTTTAGAACCGCCTTTGCAAAAGTGGTAACTGACACAGTGCAAGAGATCTGACCTCACCAACTCCATCTTGCTTCTAACCTCCAAGCTGTCCTTGTTCATTCCTGGGTGTAGGCCAAACTCATTTTGGGAGGAACTTAGTTTAGAGTTTAGAGCTTAAAACAAAGACAATAACAGTCCTTTCCTAAAACAAAATACCCTACCTTTTTTTTTTTTTTTTTTTTTTTTTGAGACAGAATTTCACTCTGCCGGCCAGGCTGGAGCGTGGAGTGCAGTGGCACGATTTCAGCTCACTGCAACATCCGTTTCCCAGGTTCAAGCAATTCTCCTGCCTCAGCCTCCCGAATAGCTGGGATTACCAACACCTGCCACTATGCCCAGCTAATTTTTTGTATTTTTAGTAGAGACAGGGTTTCACCATGTTGGCCAGGCTGGTCTCCAACTCCTGACCTCGTGATTCGCCCGCCTCAGCCTCCCAAAGAGCAGGGATTACAGGCAGGAGCCACGACACCCGGCCAAATCCCCTTCTTTATTGGGGACTCAGCTGCCCTTGCAGGACTAACAGATTAGCCGCAAGACCAGAAACGATGGTTTGGGAGTCGTTCAGCTGGAGTCACGTCCCAAACTGCTCCTGGGGTCACATCGCCACTGTCAAACCTGAGATCACTAAGAATTTTGTGGTTATTTCTCAGACGATTTCTCCTTGTTTTGGTTATTAGTGTCTTCTTTAGTACTTTTAATAGAGAAGAGTATATATTTTTAAATAAGCACTGTATGCACATCAAAAGAAAAACAACATGGGCCTTATCTCTTGTCATGTTCTGCAAATAGTAATCATTAACAAAAGATGATCAATTATCACTTTTCAGTGTTTGTCAAATGAATACATATTTTACGATATCACCCAGAAAATAAGTAACCAATGACATGGATAAATTAGATAAAAAGTTATCTCATATATTGATAAGCAACTTGTGGCCAGGGTGGTGACTCAC